>NC_136060.1:35139201-35782712 GCF_964261635.1 Lissotriton helveticus
GCCAATATGCTTCGAGCTCCCAGAGGTGCGACCTATGTACTGGAGATCAGAGACGAGGGGGGCGACATAGTGAGGGAACCCAATGCCATCCTCGAGGTCATGACAGACTACTACCGCACACTATACACGTCACAGATTACTCCTGACGACCAAACTATCACAGACTATCTGGACACGATAGCCCTGGCCTGGTTTAACAATGGGGCCAGGCAGTACATGGACTTACCTTTCTCGCAGGAAGACATACGGGCAATAATAATGAGCATGGCGCCTGGTAAGGCACCGGGTCCAGACGGTTTAACGTCTGAATTTTACAAGGAGTATGCGGACATTCTGGTACCCAAACTGTACGGGGTCTTCGAAGACGCGGTCGAATCAGGGTTACTTCCGCAATCAATGCGTGAGGCGCTGATCATCACCCTACTAAAACCCGGAAAAGACCCTCTTGAGCCTGAATCATACCGGCCCCTTTCACTCATTAATGTGGACGCCAAGATCTATGCGAAACTGTTGGCTGAGAGACTTAAATACATGCTACCGCAAATTGCCCTGTCAGACCAGTCAGGATTCGTCATGGAAAGGTCCACGTCCCACAACCTGAGAGTTCTGTTCGGGTTGCTCCACTATCTAGATCCCAAGTCGAAAGCTGCAGCCGCGCTACTCGATGCGACCAAGGCGTTCGACTCCCTGGAGTGGAAGTTCCTTCACTCACTCTTCACGAGAATGGGGTTCAGCCCGCTGTTTGCCAGGCGCATCGGCGTGCTGTATAACCACCCGACGGCAAGGGTACGTGTGAATGGGCAGACCTCGGACTCGATACAGATCACGAGAGGGACGAGGCAGGGATGCCCGCTCTCTCCTTTGCTGTTTGCCATAGCTACAGAGCCGCTGGCCGCACGAATGCGCCAACACCACACTCAGAGGAGCATTGGCTTCACGTCGCGCGGCCTGCTCATCTCCCTGTACGCGGACGACATTACGATCTACATGATGGATCCCGAATCGAATTTCGATCCGCTGATGCGGGAGATACTCAGATATAGCGGCCTCACTGGGATCAATATCAATTGGACAAAGTCGACCATGCTGCCGCTAACGGATAGCACGGTGAAGTGCCACACTGAATTCCAGATTGACTGGGCCGAGGAGGAAGTTAAGTACTTGGGCATTAGAGTGAGTCGCACAGTTCAGGACATCTGGCTCATGAATTTTGGAGTGGCAATAGAATGGCTGGAGGGCAAAGTTAAGAAGTGGAAGACGCTCCCGCTGTCATTGATGGGACGCATAGCCCTTGCAAAAATGGTGGTGGTTCCCAAATTCCTGTATTTATTCATAAACGTACCTCTGCCGTTAAATGACTAACTCTACGACCCCTACGGCCACAGAGCTCTTATTGTATTACCAGCTGCGAGCTGCGTGCAAGAGTAGATACCCGGGCTTCCCGGAGGCACCGCCGACAATAGCGGCATTGGAGGATGTTCTCTCGAATGCCTCCTCCCACAAATTAATTACGAGGATCTATAGAGCCACACAGAACTCGACACCAGTCCCACACACTGATTCGAGGATGGCCTGGGCAAGGGAGGCGGATATACAAATATCAGACAAACAATGGACGTTTTGTTGCACGCAACTAGAACACCTTTCCCCAAATTACAGACTCAGGCTCATACACTTCAATTATCTCCACAGAACATACCGTACACCCTTGCAGCTGGTGAAGATGGGACTGTCAGCTGACGCCTCCTGCTGGAGGTGTGGCGAGAGGGAGGCCACTTTTTACCATTTGTCTTGGAAGTGCGGACCGGTAGGTGCATACTGGGAGAACGTATTTCGCACTATAGGTCTGATGATAAACGCACACTTGAGTCCTGACCCATTGTTAGGGCTTCTGGGATTTGTACTGCCGGTGCCGAGCGCATCCAGAAAGCTGGTGGCGATGTTACTCCTGCTTGCCAAGCGACAGATAGCACTCAAATGGAAACAAAAGGCCCCACCAACGACATCTGGTTGGCTAAAATCTGCTTTGTACTGCAAAGACCAGTTGACGGCGTACTGGGAAATGATGCCACTCCGCTCTAGGCCTGTCGATATTTGGCAGCCAATGGTGGACTGGCTGGCCCGCTCGGGGGGAGAGGAGAGTGATTGAGAGCAGCACAATGTTAATCTGCTGTGGGGGAGCGGGGAGGGAGAGGGTACCGGCTCCATGCAGACTATCAGGGACTGCTGGCGGCGAGTATCGTGTTCCATTACTGGAAACTGATTGGGTTGACCTGTGACATTCTCTCACGTGTGTTTCTGTTAGAAGTTGTATGTAAATGATATACTGGCTTAATGCACACTGTACACTTATTGCTACTTTGCTATGTGAAAGACAAACATATGCTGCCTGCCTCCGGGTTGTTGGCTAAATAGCGGTGTACAGATTGCGACTACAAATAAAGGTTTTTGAAAACTTAAAAAAAAAAAAAAATAATAATAATAATAATAATTTTACCCAGACTTTTTACCTTAGGGCAAGGTTTCGGGTGGTGCCAAGGTCTTGAGGCGAAAACAGGTCGCTCCAGGGAGAGGCTTCAGTCGAAACCACCAAGAACTCAGTTTTGTCTGGGTTAATTTTCAACAGGTTTGTTGTCATCCAGCTCACTGTATGTCTAAGAATCTTTTGAGCATGGGTCTGTGCGCAAGTCGTGTTATCGATGCTCAGTAACAGCTGAGTATCGTCGGCGTAGTTAAAAATTTTACAGCCCATGCTTACCAAAGAGTTGATTAAGGGCTGATGATACAGGTTAAAAAGGAGTGGGGACAAAGCCGATCCCTGGAGGACTCCACACTTCAGATCACCCAAATCTGATATGCAATCCCCCAGTTGAATCCTTTGAGTTCTCCCTAAAAGAAAAGATTTTAGCCATTTATAGGCTGTGTCCTTTATCCCAAAAGCGGCCAGTCTGTCCAGAAGCAGGGTATGGCTGACAGCATCGAATGCCGCTGACAGATCTAATAATATCAGGGCACTCGGCTTTTTACTGTCAGCCATACCTCTGAGCTCATCTAGTACTGAAAGCATCACTAATTCAGTGCTATGATGTGCCCGAAACCCTGCTTGCCCCTCATGGAGTAGATGGTGTGACTCCAGGAATGCTGAGAGAGATCTCAGGACATGTTGTTCCAGGATTTTGGACAGGAAAGGCAGCTAGGATATAGGCCTATAATTTTTTACGTTGGTGGGATCAGCCCCCGGCTTTTTTATTAGGGGCCCAACTCATGCTTCTTTGAAGCTAGAGGGGAGCTGGCCGAGATCTAATGATTTGTTCAATAGGGAGATGAAATGATTCTCTAAAGTGGGGAGCGCCAGACGGAAGATACTGCGAGGGCAAGGGTCTACTGGCGAGCCAGACTTAGTTCGATTCATGAGTTGACCTAAAGCTGTAGAGTAAATCAAAGGAAAATTAAGAATGGTGTGCTCAGAGGAGGGGATTTGAGAATGGAGGAGAGAGGGTAGAGAATGGCAGCTGGGGGAGTTCTGGATGTCAGAAAGAATAGTTTCTACCTTATCAAGAAAGTAGTGTTGAAAGATGTTACAATCTATTGACGTTTCTACTTTTTCTACCTTCTTGCTCAATTCATTTAAGATCTTAAAAGTTTCTTTCTGAACATTCTCCGAATGATTGATTCGTGATTCGTAATACTCTGCTTTTGCTGACAGAATATAATTTTTATACAACTTAAGGAACGTTCTGTACTGATCCCTGTCTATGGGATCCTTTATTTTCCTCCAGCGTCTTTCTAAGTGACGGAGCTTTATTTTGTGTTCTCTCATGGAAGGGTTAAACCATGGTGGATGGGGAGGGAGTTCCATGTCTTGGCCGCCAGGTAGGAGAAGGATCTTCCTCCAGCGGTGGCTCTGCGAATGCATGGTACAGCGGCGAGGGTGAGGCTGGCCGATCGTAGCTGGCGGGTGGGTGTAGAAGGTGAGGCGGCTGTTGAGGTACTTCGGGCCCATGTCGTGGAGAGCCTTGTGTGCGTGGCTGTCGCCTCTTCTTCGTCATTACCACACACCTTGTCCCTGGTGGGTGTACCACCTCTTGTGCAGCTGGCTGAGTCTCTCCAATCCGCTTAGTGCTTTCCCGCTCAGAGTTTGGCCTGTGCAGCGGCGCTCTAATCAATCTATCCACGACTGTCCTCATTCCACACACCGCGATAATGGTGAAGAAAGACCCTAAACAGAGCAAGCTCCAGTTTGATAAAGCGACGGGCACTGTGACGGATGCTCCTGCTGATCAGTCCGCGGATACCTCAATCCCTCAGGACGCTGAATGCTCGGCCCCCTTTGCCACGGCCATGCTGGCTGAAATGAGGGCTGGTTTCAAGGCTCTGGACGGCCGGTTCGACGATCTGGATAAAAAACTGGCTGATATGAGCACGAAAATCCATGGGCATGGCCGTATGGACACGTTTGTGGAACAACTACTTACCGACCTGTTTGGCAGGGACTCTTTCACACAGGGGTTCGTGGTCGAGCCTGCCCATCGATCGTTGGGCCCACGTCCTAGGCCTGGTTTGCCTCCGAGACCCATCATCGCCAGGCTCATTAACTTTTGAGATAGAGACACTGCCCTGCGCGCTGCTCTTGACTTGGGGGATGTCCAGTGGCAAGGGAGCAAGCTATCTTTCTTCCCTGATTTCACCATCGTAGTGCAAGAAGCTAGGCGCAAATTTCAGGGGGTCAAGGCAACGTTGAAGAACTTGGGTCTCCGCTATGGCATGCTTTACCCAGCTCGACTTAGGGTGGACATAAACGGCAGGTCGCGGGTGTTCGACACTCCAACTGAAGCGCAGGAGTTCTGCCGAGATTACAAGAAGGACCATACGGCTGCGTCTGGAGGGCCGAGATCTGCTTCCCCACTGCTGCAGTCGTCACAGTCAAGTGTGGATCTCTTCTCCCAACCTGGGACTGGTTGACCGCTTTTTATGTTTCCTTGCTCCTTTAATGTGTCCTACTAATGTTTTTCGCTCCAGTCATATGCACTTCATTTCAAAGTTATTGATTGCTGTGTTGTCTGACCGGCGTGGCGTTGCCATGCCCTATGGTGAATACCATTATGTTTTCTTCTATTGTTCGTTTGGTGCACTGTGCCTCGTCTGCTCCTTTTGGCACGCTCAGATTTCCATTGCACATGTGCAGGGTTAGCTACATTTGGGTCTGCCTCTTTGGGGTTTATAAGAGTTTGGGTGGTGGGTGGGTAGTGGTTCGTTATCTTCACATTAATGGTTTTTGCAGATTTTCGGTATCTATGGTTATTATGTGGTTTGGATCAGATGCCCACAAAGCTTGGTTTGTCCTGATACAATTTCAATGGTGCAGCTAGGTAATGTACCTGGTCCTTCCAGGTTTTCACTGATGACATGGAACGTGCATGGTCTGAATAACACCAGGAAACATAGGCAAGTTCTCAACTATGTTGCTCGTCACAAGATCGATATAGTTTTTATGCAAGAAACTCACCTGTCTAGGTCAGATGGGGCTCCAGTCGCCTCCAGCTGGGGCCCCCATAGGTTCTTCTCCAATTACAGCAGGTACGCGAGAGGGGTTTCCATCTTTATACATAAAAGAGTCCAGTTTGCACTCTACAACACGAGCCAGGATCCTGATGGCCGCATTTTGATAGTTACTGGCTTGCTGATGGGACAGAAGGTTACCTTGGTGTGGATATATGGCCCAAATATTGACTCCCCGTCCTTTTTTCAGGCCTTACAGGTTTGTCTCCTTTCTATTGACACCGGGCTCTTGGTAATAGGAGGTGACTTTAATCTTCTGATGGACCCTGCTAGAGACAGTACTGCTGCTTCCCCAGACGCCAAACCTCGTGCCCGACAGGCCCTCAGAGACATATGCGTTCAGTATTCTTTAGTCGACGTTGAACTTCAAATGCACGCTCACCTCCCCGCTTTCACTCACTATTCAGGATTTCACAACACTTGGACTAGGATTGACTACTGGTTAGTTTCCCCTGGGGTGGCGGGCTGGCTGGATGCTGTCCTAACCCTCCCCCGCACTCTTTCAGATCACTTTCCGGTGGTCCTGCAGTTGAACGTTCCCAGGGCAGGGGGTTATGAGAGACAATGGCGGTTTCCTGGCCGCGCCTTGTTGGACACTGTCTTTAATGAAGAGATCAGACAGGCTATCGAGGACTATTTCGATTTAAACACCGGGTCGGTTGACACGTGGGCGTTTTTATGGGAGGGCTTTAAGGCTTACATCAGGGGAGTATGCATTTCAAAACACGCTGGTGTCCTGCGTGACCTCCGCTCCACATTGACCCATATCGAGCGAGATATTGTCGCCTTGGATGGGGATGGGCTCATTTCGCCCTCTGCGTCTATTGAGTCGAGGAGGTTGGAGTTGTTATTGGAATTTAGAGAAGCTGCCGAAAGAGAGCTATCGTTCCTTAGTAAGCACCATGTTGCAAGGCGATATGGTGAGGGCAAGCGTCCCGGTAGGCTATTGGCCAACACTCTGCGTCCTCCACGTGGCTCTGCCTACATCACTGCAATGACTGGCCCCGATGGTACCCCTTTGCACTCCACTCCGGATATTTGTGACCACTTTCTCTCCTACAATAAATCACTCTATACGTCTCGTCTGTCCGGTGACCTAAGTGACATGGGGGATTATTTATCTGAGATCGCTTTGGTATATTTGGAACGAAATATACAGGACTTTCTCCTGACCCCCATTACTCCAGATAGCATTGTCGAGGCCATTGATGCGCTATGTGCCTCTTCGGCGCCGGGTCTCTTTGTTTTTTTTGCCGATTTCTACAAAGCGTATAAGGATATCCTGGTGCCGCGATTAGTGGAGGTCTACGCCGAGGCACTTGAAGTCGGTGTTCTTCCCCCTACGTTTAGGGAGGCGGTGATCATTCTATTGCCCAAACCGGGGAAAGACCCCAAGTTCTGTGGCTCCTATATGCCACTATCATTATTGAACCTGGACTATACAATTTTGGCCAAGGTTGTTGCGATCAGATTGTCATTTTTTATGGAATTTTGTTTTTGATAATCAACTTTATTTGGGATTTAAAACAATAGACAAAGTTCATTGGGTGTAGCTCAATCAAATCACACAGCAGAATATTAGACAGAAATCTTGGGAAACGGAACTCAACTTGCCAGTCCACAGTCATGGGTACAGGGGAAAGACAAGGGCTAGGAACAGACAGTAAAGCATCAGTCAAGGTGGTAGTAAATTAAACCATTTCCCCCAGATCCTGTGAAACAGGTCCGATGCCCCTTTAGCTTCAAAGAGAGCCTCCTCCTGGGTACCGCACCAGTCGACCCCCCTCCTCCATTTCCCCACAGTAGGCGGATCAGGCCGCGACCAGTGGCTCGCTATGTCTCTTTTGGCCACTGCCAGTGCCGCCCCCAGGAGGCGCTTGTCCGTCCCGGAACCATCTAGGCCATCGAAGACCCCCAGAAGGAGTCGAGTCGGCTCATGGGGAACCTCCCATCCCAGAGCACGGGTTAGTTCTCGTTCCACCCCCTCCATAAATCGCGCCAGCCCAGGGCAGAGCCACACCACATGGTAGAAATCCGCTGGCGCAACACCACATCTCGCGCAGTCCGGAGTGGGTCTCAAGCGGGCCCGGTAGAGGCGGTCAGGGGAGAGGTAAGCCGCATGGAGATATTAGGTCTGGACCAGCCGGAGTTTTGCGGAGGTGGTCAGGGTTCTGGGCGCCATAAGGGCATATCTCCAGTCCACCTCTTCCAGGGGTCCCACCCATCCCTCCCATCGAGCATGCAGCATGTCTAGGGATGCAGGGCCGTTGTTAAGCAAGGAGCGATAAATACGGGAGACCCCCCTCTCCCCAGGTCCCCCATCATCACCTGGGCCTCTAGCAGACTGAATTCCGGAAGGGAGACTGGGGAAGGGAGGTGGGTCTGGAGCGCGTGGCGCAGCTGGAGGTACCTAAAGTGTTGGGTGTAGGAAAGAGCGTGATTCCGCTGTAGGTCCGCGAAGGCCCGGAATTTTTGATGTAATTTATTATTTCACCGGTACAGTTGGGATTTGTCCCGCACAGGTCCACTTCTCTGAACCTAAGGACCTTATATACGGTGTTGCATAGAATCGAGTCTTCCACGCCTGCCACAGCTATCCTTCTAGATGCTGAAAAGGCGTTCGATTCCCTCGAATGTCCCTTTTTCCTATCGGTCATGCGCCGTATGGGTATGCCTGAGTGCTTTGTCGCTACGGTGGCTCTGTTATATACTAACCCAAAGGCCAGACTGCGCCTTAACGGCACTCTCTCCGACCCTTTTCCCTTGTCTCACGGCACGAGACGAGGATGCCCTTTATCTCCGCTCCTTTTCATCTTGGCCATGGACCCTTTAGTTCGCCAATTCCAGGAGACTCACTTACACCGTGGCCTGCAATTTCGTACAGGCCCCCTTTTAATCTCCTTGTATGCGGATGACACCGTTCTTTATGTCAGGATGCCTCATATTAACCTGAGCCCCTGATTTTGGAAATTGTTAGGTTAGGAAGGTTTTCTGGACTTAGTATTAATTGTCATAAATCCGTTATTTTCCCTCTTACGGCTGGCACCACTGCCTGGCCGTGTGAGTTTCCGCTGGAATGGTCTGATGACGCGGTTAAATATCTCGGAGTTTATAGTCACCTTGACACTGCTACGATGATCAGGCTTAACTATGGCAGAACAATTAGCTCGTTAGAATCACAGGTCACAAAATGGTTACGTCTCCCGCTATCCATGGCGGGCAGGGTTGCAATTATTAAGATGGTCATTCTGCCCCAGTTTTTGTACCCTTTTAACAACATTCCGATCCCTCTCACCAAGTCATTCTTTCTACAGTTGCATTCACGACTGTTGCGATTAATATGGTGGGACAAGACTCCCCGTGTCAGCTGGAAGATTCTTACTTTGCCATATGACAGAGGTGGGTTCGGGGTACCGGATTTTCATTTGCATTACCAGGTTGCGCAGTGTTGCTACGCATATGCTTGGTTCCACCCGGACGCGCGCATTCCATATTTGAAACCAGAGGCTGATCTGGTTCACCCGCGCCAGCTCCTTACTATCCTGCCCTCGGGCTACCCTCGGGACCGCGAGATGTTCAAACAGTTTCTACTACGTGCTGGGCTTGGGACAGACTACGTAGATTGTTGGGGTTTGACTTATTGTACTCTCCTGACTTACCTTTGCCTAATCCTTCCTTGCTCCCGATTACTGGGGAGACCTTGGTCCAACGCACCCTGGAGAAATTCCAGATTAGTACGCTCGGCGATTTATTCCCCGACGGGCATGCTTTTTCGATATCGGAGGAGGCCCGTTTTAGTGAGCGTACCTTTATGGATTCCTTTGTCCTAACCCGTGTGCGGTCCTCTCTTCGGACCGTGTTTCCTTCTTTTCCTTCTGCCCCTGAGCCTACGCCTCCCCTGATGCTGCTGATACGGAGCCCGTCTGGAGCCCATTTGATTTCCAAACTCATATAGACAGTGTGGCGTGATTCGGCCTGTGGATGACTCCAGGGTGTGGGCGGCCTGGGAGGTAGACTTGGGCAAGCCTATCTCTGACAACCAGTGGGAGCAGTGCTGCAGGGCCACCGGTGAAATTTCCCTGAACAGCAGACACAAACTACTCCATTTTAAGTTTCTCCGCAGGATGTACTTCACTCCCGCTCACTCCCATAGAATAGACAATTCCAGACCACACCACTGTCAGAAATGCTTATCTCCCTTTGCAGACTTTGCCCACCTTGCTTAGACATGTCCTAAAATTCATCAGTACTGGACGAGCGTTCACACTACGTTAGGGGACATACTGTCCATGCAGCTTTTGCCTACTGCAGAGATTGCACTACTGGATTATGTTGTTAATTTCCCTCGGAAGGTTCGTTAGCTGGCCGCCCTGGGGTTCCTCTTGGCTAAACGCGAGATTGCGCTATTATAGGGTAGCAGACGCACTCCCACTCTTCAGTCCTGGCTGAGAAGCTTAACATTTTGCAATGTCAACTGTGAGGAATTCTGTACCTTGCTTCCCAGTTCATCCAGGCCAGTGGACATCTGGGGCCCATACAAGGAATACATAGCCCGATGTGGGACGACACAAGATTCACAGGTGGTAGCTGGAATTACCCCGGAGGGGGTGGGTTAGGGGCTTTTCTAGATATGACTGGAGGTCTCCTTGTGGGGTCCTAGTGGTAGCCCGACCCTTCCTGTTGTTTGGCTTGATCCCTCTCACTGGGGGTTGGGTACTTCATCTTCATTATTGACTTATTGTGTTATGGTGCGGTTGTGTATAATGTGCATTTTTACTTCTGGACCATATTGCATTGCTTGCTGCTGTTATTATATGTGCATGTGTTGTGCCTGATCTACCACGATGACGCTCCTTCATTGCTGTTCATACAGATTGCATTGTATCATTACTGGTTTGTTTCTGTATAAAAACCTGAAAAATAAAGTCTTAAAAAAAAAAAGTAGGGCCATGTTGGATACAGCAAGCCCAGCGCTCGCACCTCTTTTCAAATAGTTTGGCAAAAATCCATGGGTTTGCCCGGTAGTTCTGAAGGGGATGAAATTAATTATCCCAATATTTCATGGCCTGCCACAATACAGTGAATCCATGTCTCTCTCTGTAGAACTTTGTATACAAAAAACGGTGTGCGGTGTACCAAGCATTGACTGCGTAACAATCAGTAAAATAATGATGCCACAACAGAAGCAGTTCAAGTCTGATTTAGGGGCTGCACTTGAATTTTTTTCAGTAACAAAAAATCTTATGACATGAGAAATTACATTGGTTTTAAGCACTGACCAGAAAACAATACCTGTAGCTGTTGTAGTGGCAGTCAACAGCCCCGTAAATGGTACTGTTGTTATTATATGTGACAGCACATTCAATACATATCTGAGTGTGGCCAAAAATGCAGTCTGTCATCAGTTTCATGAGGGTGCTGCTAAGTAAAATGCTGACGAACATGCCAGCCTATGTTCAACTATTGCAAAGGTAGCAAGGAAGATCAACGTCGCACATTCGTAAAAGGTGACAATAGTATAGAGAAAGCAGTCATTATAATTTTCTCTGCAAAATAGTTATTAATGCCTCACAAAGTAAAAAAGCACTGAGACATCCTGCTACCTCTGGATGCAAGACTAATGACTGGTAAATAGTAATGCACAATTTTATAGCTGCAATGGGACCATATGTACAATAAAGTCTTAACAACAACAAGCATTTGCAATGCAATAGGTCTCGCCCTTGTGTGAGTTTAAGATATTGGCGTTGTAAATGACAATGCCTTTTATTTATTTTTTAAAAACCAAAACATAAATAAAAGGTATTGTTATTTACAATGTCAATAGCTTAAAGTCGCGTAAATGCGAGACCAATTGCATTGCAATTTTTTTTGATATTGTTCCAGAATTTTCTGAACCCCAAACCTTATTTTTGAGGTGCTGCAGCCCCCCTACGTCCTTTGCCCATACCTAGTGTACGTAGCTTAAGCCTGCTCTGGAGGTGCCCCCTTCTTCACAGTAACACGCAGCAGGCACCTCTCTTTGCTGTCACATTAGAGTGTTACAAGGGTCCTCCGCTCTCTCTTCCTTGAGGCTACTTCATGCTGTCTCCCGCTCCGATACATACTGACTTTGCTTTCCTGCCTCAGTGCTGTGACGGTCACTGTCTCAAAACCGTTTAGCTTGGCGGCACGCTCTATCTACTTTGGGTTCTTCAGCACTCACAGGCACGCACACTGCTCTTGTCTCGTTGGTGCAGCACTCACATTCTATTCCATGAGCCTCACTTTCCTGGCCCTTGGCTGTCTCGTTAGCTCCTCCCTGTGACTGGGACCCCGCGGGGAGCTTCTGCTGATGCGTTAATCACATGCCGCGAAGATGCTGCTTGAAATGTTCCAACCAATGGAAAGTAAAGAGTGGTAGATTGAACAGTCAATAGCGTGGGCCTAATATGTACAATATAGAAATGTGGTCAATATATCAAATAGCAAAATTCAAAGCAAAGTAATGAGGAATAACTGATTGTTTGCGGCCAAAACACTTTTCATGTTGTGGGCCGAGCCCAGTTCCAGGTTAAAAATCTGAGTGCACGTATGAGGCACAATCGCCAAGGACAGATTGGCCATTTATATCAGCAGGCATTTCCCGGCAGGCGGGGTGTGAGTGGGGTGGAGACTGGGTCAAAGGAGGTCATTTTTTGAAGGTCCACGACCGTTGCCTCTGTCCACAGCTCCCCGGGGTATATGGCAGCTAGCAAAAAGAGAAAGCGTGGAAGGGACACAGGAAGAGAGAAAAAGAGACAGGAATAGAGAGAAAGACAGGAACAGAGAGAGCGAAAAAAAAGACAGGATTAGAGAGAGAAAGACAAGATTAGAGAGAAAGACAGGAATAGAGAGAAAAAGACAGGAACAGAGAGAGAAAGACAGGAACAGAGAGAGAAAGACAGGAACAGAGAGAGAAAGACAGGAACAGAGAGAGAAAGACAGGAACAGAGCACTACAGCAATAGAGAGATAAAGATAGGAATAGATAGATAAAAAATGCAGGAACAGAGAGAGAAAGACAGGAACAGAGAGAGAAAGACAGGAACAGAGAGAGAAAAAGACAGGACCAGAGAGAGAAAAAGACAGAACTAGAGAGAGAAAAATGCAGGAACAGAGAGAGAAAGACAGGAACAGAGAGAGAAATACAGGAATAGAGAGAGAAAGACAGGACTAGATAGGGAAAAATGCAGGAACAGAGAGAGAGAAAGGCAGGAACAGAGAGAGAAAGGCAGGAACAGAGAGAGAAAGGCAGGAACACAGAGAGAAAGGCAGGAACACAGAGAAAAAGACAGGAACAGAGAGAGAAAGACTAACAGAGAGAGAAAGACTAACAGAGAGAGAAAGACAGGAACAGATGAACAAGTTACTTACCTTCGGTAACGCTTTTTCTGGTAGATACTATATCTGCCTGTGGATTCCTCACCTTGTGAATATCCCCTTGCGTCAGCAACATTCGGAAATTCTTTTGTAGCTTCGCGCCGACGTGGATCCGGACGTCACAGAGGCACGGCATCGCACGCGACCTCGCTGACGTCACCGGCGCCTATAACAGGCCCACGCCAGCGTGATGACATCAGTTCCGCCCTTTTTTCCGTGCCATCGAGGCACACGGACGGACCGATGATAGTAGAAATATACACAGTATACGTAGTATAGAAACAAGGTAACACACACAGTGTGAAGCAAATGCAATAACAACATTTGAAATAAACATTTCCATGACAATAAAATAACACATCATAGAAACTCTGGCATAGAAGAGTGGACAACGGGGAGGCGGGTGGGTCAGTGAGGAATCCACAGGCAGATATAGTATCTACCAGAAAAAGCGTTACCGAAGGTAAGTAACTTGTTCTTCTGATAGATACATCTGCCGTGTGGATTCCTCACCTTGTGAATAGAGTCCCACAGCAGTCCCCACTCCCGGAGGAGGGTGTCCACTCTGCTATACCAAGAAATCTTGGAGGACAGAGCGAGCGAAATGGCCGTCCCTCCTCACCTCGGTATCCAAGCAGTAGTGCTTCGCGAAAGTGTGGAGGGAGGCCCAAGTCGCGGCTCTGCAAATGTCCTCAACAGGTACACCTCTAGACAAAGCAGATGATGCAGACTTTGCTCTAGTCGAATGTGATCTAATACCCTCTGGAGGGTCCTTACCAGCCAAAGAGTAGCAGATCTTAATGCAGAGCACGATCCACCTCGACAGAGTCCTCTTATGGACCGCTCTTCCTTTCTTGCAGCCAGCAAAGCCAACGAAGAGCTGGTCGTCCACTCGACAGTCTTTAGTTCTGTCCAAGTAAAAAGACACCGCCCTCTTGGGGTCAAGACGGTGTAACCTCTCCTCCTCCTTGGAAGGGTGAGGGGGAGGATAAAAGGTAGGAAGGGTAATGGATTGACCAAGGTGGAAAGGAGTCACCACCTTAGGCAGAAAAGCAGCCCTGGTCCTAAGAACCTTTCGTTCAGCATGAATGGTCAGGAATGGGGGCTTGGAACTAAGAGCTTGAAGCTCACTTACCCTCCTTGCTGAGGTTATTGCAACGAGAAAAACCGTTTTCAAAGTCAGAAGCCTCATGGGACACTTGTGAAGAGGCTCAAAGGGAGCACCCATCAAAAATGTCAAAACTAGGTTCAAATCCCACTGAGGCACAACAAAGGGTGTAGGAGGGAACCTATTAGTAAGGCCCTTCAGAAACCTTAAAACAATGGGAGACTTAAAAAGAGAAGGCTGGTCAGGCATACAGATAAATGCCGACAGCGCAGACAGATATCCCTTCACCGTGGCAACAGCAAGCCCCTGCTGGGCCAGGGAAAGGGCAAACTGGAGCACATCAGATAAATGGGACCTCAAAGGGTCTATAGACTTCTCCCTGCACCAAACAACAAATTTAGACCACCTATAAGAATAGATGGACTTAGTGGAGTCACGCCTGGCCGACAAAATGACATCCACCACATCGTGAGGGAGAGAAAAAGAAATCAGGTTGCCCCGCTCAATCTCCAGGCATGAAGGTGTAAGGTCTGGAGGTGGGGGTGTAGAACCTGCCCCTCCATCTGAGAGAGGAGATCTGCCCTGTAAGGGAGACGGAGCGGCGGGTGAGAGGAGAGGTGGAGAAGGTCTGAACACCACACCCTTCTTGGCCAATCCGGGGCGATCAATATGACTTGGGCCCGGTCTTGGCGAATCTTCCTCAGAACCCGAGGAATCAAGGGTATGGGAGGAAACGCGTAAAGGAGCTGCGAGTCCCAACTCAACTGAAACGCGTCCCCCAAGGCTCCTTGCATCGGATACTGGAGACTGCAGAATGACAGGCAGTGAGCATTCTCGTGAGTGGCGAACAGGTCCACCCGAGGTGTCCCCCACATCCGAAAGATGTCGTGAACCACCTCCGGGTGAAGCCTCCACTCGTGATCGGCAGAGAACTGCCGACTGAGACTGTCTGCACGAACGTTCAGAACCCCGGCCAGATGATTTGCCATCAGACAAATCTGATGGTCCTGAACCCAGGACCAGAGACGCAGAGCCTCTCTGCAGAGACACTGCGACCCCACTCCTCCCTGCTTGTTGATGTACCACATCGCGGTCGTGTTGTCCGTCAGGACCTGGACTGACTGACCGCGAAGGGAAGGGAGGAAGGCCTTGAGCGCCAAACGTATCGCCCGCAATTCTAGAAGGTTGATGTGAAGCAACCTTTCCTCTGGAGACCAAAGACCCTTGACCTCCAGGTCTCCTAGATGAGCACCCCACCCGAGAGTGGATGCATCCGTTATCACTGTGGCCACCGCTGGAGGAAGTTGAAAAGGCTTTCCTTGTGACAGATTGCCTTCCACGCTCCACCAAGACAGATCCGCTGCAGCTTCCCTGGAGATCCTCACTGACTCCCCGAGATCTCCGTTGTGCTGATACCACTGCCTGCGGAGGCACCACTGGAGTGCCCTCATGTGCCAGCGTGCATGGTTGACCAACAGAATGCATGAAGCCATCAGACCGAGTAGGCGAAGGACCTTCAGGACTGGAACGACCGCTCCATTGTAAAATAAAGGAATCATCTCCCGTATGTCGCGAATTCTTTGAGGGGGAGGGAATGCACGACATACGGTTGTGTCCAGTACCGCACCTATGAACAGGTTGCGCTGTGAGGGCACCAGGTGAGACTTGGGTACATTTATCGAAAAACCCAACCTGTGCAACAACTGAGTTGTCTCTTGCAGATGATGGAGCACCTTCTCCTGCGACTCCGCTTTGATCAGCCAGTCGTCTAGATACGGAAATACATGAATCCCCGCTCTCCTGAGATGAGCTGCCACCACTGCCATCACCTTGGTGAAGACTCGAGGTGCAGTAGTAAGGCCAAACGGAAGGACCACAAACTGGTAATGCTGTGACCCAACCGTGAAACGGAGATACTTTCTGTGAGACTTCAAGATGGGAATATGAAAATACGCATCTTGCAAGTCGATCGACACCATCCAGTCCTCTTCCAACAGCGCCTGAAGAACCTGTGCAAGAGTGAGCATTTTGAACTTTTCCTGCTTCAGGTAAAGGTTCAAAATCCTGAGGTCCAGGATTGGCCGAAGTCTGCCATCTTTCTTGGGGATCAGGAAATACCGGGAGTAGCACCCCTGACCCCTTTCCTGCTCTGGAACCACCTCTATTGCACCCTTTCGAAATAATGCCAGGACTTCTTCCTGCAAGAGAAGCAGGTGGTCTTCTGAACAATAACCCTGGCAAGGAGGGTAATTGGGAGGGAATTCCTGGAAAGGAAGAGCATACCCATTCTCTACAAGATTGAGAACCCAAAGATCCGAAGTTATAAACTCCCAATCTTGTAGAAAATGAGTAAGCCGACCCCCTACTGGGCCCACATGATCCGGAATGGCGGATCTAGGGCTGCTTTGCTGCGTTGGCCGGGGGTTGGGAAGGAGAGGAGGAGGAGGAGGAGGAAGCTTGACGACCTCTAGGACGGGGTCTTTGTCTGCCTCTGTACGACTTGTACAGCGTGTTCTGCTGCTGCTGCTGAGGCTGCTGCTGCTGGAATGATCTGTAAGATCGAAAGGAAGATCGGCCAAATCCTCTGAAACGTCTTCTGGTAGTACCTCTGGATTGAAGGCCTAAAGATTTTGCAGTGGCCCTACTGTCCTTAAAACGTTCCAAGGCAGTATCAGCCTTCTTTCCAAACAGACCTGAACCATCAAAGGGTAAGTCCATTAAAGCAGACTGGACATCAGCAGAAAACTCCGAAGATTTGAGCCAAGCAGCTCTCCTAGTAGCCACAGAGGAACCCATGACTCTTGCCACCGAGTCCGCAGTGTCCAAACCACTCTGGATGACCTGTCTCGCAGCCGCTTGGGTGTCCGAGATTACTTCTTGAAAATCCTTCCTGTCATCCTCAGGAACCTTTGGAATGAGTTGTTTGACAGAGTCCATCAACGCATGGATATATCTCCCCATCAAACATGTAGCATTGGTTGACTTCAATGCCATGCTGGCTGATGAAAAAACCTTTTTAGCATTTTGGTCCTGTTTCCTGGATTCCTTGTCTCCAGGAACCTGTGGAAATGCCCCAGCAGATTTTTTAGAACAGGCAGCCTGCACTACCAAACTCTCAGGAAGAGGATGCGTTGTTAAAAATGCAGGGTCATCCGGTGCAGCTCTATATCTTCTTGCTACCGATCTAGAAACCGCTGGAGCAGTCAAGGGTTTCTTCCAGACCTCATAGACAGGTTCAGACAACGCCTCGTTGAATGGTAACATAGGCTCGATCACAGATGAGGGTGAATGAAGTACCTCAGTTAAAATATTGGGTTTATAATCAGCTGTAGGCAGAGTTATATTTAGTAAACTCGCTGCCTTCTTAATCACAGTGTGGTAAGGCACCACATCCTTAGATGGAGCATTCGATACAGAAGCCAACTCCCATTCAGGTGACAGTTCAAGACCACTGGCTTCACCTAACTCATCAAAGGGATCCTCAGAATCCTGTAATTCTCCTTCCTCAGTGTCAGAATACCCATACTTTTCCTCTTCTAAAAGTCTCTGGGCCTTTCTCCGAGACCTTTCTTTCACAATCGAAGTTAAAGGATTCGGAATCGACTCCGACGGGGTCGCTGCCGGCGTCGAGCCCGACGTCGGACGAGGCTTCTCGACACGAGGTCGGACAGAATCCTGCCTCGGAGTCACGGGTATCGGCGTCGATGGGATCGGCGTCGATGGAGCCGGTGGTGTCGGAAAATGCCAATGCGGCGGTAGAGCCGGCATAAAGGGCATGAAGGGTGCAGGGGCATAAGCCTGCGGAACCCCTAGGTTAAAGGCCATAGGACCCGTGGGACCAACAGGTGCACCAGACGGGAACATTGCCCTTGAATATACACCATACATGGCGTTCAGGAACTGGAGTCGGAAACTCAGGATACGGACCTCTCGGATGTTCCCGGGGAGGCGGAGTCGATACGACGTCGACCTCTTCTTCGGGCGCCGGAGCCGGAGTCGATGAACCATTGGGTGCCGGAACTTCGGCTCCACCATCCCCCTGCTCCTCACCTTCATCCTCCTGACCAGAAGGATTTGATGGAATCGGAGATTGGACCTGTTCCTGAGGCTCGGGTGAAACTGGATGCACAGCCTCTTCATGTTCCGACTCCGAAACCTCCACTTCTTTACACACGAGCTTGATCTGGGACTTTGGTTTCGAGCTAGAGTCCTTCCCAGAGTGATGATGCGACTCATGGGACTTCCTTCTGTGTTTCTTCTTCGAAGACTTCGAAGCGTGTGCTGACGATGACTCCGAGTGTGACCTCGAACGAGACCTCGACCTCGACCGACGAGATCGAGATTTTGACGACTTCTTAGCTTTTTTGCTCTTGAGTTTCGCCATAAGGAGCTTTGTCTCCCTCTCTCTTAAGGCTTTTGGAGTCATCTTCTTACAGCAGGAACAGTCCTCGACATCGTGGTCCGAGCTCAAACACCATACACAGCATTCGTGGGGGTCGGTGATTGACATGGTCTTGCCACATTCACCGCAGGCTTTAAATCCCGTCTTCTTCGACGACATCTCGAAGAAAATGTAATAAAGACACAATTACGAAGAAATAGTAACAAAGTTACTGGAAGCTACTACACGATCCCTGAAAACCGTTAGCGTCGACGACGCGGAAAAAAGGGAACTGATGTCATCACGCCGGCGTGGGCCTGTTATAGGCGCCGGTGACGTCAGCGAGGTCGCGTGCGATGCCGTGCCTCTGTGACATCCGGATCCACGTCGGCGCGAAGCTACAAAAGAATTTCCGAATGTTGCTGACGCAAGGGGATATTCACAAGGTGAGGAATCCACACGGCAGATGTATCTATCAGAAAGAGAAAGACAGCACCAGAGAGAGAAAGACAGCAACAGAGGAAGAAAGACAGGAAGAGAGAGAGAGAGAGAGAAAGACAAGAATAGAAAGAGACAGGAAGGCAGCGTTGCAGAGCTGTAGTGCCAAGTGTTTGAATTTGGAAGACACTGTTGGAAAACAGACTCTTATTGTGTGTGTCCACACACGAGCGTGTCACTACAGAGCTGTCAAAGGAGCAGAGAGCGAGGGCCCACAGAAATGAATTCCCACATACTTAAAAGACATGCTCATGATCACTGCAGGGGCGCGCACCACAGAAACAAAACATACCCGATTCTGGAAATGTCTAAAGAGGAAGAGCAATGTGCTGAAAAACACATTCCCGCGTTGGACCCCAAAACTCCGGAATGTTCTAACGGAGGAAATAACAGTCAATAATAACTCACTGCCATTCAGGACACTTTTAAAGGCACTCATCTTGGGCAGATATTGCCAATGTAGGTCAATAAATATAACATACACACAGTAACCCTTCTCCCCTATCTCCCCTATGCTGAGAATACCAGACACTAACCAAACAGTCACAGTGTAATGCACTGTGCTCGTTATCCCACCTTACCAGGCTGTAACCCGCCTGAAGCCCACGTGGCGTGGCCTGAGGAACAGCAATATATTTAATACATAAATACATTTAAAGAAAGATTGTGTGCGGGGACTCATGACAACTCAGATGGACAACCGTGGTATCCCTATCGGCGCTCTCTTGCGAGCACCATCTGGGCTCGCTCGGTGCAACATGGGGCTAGCAGAACCTTTTCCAGATCTCCATTTCACTTCCAGTGCAGCTCCACCGCCACTTTATAAGTTAACTTTCCAGACACCTTTTGTTCCCCTGAAGTAGGCAGCAGTTTTCTAGATTTATCCTGGATTTCAAGCAGTTTCCCAACAAACTGCAACGATTAAAAATGTGTTTTTTTTAAAGTCGGGTAAAGTGTTCAGTGGTGAGTAAGGCATCTCATCTGCACCTAAGGAGAGCGATAACTACAAAAAAACCTACCACGAACAGCTCCAAATTGGCTGGCTTCATGATTGTTTTCTAAATAGCACTCTACGAGCTTGCACACTAAAACTAATTCCGAACTGGCTTGTGGTGGCGCTTGAGCCAAGGCGGGTGCGGCGGTGTGTGGAGAGCTAGCAGGCTGCCTTTTAATTTATTTGGTTAAATTCCGAGCCTAGCTTACGGACGGGCAGGAAGAGACGCTGCAGGGACGGCTGACTCGGCCCAAGCAAGAGACCAGAGAGGTGGTGCCAGTAGAAGAGCACGCCGGGCACCGGAACACATTATTGCATTGCACAAAGGCAGCCGTTTGTATATAATTGCATATCGCTTTCACTTTAAGTGAAAGCATGATGCAAAAATAAACACGCAGCTGCCTTTGGCAAATCCGAATGAGAACAAAAAAGTGTGTTGTGCCTGTAGTGAGAGTAGTTCAGTAAGAAAACAAGCAAACAAATCCCCCCGGCCCCCCCAGGCCTTGCGCCTACTCGATAAAGCAGGCCGCCTGGATCTGGTGAAGGACGACGTTCGGGTAAGGCCACCGCGACGCGCTGCCGATGGCGCTGCGGCGGCAGTCCTGGCGTGTTGTGAGCCGCCTTGGTCACGCCCGCGGTGTGAGGCGGGTTCGAGGAGGAGGGGCGGGAGAGGCGGCGGACAGCGAGGGAGAGCTGCGGTGGTGGCAGAAGGGGGGAAGGCAAAAAGTAATAAGCGCAAGGGCACAGTGAAGAAGGCGCTGGTGTTCGTGGTGGGGGCGGAGAGCCGGATGGATGAGTCCAGTGGAGCGGGGAGTGCGGGGTTGGTGGGGGTGCAGATAGAGTGCGTACTGCGGGGGTGGCGGGGGCGGGGTCAGGGGGGCCGGCAGGGGGAGAGCATGGAGAGGGGGGGCAGGGGAGCTGGAGGGCGGGGTGGACGTGGTTGTGGGTGCGGGGGACGGGAGGGACGGCGAGCTGGGGGGGGCCCTGGGGGTGAAACAGGGTGGGGAGGGTAGTGGGGGACGGATGGGGGGTCTCCGCTATTGATTGAGGAGTCGGAGATGAGGGCGTGAGGTGGTGGGGGGGAGAGTGAGTTGGATTGGGGCTCGTCGTCAGGGGGGAGGAGGGCGTGGTAGAGCCCAACAGACCCCCGTCACCGTGGGGGGCGCGGGTGGACGGGGGGTGGGGGTTGGAGGGTGGCGGAGGGGCGTGGAGAGCGGAGATGGGGCGGGGGGGTTTGAGGGTGGTGGTGCGAGGAGGTGAAGCCAGGAGCTGGGGGGAGTGCGAGGGGGTGTGGGGCCTGCGGGGGGGGGGCGAGCGCACGGGGAGAGTGGGGGAGTGCGGCGGGGGGCGGAGGGGAATGGGGGGGTATAACACGTATATTAAATGAATCATCCTATCTCTTAAAATGCACTTAAATACTCAAGTCCTCTCTGCAGCTTGCGCACTGCAGTTCTTAACCAAATTAAAAACATGCGTTATTACCAATTTGATGTATTGTAAAAGCTCTACTTTCAACCATATGTTGCAAATTAAAAATCTCATTTTATACATCTGCGTATGATGCGTACGTAAATTAGAAGAGGCGTATTTTACCGAATGTTTTGCTTGCATTTATTTATATGTGTAAATCATTTTCCAGAGTGAAAGATAACTGCGTGGAAAGCTGACGAGACAGAGTGTATCGGGAACGTGAAATAAACGCATAAGCAACACAGTATCTGAGCGTCGAAAACCCGGGGGGAAGTGCCACGAATGCTCACTAGTTTTACGTGTTCTTGTGCGGCATAATTAGCGCTGCGAGGCCATATACAGCAAGAATTCGCGCTATATAACATGCCCAACATCACAACATAGGCTGCACACGCCAGTATGTAATGAGGTGCGATTAAAAAATGTTAAGTTATCCGAACTTATAAAATGAACATACACCCACAAGGTTTGTTGGCGCTAGAGAGGAGATTGAAAGTGACAGCTATGACAGGAAAGAAAAACACAATAGCAAAACAGACATTACAGTCAGAAGCCGAAAGTGTGACACGGGTTCCTCACAGTCTTCCTTTATGGCGCACTTGTACACCGGAACAATGGGTTTGGGCAGTGCTTGGAATGGAAATATAGAACTGCAGGTACTCGCCATCCCAGAGTACCTGTGTGCTGCCGAGACGTGCCGGTACTCTGGAGCCGTGCTGAGAAATACCAGTACCATCCGTTCCATATGTAAAGAAGTGGAGGTACTGAGTATCTTCCCATTTAAACCACTGTTTGGTGTCATAATAGCTGGGTGGAACTAGAAGCAAATTAGGCGATCTTTCTATGCGCGCCTACTTGTGGCTTACACGGAGTGACAACAGCTTCCCGGGACCGAGTCTTTGCTTCTGGTTTCCAGGTCTTTGAGGAGGAGTGCACGAGGATCCGTAAACCGCAGTCCTGTTTTACAAGCCACAGGAAAGGCTTGGACCTTACCCGACCGGTGTAAGGTACACATTCATGTGCTAGCTTCAGAACCTGCTCGACGGACCTCGCAATTCGCTTTGAGACCACCTCTTCGCACTTAATGGCGGACAATGCATCCGGGCACGAGCATGAAGACCGAAGTTCACCTCCAAGACCCTCGAAAGACGCTTCCCTTTTTGGAAACCACGGAGAACTGGAGGTGACGACGCGCCTCGGATCAGTGTGTGTTTGTGGTGGCCGTCGGGAGCCAGGCCTGCTGCGAACGGGACTCTTCCTCCCTAGCCCTTACCTCGGAGACCTTCTGCAGAGGCGGAGTGCCTCCCGTCATACTCTTCAGCACAAGAGATCCCGGCTCCAACCACGGCAAGGAGATGGATGCAAGGGGAATAACCTGCGGCCTAGCAAACATGGCGCTGCAATGAGTTACTAACACGCCTTACTATTGGACGGCACAGGAAGGGGAGTAAACTATTTTGACCTCTTAAGAATTACATATTTACTTCGATAAACAGTTTTTTTTCTTGTAGTTATTTCCATGTAATGTTTTATGCACTTAAAGAAATATCATTTCTAGTGTGTAGCCTTTGATTTTCGAGAACCTTGTCTTTCTCTTAACTGACATCCTTTTACTGGAATAAACTTCCCCTACCAATCTGTGTACAGTGCTTGGAAACTAAAAAAAAACAAGCAAACAAATCCCCCCCGGCCCTCACTTACCTAACGCTGGAACAGCACACCGCAAGTCGGCCTCGAGCGCGCCTCAGAAGAGACGCGGGAGGACAGGAGCGTGACGCGCGTGAACGTGCACGTTGACGTTCCCGCGCGTTCACGGACCTGAGTCGGCTCGTGCCCAGGTTTGGAGCAGCTCTCACTCCCTTGGCAGGGAGGATAGTGACTATAGAACTCGCTGGCGGGAGCGCTTCGCGCTCCAACGCCAGGCGAGCCCTAAAAAGGAGTTTCCCGGCGTGTAAAAATGTAGTATTCTTTCTTTACTGATTGTGGTTTGAATACAACCACACCAGGTGTACATCAAGAAACACCCAACACGTGTTTCGTTCATAGCACTTTATCAAGGCTGTGGATACATATCTGATGAATTTAATCTAGATTAATTATTTGATTAAGGGTACACAGTATCTATCATACATAAGTTAGAGCAGCAGGGCTTCAACACTTAGGAAAATGAGGTAAGCGGTTATAGACATAGCTGATAACGTTAATTAGTAAGAGTGTGATTAGACCCCAGAGATCGTAATAGGCGTATTAGAAAATTCTAAGTGCTGAAGAAAAATACTACGTTACCCTCAGTCCACACACTGAGAACTATTAATACTATGTTCCCCTCGGTCCACACACAGAGAACTATTAGAAATGTATGGAGAAAGGTGGTGTATATTGCAGTAAGAAGTTTGTATATATAGGTCAGAAACCTTTATTAGATATATCAATGTGCAAACAGAAGTGTGGTGATGAAAACAAAGGAAACCGGTGATCCAAAGCTTAGAAACAAAAGGAATGTGATAAATAAATATGAAAATATAATACCGCTACCAAACATCCTAATGGAGATATTCTTAGAGCAGCTGTGGGAAGATGCCAAGAGTCAGGTGGGTATGAGCGAGTTAAAAAGGAAAGTAATATAAGGAAGAAGATAGTTAGGTCTCACCTACACAGAGCATGCGCTGTGCTGCAAGACATATTGTTTACAATTCAGTGGGCTTACAACCTGCCCACAGCTTACCATTAGGTTTTAAACCTTTATGGAAACAAAAAATGAGTAAATGGACTCAAAACTGAAAATATGTCCAAAATATAAAGTGAAGCAAGTGAATCATATGAGTATATACTTAAAGCAGTAATCTCCCCCCCCAAAAAAAATAAAAAATACTTGGTTGTAGTATATCAGCGCAAACAATGGGTGTAGTTTCGATCTCTTATAAGCTGAAGAGCTTGTGGTAGTAAAAATTATCATTGGAATTTAAAACTAATACGTAGTAAAATGATAACCCTAAACAGGTATATATAGTAAGAAACCCTGGATGACACGGGAAACGGCCTTTACAACGAAGCCATTTCCACGAAATCTTTAACCACGCATGCAGTACAACGTATGCGTGGTTACCACTAAAGCCTTTACCACGCATACCTTTACTACGAAGTTTGTAGTAAAGGCATATGTGGTAAAGGTAAAAAGTAAAACGGGGGGGGGCTTGGGGGGGTCTCCCCCACAAATAAAAAAACTCACCAGAAGTCACGTCGGGATCTGCACATAATCAGCGTCGTTTAAGAGAAATCGGAAAAAATATTCCGTTTCCTCTTAACGACGTATGACGTCACCACGCAAGTAGTCGAGGTAAAGGTTATGCGTGGTAAACGAATTCCGTTGTAACGCATGCGTGGTAAAGGCATGCGTTGCAACGGAATTCGTTGTAACGTCATACATTCGGATGACACAGTGTAGTTAGTTTTACCTAGTCAAAAATCATTTAAAGCCAGGTAGTAATAAAAAAATATATATGAAGGTATACTGGGTTAGAAACCGTACTGCATAATCCGCTAAAAAATGTCCTTCCTATGATTTTAAGGGGCACAAATGAGTGCATTCGGTAAAATTCCTTGTTAAAACAGTGTCAGAAACAATTAAAAGGGTCGACTTGAAACAGGCAAAGGATCATTGCGATCAATGTTATTATTCATAATGAAACTAGGGCTTAGCTTTCCTTTATGATGTTATTGGTCAAACTTGCCACTCTTCAGCCTTTTATCTGTAAGCAAATATAACAAGATGGGGTTGCAAGTCCATGTATAGGTTTAAAAGCATGTGTAAGGAAAGGCCTCTTTTTGTATTGTCACCCCCAAAGTTTGGACAGATGATGCTGGTTTTTCGAATCAAAGTGCACTGAGGCCTGTTAACCGGACCTCAGTGCTAGTTTCCTAACCCTTAAACTTTTATGTATGATTAGCCAATACCCAATTGACACAAGCTAACTTACTTTAAGTCCCTACTATATAGTACCAGGTGTACCCTGGGCCTGTAAGTTAGAGTGTCTCCTTAGGGACTATAGCACTTATTGTGCCACCCTCAGTGGGACAAGTAAAAACGTGACTCACAGTCTGCCACAGCAGACAGTGAGTCACTAACTAACTCGACTTTGTAATTTTGATCAAAAGCAAAGCCCAAACTCCCTTTTTAAATGCATGTAAGTCACCCCCACAGCAGGCCTATTGAGTCCTAAGTCAGGAGCAGCATATTAGAGAATTAGACATGCATTTATCATGCTCTAGCAGTAAAAACCCGCAACTGTTGTTTGTACATGGAGAGATGCTGGTAGCCCCAGCGTTTCACGCTGACACCTCAGCTGAGGTAACTTCTTAATGGGACTACCAAAGTTGGTACTTCAAGGTATCAAACGACTCGTTACATTAAGCCCGAGTTGATGCCAAAGTTGAAATCAGAGTAACTTTTAGAAAGTTCTTACTCTGTTCCCCAGTTTCCCAGTGGCCATTTGCTGAGGCTGGCCATGAGAATACCTTCTCCCACCCTGGGTAGACGTGTCAACATCTCCCAGGATAGGTAAGAATAGAGGCCTGCCACTGAAGAAGGTGTTACCTCCTCCTGGCAGCAAGCCAACGGTGGTGTTGGTCAAAAAGGCGAGTTTCAAAAGTGAAACTGCCTTTGAAGGGTAAAAGATGAACACACTAAGTGAGGGGCTGCTCTTTTGTTCGGGCAGACAGGTTGGCGTCAGGGACAGAGAGAGGGAAACACTGGCCGTACCGTTTTTTTCATGGGTATGTGGCCCATAGTTAGCCACACATGTAGGGTGAACTACCGATCTTCACACACTAGGAGATGGGTCCCGACATCTTGGGAGTGGGCAGAATAGAGCACTCTGGGATAGCCAGATGCCACACTTCACAGGAAATTGTCAACAGGTGGATGGGAACCTAGTAGCCCATTGGCGATTGACTAGGACCTTCCCTAAGGGCATTTCCTAGGTGTAAAAGGGGCACCACTGGCACCCAGAAGTCTGATCTCCCTTGACCTGAGAAGAGGACTGAAGAAGAACTGCCCTGATGATCCTGGAACTGACAAAAAAGAGGCTGCACCGGAGTTGGACTAAACCTTCTGCTCCTTGGGCTAACGTTGGAAAAGACTGTGCCTGCTGTGTCCTGTTCTTGGAGAAGGTGTCTCTCTGAGCCCAGCCAGAAGCATAAACTACAAGAGTCAGCTGGCTGACTTCCTGTTCACAGCACAGGGACACAAAAGCTGAAGTAGCCTGCCTGGTGAGTTGGAAGCCAAGATCACCAAATTGTAGCTTCTTGCCCCTGTGCAACCTAAAAAACCAGGACTACACAATCAAAAGTTACACCCGAGCCTGCTGGACCCAGGGCAGCTGTCAGAGTGCAGTTAGATTGCCCAGAAAGACAGATATCGCCCAAAAAAGGAAACTGCTGATTCCACTCTGGTAGTCCAGTCGCAATTGGACTTATCAACTATAGGTCGATCTCTCGTCTACCATTCCCAGCCAAAGTTGCTGAAATTGTTGTCAATCAGGAATGGAAGATCTTTATAAATGCAAATCAGATTCTGGACCCTACTCAGTTTTAGTTTCACAGTCATCATAGACCAGAGATTGCATTAATCACCACCACTGAAGAAATCAGACAGACTATAAATTGTGGGGGCAACATGGCTTTGATCTTATTAGATCTCTCGGCTGTGCTTGCTGTGCAACCACGCTCTTCTCGTTGACTGGCTTGCATCCATTGGAATCAAAGACAAAGCCCTGGATTTCTTAACATCTCTTCTAACTGCTTGAGTTCAAATAGTGACCTTAGGAGATTTCACGACACCATCTTTCTCTCTGCCATGTGGGGTGCCGTAAGGGTCCTCTTTGAGACCCACCCTTTTTAATCTATATGTCATCCCGCTAGCGACGTTGATTAAATATGGCCTTGCTTTTATCTCCTACGCCGATGATACCCAGATTGTCGTGTCGGTAGTTGGGAACCCTGATGCCGCTGCAGTTAAATTTCATGACTGCATGCTCGATATAGGCAATTGGATGTAGGACAATTGTCTCAAGTTAATCTCCTTAAAAACTGAGGTCCTGTTATTAGGCAATAATCCGTCCTTTTGGTCTCCCAACTGGTGGCCTCAAGAACTCGGTACCCATCCCATCCCAAGTGCTAATGTAAACACCTAAGGGATGATCTTCAAGACTAAACTATCTTTTGAAGGTCAGATAAATCACATCACAACTCCGTGTTTTTCCATTCTGAAACTTCTTAGGAAGGTTTTGCCCTATATCTCACTGACCTTGCAAAAAACAGTAGTCACGGCACTTATCACCTTCAAATTGGATTACTGTAATGATTTGTTCACCAACATTCAAAAACGCTTCTTCAACAAGCTACAGATGCTCCAAAATGCGGCAGCATGACTACTGCTGGGAATCTCCAGACACAAAGCCCCCTCTCAAGCTTTGGTTCAGCTATACTGGCTATCTACTAGAAAGTGTATTCAGTTCAAGGCCCTCTGCATAGCCTTCCTGGCCCTAAACAGCCCTGGCCCAGCTTATCTGGCACAACGCTTTCAACGATACACTCCAATAAGACCTCTTCACTCTCCCTTCAGTGGGAATCATATAGTCCCCAAATTCAAAAAAGCCAAATGGGGTGGGAAGAGTTTCGTAGCCTGCACAGCAAGGCTGTGAAACCCGCTCCCCCTAGAACTCAAGAATAAATCAATCCTATTGGAATTTAGGAAAAGACTAAATCCCTGTTTATTTAATAAGTAGTTCTTATCCTCTTGCTTTCATTATATGCTGCTTCTCTTGGTCGGCTTAGTGCCTAGATACCCCCAGGTAATAGACGTGCTCTAGAAATGTTATTTTCATTTTATTTCACTTCTGCTGATCCCTGAGAGGATTTTGAGGAACGTCGCCCCTGTGGTCAGAATCACCTCACCAAGACTGTGGACTGAGGAGTAGATCCAGGAGGCCCCTGTCAACTCATCTTGAGGAGGCAACTATTTCTTTGGACCTTGTTGGTCTCCTTGACTTGTTCCACATCTCAACTTGTTAAAGATTTTCTCAAAACAGTTTCCAGTGTCAGAGTCATTGAATTTGCAATTGATTGTTTGCGGGTCAGTGAAAAGTCCTGATTTATTGTTTCTTCTAAAATCTATATCTCTGGAACTCACCAGTAGAATTTTTTCATTTTGGTGCCCATGAATTCATAAAAATACAGTCTATTTTTATAAACTGATGTTTGGTTTCCTGAGTGTCGAGTTTTTCTCTTTTTCAATTGTTTTGGTGCTGTTCAAATTCTTTATACTTGTTCATTTTTGTAACCTTACTGCTCAGGCCCACAGCTACCCAGGGTTGAGCTAAGGTTTAACAAACAAAATCTGACTGGTCCTAAAGGTGCAGGTAGTGTATTACAAGGTGGGGTCGCACAATCACACCATATAATACCCTCACAGCATATTATACCCCTGTTTGGAGAAATGTTTCCAAAACATATGATTTTAAGTCTCTGCGCGAGGGTCAGGCCCTGGAGCCCAACCGTGATAAACATGCACTCCAGAGTCATCCGGAAAAGGGGCCTATTAATCAAAAATCGTGAAGCCCTACATGGAGAAAGATCGGGGGTCCCTGGCGGAAGTACCGAGCAATGGGGGGGGGAGCGGTTGAGGAGTGGTACGGGTGGTGGTATTCTGAAACTGTATGATCTGAACTTGAATATACAATGAATTGCCAACTTATTTCATGATACTTGAACACTGCTATGTATTTTGTGAGTCTGTGAGCAAAGTAAATAAAAAGATTTTTTTTTATAAAATAAAAAAATAAAAAAATCGTGAAGCCCATCATAAATATATTAGCAATAGACAGTGAGGAATGTTAAGGGACCAAGCCCCAGTAAATGCAGGTGGAGGCTGGACATCGTTTACAGTTCCGCAGTAGGCAAACTGTTTCAGAATCACTCCTGTCTCCCCTTCCGTGGGGTTTAGGATGTCATATCCAAAGTTCCAACGAAGGGGTTATATTGTGTATTTAGTCAGTATTCACCTGTGCTAATGCTCAGCTAATTCTCATAATAGCTTGAATACTTACCTTCTACCCTAGTATAGAGTGTATAATAAATTAAGATATCTACTATAAGTCCTTGGTGTGCATGCATTGATTCCGGGGGTGGAGGAGGAAAAGAGGGAAAGTCCCTATACCTAATTGCTGGCATCATGTTTTTGCCAGGTTTGTTGTTTCTTTGCACATTCATATCCAGCGAACATAGCCCATCAGTGTATTTGTGAGACCTGTCCCGACTGCCTAAAAGCAGCACAGGTATCTCCTATAATAAAAAAAACCTAACGCTGACAAGACTAACCACAATAATTTCCGACCTATCTCCAACATCCCCACCCCTGCAAAACTCCTTGAAAAATGCATTCAATCCCAACTCTGTGAACACATTGAGAACTACCAACTCCTATATCAGCATCAATCCGGTTTTCTGAAAGGGCACAGCACCGAATCGGCCCTCACTCATGTTATGGATGACATTCTAAAAATGCTCGATCAAAACGAATCCTGCCTCTTGATCCTCCTTGACCTTTCCTCCGCCTTCGACGCGGTTAATCATGACAACCTCCTATCCATTCTGCAAAACAGGATGGGTTTCTGTGATCAGGTGCTACATTGGTTCTCGTCCTTCCTCCACCACAGATCTCAAAGAGTCAAGGCAAATCACTCTCTCTCCCAGCCCTCCCCAGTTATCATGGGAGTCCCCCAAGGAACTGCATTATCTCCTACCCTCTTCAACCTTTTCCTGGAACCATTAGCAAATGCTCTAAACTCCAAGGGTATTCTTTTCCACATGTATGCCGACGACACGCAACTCTATTTAAAAATCTCATCCCCGGAAGACATCATCTCACTCAACACTACCCTAACGTTAACTCAAAACTGGTTAACTGAGAACCATCTCCTGCTCAACACCTCAAAAACGGAATTGCTACTCATCTCCCCCCCGAACCACATCCCCAAGATAGACCTCTGGTTGAGTCACCTCACTGCCTTCAACTGCTCTCCTCTCATCGTAGACTCAGCCAAATCTCTAGGAGTCACCATGGACAAGCACCTGAATATGAAAAATCATATCAGCAATATATGCAAGGGTGCAAACCACTTGATGAGGACTCTCAGAAATATCAAACCTTTCCTTCCACTTAATGATTTCAAGCAGGTGGTCCAAGCAATTGTCCTACCGAGGCTAGACTACGGCTGCGCTACCCTCTGTGGCCTTCCCAAATACACCCTGGCTCCACTAAGGGCATCACTGAATGCTGCTGCTAGACTGGTTACAGGCATCAAACGCAATGAGCACATATTGCCAGTATTAAAATCTCTAAACTGGCTCCCCTATGAAGCACGAATTCAGTCAAAGATTGCTGTTATGACGCACAAAGCTATCCGCTTCAATACTTCTAGGTACCTGGCACAAAATGTTGAACTATCTTGTGGTGCAAGAGCCTCAAGAACCGCCACTACTTTCCTCTTGAAACCACTTATCCTCAGCAAAAAAAGCACTTGTCACAGAGCCTTCTCTGGCGCTGCCCCAAAGTTATAGAACTCGCTACCACCGGATGTACGCAGAATCTCCTCAACAGCGGTGTTCAAACTGGAAGTCAAAAGATTCCTCATTAATAAATTCCTTCCGTAAGTGGGCTAGGCTCTCCTGCCCGATGACATTGTGCCTACTTTCATGGAACCATCATTTACGACCACGCTTCTCTGCGACATACTATGAACCTTTACTACTGTTTAATATAACCACCTTGCGGGGTTTTTTGTGTGTAACCTGTGAACATTCTTGTTTATATCTCTACCTTATGTTGTTTTTGCTTTATTGTTCCTTCCTTTCCTTCCTAATGTAAAGTGCTCTGAAATCCTCTGGGATCTTGTTCGCGCTATATAAAACTTCAGAAATAAATAAATAAAATAGGGTCATAGTAATACCCATGACTCATGGCGGCTGTGGGAAATATTTCTGGTGTATTCCAAAAATATTGATATAAGCAATAAAAACAAGAGGTTTATTTCACATAAGCAAGCTACAGCAGGTAGGAAGTCCTATTCAGATGTCTTTGGTCATTTTCCCATCCCAGAAAGGAATTATTATCATGTTTAAGAGGACTGACGGGACCAGGTCCAAAATAGAATACATACTGGATAAGATCAATGCCAGGGTAAGTCAAGTTCAGGAGGGAAATCCAAGAACTGCAGACAGAATAGATTAATAATTAATCTATTTATGGTAGAGAACTCTCATTTGGAAAACAAAGTAGAGCCCCTAGAAGAATTTAGGCGGGCCACATCCTACGAGCAGTGTTTCTCCTTGGACTTAACTTAAATAGGCTCACTGCAGGCTGGCTTCAGAAACCTTTGTGCATGACCTGGGTGCTGCAGAATTGAAAAAACCTGAATGTTTTAAACTGAAAGACAAGGAAGCAGTCTCAAAGAAAAGAGCGGGTAATAACGCGTCAACATGATGCTTCAATCTAGAGAGTCCTGAGGGGAGAAAAGAAAGAGGCTACAACGAACGGGTTCGCTACATTTTCAACAGTCCTGTAGTCACATATTCTCCAATGTAAACTGGCAGGAAGAACAGATTTGCAACAAGATACATTAATTGTGGTTTGAGGGTAGTAAAAAAGAGAAAAGATGACTGTCTGGTATACAACAGACGGTAAAGTGCTGCTAGACTGCTAGTGGTCACTAGAGGAGTTGAATGTGGTAAGGAATGCACAGGTGGTAGATCAAGAGACACTGAACTAGCACAATAAGTAATGAACATTACCACTAGAAGGATTATATAGGGGTGTCTTGGATCATGTGGCTAGGTCTACAGAAGGAGACGGTGAAGTTGGGTCTACTAATAATATATCTGTGAATTTGCAGATTAGTGGCTGTGTGTTGATCTTCACTAAACACCTTTTTTCGGACCTCTGGTGCAAAACATGCCACATCCCACAGAGGTCCCAGAGGACTATACTTTTGGCTAAAGTAGAATACATACATCATTTAAGATGGTTATACGATTTAATGACCCCGAAGATCTGGTCTGCCTATGTCTGTTTATAAATATGATTAAAAATGTGTTAAAAAAAACTTCAATAAAATATCAACTTCACCCCAGCCTGTTATCCTTACCAAGGAGGAATGACTGGAAAGAGGTTTGGGTTTGTTTAAAGACATCTGAAAATGGGGAGATGGGGCGTAACATAGCACAAAAATGGGATCGACGGATTGTGAAAACTATTTGCAGCTTAAGACCATTTTCCCTTCTTCCTTTTAAGTTTAACTATAGTCACATTAGTGAGGAAATGACTCTCAGAAAAATGACCACTTTTCTAATTGCATTATGTCTTTCTTATCTTTCTCCTTCTTCACAACTTTTTAAAGTTTGATTTTGTAACTTTAAGGATTCGGAAACAACTTACCTCTTCAAAGTACAGCTGCCCCAGGAGGAATGGTGCTTGTTGGTCGCCCTGTTGAATTCTTTCCTTAAGAAACTGTTCAGCCCTTTTCACCAGATCATCATGGGTAGGTTCTGCTGCTGCCAAATTACATAAATATTAGAAGTACAATGACGGGTGGGATAAAGCACTCAACTTGTCACAAGCAAAAACATCATTAGACTCTTATGTGCACTGCAAAGGCTACTGCAAAGGCTACTTCAAAGCTTGATTGCATGAACCCAACACGACTATGAGTCTGGGACCGTAAATATGTGCATTACAAAAGGAGGAAATAACATCCACCCAAAAAATTCCACTGCGATCACAAAATTACCACCTGTGATACTTGAATTACTGCCAACACTGGTTGTATTGTCCCCAGAAAATCTCATTACAGAAAACTACTGTCCAAAACACATTGAACTTACACCGTAAAATCAGGGTACAACCCCTAACCAACTTCTGCAGCCTGAAGCTTTCTTTAAATAAGATTTCCAAACATGTAGGCATTGATGCAGGCATGCTCTGTCTGCAGGGGCCCTATCCCTGCCATAGAAATGTATATTTCGAACAGCGGCATTTTTACCATCCGTCAGTAAATTTGACCCCCAACAGTATTTGTTAAGCTGCAAAATGTAGTGAATTAAATGTTCTGCTGCTGGTATTTTTCATGTCTGGGCAATTAGCTCCAGTGTAACCTAATCCCAGCTGTATTTTTACAACACTGGCTGTGATGCATAATTTCTATCACACAAGATAAGTAATTTACCACTGGTTGTAACTTATCAAATTGATTGTAAGGCCCATATTCACCCTGAAGTGTATTTCAGCACTGAAATAACAGATGTGTATAAATACCCAACTCACAGGTACTTGTTTTATCCCCCTTGGAAGGATGAACGGCTGAGTAGACTCTCAGGGATCGGACCTGGGATCATGTACCCAGGAAAGACCAATGGGTGATAACTGCTGGTCACTTAGCAGGGATTAGCGATCTCAAAGTGGACAGGAACAGCTGACACAAAAATGAGCTGCGTTAGCATTACCGCTTTTGACTTGGTGATGCCAGAGGGGAAATCTATTCGTCCCCTGGGCTTTCTAGACATTTAGGCTCAATCCACAGTAGAAGGGAAAACCATTTTTGACCTGTCCGGTAGGAGAATGGCCAAGAAGCTGAAGAAAGACCTGCCTGGTGGCAGCTGGGACTGCCATTTTGAAACAGGGGCTCCTGTTTAATTTGATAGGAAAGCAAAGAAAAAGTGGCGCAAAAGAAAGTGGGGATTGTGAGAAAATAGTTAGGATTGAGTGGTAGATTTGCTTCAATCACTGGTAAGGACACAGGATAAATCTGGAACCTCAAAAACCACCACCTCAGAACATTCATGAACCTAGGAATACTCCATCTGATGAAAGAACGCCTTGTTGGAAGAATAACCCTGACTTTAGACTCCTGCTGAAAGAACAGGACTCACATAAGGACTCCTGCTGGTACCCGAGGACTGGAACTGCTCTCCAAGGGTCAAGTGGTTGGCCTCCTATTTACCTGCTTCAGGAGCACTAAATGCAGCCCAGTTGACTAAAATATCAAGACCCGGCAGGAGACCTGGCTGAAGAGAGACTTGGTGACCAGAAACCTGCCGTGAGGAGTTAGGAGCTACAGGACTGACCAGAGAAGTTTTTTCAGCAGTTGGAGACAAAGGGCCTGATTCAGCATTTGACGGATGGCACTCTGTCCCTCAGAATGGCCGAGGACATTACCCCAGCCATCCTGATGGACTCTACTATTATTTCCACACTATTACTTACACTTCAATTGTCAAAATAATTAAATGCTTGTCTGGTGTATGGTGGAAGTGATGGATAAAGGATTCAAGAAATTGAAACTTACTCTGAGCAATCCTTCATTAACTTTCACTAACTGTTTAAATTGTAGATGAGACGAAAACTGATATACACCGGACAACAACAAGTGGGAGAAAAGCTTCAGAGAAATAAAATGCAACGCGACTAAAACACGCTTTATTTTGCAAAAACGCTTTGCGCATGTGCAAACCAGAATTACGTAGAGATAACGCGACTAACTTGCTTTGAGAGGGAAAAAAACCTCATGCATACGCAGGAAGGACTAACATGTGGTCTCGAGGAGCCACATGCTCTGCATATGCTTGCTTGAACTTAAAAGAAAACTGCGGTTGTTAATGCCTTTGCTTAGAGAAATAATACTAACATGGTATAGAGTATAAGTGGGTGGTGAAAAGTGAAAATTATATGTTTAAGAAAATAATATCTGTTATGATTCTTTTATTAATAGTGTACATTTGGGCCTGCAGTGTCACTAACAGAGGGAGGAAAATGGCACTGGATGAAAAGGAGCTGCGCATGCTCAGTGGATTCGCAATGTGACCCAATGACCGAAAGAGCTGAATGACTGCCAGATATCAAGGGCGAAAGACATGGGAAAAAGAAGATGTGTATCACTCGTCTATGTAGCCTGTAGTGAATTAATTATTACAATGGCAACAATATATACATGGGAAGAGAACAACATGAATGAGGTAAAGGGGAAGGGTTTACAGGACAATAAGAACCTTAATAAAATTGAATATGTCAGCGTGGTGTGATGAACACATTCCTGGCCCCGTCCAATCATATTCCGTATTTCATCAATAATTGCAACTCTTGAGGGTGGGACATGTAGAAATAAAGACTATAACTAGCGTGACATAAGTTAGTTAGGCACACATCGATGCTGAGAGAGAAAGAGAAGAGAGAGCTGCTAGAAGACAAGAAGAGAGAGAGAGAGAGAGAGAGAGAGAGAGAGAGAGAGAGAGAGAGAGAGCAGACTGGGAATATTCAGATCCAAATGACAGCCTGATTAGATTCGAAGATTCCGGAAAAACATCGAGGAGTGAGAGAGTGTAAGAGAGGGATGCGCCCTGGTGCGTCAGGTTTATAGAGAAGTCTAGTAAAGTATCTGCCCTGTCCTGATCTTGTCATGTAGTCTTTGTCTCCTGATCCTAATTCTGGGGACTCCCACCAGTCCTTTGGCCAGAGGGGTGGTTTTCAGTATTTCATTAGGTGAATGTCATTCGGTCTTAAAATTTGCATATTTCTTTGCAAATCTATCTTATTATGTGCATTTTGTCTCTTCATCTATCCACTCTTTGCATTTTGATTTGTTGAATGAAGTCTGTGTAAACAAATGTATTTGCTAAATGAGATTTTCTCTCCCATGTGAAAAATGATGGAGTTTGCACTATGAATCTGTATTAACGAGCATTCAATTCATGACTGAAATCCTAGATAAAGGGTATGAATCTTCCCAGAGTCTGTGGTTATTTCACTAAGATCTGTGGATTAGTTAGGTATTGAGTTTATTTCAAACTATTTTGTGTTTACAGAGAATGACGATTCTCCAATTTTTATGCAGAGAGAATCTTGATTTCATTAAAGACATACGGAGACTAACATTATGCAAATACTTTTATTTGCTGCCCAACATGCAGCCCTTTAAAGAATGTTGTTACATCACAATAAATAGAACATTAGTATCATGACAAGCAGGCTCTCATCTTCCTCGTGGGCTGCGATGACACAGATGTACAACATGACGTTCCATAAGTCTGCTTAATTATTATTATTATTATTATTATTTATTTTTATAGAGCGCGTAGTCACCCGGAGGTATCCCAGCGCTAAAAGATCCTATCTCTTCGGATCCTTAACATTGTTATCTGAGAAGGAATAAAGAACACTGTATGGTAAAAGGTGTAAGGACAGACTAAAGCTGAAGATAAAAGCAGAATGTGCAATATCAGAATATTAAACATAAACTTTACCGGACTCAAACCTCTGGGGGAGAGGAGGGTGGGATAATGTTAGCCTCCGTATGTCTTTAATGAAATCAAGATTCTCTCTGTATAATAATAGGAGAATCGTCATTTCATTACAAGACCGGAGGCTACCATTATGCATGTTTAAAGCCATGTAGAGCTACACTGTTAACATGCTCTATTGGTCTCAAGTAAAACTTAGAGAAGGTACTTGCATTAGACCAATCTGCTGCTTTAAGTATTTCCGGCAGAAATCCTCCGGGCCAAAATACTTTGCCAGCCATTGCACCCCTAGAAGAGTGAGCTCCAAATCTAGAGAGGTCCACTTCAGCCTCATGCATAATCAAATATATCCATCAGGCTAAGGTCGCTGAGGAAACAGGTCTATAGGGTCTAACATATGATAAGAGACGTTGATCACAACCAACGGGTCTAAATGCTGATCTGTAGTAGTTAATAGTTCTGAAAGAAAGACCTGACTCAAAAAGATGAGCAAGATAATTAGCTACCTGTTGTAGAGGACATTGAACGGGATCCAAATCCCTTTCCAGGCACCAACAAGACCATTTTCTCCAAACACCCTTGTATCTTTTCCTGGTACCTAGTGCCCATGAATCTTCCAATAGGCTTTTAGCTTCTCCTGAAAGGCCAAAATAACTGCCTGAATCCCTGATATCCTCCAAACATGAAGGTTCATCTTCCCTTCTAATACCAAAGGGTGTTCTTCTCTTTCCGGACCCTGGAGTAGGCCTAAAGATGATGGGATCAGCCACGGGAAGTCCACGCTAACTCCATTACCCCGGGAAACCAAACTTGGGATTTCCAAAAGGGAGTTACCAGAATGATGGAGCATGACTCGTCTCACCTTCCACAATAATCTCTAAATCATTTAGAAGGGAGGAAAGGCGTAAACTTTGATCCCTTCCCAAGACTGGAGAAAGGCATCTACTCCTGACGCATTTGGGTCTGGCCTCCAACTGAAGTATCTTTGGACTTGGTGAGTTAATCTGCTGGCAAACAAGTCTAACTGGATTGGGCCCCAAAGCTCTTGGATCTGGGGAAAAACCTCGGGATTCAACTTCCAATTGCTGGAATCGTGGAGGAAACATGAATTTCAGTCTGCCCTTAAATTCCGCTTAAATTCCACTCTGAGGGCGATCTTTTTGTCCCAACAAAAATACCATATTTGCTTGACAATATCTGAGAGATTTTTGGATCTTGCGCCCCCAGACGATTTATATAGGAGACAGCTGAGAAGTTGTCCAAGTCTTCATACCAGAGGCCTTTCCTCAGGCCCAGAGCTTTTAGTCTTTGCAAAACCCTGTAATAAAGGGTACCTGGAGAAATGGCCTGGATAGAGGAGGAGAGGAGACCTAAAACCCTGGCTAGGTCTTTCAGACGGACAGATTCTTTGGAAACAATAAGGGAGACATGTTTTTTTATTTTGGTAACCTTTTGGTGGGGAAGGATTAGGTTGGATAGAATAGTGTTTACTTGGAAACTAAGGAATTCTATTTACTGTGCCGGGGTCAAAATAGATTTATCCACATTTATGATGAAACCCTAGTTCCGTAGAAGGTTTGTTGTCATATCTAAGTGTTTCAAGATTTCTGACTTGTCCTGAGACATGATGCGGATATCGTCTAGGTAAATTATTAGACAAACCCCTCTCTGTCTGACATAACTGACTACTGGTCGTAGGACCTTGGTGAAGCACCAAGGGGTTGATGATAGGCTGAAGGGAAGACACTGGAACTGGTAGAGAGTTCCCTTCCAAGTAAAACGAAGGTACTTGTGACACTCCTCGTCCATGGGTACGGTAAAGTAGGCACCTTTCAGATCCAATTTTACCAGCCAGTCCTTGGCTTATAAAATGTCCCTCAAAAGATGGATACCTTCCATCTTGAGGTGTCTGTATGTTAGAAACTTGTTTAAGTGTTTTAAATTGATGACGGGTCACCATCACTTGCCTTTCTTTTTGACAAGAAAGATAGTACTTAGAAAACTTTTGGATATTTCTGACAGGGAAACTTTTATAATAGCTCCCTTGTCTAACATTTGGGAAATCTCCGACTCGATTAACTTTGAATTTTCCTTGTTTAGAGTCATCTCCTCTGGAATTCTTTCTTTGAGTGGCTCTTCCCAAAATTCTATTTTGAACCCCACAACAGTCTCTAAGATCCATGGATCTTGAGTGATTCAAAGCCAATTGTGTGCAAAATGCTTCAGTCTTCCTGCCACCTTCAAGGGGGGAGAAGGATTTGTGCTTACCTTGATAGGCTTGTTGGATGACCTTGATCTGCCACCACGGGATCTTAAACCCCTTCCTCGCTGGGGGTAGAAATTGGAGTTGGCACGAAAGCCTCTATAGGGGTGGGAGCCTCTTTCATCTTGGTAAAAGTGGGACCTTAAGGAGCCGCGGCTGACAGGTTGTCCCCTTCAGTCAGCCCTTCTAAAAAGTAGTTGTCCCCCTAAAACTCTCCGCATATTGGATTGTGCCTTACTGAAGGCGTTAAAAGTGGAGACATACTTCCCCAAGGATTTAACAAAATTATTGCCAAACAAGAGACCTTTGGCATTGCACATATCTTCCTTTGCAGATAGGTCCGTGAGCTTGGGGTTCATTCTGAGAAGAACCACCTTCATGCCTTCAGTAATTAGATTAGCATTGGCTTTGCCAATAAGACATATTGTGTGTTGCGACCAGCCTCGTAAGAGTTCAACATCTATTGGGGTATTGTTGGATCTAGCCTCCTCAGTCATGTCCAAAAATGTTGATAGTGGTCCCATTACCTAAAGGAGCTTGTTTTGAGCTTGCTTGTGGCATTTTTGAATTCCCTTCCTTGGGTCCCTTCCTGGTTTAAACAGGAAGGTGATCGGCTCAGGGTCAAGGTTGGGGGTGCTGCAGATCTTATCCTCCGAGGAGGGTCGAGGGCACTCATTCTGCAGTAGGTTGCGGGTATTTGTATCGAGGTGTTTCCTGACCCACTGGGATAAGTATTTACCTACGTGGTCCATAGGCCACGATTCGGTGCTGCGAGGATGGCGAATGGTGGTAGGGTTAAACATTTCCCCGCCTAGGGGGTCTTTAACAGTAAGGGATGAGGTGGAGGGATGGTCTAAATCCTCATCGAGGTCTTCAAAGGTATCTTGGGGGTCAAAAATAAACTTATCCAAGTCCTCATAGTCTGTGGCTTGGTTATTAAAATCATCATTAGAGTCATTTGTCCAATAAAGGGTATTGCGTTCTATAATGCCGCTACAGGCACCCCTTCTCTCTGCCCCAAGGAATTGGGGTCTCTCTACTGTGCTGCAGAGAGCACCAGCATCTCTTGTAGTGCAGGGCTACTAAATTCCATCGCATGGGTGAATGTCTCCATTGTATGTTTTCTTTTCACGGGTACCTTACCCCTTTTTTGCTGTCCAGAGGTGGAGGGGGATACCCCATCCGACAGAGAGAAATAGATCTCCTCGGGAGGGGAAACCCTCTTCCTCTTAGAGAGAGCAGCGTCAACTGCTTCTCTGTTGGAAGAATTGAGTTCTTACCCAATAAACCTCTTGAGGTTGTCCCCCAAGTGCTCCTTAGGGGAGTGTTGGGGGACATTCGAGTCAGATTCCATTGTAAAATATCAATAAATTCAAGTAAAGTATCAGAAAAATGCCTTTATGAGGCTTTAGTTAATAAAATGCCTTAATTAGGCTTGATCAATAATATGCCTTTATGGGAGTTAAACCCAATAGTGCAGGTAGGCACAGGAATCAGTTCAACTCTTGTTTATTTGAGGGCTTACCAACAGACTTGCCGGTTTGGGTTTTCAAAAGTTGCAGGCTTTTCATAAAATATATATACGGCAAAATGAGGAGTTGAGTACAGCGTTTGAAAGAAGCCAGCAGATGGCGATCTTTCATTAAATGTATCTTATTTCTGGGAAAAGCAGAAAAAAGGCTCCGGCTCGGCAAAGGCTCCCTTACGCTCTCGAGACGAGCGTAACCAAGGGAAACCAGACACCGAGCCGAGGGAGCAATTCGTAATGCGCAAGAGTGCGCAAGAATGAGGCACGTTCCCGCATCTCCTAGGGATGAAGGGATGAAGCAGTTACAGAGGAAAAATCTGCATTTCTATTAAAAGAAACAGATCAGGCCGAAAGAATGTGTCCAATGAGGGAAGTTCCTGGTGGTGGATATGTTCATGTTCCTTGGACTAGACATGATATTTTGTCTTTTACGAATGATTTTCCCAGATTAAGAAAAAAAACGGTTGAATGGTATAAGCAGGTAGAAAGGTTTGTGAAAGTCTCAAAGGTTTTGTTAAAAGATTTGGATGGCCTGTTTGACATAGTGGTGCCAACTGATTTGTGAACAGAATGTAAGATTACTGTTGATTGGCCAGCTGAAGAGTATCCCAGAGATGCAAGGACAGGTGCACCTTCAGAAGAGGTGATGGAAAAGTATCACTAGGTGATTACTCTCTTAAAAAGCAAAATTCCTCCAAAGGAAACAGATCGAGTTAAAATAGATAGAACAACTCAAGAACCAAAAGCGTCAGTGCATGCGTATTATGAAAGGTTATTGCAGGTATTCAAGCAGTATAGTGGATTTGAAAATATTGGTGATAAGGATGTGGGACATTTCGTGTATAGGTTTGTGTATGGATTAAGATCAGAAATTAGTCAGATGATTCAGCAACATATGCTTTGTTGGCAAAGCAAGCCCATAAATGATATCTTAAAGTATGCGAAGTATTGTAGTGATGATATTGATGCAAAGCACGAGAAGCTGAAAGAGAAAATGATGTGGGCGCAAGTAAAGTTGGCAGAACACCAAGAGGCAAATTCTGGTTCTAAAAATGAAAACCAGTCGAACAATCAGAATAGTCAAGTATTGAATGGAAATAAAGGAAAAGGACGAATGAGTAGAGAGGAAGTGAGAAAGAAATACCCTTGTCAGGCATGCAGAAAGCATGGACATTGGAAGAATGAATGTAGAAGTGTTCATCAGAGTAATGGGGTAAATCAAATTTTAAATCCACAGATGCAAAACGAGGTGGTTGTGAACCAGCAGCAACAGGTAGTTACTCCTCAATTACAGGTGCCACAAGCCCCTATGCCAAATTATACGAGCTCTCAGGTGCAGAGATACAGTGTGAACACCGGATTTCGTGGAGAGAGTGGTAAGAATACACAAACAGTTCAACAATATTGGATGCAAAGTAATGAGAGTGATTTGGACGCGTCTCAATAACGGTGCCTGAGGGGGAGGAAGAATGCGTGTTTGGCGCATCCTTGGCGGTAGGTCAGTCAGGTCCATTTGTTGAGGGAAAAGTGGAAGGTAATGCTATCACTTTCCTAGTGGATACTGGTGCCACCCGTTCTACTGTGCAAGCAGCAGAAATTCTAAATCTACCCATCTCAGGAGAAACTATCCAAGTTGTAGGAGTCTCAAATAAGCAAATAAAAACCCCAGTCACAAAACCAATAGAAGTTAATATTGGAAATTTCAAAGACATGCATCAGTTTGTGGTACGTGATTCAAGTACAGTAAATCTATAAGGGAGAGATTTGTTGTGCAAAATGAACTGCACTATCTATTGTACGGCTGATTGGGTGGCTTTCCAAACACCTGATATGTTGCATTTGAAATGATGCTAGCAAAACAGGGGACAGAATTGGATGAGATGTTTTCACTTCTCACTGAAAACAGTTTGCCTGATGAGCTGAAAAACACAGTGAGATCAGATTTGTGGGATTTTTCAGGAAAAGAAATTGGTCTTATGGCAAATGTAGACCCAATTAAAATCATGGTGAAAGAAGGTACCATTTATCTGAACACACCACAATACAAAATGAGCCTTGAAGTAAAAGCAGGAGTTGCTCCAGTAATTGATCAAATGATTGACCGAGGTATTTTGAAAGAGATAATGGAGAGTCCTTGTAATTTGCCAATCATGGGAATTAAAAAACCTGGTGGCAAGTATAGAATAGTGCAAGATTTCAGGAAAATTATTAAGATAGCTGTACCCTGTTGTCCAGTAGTACCAAATCCAGCAGTGATCCTTTATCAGATACCATGGGATGCACATTGGTACACGGTGATTGATTTGTGCCAAGCATTATTTTTGATTCCTTTATATCCGGATAGCCAATATCTTTTTGCATTCCGGTTCGGAGATCGTGTTTTGGCATGGTGCCGAGTTCCTCAAGGGTACACAGAGAGCCCTTCAATTTTCAATCAGATCCTGAATAGCAGTTTGGAAACAATGGTTATGCCAGGAAATTCGGTTCTGGTTCAGTACATTGATGACCTACTGGTGGCATCAAAGACACATGAGGCTTGTGTCACAGACACAATTGCCTTACTGAACCATCTAGCAGAAGGTGGACACAAGGTGTCACCAGAAAAATTACAGTTTTGTCAACAAGAAGTCCAATATTTGGGACACAAGCTAGAAAGAGGAGTTAGAAAAGAGACACCAGAGAGAATTAAAGTAATTCAACTAATAAGTTTGCCTAAAACTAAGTAAGAAGTATGAATGTTTTTGGGAGTGATTGGGAGTCAATGGATCAGTGGATTCACACTGCTCGCACAGCCTTTACTAAGGTTGACAAGAAAGGATGTGGCAGATCCGATTGAATGGGATGATGAAAGTGAGGAAGCATTCATAAAAAATGAGAGATTGCTTGTGTCAAGCACCAGCATTGGGAATACCAGACTATTCAAAAGAATTTGCATTTTTCTGTTGTGAAAGGGAAGGATGGGCTCTTTCAGCGTTAACCCAGAAACATGGATTGTCACGACGTCCAGTGGCATATTTTTCTGCCACTTTGGATTCAGTGGCTGCAGCATTGCCTGGCTGCTTAAAAGCAGTAGCTGCTACTTGTGTGAGTCTGGAACAGAGTCAATCGATTGTAATGCGACATCCCTTAAAGGTATATTTGCCACATTCAGTCGAGATCCTTTTAACAAGGACTCGTACTCAGCATTTAACCCCTAGTCGGCTGACTAAGTATGAAATGGTGATTCTGGGTGCTGAAAATGTAAGTGTAATAAGATGCACCACAGTAAATCCAGAAACCTTGCTGCCATATCCATACTGTGAGGATGTAACAGAAATGTGTACAAAGCCCAGACCAGACATCCGTGATTGGAAGAATCAGACTATGTATTGTTTGTTGATGGGTCATGTTTGAGGAAACAAGGTTGAGAATTGAGTTCTGCCTATGCTGTATGTACCGTATCTGCTATTCTGGAAGCATACTGTTTAAGAGGAGTCAAGTCTGCACAAATAGCAAAATTGCTAGCTTTAACAAAAGTGTGCAACCTTGGGAAAAAATTAAGAGTAACCATATTTACGGATAGTCAATATGGTTTTGGGGTTGTGCATGACTGGCCAACTATGGGTGCAAAGCGGATTGCTGACTTCTTCAGGTTCTTCTATCAGAAATAGTAAACATGTCAAAGAACTATTGGAAGACCTACAATTACCAAAGGAAATTTCAGTGGTCAAATGTGCCGCACATAAGTCAGGAAATGATTATGTGACACAAGGCAACAGATATGCTGACCAAGTTGCTCAATTTTGTGCTCGAAAATCAATGTCTTTGAACAGAGGGTTGGAAAAAGAAGTTATCAACTGCCAACTAATGGTTTTCTCTGCATTTGAAACATGGGATGAAGTTAGGCCGTTGCAGGATGAGGCAGATACCAAAGAAAAGGTACTCTGGATTAAATCAGGTTGTACAAGAGGAGCAGATGATGAAGTATGGGTGTGTCCAGATGGAAGACCAATAATGCCAGATAGCTTGTTATCACAAATGGCAGGAGTATATCATGGAGCGACACACATTGGGAGAGATGCCATGATTAGGCATTTCAGACAGACATGGTACAATCCAAAGTTTAGGCAAATTTCAGAGAGTCTCTGCCAGCAATGTTTGACATGTCAACAGCATTACGTAGAGATAACGTAACTAACACACTTTGAGAGGGGAAAAATCCTCACGCATGCGCAGGAACGACTAACATGTCGTCTTGAGGAGCCACATGCTCGGGATATGCTTGCTTGAACTTAAAAAAAAGATGCAGTTGTTAATGCCTTTGCTTAGAGAAATAAAACTAACATGGGATAGAGTAGAAGTGGGTGGTGAACAGTGAAAATTATATGTTTAAGAAAATAACATCTGTTTATGATTCTTTTATTAATAGTGTACATTTGGGCCTACGGTGTCACTAACAGAGGGAAGAAAATGGCGTTGGATGAAAAGGAGCTGCGCATCCTCAGTAGATTCGTAATGTGACCCGATGACCGAAAGAGCTGAATGACTGCCAGATATCAAGGACGAAAGACATAGAAAAAAGAAGATGTGTATCACTCATCTATGTAGCCTGTATTGAATGAATTATTACAATGGCAACAATATATGCAGGGGAAGAGGACAACATGAATGAGTTAAAGGGGAAGAGTTTACAGGACAATAAGAACCTTAATAAAATTGAATATGTCAGCATGGTATGATGAAAACTTCCCTGGCCCCGTCCAATCATATTCCATAATAATTGCAACTCTTGAGGGTGGAACAAGTAGAAATAAAGACTATAACTAGAGTGACTTAAGTTAGTTAGACACACATCAATGCTGAGAGAGAAAGAGAGGACAGAGCTGCTAGAAGAAAAGAAGAGAGCACAGACTGGGAAGATTCAGCTCCAAATGACAGCCTGATTAGATTTAAAGATTGCGGAAGAACATCGAGGAGGGAGAGAGTGTAAGAGAGGGATGCGTCCTGGTGTGTCGGGTTTATAGAGAAGTCTAGTAAGTCCTGATCCTGTCCTGTAGTATTTGTCTCCTGATCCTAATTCAGGGGACTCCCAACAGTCCTTTGGCCAAAGGGGTGGTTTTCAGTATTTCATTAGGTAAATGTCATTCGGTCTTAAAATTTGCATATTTCTATACAAATGTATCTTATTTTGTGACTTTTGTCTCTTCATCTATCCACTCTTTGCATTTTGATTACTTGAATGAAATCTGTGTAAACGAATGTATTTGGTAAATGTAATTGTCTCTCCCATGTGATGGAGTTTGCACTGTGAATCTGTATTAACGAGGGTTCAAATCATGACTGAAATCTTAGATAAAGCTTATGAATCTTACCTAGAGTCTGTGGTTATTTCACTGAGATTTGTGGATTAGTTAGATAGTTGTTAATATCACCATCAACTAACTCAACTAATGATCCATCAACCAGAGGAAAAAGAGTGTTGATTTGTGACGATTAGTTAGGTATTGAGTTTATTTCAAACTATTTTGTGTTCACAGGGAATTAACTAATCGGAATTTAGGCGAAGTAAAAAACTTGACTCCCCCAGCCGTTTGGCCAGGGAGTGGGAATACACACTTGGGTAAATGTGTATGGGCCCCATTAAAATGTTTGGTTTGTGAAATTGTTCAACATTGGCCTTTCGCTGGATCAGTAGGACTGATATTTTTTCCATAAGGTCAGCTATGGCATGGTCCTAATTTTCTGCACAACTGCTTATATTAAGCTAGCTTTGGTCATCAGGTACTCCCCTACCTGTGTTCAATTTGCTATAACTCCACCAAAATCATTCCCTTTTTGTCATTTTGTTTGTCTCCAGCATCCTCCTGTTTCTTGTCTCCTCCTCTAAACTATTTATCAGTCTATTGACCTGCTTGATTACAAATTTTACCATGGTTTTTAAATAAGTTGGTTATGCGGAAACATCTTAACATTTGTACAGAGATCAAAAAACAGAGAAACATGACTTTTTTTTGCTGAAACCATTAGAAATCTTTCAAAGGTTATGGGGGGCCGTGGCCTGACGCATGAAGTAAAAAGAATCTTTCTGAGGATGCTCCAGGTAGACAGCCACCAAAAACACAACATCTTACTAAACATAAGGTCGCCAGTAATCCTCTAACTTTCCCAATTGTTCATATATCCCTCCTGGGATCGGAATGTGCAGCCACTGGTGAGCTAAGGGCATGGTGTGGCCTCATCTGACTGCTAAGATGGTGCGAAGCGAATGAGTGGAAGAGCACTCCTTGTCCTGGGCACTGATGTGAAGCTGTGCTGCTTACAGCAAATGGGTGCTGTGCAGTGATCTAGCAGGGCATTTACAGACTGTTTGAGGGGTGCTCCAGCGGGCCGCGGTTGGGATCTGTGCAGCATGGCAATAGAATGTCGAATGGTCTTCAAGGAAGCCAAACCATAGGAGTACAGTCCCAACCTGAGGATCACGGGCTCCCCAGCGGGATGCAGATAAGCCTTCAACAGATGGGTCAGGGCTCCAAGTGCCATCTGCAGAAAGAGGGGCACCAGAAGTGAGCATCTGCGGGGGCACAGAGATGGCCATGATTGAAAAACAGTGATAAAGGTACTCAAGACATTCGAAAAAGTGTTAATTGAAATTATGAAATCATGAACCATTATGGAGGTGTGCAACACCAAAGAGATTAATCAAACAAGAACACAAAGGGGGCGTGGTCTGATGCCAACGGAGTGAGCAGTGTTGCTCGAGAGCTCCAATCAGCTGTGCCATCCAGTTCCATCCTGACTCCCCTCGGAAGACTACTTGACCCTGAGGGGGCCCCTACCGTACTCTGATCGGGGGGGTTTGCCAGACCCGAGAAACAACGGAGCTGGAGGGCACTGAACCCTATAGACGGGACCGTCCTCTGCACCTGCGAGTAACCCAAGATGGCGGCGGCTCCTTGAATGAATAGGGAGTTGAGCTGCAGGGCGGATCCCTGGAACTGGTGGTACCGCTGAGCGCTCCGAGGGAAGATTTGGCCCGTCCCCGACCTCGCCGGGGACCACTGCGGAGGCACCCCCAGAGGCAAGCAGCTGTAGGAGACAATGAGCCCTGCAGTGCCAGAGGCAGGCAGCAAACACTAAGGCTGCCTCTGACCCCAGGTGAGGCCGATAGAGCAAGAGGACTACCCTGCCCCAGGGCCATATAAGGGCGGGCGCCGCAGCGAGAGACCGCCTGCGCTGGATGTGGCATCTGCACTGAAGTGGTGCCAGAGCGTTGTGACCACATCTTGGGGGCAGGCGGACTGATGAGCGTGGGGCGTGGGGCCTGAGTAGGTGAGGCTTATGCCTGTTGCCTGAGCTGAGCAGTGGGTAGCTGCAGGAGTCTGGTCCCCTAGAAGCTGCTGGGCACTGACAGGAAATTGATGAACTGATCTTGGCCTTCTAAGAATACAATGGTACAGGTGATGAGCAGCAGAATGCCACCCTAGACCACACAGAGCTATGCATATGGAGATCCGGGAAGCAGAGGCGGCTCCAGCATCTGCTATTGCTCCCTGGTGAGAATTCTGGAGTTGTGAGACTGCATTACTGCTTATGCACTGAGATAGGGGGGGAACCGCTGAGGAACCATACCTGTCCCACCAGAGGTGCTTATCCTAGGGAGACAGCTAGGACACAGCGACATGCGGCCATGAGGGCATGACAGCAGTGACAAGAAGAGGTGGTAAAATGTCTGCTTACCAATAGCAGTGGGCAGCTAGTGCGCACAGGACTCAGAGCCTGGATAGGGAGACCGTAGCAGCCGCAGGACACCTACTGGGAAGGGCTGGGTCCGCCGAGCCGGCACAGAAGTGCCCGGCCGACTGAAATATCACAGAGGCCCAGGCATGGGGGTCTGAGACTTGGACCACTGGGACTGTGTTGAGTCCTGCGAGTTGGAGCCCAGTCCTCCACAGAACACTCATAAGGATCCTGGGGTGTTGCACGTGACTCCAGAGGGCCGGAGAGTACAAGACCCTGAGGACCTCTTAATGAGATAACCAAGATCACGGACTGGCATGCTACAGCACGTCTTGGCTGGACTGCTGATGCAAGGATGCTCCCTGAGGCACCTGCCCTTGCTGGAAAAGAGGATAATCTGCACTCATCTCCAAGTGTCTATTGAGGAGGAGTGGGACATCTCATCAGAGGGTGACGGACATTCGGACCTCAAGGACACGTGGCAGAGACAAGAGAGATTAAATCACTCTGCGACATCAATGGGGAAAATGACCAAGAAGCACAAACTTGGAGGAGTCCAAGCAGAGAGTTCGTAAGAGGTTTAGCAAGAGTCCTGCTTCACAAGTGGAACCCCCACAAGGACCCAACCCTACAAGACATCCTACAGGCAATAACTGCTTCCAGTGAGAGGCTGAAGGCAAAGATAGACTCCATAGGTATGGACCTGGGCATTCTGAGGGAGGATCACAGACCTCTCACTAAGAGAGTCTCAGCAAATGAGCGCATACTGTCAGAATCCGCCCCTGCTCTCACAAAAATGAAAGGTCAACTCACTGCGCTTGAGGCAAAAGTGTGCACGCTGGAGCTCCAGGTGGAAGATGCAGAAAACTGAGCCCGCAGGAACAATGTCAGAGTTGTGGGCCTAACGGAGATGGTGGAAGGGGCCACCGTGGTGGACTACCTTAAAAACTGGCTGCGCACAGAGGTGGCACCAGAGGGACTGTCGGCCTTCTACGCCCTTGAGAGAGCCCACCTGGTGCCAGCGAGGCCGACACTTTCCTAGGGCACCTCCACACTCTGTGGTGGTGAGGCTCCTACACTATAAGGGCAGGTACCACATACTGGCACAAGCGAGACGCCAAGGGGAGCTCCAGGTGAACAAAGTGGCGGTGCGCATATTTCCAGATTTTTCCCGAGAGGTGCAGAGGCAACGGGCCTCCTTTCAGAGTGTAAAGCAGCAGCTCCATCAACTCGACTACAAGTAAGAATGCTATACCCAGCCGGACTGTGAGTGGTCACTGAGGGAGTAGCAGAGTTCTTTCACTTCCCACAGAAGTTTATCTAACAATAAGGAGCTTAGAGGGACAATAGGGTCATAGGTCGCCCTCCACTCAACAACTTTACAAAACCAGAACCTAGACCCTCGGCACTATATAATTTTGTACTTAATGGTGTATCGTATGTCGCAAAATATTACATTAGAGCTGGCCTCCCCAATTTCCATTTAATGGGGTAGGAGATACATCCATATTGTGCCGTATTTAAAACTTGCCCAGTCCCTACTTGTAAAAATCACAGTTGTCAGAATACAAAAAACACACACCCTGGTGTCACATTCAGACAAAGGAAAAAGTGTGTGTGAGCGAGATGGCGCCTCACGGGCGCACCACCAACGGGAACCTGGCAGGTACTCACCAGGATTGCCCTGTTCTCATCATTGGTGCCATCAAGCTCAAAATAATTGTGTCCAAATAAACAAACAAAGAATGTGTTTGTGACAAACGTGCAGTGTAAGTAGAAAAATGACATACATATAGTCAAAACAACATATAAACCACAAACAACAAGGATAACCAATTTTATTCTTTCTCCATAGTGTTGGTTGTGGATAATTAAAAAAGTGAGTATGGTTACTACTTATCCAACCATACTTCCCACAGAAGGCAAGGGAACTGGCTAGAGCGCCATTGAGGCAAGGCCCCACCTCGGGAGCCTGGACGGTGGGGAAAGAGCAGTGGCAGATCCCGCAGCAGAGTAGCCAAACAAGATGCATTGGGCTCGACGCAGGAAGAGGTAAATTGGAGTGACAGAGTGCAATGAAGGTAGTGGCACTGATAAGCAAAAAGGAAGCAGAGAATGCTGTCTTGGAGTGCAGTGGTTCAGTGTTGGAATCGGACTAGGAACACGGCTCGAGCACGTCTGAGACCCTGAGTATTGAACAGCCAAAGGTGACACCGAGAACAGCTGATTATATCATCTGAGAGACCCGGCAGAATTGTAGGGAGGGGCCTGAGGGAAACTGCAATGACGCTACCCTGAAAAAGAGGTTCTGTGATCACTGAAGGGGTAGAATCTGTTGCATTAGTTGTTCCCTCTGAGCTGGGTGGTTGTCCTGATGGCTGGAGTAGCTGTGGGGCCACCTCCCCTGACTGGACATTCCGTGGGCAGATTTTCAGCTGACTTAGACTAATGGTTTGGATGGGAGGCAACCACCTACTTGTCCTGGGGAGTGGGCTTTGGGGAATTTGGTTCTGAAGCGTGTCGCTTCACATGTCTTTTCGGGGTAACTGGGGGTGCACTACAGACTGGGGGTACTGGGGGAAGGGGACGCGCGTGCGTCTATTGATCCGATACCAGATGGCAGGTACACTAACGTATAAATGTCTATCAAGAACCATAAGGGAAATGACCACCATGTCCAAGAGATATAAAGTATTCTCCTACCTCCTCACGGCGAAGGAAGGGATATGTGCTGCAGAAACGCTGTCGAGGCCAGGCGTTCTACACCACATACTCCGCTTATGCTAGAGGGGTGCTGATTTGAATAAGGGCGGGTCCCATTCAAACTCACAGACGCTTTAGTAGACCCAAAAGGCTGCTATTTAGTGGTACGAGGACGACTAGACGTATGTGCACTTAATATAGTGAGTGTATACGACCCTAACACTGACCAGGTCACCTTCTTCGCTCACCTGACCCACTACATGGCCCCATACCTGACTTTCCCTGCTCTCATGGGGGGAGATTTTAACAATATGACTGACGTGCACCTGGATAGATACCACCCTCCATTGTGTGATTCCCAGACAGTGCGCACAGCCCGGGAATTTAATGACTGGCGGCTGTCACTAGGGGCTTATAGGCTCCTGGAGCACACTGCACCCCCATGACCAAGACTACTCCTTCTTCTCCTACTCCTACAGACAATATACGCAGGAGAGGATCAATGGCATCTTTGCTCAGTACTATGCTGGGCTGTACCGTGGTGCCTCATCATATGGGGGATTACCTAGAGGGGCTGCAATTGCCGTGACTAGGACCAGATGAGGCAGAGATGATGGGTGCGGACATCACCCCACAGGAAGTGAGGGCGGCCATCAAACACATGGCACACAACAAAACCCCAGGCTTGCCGGCCGAGTTCTACGCGACCTACTCGGGGCAGTTAACCCCCCGGCTGGTCTCGCTGTATGCTGCAGCCTGGGATTTGTGCAAATTACCGGATAGCACCAGGGAAGCGCTTATTATCCGTGCTGAAACAGGGCAAGCAGGCACATAATTGCACAGCCTATAATGCCAATGTCCATGCTGAACAAAGACGATAAAATATTGAGTAAGATCTTAGCGGCCAGACTACTATCACACATGCCAAAATTGGTCCACCCCGACCAGGCTGGCTTTATTCCAGGACAGAACAAAGCCACTAACAAAAGGTAGCTCCTAGCCATTTTGGGCACGGATGACTACGGTAGAGCCGCAGCAGCTGTATTTGCAGTAGACATAAAGAAGGCTTTTGATAGCCTGGAATGGCACTTCCTCTATTAGATACTAGGGTCTGGGGGTCAGTTTTTTAATGTGGGCGAAACCACTGTATGCAAACCCGATGGCCAGGGTGTGTACGGGGAAGGCTATCTCCCTGGGTCAGAAAGTGGAGTGGGGCACACAACAGGGATGACCCTTGTCTCTTCTAATATTTGCCCTGGACATGGAACCTCTGGCGTGCTACGCGAGATCGGGACAAGACTATCGGGCGATGATGGTGAAGGAGACACAGCATCACATTGCTCTGTATGCAGACAATCTCCTGATATTCCTCCCGGACACGGAAGAGGACCTGAGAGGGGTGCAGAATATGTTAGAACGCTTTGGTGAGCTCGCAGGTCTGAGGGTGAACTGGCAGAAATCGCAACTCTTCCCCATGACACCCAATAGGCCCCTCCAGATGAGCTGGGCTGCCTCCAGTGGGAGTTCAGCAGCCTGGCGTACTTAGGAGTAAAAATCTATAATTGAACCCCAGACCTCATGGCGGGTAATGCGCGTAGAGCGATACGCTCCCTTCGCTCCTCTATAGAATTTTGGAAGTCCCTACCATTATCAGTGGCTAGCAGAGTGGCTCTCCTGAAGATGGTGCATTACCACGATTATTGTATTTCTTTGGTGCACTCCCAGTGTGGATTCCCCATACGATGTTCCGGGATCTGGACTCACAGATCGTATCGTTCATTTGGGGATCGGGCCACAGGAGTGTGGCCTTTGACCACAATGCAGCGCTCCACAGTGACTGGAGGGTTAGCGGTCCCGGACTTTGACGCATATTATATTGCGACGCAGCTCAAATGGCCAGTTCAGTTGATGGCGACCAGGAAGAAACCGTAGAGGGCCCCGTACCCGTTCACTCCAATGCCCTAGGTGCTTGTGAAAATATTGTTGCAAATATGTTCCACTGGAGACACTGAAGAGACCAGAGTAGTAACCCAGTGCTGGGCTAGATATCTACAACATACTCATGGCACAGTTCCCTACTCTCCTGTCTCACGCCTCGCCCTGCTTCTACATCTACCACACTGCAGGAACTTGGTGGGCCTGGATGCCTGGGTGTAGGCGGGGTGAGGGTACTGGGGGATCTTTTTCAAGATTCTGAGATGTTCACCTTGGACGACTTCCGCACAGATTTCGACCTACCCGAAGGCCACTTTCTCCTGCACAGGGCCCTCACCTCGGCACTTCGGAAGCACTGGGGTGCGGGATTCACGGAACCGCAAGCATTGGACTGGTCCGGATACGAGGCTCTATCAGCAGGTAGGATCAAAATGGTTTACTGCCTCTACAGGGCGATACGTCATGACGTTCAGAAGCCCATGGAGCGGTTGCGACTGCAGTTGGAAGAGAATGTGGAAATCCCGATTACTGAGGCGGATTGGGAGACCATCGTAGAGAGGACCCTGAAGGTTTCGCGGAATGCGCGGTTCAAATGAATCAATTATTATATCCTACAATGGGCATATCTTACCCCAGTGCGAATTAGAAGATATTTCTGAGTGGAAATGTGAGGAAAGAGAGGTGCATATATTACATAAGTACTCTGAGGGCTTTCTGGGAAGAGGTGCTACACATAGTGTAAACTATCACAGACAGGGAGATACCCCATACCGCAAGCAACTGCTTGTTGGCATGGCTCCCACATACAACTAAAACCAAAGTGACAGGGAAATTCCAGGATCTTGCATATGCCCTGGCCAAAGGGGAAATCACCCAGATCTGGAAGTTGACAGGGGACAAAAGTGGGGACATGGAGAAGAGAATTCAAAAAATGGGCGAGCTCGGATGGGAGAATTCTTCTGAAGGAAGCTCTACGGGGCATAGGCACACGGGACACGGCAAGGGCCTGGGGAAGGCTAGTCACCAAAATGATAGGATCACTCACGTCCCCTGTCGCTTGAGTAAAGGGGGGGGGTGAGACTAGCCAGATAGCATAAGTGGCTGCCCCCTCCCTGACTTTACTCCCTTGCGCCCCTTGGTATTAACCTATCTGAGATGACAAGCAGTGAACACTACAGCAGAACTACACAATCCCCAGGCTGACAACCAGAAGTTGAAACAACTCACGGGTGGGGGTGAGGGAGTTGAACTGTTAATAATGTTGATCACATGGGGATGACACTAATATGTAGCACTTTTCCGCATATGTAATGAGAATTTTGTGCTTTAGATGTAACTGTGCAAAACCCCAATAAAAACTGTTTTTAAAAAAAATACACAAATCTCAACTGGAACAGAACACTGTTGGGAATAGGTCTTGCAACTTTGAAAGGTCGTTAGTTTCCCTCCATGCCACAATGGTCGACCACACATATAACCCCGATGTTGAATGAGGCAGGAACACATAGGAGGCTTTACAGATGAGCTACAACAGCATGGAAAGCAAGGAAGGAAGCATCAGATCGTGCTGACAATGACCTAGAGTACCCTTCTTTGTGGGTACTCTAAGGTGCTATGGGGTCTTGTGGAGACAGAGCTCTACAGCCTGGGCTGTGAACTGGCTGTGGATGCCTGCCGGTGATTCACTGCTCTTGATAGCAGTCTCTGTGGTGTCCTCCTGTTTCCTTTCTCTCCGCACTATCCGCACTGTCTCTCGCTTCTTTTCCCCCCAGGCACTTAAGATCATTATGGCCGCACTCGTGATATCAAAATTGGACTACGCAAACGCTCTTTACCACGGTATCCCCGCTTACAGTTTGCGTAGACTCCAGACCGTCCAGAATCAAGCAGCCCGGCTTGTGTACGGCCTCCCTCGTTATCACCACTCCACCCCCCTTCTTAGAGAGCTTCATTGGCTCCCCATAAAGGAACGGGCCCTATTCAAGATCGGGTGCATGGTCTTCCAGGCCCGCCAGGGCTCTGCCCCTGCCTTCATCTCCTCATTAATCAAGTCCTATGTACCCACAAGAGAACTTCGATCTTCCTCCAGGTCCCTCCTCCAGATCCCTCGCTTCACTCGCAAAAAGTGGGGCGGGGCTAATTTCTCCACCCTAGCTCCAATCTTCTGGAACTCACTTCCTGACCACCTCCGTTCTGCCACTCAGTATCTCCCCTTTCGCAAAGATCTGAAAACGTTCCTTTTCAGCCTAGCCTTCCCCACTTAAACCCCTTCAAATTTCCCTTTCTTCTCTTCCTGGTCTTTTTGTTTTACCTCAGTTGCCGATCCCCCCAGCGCCAAGAAACCGCAAGGTGTATGATGCGCTTTACAAGTATTTTAAATTAGAAATTAGAAATTAGTCTATGCCAAGCTGGTCCCCACCACGATAGGGGTCATAGTTCATATGACACCTACTTGTCCATACATTAAGACTAGTGCTGGCATTTTTAGGAAGACACCAATTTGAGAAATGAAGATAATGGTCTGGGATAATGGTCAAGCCGAAAGTTACCAAGGGGCTGCCAGCCCAGATTATGCTATCCCTACACTTGAACCTAGACAAAGATGATTGACTCACTGCGTAGGTTCGAAACCACACCGGTGGGCCATAATGAAGTTTGATGAAAAATTGAAAGCAATACACAATACGAAAACAACTCTGGAACATAAGACTGTATGAGTGGGCATAGACAGCGGATTACAAAAACATGACAGGAAGCCAAACTGAGTTCTTTGAGGCCAATGGCACTTGACCTACAATCTTAAGTAATAGAACTGAAAGCAACAGTCATTCGCCTCCATTAATGGAGTACTGGACTGAGGATGCTGAGGGCTGCTCTAGGTCAAATAATATCAGTTTGATTGGAATTCCAGAACTATCAAAGATGCAAAATGCTGAATTTGTTTTGGAACAACCTCTAGTTGAAAAGCAATTTGACACAGAGCCCCATCCCACCCTAAAGTATTTGCCGTGGAAAGAGCACATAGAGTGCCGGGTCAGCCCACTGTGCGGGGCATGCCACCTAGGCCTATGGTAGTGTGCCTACTGAAGTATCAGGTTAGAGATCAGATATTACAGAACGCACGTGAAAAGGGCCCTCTTCAGATTCAAAAATACAAAGATCTTTATATTCCTGGATTACACTACTACCACTGAGAATATAATACAAAAGATTTTGAAGAGTGCGCAGCTGCTTCCGAAGAAGCGTCCTGGCGCAAGCGGCCTGACTACGGAACAAAGACTAGTCAAACCTCAGAACAGAAAGTCTAAGCATCAAAAAGAATAGGCTTCAGTAGTTATGAAAAACTGGTTCAGAAGGAGCGAAACGTAGGAACATTCCAGAGTTTAGTTGTCCAAAAGGAAAAGAATTGACCTCCTCTTCGTGCCTTGCGAACCCTGGGAACGTGCAGAAGTTTAAGCGCGCTGGAGTGCAATTATCTCCCCTAATGGTAGGAAGACAATCTTCTTTTTAAATACAGAGGGGCTCTTTGCTCAAAGGCTCTGTAGGCAAAGGATAGTGCCTTGAATTTAATGAGGCTCGCAATGGCCAGCCAGTGTAGACTCTGAAACTTGAGGGGCAAATAGGGAGACAGTTCGTTGGGAAGGTGAAAGAAGATGAAATTTACAAAAAGAATGTGAGATTTTTTTCTTTTTTTTTTAAAGATTACTTAAGATATTAGCTTTAAAAAGTTTTTTTTTTTTTAATGGGAGAGAGAAATGTTTTTTTTTACAAGAAAGATATTTTCTAAAATGGAGATTGCTCAAGAAAGAGACTGTCTATATAAAGGGAGAAGGAGAAAGACAAGACATGGAGTGTGGGTCCTCATTACCCAGGCAAGCAAGTTTGCATTTGGCACTTAACATGCTCATTTCCTTTGACTTATAAATAAAAGTCGGACTTGAACAAGACCAGAGTTCAGTAATAGGCCACAGATGACTGTCCAGGAGGGGTTTTCCTCCCAACACTATATGTAAGGTTTTGCAGTTCTTTACTCAAGTTTCATTTGCTTAGTAGGGCACACTTGTATTTAATAATTATTGACTGCTTCAGTAGTGACACAGATGCGCCTCTGAATCAATTAAATGCTTGCTCTACCTAAATGATATATCATATGCACACTTTTACACCCTGCAAAATTGAGGGTAATTACTGATGAAACTTCCCACTTCTTCACAACATCAGCAGAGGCCCTGGAATGGATGGTGTCATCTGGAATCAACACAGAGCTGGGCACTAATAGCACCATCAGCGGACAGCAGTACAGCAGACCCATGGAGTATTAGGTAGCATTGGGCAAGCTAAGGCTGTTGGTCGCTATGGTTAGACAACTGAAGCCACAGGAAAAGGGATCAGACACTGCAAAAGATTACTCAAGTGATGAAGGTGAGTTGATATGGGGCACTCCAAATGATGACCACAGTTGTTACCCGTATGGCACACCAAAGACACAAAATGTGCAGTTTGAGCAATCGCCTTTTGCTGGACAGTACTCAAGAACTGTTATAGGCATACCAGCATACAGCTAATGCAGTACTGTCTTTTGTATATCTTCTGGGATGTCCTACACCATGATGACGGTGGATTGGGGGCCCCCTGGACTGTCCTTCTGTCATTGTGTTATTTATTGACATGGTTTACACTCCACACATGGTTCAGGAATGGATGTTCACTTTATCTTTTTTAGTTATTGATTTGAGGGAAGTTCTGGGATCAGTCACCATTTACACACACATACAATGACACTAATGGTTAGATTCACAAACAAGCTGGTTGCGAGGGGGTGTTCCATATGGAAGGCATTAAGGTAGCATGGAGTGTGGCAGTTTGGGCCACTACTAAATCATAGTTTGTCGGAACCAACATGCCTAAGTCTGACGCTTTTAAATGTTTAACATTGGGGGCCTTCGCACCCCAATCAGGAGATATAAAGTTTATATCCTCTTGACACAAGGTAGAGTGCACTTTGCCCTCAGGAGACTCACCTCACCCAATCAGAACTAGAAGAACTTAACAGAAGGTGTGGAAAGTAACACATATTCTGCATTTCCTAGGGCCACCTTGGTCTCCTGGAGTCCATTTATCTCTACCAATGGCCAGATTATGCAGAGTGGTGTTACACTATGGTGGAGGGGACCTTCAATTGGCAGGACTTGTCCTTGATTTGTATGTATGCTCCCAACATTAATCAAGGAGCCTTTTATGACACCATGTCCCCAACACCACTCAAGAAATTAGATTCTCCATTGATCTGGGGGAAGACTATAACCCTGTCATGGATGTTGAACTAGATAGATCAATCCTTCCTTTACCTGGAGCCCCTGGCAGACTCACTGCACAAAACCTAGTTGTTTAGTCACACAACTTGCAGCTAACAGAGGTATAGTGTGAAACTCATCCAGAAGGGAATATTTGTTCTCCTCATCAGTACATGGTATAGAGCGAGACAGGCTACGTTTTTAATGGGGTTGATATAGAGATACTGTTACAGAAATTGAGTACCTTGGTCAGACTGAGTCAGAGCAGCTATCAGCGCTGAGGTCAATAGGAGGGGCAGAGTGCTGCTGTCTGCATTTTCCACTTGGCGACTTACACACTAAACATTGGTGCATGCACAATTCTGGGCTGTAGTGGGTAAAAATATCAATCATTATTTCAATGGGAAAGAGAGCTGAGCTGATGACTCCGCTAGAGGTGAGAGGTGCTGTTAAAGTGGTTGTTAGGGGTATCTGTCTAAAAAACAATTATGGACTTCAAATAACTATACAAAAGGAGATATTAGTGGCTGAACTGCACATATAAAGTCTAAAGACGCAATCACTGAAAGTCACACATAACACACAGGCCTTAGTTGAAGCCTTACAAAATTATCAACCCCTATCGGGAAAAAGTTACAAGTAATACATAGCTAGACAGCATTTTGGACAGAGACAGGGATGGGCAAATGCTCGCCTGGCTATTACAACTTGAGAACGAGAGGAACCCCATCTGTGTGATTCGTACCCCCATGAACAAATCTCACATTGTCAGTAAAACATCATACTGTGAGCCCTTATATACTATGCCAATCCGAGGCTAATAATAATGCCAGAGTATACCTTGAGATGATACCTCTATTTCACTTGAATATCTAGGAAAAAAAGAGATCAAGATGTGGAGTTAACTGTGGAAACATTGAAAGTGGCAATTGACCATCTGGCCAATGGCAAAGCACCAGGGGTTGATGGCCTACCACTCGAATTTTATGTTACATATGAGACCAAACATGCACCCAAATTACTCCATATCTATGAGGGACCACACCAAAGAGGAGTCCTACCCAGGTTAGTAAAAGAAGCTACAAAAGTGGTACTCCCCAAGGTAGGCAGAGGCTAACTGGAGTTAAAGCTGTGCAGACCCTTATCTCTGTTAAATGCAGAAGCTAAAATATTTACAAAGTGTTAACTAAAAGACTGCTTCCCTTGATGCTGGATCTAGTAAACTCTAACCAAAGTGGTTTTATCCCCATATGCAACACTGAAATCAACTTGCAACAGCTGTGTCATGTTATGGCCAGGGCACAACAGAGCCACCAGTGCATGGCAGTTGCGTTTCTTAAAATTGGAATAAGCTTTTGATACCTTGCTTTGGAATTATTTATATTAAGTACTACAGAAAATGGGCCTGATCAATGTTATATTTGGGTGGATAAGACTTATACATGGGCAACTGAAGGATAGGGTTTCTTACCGCTGAAGTCTATTCAAAGCAGCGCTACTAGATAGCGGTGACCCTTGTTCCTGCTGCATTTTACTCTGGCTATGGAGCCCTTGGCCTGCATGCCGCATAGCAGGGCGTATTACTTACTGAGAAATACATTTGCCACAGACCATGCATATGACATCCATATCCGCAAATGAAGCCTTCTTGTTTCTCAACAACCCTATTAGCTACCTACCAGACATAATGCAGGAACTGGAGCAATTCGGACAGCTATCGTGTCTCAAAACTAAATCCTGTTTATTTTTGTTATTTTAAACATTAGGAATGACATGCCCCCTGAATTGGGGCTCCCCTTATGCTGGAAGTTAAACACGTTTACATATCTAAAGGTGCAGATGTATCACAACGAGGAATAGCTCATGGCAGGAAATATTGAAGAGGTGGCTGCCACATTTAGGCAGCTACCTCCCTTTTGGTGCAAGCTACTAATCTCCAGTGGGAATGGTGGCCATAAGATGTATTAATTGCCAAGTTTATGAAATCATATCATCGCACTGCCAATAATTATTAAAAGACGATGCTTCAAGGAATTCAATACATTGTTAGCAGATCTGACTTAGGGTAAAGCCAGATATGGACTATCCATCAAAAACTGTATGTGCCAGTTTGATGAGCTACGGTCTCGTCACACCAAATGTTAAAAGTTATTGTTTAGCAGCTCACATTGCAAATGTGCTGGTTAAGTACTAATAATGATATTGTGGGGAAAGAGGTTAGGGTGGTCTTGAAAATCAATTGATTACAGAAGCTGTGTTTTGGGGGAAATTTTCCCTTGAGGAACTACTCTAAATCCCCTGTAACGTAAGATACTGCTAGCAGTTACACCTTAAGAAATTTGAAACCCATCTTTGTATGCCTCTGAACTGCCTCTGTGGTGTCTTCCAAGGTTGAGAGGGCTAGCTTTAATGCAAGACACGGAACCATGGGTGGTTGCCGGAATTACAATGGTGGGCGCCCTGTATCTGGGAGGAAAACAGAGAACATTCAACTCTGTCTGGGAGGACCATGGTTGTATGGGGCAGCTCTAAACTTACAATACCCAGTGAAAGCTACCCAACTGACCTGGGGCAAAGAAGATATTGAACTGCCAAAGTCAGAATAACTTACTACACTACTGACTGGAGGGCATGTTCGGCGTGCAGTGATGACACTGCACATTACGATTGCCCATGATTCATGCCCAGACTGAACGGTAGTGAAGACAAAATGGGAAGGTAGATCTGCAAACAATTTGCGACTCGAAACTGGAAGCACATACTAGAACACATTTACCCAACTTAATTTAAGAATACTTGTCCCGAGTTAAAATTTCACAAATGTACCCTGGTGCTACTTACATCTGCCCTAGATGTGGTTCCCTTCAAGTGGATTTTTCCACATGGTGTCGGACTGTTTGGTCATCGGAAGGTTTTGGGAGAAGGTCATTGAACTACCCAAGGAGATAACTTGCCAAAGACTCGGGCTTAAATAGAGGTTTGTCTGCTTGGGTGTCAAGATTGAACCAAAGGGTTGCAACAAATTAGTAGATTCACTGATTTCGTCTGGTGCTGGCTAAGCTAAATATTGCCATAGGATGGAAGGCCAAAGGGGCTGGGCTCTCAATTTCATGAACTGCTGAGAGATGTGGAAAAATGCAGCAAAGTTGGGTTTATGGTACTAGCAAAACAACATAGTAGAATGGGAGATCTGGCTCAACAACAGATTGGGATGTTGTGCTGATCACCATAGCTGCTAAGTTAGACACCAGCCCTCCATAAAATTCCCCTCAGACTGCATAGCTCAAGCATACGGGTGAGCCAGGAGGAGATCAGGGAATCACTTGATATATATGCAGAATATCTGTCTAGATGGGGATAATTATTTTGCTGATACTGGAGGGCTTTGTTAAGCCTCCAATGTTTAGCTAACCATTATCTGGGTGCTCACACAATATCCTAATATATAAAGGTTGCAAGGGGACCATGAAGGAGAGGGGGTGGAGTTTTATGTTCCTAAAGTGTTTAAGGTGTAATATAATATGCAACTAGGATTTTTACATCATATGTATAGAATTGATCACTAAAAATGCTGCCACTAGGAATCCTCGCCATTGGAAGATAGACTCCCAACGGGGCCATCTAGAAAAAAAGACAATCTCGATGAAGTATAAGAAAATAGTTAATAATAGACCTGACCCCACGGAGACCGTTAAGACCAAGTGGGAGAGCGAGGTGGGAGGTTGACGAGGCGGACTGGAGAAAGGCGTTGGCTTCTCCTCGGGAGGCTGCTATTCCGTCACGGCTTCGGCTAGTTCAACTAAAAATTCTCCACCGTTCAACTAAAAATTCTCCCCGCACCTACTACACTAGGGTACTCCTACATAGAATTGGGCGGACAGACACGCCACACTGTCTCAGGGAGTGCGGAGAGCCAGGGACATTCTACCATACCATCTGGAGCTGCCCCAGGTTAGTGGAATATTGGGTGGCAGTGATGAGGACGCTCTCCCAGGTTACATGAGTCACTGTGTTGCCGGAACCGAGGTGCTGTCTGCTCAATATATGGGAACCAACAGACTTAAATGCGACGGATCAGGGGTGGGTGACTCTAGGCATGACAGTAGCGAAGCAGAATATTGCCCAAGGCTGGGGGTCTAGGACCAGCCCCACTCTTGCCCAGTGGTGCAAGCATATGGACCTGGCGATGGTAGCGGAAAGATCAGTTTATATACACCGCGGCAGTCCAAAAAAATGGGAAAAGGTCTGGGGGGGTTGGAACTCCTAACGAGGAGGCATATGTGAACCACCGCCTCCTGAGGACTCGGATTCGGATGTGAGTGTTTGAATAACCTAGGCGGAGCAGATTGTTAGAGGTGATCCACAGGTACGGGGGAGGGGTACGAAGGGGAAGCATCCAAATGTGGAACTATGAGAATTGTACAGGAAACTGTCTGACTAATACTGTGATCTATTTACACATCATGCAAATTGTGTTGTCATGGTAATGCTCTACAAAATATTTCAATAAAAATTGTTTTAAAAAAAAAATGCTGCCACTATAATCTTGGTTTATTATATGTTTATTTGTTGTGCTTATAATTACTGCTTGCACCGACGATATCGAAAAATGTAATAAAAGCAACTTAGAAAAAAAATTCTTCAAAAGGTTATCTCACTTAGCTTTTTTTAAAAAGACCTTTCTTTCATAACATCACATTGGATCCCCTCAGAAATGTCAATGCCAAACATGACACAATGAACCTTACACTCTAATCAAACATGGACACTCATGTAACTATGAAAATGTACTCTTCGAAATCCAGGCCTTCAGAGCCCCTAGTACTTCTAGTAGTTAACAGGAAAAAAACATAAAGGCCATAAAACCCAGTTCCAGGTGAAAACACTTTGCTCTACACAGTGGCAACTCATCACTGCAGCAAGAGCAGAATACTTCTCTACACACAGACTACTACCCCACAACCACCATTATTAACGACAACCCCAAAATCAGGAATGTGCTCTTCTAAGCGATCAAGTATTGCACCAATTGGTTGAACAATTCTTTGAAAAGTACAATGCTATCATCAGGTTTATCAAACAGAAAATAAGTAAGATCAAGCACACTGCCAACCACACTCACGACACTTTATAGCCAAACTCAAGACTGGTCAGATCTACCAACAGCTAAAGAAGGCCACTATCATCACCTAATAAACTCACATCTATGTATAAGCCCACCTTCTTTTCCTTGGAAAGTTAATTATGAAGGGAAATGTTATACTGCTGCAAATCAAGGAGAATGTCATTCTATAGCAATACCAAGCAGCAGTACAATAGTGGTACAGCAACCACGTAAGTAACCAACACTCCATCTGCATCACTGGCGACCCTTACGAAGTATTAAGTCAATACTTGAGATGTGGGTATTGAGAACAGTTCTGAAATATGTATTCGACCCCTACTTCATCACCCTAGATCATTGCAGTATTCTGCTACTCAACAACCTTTCCCCGCAATTGGCATTAATGACAGTGTTCTGCAATTGTTCACTTCAAACCTAACCAACTGCACAAGTTCATCCAAACAAATGTATCCATAACAGAAAGCATACCAATACACAGAAGCATACCTAAAAGTTCAATTTTGACACCAGTGATATTTCATTTCAGCAATGAACTATTCTGCATACTCCTAGAAGAGAAGAGCACCAGATAATACAAGTACACAGGTGATACCCAGCTAGATTTCACGGTCTCAATGGAAGATGGCTGAAAATGGCTTCTCCACATTTAAGACTGGATGTGGAGTTTAAACTGCCTTAAAAATATATTTCATCCTCGTTGCCATTAGCAAAATTAGATGTGAGAATCGCTCTCGTCCATGAACCCTCATTGCAGACTGTCAAAAACCCTTTCAGAGGGCCATGGGGCACACAGGAGTTACTGGCCCTAACTGCGGTGGTTGAGGCCTTTTACTCATGATGTTCCAGAGCCTGACCTACTATGGATACTGAGCAACAGGGGCAAGTACCCCTTCTGGACTTCACTTTCAGGAGTGGCTCAGGACGAGTAGTCAAAGACTCACTCGGGTTGAACCCAACTCATAACTCAAAGTGCACTTAGCAATGTCAATAAGTCTATGTATAGTCAAATACTTGTTTTTGTATGAAAAAGACATATTTTATTTCTGACCCTATACATTCAAAGAGATAACGACATTCGTAAGCAACAACACAACCCCCTTGAGGTCCGGGGTTATAGTGATTGCCAGGCAAATCCTTGTCCCATCCTTTTCCTTGTAATGTGGTTGGGTTTTTCCTCCTTCACCAGGGGCCGTATCCAAGGAATGCTTAATAGTAGGCTGTACTCAAGAGTTCTCCTTTGACTCTTGGACATTAGCCAAAAGTGTCTATGGTACCGCAGCACCTTCAGTAGTGAGTCCCTAGGGGCCCAACAGGCCCGATACAAGTCTTAGAAGCATAGAAGCATTCAGCTACTTGCGGTACATGCAGCAGCACCCAGCCGGCCCCTAGTGATCCGAGATACTTCCAGCTTCCATGGTCGCAGCAAATCTATTTTCCCTGCATGGGAGGGAGAGGGTTGATCTTCAGGCTCCTGACCAGATCCCAGTGATGGTGCGTTGTCCTCCACAGCGGTCAGGGACAAATCTTGATGCGTGGACTCGACCCAGAAGGTTGCCATTCTTCACGCAATGGCCTGAACCTTTGAAAAAACCAGCAGCCCCTCCTGGCATATGGCACAGCAAGCCGTACTTGCGGTGAAGCGCAGACTCCTCCAGTGCAATCACCCACATCATGGAGGCCCCTCCTGGCATACGGGGTCGCCGCTAGTGCCTACACAAGGCTTGGCGCACTTGTCGGCAAAATCACTTCAAAGGTGGCCACTTTGGCACACTGGGTCACCGCAACAAAGCAGTACGTCATGGCGCTCCCCGCACGTTGCTCAATGCACAGCTCAGTCATCGAAGGCCCTCTCCTGGCATACAGGTTCATCAAATCACTCTTGCACATGGACAACGATCTGATCGGTGGATAAACATCTTCTCTCATATCACACAGGGAGTCCTCTCAGTAGAGCTCCCCAGTGGCCCTCGCTCCCTCCTACGCTCTTCTCTTCCTCACATAGCACACTGGTCTTTGCAAGCAGGCAGACGCTTCAGGGCACGTGGTCTTGGTTTCCCTAAGTTGTTGTCCCCCACCCAGCAGGGAGACTAGAAGGCCTTGGCCCCCAGTCCTGTTCACAGGCAGAAGCATTGTATAGCTTCCACTTCTCCCACAGCCCATCTGGCTGCTTAGCAGATGACAAATGTTGGTGTCTTATCCTCCCTTTCTTATAGTCCATTTCCAGACACCAAAGTTGATTTAGGGTCTGGGTCTTTAAGAAGTTTTATGGTGGGGTTCTGCTTCTTTTGAAGTGTATACTTTTCTCTCTCTTCCTCTTGAAAGGCTGTCTGTCACAGCAGGAGAGACTCTAAATCTTATAGTGCTAAAACACAAGCCATGATAGTGACTAGAGTTCACACATGGATGACAGCCACAGTGATATGTGCATCAAAGGTTAATCCCAGGCTTCCAGCCCTACTCTTTATGATTCCCTCATCAGCCCTGTCTCCTTCCTAAGATGTGTCCAGGCCCCTTCTTTGTAATCTATCACTGAATCAAAAGGCAGCATTTTGAAGTGCACAGGGTCTCTCTCTCCCATCCTCCAGTGTGTTCCACCCTGCTCACAGGAATGCAGCAATCAACAAATCTGTCTGGGGGATTCCTCTACTCCTCATTTCTTCACCAGGCAGGCCTGTGTTTCCCAAAATGGAACTGTTGGTCTTCCATGAAATGTAAACTAGGTAATATCCTTATTCTGCTACATGAGTAATCTGTTATTTTTTCCAGGAAGGACCTCGTGGTCACGATCAAGAAATGGCATTATGCCTGTGACCGACATACATAACGCAGCGCTACAAGTCAGGAAAACACAGGATTCTAAAAGATTAGAAAATAATTCAACACCTAGTTTGGAATTCCACAAAGCACAAGCTTGAGAAAACCCCATGCTTGCCTGCCATTTAAGGGGCAAAACACGTGTTGGGTGTATTATGATGAACTGTTTTTAAATTTCGAGTGTCTGTGGCAAGATTTATCAAAGTGACATAACAAGAATTGAAACCCTCATACTTGGGAACAGTGCATGTCTGATATCCCGGATAACCACAAATGGCATCTCCAAGGCACATCATCATGAAATATGGAAAATAAATGTTTGTTTTCGCTTTGAATAATTCTTTAACCAAAGACCTCTATCTGAGTGATCATTAAGGTATATGAACTTTGAAAATCTCTTACTTAAACCAGCAAAATGCTCAATGTTTTCCATACCCTACAAGCCTGGTATAAACAACAGAAAAGCATATGTTCTTTTCCTGGTATCCTCTAAGGCTGAGTCTTCTGCTTCTCTAACAGTGCATATGCTGTGACATGAAAATGTATATTTGTGTTCAGCTCCTTTGAAACTAGATAAAAACCTGCAACAAATATCTATCTGAATAAAAACTGAAAGAACATATATTTTCTATGCCGCCATCTTGTCTGCACCAACTGGAGGTACAGTATTTGAACGAACGGGCTCTAGTTGGCCAGGGTTTGTCACATGCATCACTTAAGTGATCATATAATGAAGTGCGATGCACTGATGTGCTGCCCGCGTGCCACAGGCAAGCCCGTCTGTGCTCGGATGGTGCCAGGGGCCAGAAACCCTGTCCAATTGTTTTCTCAGCGCTATTGCTCTTTGTTATACATGCTCCATTCCTTAAGGACACCTCTTCAGAAGCCTAGCTTTGAGGGTGGGAGGGTTGTATGATGTGTGACACCCCCTCAAATAAATGCATGTGTGGCTTGGTTGTTGGGTCGGGGGAGGGCTGAGTCGGCTTTGCTACCTCTGCGTCAGTTTTTCTTGTCATGAGCCAAGAATAAAAGTCAAAAGAGTGACCTTTGATGTAAATGGGAGAGAGAGAAAGAAAGAGAGAAAGAGAGTGAGTGAGAGCGAGAGAGAGAGCGAGAGAGAGCAAGAGAGAGCGAGAGAGAGAGAGCGAGAGAGAGAGAGCGAGAGAGAGAGAGAGAGAGAGAGAGAGAGAGAGAAAGAGAGAGAGAGAGAGAGAGAGAGAGAGAGAGAGAGAGATGCATCTGTTGGCTGGATTCCAAAATGTGAAACTGGATAACCTAAAATCACAACTGGATTACCTGCTTGTCCAAATTGTGCAATCCTAGGAAAATATTTTATTACACAGACCCTCCTTTTCCTTTATTGTCACATATGAGGGCCCTTTTGAATTCTTGGGTTCAGGATGCGCACTGGACAGGCACCTCTTATTTTTGAAATAGTATACTGTAATATTGCTCCATCTATAATGAGAATCTAGGTCATGTATAGGGTTTAAATGGCCACTGACTTGCCTCTTAGTTCACTAATGGTATTGTCGTTGGGGCGCGAGTCAAAATATTTCTAAAAACTATCACTCTTAATAAATTTCTATCTACACAGTGATATAATTGGATGTATAAAGGTGAAATGCTTATGCCTGGTAAAAAATAAACTTTTTTTTTTATTTTGAAGAGATTGTATCATATTTTCACTTTATGTTTGTTCAATGATCTACATGCCAAACGTTTTCATGGCTCGGCTCGTGCATGGATTCTTAGAGCCAAGCCAAACCCATGGCTCAGTTCACCCTTTTAATTTAACTGTATGCCCTCCTCTATTTGCAACTTAGGTTTAGTACATGGGACCATCAGTCACTTCATAAAATGATTTGTAAAAGGTGAGCACTAGAAGCAAGTAGCCCTGCCCATATGACCCGTTTTAAAAATTCTATCATCAAGGCTTCCTGAAGCAGAGATGAAGAGAAGTCTAATTTTAAGGATATGTCCTACCCAGCTTTTGGTAACAAAACGAAATTGTGTGTTGTTCATTATTTGAGGGTCTATGAATACGGGACCAAATAATTACATAGAATGGTACAGGTAAGAAGTTAATCTCTCTTCAAAAGCCCTTTAACCCAGTTGCTTTGGCTTCTCTAGCGAGATGGGTTTGATGGTTAACGTCTGTGGCTGGAACCCATGTTTCTAAGTGTGGGACTCATTCAGTACAGGCAGCCATGTCTTCCAAGACATATTCTCCTTGGTCTTGCTTGGAGGACATAATGAAGGCAACTGACTAATCCTCTCAATCTATGTTTAAGACCTTTCATTATACGCTTACTGTGAATGTTGCTTCTGTTGCTGAGAGACAGCTTTGAACAAGCATAACCTGAGCCTCCAGTCCTGGAACAGAATAAGAAATTTTCTAACTCGCATCAAGAATTTTCAATTCTATTTAGAAGATAGAGGCAAGGATTATCCTATCCATAATCACAAAAAAATTATATTTTAATGATTGATATGTACTATCATTGTGTGCGTTTTGAGTGCCCACAATGGTGTATATAGTTGTTTAAGTGAACTTTTGAGTTTATGGCAGAACTAACAATTTAGTTCCCTTTCAGGCGCAGAACAGAACCAGAAATGTGCGGGCATACTGGGAAGCCTTTGGGCCCGTGATGGTGTGATAGCTGTCATTTCATGAGCAAGGGCAGTCTGATCTGATCGACATGTGTAGGTCAAAGTAGAGTTGGTCGAGACTCGCTCATGTTCGATGGAGGAGAGCTGTTGCTCCACAGCTGGTTATTGAACTTTGAGAATGCACTTTTTTTTGTGATTGGATATTGATTACAAAGAAAAGAGGCAGTTAAATGGAGCCATTACTATTTGAAGGGGATGCTGCCTTGTGATTGGTGCTTTGGTGATGACTCATTTTCATGTTCATGGGAAATGTAATTGTATTAAATGTTTGTAATGGCTGTTGTATGTTGCAGTAAAGAATTGAGAAACATAATCTTTATCTCCATGTCCTTAACAGAATAAAATCCTGTTGTCTGATTTACAGCTGTTTATCAAACAGACATGTCTGAGGGAAGTTTTGGAAGTGCCAAAATAGATTTAGATTTAGGGAGATCCATGGTGGTTTTTTTTATAATCAAATGTATTGATATTTAAAAGAAACCACAAAATTACATTGGCAGCAAAATCAGGCACATTATCTCGATGATAAACAAAAGCAAAGATGATGACAGAGACTTGTGTATTATGCTTCAGAGTAGATTCTAGTGCAAGGTTATCGCGATACATATGAGCACGCACACCACTCAGGACAATAGATTGAACTATTTACCCCAAATCTTTTTGAATAGTTCAGGGCAGCCCCGGGCTTCGAAGAGGGGTTCCTCCTGGGCCCCGCACCAATCCACTCCCCGCCTCCACCTCCGTACAGTAGGGGGCTTGGGAAGTATTTGTGGTATGGGTATGGTATAAGAAGGCTTGGAGCTGTGGAAAGTCCATAGACCAGAGCTCAAACTGGTACGCCAGTTCGGACCAGCCACCGGAGAACCAGTCATGAACCACCATAAGTCACATGGTCAGGTAGCAGAGGTGAAGATTAGTCACACCCATGCCACCATCATAAGGAGGTATCTGACAGTGAGCCAGGGCCATACGCTGCCTCCCGCCTCTCCCTAAAAACCAGATGAAGAGGCCATCAATTTCGCGGAACCAGCTCCCCGGGAGGAGAAAGGTTATATTTTGAAGAATACATAAAAAGCGGGGGAGAACCCTCATTTTAAAAAGCGCACTTCTGCCAAGGAGATTAAGAGAAAGGGACTGCCATCGCTTGAGGTCTGACTTGGCCTTGGTAACCAGGGGCGCAAGGTTAAGGCCCATTCAAGTTCTGGGAGCAAGGTGACCCAGACTCCCAAGTATTTGAAGGATTGCCTACGCAAGGGAATGGTTGTTTGCCAGTCGAAACATGCATGTGACGGGTGGAGGGGAACCAGAGTGGATTTCGCCGGGTTGAGCCATAGGCTGGAATCTTGCTCAAAGGCGGAAAGGACATCCAAGCATTGTAGGCTGGAGTCCTCGGGATCCTCTAGGAATAGGAGGACGTCGTCGGCATAGAGGGCGACCTTGTCAATCTGGTAGGGGTCCCAGGCCCATCCCCAGATGCGGGGATCTTGCCGTAGGAGAGAGGCCAAGGGCTCCATTGCTAGCACAAATAAAAGCGGTAAGTGTGGACAGCCTTGGCGGGTGCCCCTCTGGATGGGGGATGCCTCCGAAAGCACGCCGTTAATTAGGGCCAATGCTTCAGGGCTAGACAATAGAACTCGGATGAAACGCTGAATGGGAGGCCAAATCCCAACGCCTCCAGCACGTCTTCTGGATAGCTCCAGTTAACTGTATCAAATGCTTTTTCAAAGTCAATGAAAAGCAAGGCCAAGTACGAGGTGAGCTGATGGCGGTGTGCGAGGGTGAGGTGGAGACGGCGTATGCAATGCCGGGTACCACGGGCAGGGAGGAAGCCACATTGGTCTGGGTGGACCAAGTCATGCAAGAGGGGGCAGAGGCGTTGAGCAAAGGCAGTGGCAAAGATTTTCACCTCGGTGTTGATGAGGTAAATGGGTCGGTAGTCTGCGCAGGAGATGGAAGGTGGTTGTGTCTTCGGAAGAACCACAATAGTGGCCACGTTGGACTCTGGGGGGAAGTACCCCATGTCTACCACATGGTGAAACAGATCCACCAGGTGCGGAACCAACAAGTCGTGGTAGGTCGCGTAATATTCCTGAGGGTATCCATCCGGCCCTGCCGTCTTACCGGAGTGCAAGAGTGAAATGGCCCCTTGAATCTCCTCCCTGGTAAGGGGAGGTCCAGAGTCTCCGAGACTGCCTGGGGAAGACGGAGCAGTTGAGTTGTTGTCTCTGACAGCAGTGCGGCTAGGGAGGCCTCAGGAGGTCGGACTGCATAAAGGTGGGCATAATAGATCCATGGTGTTTTAGAATAAAAAAGGACAACCACATTCCATAACCTGATTATACACAGTTTTACTGCCAACTTGAAGAATGGGCTCCAGAAAAGGTGACAGGAAGAGCTGGTGAGTCCAGTGAAGTTGGTGCCACTGCATCGCAAGGACAAGGAGTATGAATGCATCAACATCGTGCAATTACATCATATTTTGTGTTTTGTTTCATAAATACCACCTGAAATAGTTTTGAGAATTGAATCATTTCATAAGTAATTACTCTTGAGAGGTTCTTATTCCCCTGCTGCACAACACTGTTCCTCTCCTGCCTCATTTCTCTCCCTCTTTGCTACTGTTGATTGGGCACCCCTAACATCTCTCCTATCTATCCATCAGTTTCCTCCTGTCATGGTATTGCTGCAACATCCTTTGCCAGCCTGTCCTGGTTCTGACCCACATGGCGCAACGCCTTCTTCTCAGCCAACTCAACCTCAGATCTACTGACACTGCTTAAATAATCCTTCCTCGGTCAGCACTGACTTTTGCTCTTCTACAACACCCCTTATTTTCTTATATAGCAAAACACTTCAGGATGCCTATGTGTTCTGCTCTGCATTAGTTCCAAGGTGTGCACTTAGGTTGTAAAATTAAACTTTTGAAATTTACTTCCAAACCTTTTTTTGAACTAAAATGGCCAAATACAATGTAAATATTCCTAGTAGAATCATGTATTAAGTGTTACTACTTTGATGGGGCTATTAAAACAAAATTATTCAGGAGGAATATTATCGTTAATGTCGTGATTGCTGAGAATGCTAACCACAAGCTGGAGGCATCTGGAGCCAGATTTTCGACGGCTTTTAGTTGTTGCAAACGAGAAATCAGCTCGTTTGCGACCGCTAAATAGCCTTTTCACATGGTTGTACACCTGGCCCTATGTCTGATCAGCCAACACAAACAAGTTCAAATCCAGGCAGGAATAACTAACGTATTCATCCTTCTAAGGTTAAGAAATTGAGGTCCATTGACTAGGCATTCGCAACAGTTAGTTCAAGTGCTTTGAAATGGGAAACTGCATGAGATAAAACAAGCATTGGTAAAGGCAACACACCTTGTTTAAAGCTGCTAACACATTTCTGCATGTCTGTATTTGCATGGGGATGTACATTAAAGGCAGACCTACTGGTTTTTCCTATGCTTGTTTCTAAATAAATTGACATTAAAATAATCAAATATACTAAAACCAGCGACATTTGTAACATGTATATACTATATACAGTCATATGTAACAAGTACTCCTTTAAAAGTTGTAGAAGACAACAGAAGATATAAATTGAAAACATCTACAAGAACCAGAAATCATATAAAACTTGAAAGTTTCTTGTGAAAGATGGCAATAAATATTTGCGCAATACTGTACAACATGGGATTCTAACAGCAGGACCTTAAGGGTTTCTCTGTGTACCTGGTAGAACTAATAACTTGCTGTCCTTTCCTTCAGCATCCTGCTGCTGTTCAGGTGTGTCCTGCTTCTTCTCCGGGAAGCAGCCACATACCTGGGAGACGGTGTGCAGTATGGGTGCGATATTAGAGTCTACCTTGCAGGGCAGGGGCTCCGAGTTTAACTTCTTCATCTCTCCGTCGCCTCCTGCGGCATTTGCTTAATGACTGTACCATGAATGCCTTGAAAAATATAACATGTAACTCTGTTAGCAGTACTTGTGATCAGAAACAAAGATTTGCACACAGTAGTGTTTAACTTTGTATTTGCAACAATGCTGTCTTGTTTTAACTAAATATGTGGACATTCTGATCAGTGAAACACCAGACATGGAAGCACAGGTGGGAAAATTTGAAATTCTCTTTAAAACTAAAATCTGGAAAAGAGACAATTTTACATAGAAAGTACATACAGGAAGAGGTGCACGACTTTTAAAGCGAAATATCAGACAGCTGCAAACCGTACTAGTTCATGGGAATTTCTGAACTTGCTTTTATGCAAAACTCAGAGTGAGGCCTAAAGTGGACAACAAACCAAGTACGTGAGCAGAAATAGCAAGTAGGATGCATAAGTCATTAGCAATAGAATTATTGGTATGCTATGTTATTCACATCTTAGAAGGCCATCAATCAATCTGAATGAGCTTTCATTTGAAAGTACTTGTTTGTTGAGTTTGGTTTTGTGAGCTTGGTAGATACAGTGTTATATTGTGATGTAGTTGGTGTGTGTTAGTGTGATGGTAAAACTAGTTAGATCCAGGACGATCCTTGTAGTGTTTTAGGAGGATAGGTGGATGCTTCAGAGGAATTTCCTTCAATTTTCTCTACGGTACAGTGTTTTTTACTGTTGCTCAAGAGCCTTCTGCATTTTACTCAAGTACTGTAATACTCCAAACCAGTTACTAGGTGGTCTTTGAAGGATTGTTGGTTTTGTGATATCTATAAGTCACTTAACTCATCTACCATGGTCTTGTTCATGTCTCTCTTGGACACTGAGCACCTCTCACTAAGTAGTTCACAACTATTCGTCTGAACAGATGCACAGCAACCGAAAAAGTCAAATCAATAGCCATAACTCTGAGTACCATAGCTCCCCCTGAAAAGGAGGTGGCAACGAGATGGCCGACTCCTACGGGGGTGCTGGTCTTTGGGACAAGGGGGCTCCAGTCAAGGTGGTCTGTGTCCAGCGCCAGTGGTCTTGTGCGACATGGCATCTGTGCCAAGATTGCGGATCACCCAGAGTGTGGACCACAAGGTTGAATTCCTCCCGTAGCCTTCTTTTGAGAAAATAAGATTATGATAAGGAAGCTTTGTTCAGGAAGAATGATCCCTTTAAGGGCATGTTATAAGACAAAATCCTCACATTAAATGCAGTGAAGGGCTCAAACTCCCTTTTTTTCTTTTTCCAAAAGGAAGATGTGTGGTCCAGTGATAACTATTCCAAGTTGGTCAAACAGGAGCACCCACTTGTCTTCTTGGATGTAAGGAACCCTGTAAAGCACGATTCCTCACCTCACTTGTCTCTCAGAACAAGGCACTCAGCAACCGGAGAAGATCCCAAATGCCAGAACAAGGATTTCACCTTACATGATGTTGATATTCTGCTGGGAAAGCAATTGGTAGAAGAGATCATTCCCCCTACAACTCCCTTATGTAATCAACAGAAATCTGTGTTAAAGCTTTTAAGCAGTACCCCTATGGAGATATTGGTCTCCGCCTTGGAAATTTCGGACACACCTGATTTAGAGTTACTTAGGAATCCTTCCTGTAATTTGCCTGGTCATTACATTCAATATTCTGAATCCCTCAAATCCTTTGAAAATGTTTTGTCATCCATTCTTTACTAGAAAACGTTGTTAATAATACTGATCATATTCAAGATACTCTTTTAACAATCCTGAAGGTTTTGGTGGTGGTGAAAGAAGATGAAGCCTCTTTAAGCTGGTCTCGCAGTTGATTAAAAAAAGCGAGGGTGGAAAGCATCTGCCTAGTTTGAGCATAGATGTCCCTTGCCATGCTCCCTTGGCAAAGCCCAAGCACAAGGATTGTGGGATACAAGTTAGAAGACTACGCTCTATAGGCGTGGATGCCTCTTCAAGTATCCCCCATGCCAAACCCTCTATTAAAAATTTGGGAACCCAAGTTGGCAAACCTTAGTGCGTCATGCAAAGCAGATCCATTAAAAAAAAGAGGATGATTTGTCCAAATGGAATTGGTTGGTCAGTACCCTTAATTGTACCAGTGCTTCAGGTCCAGTATTCAAACTCTATATTTAATACCAGCTTAAAAAGTGCTTCTTGGAATGCAGCTGGTTTATTCAATATACCCAACAAAAAGTATATTTTAAACACCCTGAAAGCTGATGTGACCTGCGTCCAGGAGACCAGGTCGACTTCTGATTTTGCTGTAGATGGCTATTATGTCTTTAGTTGTAGTGCTTCTCCCTCTAAAAGAGGTCACGCTAGGGGTGGTATAGCTATATAATTCAATAATAATTTCAACCAGCATTACTATAGTACTTTTTTCTTCAGGCCGTAAAAATCATTCCAACTCGGAGAGAAAGTGGAAGGGATCATATTTTAATTGTAAATGCTTACATTCACCGGATCCGCTTTATGATAAAATGCTTCCCGCACTGTTTTGCTTCATAAAAGAAGTTACGGATCAGGGGGTTGATACCAAGGTCATTCTAGTTGGTTATATGAATTGTAAACTTTTTAACTATGCCATTGGCCTATTTGCAGATGTAGAAAGCAAAGAAGCATTATAAGTTCCACTCCTCCAGTTTCCATAAATAATAAAAACAGATGAAAGAGGACTGGTACTCCTGGATCCACTAAGAAAAATTGACTGTGTGATTGCTAATGGTACATTTAATCACAATGTCCCTGCTTCCTTCCCCCATAAAACATCAACTGGTTAACTCACTGTGTCTTATTCAGCCTTGAGTCTGATTTAAAAAATGTAGACAGCTATTTTAGTGACTGTAGAGTTCTTATTTTCTCCATAGAAGTTAGGATGGCATTAGTGTGGTCGTGGAAACGTAATGAGGCCATCATGAGTTTTATTAAGAGCTCGGGTAGATCCCACTGGTTCCCTGACAGGATTTGCATCTAGCAGGGCTTCTGGAGAAGACTGCTAGTAACATAGGTACCTGACAACCTGTTGTTATGTTTTTCCCCCGTCATTTTATGAAACAGGTTGTAAGTAGGGGCTATTGGGCTTATACTAGGTCACCTCAAAGACCTTCACAATTACCCATCCTTATCTTGAACAAAGAAATAAATAGGCTAATTAGCCTCAATGTGTCTCCTTCTCATTTGATAGAGTTAAACTAATAGCACTTTTGAGGAAAAGAGTATGACTAATGGCTGGTAAAATAAAACAAGAGTCACGTCGTAAATGGATTAATTTAAGAGAGGCCATATTCTCTAAGAATTCAAGAAAATTCTGGGATTATTGCGGACTGCTGTGGAACGAGGGTAAGATCCACCCCTCACCTGTTCCATGAAATAGCTTTATCTCCGAGCTATATGTGGCCAACTCGAAAGATGTCTCTTTGGGAGGTCCTCCTCCCCAGCCGTGAGATGGAGGCAGTGAGTAATGGGCCACCCTCTAGGGCGAGATCAAGACCTCAATCTGCTCGTTTAGAATTTCTGGAGCGATGGGTCCAGATGAAGAACCAATCTTGGTTTTAAAAAGTGAAACCAAACGTTTTGCAACTATTTTATCCCTGGTCTTTGAATATTGTTATGACTAATCTACAGTGCCCTCATCTTGGACCAGAAGTGTCATTATCCCACTTCATAAAAAGGGTGACCATAATCTACCCAATAATTATCAACAAATTGCATTGCTAGTTGCTGTGGGTAGGTCTTCTCAAAGGGCCGCATGTACAACCGTTTTTAGCGGTCGCAAATAGCGTATCGGGCCGTTTGCACCTGCTAAAAAGGCATATAGCATGTATCAACCCTATTTTGCAAGTCAGTAATCTGTTACCCGACTCGCCAAATAGGGTTTGCGAGTCGCTATAAGGAAGGGGTGTGTCATGGGCATCCCTTCTTAATAGCGAGTCACAGGGGATGTACAATTGTTTTGCTACCGGAAAGCAGTTGCAAAACAATAGCAGTTCACCACCTACTTCAAGTAGGTGGTAAACCAGTCGCAAATGGGAAGGGGCCCTTCCCCTTTGTGATTGGAGGCAAAAACGTTTTTCAAGAGCAGGCAGTGGTCCCATGGAACCGGAAACGTTAAATATTTATTTTTTAAATGCATCCCATTTTCCTCAAGGGAAAACGGGCTTCATTTAAATAAAATTGTAAATGCCTTATTGAAAAAGCAGAAGCAGTCACGGGCATCACAAAAAAAATCTCAATTTGCAAGTCGCAAAGTGAAATGTGGCACAAAATGCCTACTAGACCCTCTTCAATCCTAAGTAAATGAGGAATCTATAATACCATTAGGACAGACGATTAAGGCACCATGGATAATATTACAGCCCTGCACCTTACTGCAGAAAACGTGTTAGGCAGAGCTTCCCCAGTTTTTTCCGCTTTTATTAACTTCAATAAAGTTGATCGTCCAACCCTATTACACTTATTTATTGCCTTGCACTCTTCTACTAGATGTCAGGCCCTGCTCAGAGGTTGTCGAGGCCTATCCATTGTGATCCCAACAAAAAATGACTTGAAGCAGGGCTGTTTGTTGGCCCCGCTGCTGTTATTTTCTCTTTACATATCCAGTCTACCGGTTGTACTGAGTAACAGTTCGGGATATCCTTCGAGTATTGGCGGTTGCTTGGTGGCTTGTTTGTGATAAGCAGATGATATTATAGTTCTTGATCTTACGTCTAAAGGTTTAAATACCCAGCTCGCTGCTTTACAGCTGAATGCATGGGCTGATTTCTTGAAAATTAACAGTTCTAAACGCAAAGTCTTATGCTTTGGGGCAAAATTCAGCATAACTACTCAAATTGCTCCTACTATCTTGGTGAAATGAAGACAGTTAATTCTTATACATTTTAGGGGAAATTGTGTAGAGCACTTTAAAGGATGCAAATATATTTCTAACAGTATCTGTAAGACTAAATCCCAAGCTAAGGGGTTGGGTGCGTGTTATAGAACAGAGAGGCGGGACGTTTTTCCCACCTTCTCACTATATACAAATCCAAAACCCCGGCTACATTTTTTTTTTTCCTTTTTATTGACTTTTCATAAACAGGTTACAATATCTTTCAATGAGAATTACAGTATTTAGGGCCAGATGTAGGTAAAACTTATTTACCGATTCTTAATTACCGATTTTCCCTGTTTACCTGCCCCTACATATCAAATGCCAAATACCGGTCGGTAACGGCCGAATTCGGCCGTTACCGACCGGTAAAACCCTACCTACATCTGGCCCTTAGTACTTTCGATTACATAGCACGTACTTTAGTCGCACAGTGTACTTTACCAGATATTAGTTTAAAGTAAACAATAACAACATAATCAGTCAACGTCCTGTATAACACAATATTGGTTGGTCATTTTACTTCTTTGAGTTGACGTGTTGCTAAAGTAATGCATTCAATGATATTTAGTTGGCCCCAACAGTTAAAAACGTATATAATCATCCAGGTGCTTCTGAGTTTGCACTTAACAGATACACAACGTAAGGGGTCCAAAAGTCAGTTGGTTGTGAAGCTACAGGCAGTTCCTCTGCATAGGTCTCATGTTTTGCCTTACAGTAGGCCAAATCACGCAACCAGTCTTTCTTATAAGGCACCTTTTTCCCACCCCAGCAGATTGATATTTGTTGCTTGGCTAACAGCAGTGCCATGGCCACTAGTTTACGATGAACACTGGGTATTGATTTGAGAAGGCCAAGTAGACATACCACTGGAGTGCATGCAATTCTTATCCCCACCATCTCAGTCAATGTGTCTATTATTTGTTTCCAATATGACGCAATGGGCTCACAGATCCAAGCGAGATGGAGCAAATCTGCTTTGTCTGTTCTACAACGTTTACATATGGAATCTTGGCTTAACCCATACTTATATAGCTGCTGTAGGGTATGGTATGCCTGTTGTAGGTATATAAAATGTATGACTTAAGTTACAGTTGGAGGTAAGTTTATCTAATAAACCACAGCATACTTCCCAGTCTTCTGGCGTGATTTGTGTATCTAGCACTGTGTTCCATCTCTTCCTGGCATTGTCCACTGAGCATGTAGTTTCTTCTGAGCGGTATTGTATAACTTAGTTATCAGGTTTCTCTTGTCAGTGCTTACTAGCATAGTTCATAGCGACAAAAACTCGGGTGGTTCCCGGGGGAACCTAGGATACAGCGCTTTCATGGCCGCTCTTAATCTATATAATATATAAACTTCATCAAACTGCCACTACGTCTACCAATAAAGTCATCTAACAAGATGAACTACCCAGTTGGGAAAACATCGCCCAGAGTGCGGAAGCCTGCTTCCTGTAGTATTGTCAATGCACCAGTTTCGCCTGTGGCAGATAATGAAGGGTGGTGAAGCAATGGCAGCCTAGCTACATATATTGGATATTTGCCTGCACGTGATGCGAGTCTTAAGGTTTGCTAGTTTGCGCTTATGTAGCAGTATGGCGTTAAGGGGAGTTGGATATGCATCGTCTGATTCGATAGCCATGTGGGCAATGAAGCTGTGGGGTTGTTACCAGTATTGAGCGAAATGAGCTGGGGCACATAAATAGTATAAATACAGATCTGGAGCGTTAAATTCCCCTTCTGCATATGGGCGAGTGAGAGTTTGTCAGCTTATTCTGTGTTGTTTGCCTGACCAGGCTAGGGTTACCATACAGAACAGCTGTGTTTTAAAAACTTCCAGCCTGAGGGGAATAGGCATGTTAACAAAAAAGTATAAAAATTTAGGGAGGGCAATCACTTTCATTACTGCAAGTCTGCTGGCCAGTTATAAGGGGAGCTTCACCCATCGTGCTATCTGGCCTCGCAGTTTTGTAACGGCCTTCCGTAATTCAACCTGATGACTACTTCCGGGTCTCTGTCCACCCAGACTCCCAAATATTTAAGAGGCGACACGCACCATACCAGAGGAAATTCTGTTTTGTGGGGCGTGGTTGCCGGGGTCAGGGGAAATACCACTGATTTATTCCAGCTTATGGTTAAACCTGAATACTATCCAAACCGAACATATTCTCTTAGTGTGGCCTCCAAATGTGTGCTTGGATCTCTAATGTAAACAACCATATCGTCCACGTAAAGTGAGATCGCTAGAGGTCAGAGACAATATCCTAGCGCGGTGCATGAGTGTTTCTGACGTATGATGCAAGCTAGGGGCTCTAGAGCAATGGCAAATAAAATTAGGGATAGTGGGCAGCCCTGGCGTGTTCCTCTGTGTATATTAATTGGCTCGGATTTGAGACCGTTGACATGGACCCAGTCTACGGGTTTTGTAAATAACAATTGGATATAGTTTAAGAACGCTTGTGGCATCCCCATCCTGGCCAGCACCGTGAACATATATGGCCACTAAATGGAGTCAAATGCTTTAGCTGCGTCTAGAAAAACAGCAGCCGCGGGTAGCGAGGGGTCTATCTGATTTAGTACTGCAAATACTGTGCGCAAATTGTACGTGGTAGATCGTGAGGGAACAAATCCTGCTTGATCTGGCAGCACCAGGGCCGGCAGAAGCAACTGGAGCCTGGTAGCGATGACTTTTGCCAGAATCTTAATGTATGTATTGATTAGAAATAGTGGGAGGTAAGAGTCCGCGTGCTCGGGTTCCTTATCTGGTTTTAATAGGGTTATTAAAAGCATCTCGCGCAGAGAGGGGGGGCAGGCATTTTTTATCGTATGCTTCTTGATACATTGCCAGTAAGCGAGTTATCAGTAGGTTAGTGAAGGCTTCATAAAACTCGCCTGGGATCCCATCACCACCCGGTGATTTGCCATTGGGCATTGCCCAGATTGCATCTCCCACTTCTTCCTCAGTTAGTGGTTGAACCAAAAACTCCCTTTGGCCGGGCAACATCCACGCTAATGTTATGTCCTTTAGATTAGAGTGCGTTTCATTCGTTTCAGCAGACCCTCTCACCCCGTATAGCTCTGCATAGTAGTCCACTAAGGCTTGCAATATGTCTTGGGATGCGTGTACCTGTGTGCCTTGTTGCATTCTAAGAGTTTGAATGAAAGAGATGTCTCTTGTGCCCCTGATTTTAGCGGTTAGACTACGGCCCGGTCGTCCTCCCTCCCCATATGCTCTAGCCACCCATCATTTAGATAAATATCGGATCTCCTGGTCGGTGTATTCTTGAAGGTGTGTTTTTATGTCTGCCAGTTTTTACGGTAAACATCCTTTACAACAAAACTTTTTCCACGCAGTACCTTTACAACGCAGGAATTACAACGTAAGTCGTTACAACAACTTGCGCTGGAGGGCGCTGTAGGATAGGGAATAGTTTAATTTACTATCCAAAACCTTCCCTACTATCCACGGGGACTGGAGATGGAATAGTAAATTAAACTATTCACTATCCAGCGCCCCCCAACGCAAGTCGTTGTAACGACTTGCGTGGTAAAACCTGAGTTGTAAAGGCATGCGTGGAAAAAGCATGCGTTGTAACGACATACATCAGTTTTTACGGTTTGGGGTCATTTTCATACGATGACTCAAGCTCCCGGAGCTTTTGTACAAGTTGGGCCATTTGAGTACATAATCATTTTAAAACGTCGGCACTGAGTCCAATAAGAGGTGCCTCTAATAGTGGCCTTGAAGGATTTTCATAGTGCTTCCGCAGAGTCAAAAGACCCTGTATTTTCGCCGAAGTACTGTATAATTGTTGTTCTTACATCATCCCTGAAGACCGAATCTGTGAGGGCAGAGGACTGCATTCTCCATTGAAATGGGCCCGGGACATCAGTAGGTAGTGTTAGTGACAATAAAACAGGGGAATGATCAGATAGCGTTTTGGGTAGGTGTTTGGCCTCACCTATCCAGTTACTCATTGCTCGGGTTACTAGCCAATAGTCTAGCCTAGACCACATGTTATGTGTAGTGGATATGAATGTACCCTCTTTTGTCCTTGGGTGTCTTAGTCGCCAGAGTTCCCATTCCGACATTCCCACTTTGAGAGTTTTGAACGCTTGTTTGATCAGGGAACCATCGGAGCCAGACCTGTCCATGTTTAAGTCAAGTGGAAAATTGAAATCTCCTCCCCATATGATCGTGGACGGTTGCAGTTTGTATAGTTTGGTAAAAATGTTGATATAAAGTTCAGGGTCACCGAAATTAGGCCTGTAACCATTTATTAGCATAACATTTGTACCTCTGCAGTTGCCCTGCCATATAACAAACCTCCCTTGAGCATCAGATTCTGAGTAAGTAGTAGCAAAGGGGACACCTTTTCAAACCAGTGTGAGCACACCTCTGTAATAAGATGAATATAAAGATGCTTTTTTGTCATGTGCCCAACGTGAACCAATGCTAGCTGCCGCTTGTGGTGTCAGGTGTGTCTCTTGGATAAGCGCTATGTCGATCTGGTGGCCATCAAGGTAATCAAAGACCTACATCAGTTTTTTAAGAATCTTCAGCCCCCGTACATTCCATGTAATTCATTTAAGTGTGTGCACTTTATTGTGTGCTGAGAAGGCCTAGCTATCGTAATGGGGCGAGTTAGTGTTGCAACTTTAAGCTTTTCAAGTAGGTGCGAGTGTCGAAGTAAAGGTGTAAGAACATTCAGTGACTTCAAATTAAGAACTATAGAATAGGAAACCCCTCCCACTCTGGCGAAATAACAGTGCCAAAAGCCATACCATCATGAATAAAACATTTCTTTTTTAACAATGAACTCCCTCGCAATAGCAGAGGAGCACAGTGTATCCAAAACATGCAATTAAAGTAGGCGTCTACCCTGTTCGGGAGGCGCCGGAGCACTTTACTGTTCATTATACTGAAGGGGGCTGGGATTATATCTGTAGGGCCCAGGACATCTGGACCAGTTTATCGTTAGGGGTAGGTGTCTTATGCACCTCTATTTCCTGCGTCCACACCGTGTTGCATACGTACCATTTGGAATGGATTATACTTCCTCATTGCAAGAGTTAAACATGACTGTTATATTTTCGTTATTGTAACTTATCTGTCTATTCAGATCGGTAGAGTCATTTATTCGCCCTGGGTCTGGGAGTCATCTGCATCCGCATCCTCGTTCGTGAAGGGTGGTCTCAGCTTCTTGGCTTTCATTATATATTCCATGGCTGCTTTAGGGTTGTTAAAAGTTAGTGGCCAACCATCTTGTTCCACTCTCAAGCGAGCCGGGTACAACATGGCATATTTTAGGCCCAACAACTGAAGTTTCTTTTTTTGCAGGCCCAAACTCACATCATACGACTGAACTGACATTGTAAAGTCCGGATAAAAAGACACGTTATTTCCATCAAACTGAATGGGTCCTTTCTCGTGCGATAAGCGTAGTACAGTGTCCCTGTAATTTTAAACATTTCACCAATATTGGGCATGGCGGGGCTCCGGTGTGAGGAGGGTTGGGGGGTGGGTGTTCACCCTGCAGGGACCTGTGAGCCCATTCCACCACGAACACTGCTGATTAATCCTCGCTGCTGTACATTTTTCTTATAATTTCTTCCACATATTGTTCCATTCGGCCAGTATTGGTGGATTCCGGGAAGCCAAGAATGCGTAGGTTACTACTACGCGAGCGCGCTTCTAAGTCTTACATTTTTGCTTGGATGATGGCCAGTACTTTATCCATATTTAGTTGTTTGATGCTCAATGTCTGGACGTCATCTTCTGTGGTTGAGATGCACTGCCAGTGAGCCTGCCATCCTGTTTCTCCAGCTTTTAGGCCATTTTGTCCATGCATGCATTCAGCGCATCTATTTTCCCATCAATAGACAGGGGACTTTATTGCATGGCCTGCAAGTTGGCCTCCATGGAGCCGCTCGACTGCTATGGTGGGTCTTGTTCTGAGTCCGAATGGGCATGCTGTGTCGGTTTGCACACTTTTTTTTACTCAAAGGTGAGACGAAATTGCTGCTTGTCAGTTTTTCCCATGATTAGGATGAGCATGTCTTGTTAAGTGGCTTATAGAACTGCAGGTATGTTCTACTTTTTCCTCTTACTTGCTCTTCTCTACATCCTATCGGCCAGCACTGCTTCAGTATCTCCAGCCCCTTGAGCCAGCACCGTCAGGTACAGGTACCATAGACTCAGCGCCACCCAGAGAAGGTCTCGTGGTACCTGCCTACGCAAATGATTGTGTGCGCCTGCCGCTGTACCTGCGCACCGATATGGTTGGCAGGTCCCAGGTAGGGTCTTACCCCCTAGATCAGACCTGTAAATGCAGGTGTCTCCCTACTCCTGTGATGGTAGTCGGCCCACAGGAACACCGCTCCACAGGTATGTACAGTGTTATTAGCTATCGGACAGGTAATGTCCAGTAATTTTCCCTTTGGGATTTATTTGTTTTCTGGCTAGTTGTCACGCTGCTTTAAGTAGCACTTTTGTCCTTATTTTGTTGCTAGTGCCATACTACATCTGTGGCTGTATCCCCCGCAGTGTGGGTTGCCCTGAACCTCGTTGTGTTATTTGGGGCCCTACAGGGCCTAGCACAGTCCACAGTCCGCGGGCCGGCGCCTTCCGCTTTTGACATACATCGCGGGCCAGTATGCGTTCACCTCCTGAATGCTAAGATAGTCCACGGTGAGAGGGGGGAGGCAGCACCGCAGCAGTACTGCTCCCAGCCTCCGATAGGCACTCAGCTGGCCTCTGGCGTTCAGCCAGGTGCCACTGAGCCCAGGACAGCGAAGCGGCCTCTCCTACAAGATTGCGGCTGCAGGTTCAGGCGCCAAACCACACCTTTCGCTGGAGTCCGCGTTGGTAGATGCGGCCCCCTTTTATCACCGATTCGGGTTCCACAAGCCGACCGACGGGTCCAGATAGCCAGCGGAGGCCCCAGGCTGCTCTACAGCTCCACCGCAGCACCGCACTCTCAGTCCGCCTTTATGATAACATGCGTGAGTCTGCCATTTTTCGCCGTTGTTATGTAGTCTTGTCTGTGCTGCGGCCCAGACAGCTCCTCATCATTCTTTTTCGGGGCAATGGGTGCAGGGGTAGTTCGCTGTCATTTCTTTTGTAGTTTGGGCCCCCGATGCCTGCGACTGGCCCGGATTCTTGCTGGATTGATTTCCCAGCCGGCATTGCTACGCTAGAGCCATCTTGCCATGGGTTCAACAGCACTCCATCAAAACCCCAGCTACATTATTGTTTGCAGTGGAATTCACTGATCATGCAAAATGAGGTTTCTTAGACAAAATCGAAGGGCACACTTTGAGGAATTTGGGTGGATGTAATACCCTGGCAGCAATTGCAGCCTTAAGACATTGGGCTAAAAAGTTAATTTGTGCAAGGTTAGGTGGGAGGGGTTTGTTGGGTCATCGTAGAAGCATAGAAGCGATTCTAACTCATCAAGGAGTAATATGTGGAAAGAGATTTTGTAATGAAATAAGAAAAATCCATGTTTGTAAGAACTTTTTCATATGCTTTAAAGCTTGTTTGACCTAGACCAGAGTCTGGTATCATCGGTGTCTGTAACCCAGTTAAAATCTCATCTCAAAGTGACCTCTTCTTACTTAAAGTTTTGCCTGGACAACAATATTTATGGTAAAAAAAGAAAAATTTGAGATGGCAAGGAATTGGGCCCGTCCGGCTGGCGAAGGCCCCCTATTCATACATCGGGATGGAAAGAACCTGAGTAAGTTTCAATTTACGGCCGTGATGCGCCAGGGCCTTAGTAAGGCCGGTTTTCACGCAGCGTCCTTTGCCCCTCACTCATTCAGGATCGGCGCAGCGACCTCGGCATCGCAGCATGGCATGCCGGAGGACAGGATCCAGGCCGTAGGCAGATGGCGTTCCAGGGCATACAAGTCATACGTATGCCCACACCTTGTTTAAAAAAAAAAAAAAAAAAAGCGGGTGGGGGGTAGCAGTCACTCTGGGTTGCCGCACGGCAGGGTGCTTGCCCTCTAACCTTACCCGGTGCGCAGCAGGCCACCTTAACTGAATGCTTTCTCTTGACAGGGGGACGCCCGCGGCTGGTCTGGGTGGTGGGACATTCGTTCGTGTCCAGAATGGAGTCTTGGTGGCAGCAATCAGGCCACAGGGCAAGCAGGCCCAAAGCGACGTACATCCGCTGGATAGGGCAACCGGGCATGAGATGGGAGCAGCTACTGCCAACGCTGGACGGCCTCATGGCAGACTCGGCATGGCTGCCCGACGTCCTGATCATTCACCTCGGGGGCAACGATCTGACCCGACTGGGGCGCAAGGCGGTAGGGCAGGCCATTCAGAAGGACCTGACCAAAGCAGCAGCATGGCTGGGCCCCACGACGGTAGTCTGGTCAGAAATGATCAGCAGGAGGCACTGGAGAGGTGCCGACTCCAACAAGGCGGTTGACAATGCGAGGCGAAAATTGAACATCGCAATGCACAAGTTTTGCTCCACCAATGGCCTGGAATCAATCCGCCATGGTCTCATCCACCCGGGCCGGCCCGAGCTTTACGGCCAAGATGGGGTACATCTCTCCGAAAAAGGGATGAAGGTATTCTGGGATAACTTGTGGGGTGCGATGGCGCTCGCAGGTTGTAAGTAATAAAAAAAAAAAATAGGGGAGGTGAGCCGCGAACCAGGTGCAGGGGGGGAGCCGCAGAAAGACGCGAGCCTCCCTGCGGCGTGGCAGAAATCCTACACTGGTTGGCCAAGGAAACACCCCGGCGGGCGGTGTGTAGGAGGATGGCCACTCACTTTTGAATGCCGCACGGCAGGGTGACGTGGCCGCACAAAGGAGGGGAGTAACAGGAGGAGACGGCACTCGCGGCCCAGACCCGGCCGGACGGCAGGGCGCAAATGGTAGCGAGCTGGGGACCTAACTCCGGACAGATAAGATCCCCTCCACGACACGCAGAAGGCGTGGGCAACCAACCACTGGAACACCAATAGACTGACAAGGAACTGGTTTTTGTGCAAGTGCCATTTTCGAACTGAGGAGTGCACAAAAGACTGACACCTGTTATCACAAGTTGGTGTCAGAATTTGTAATATGTCTTGTATGATTGATTGGTACAGTTCGCAAATGGAAGATTGCTTAACCAGTTATACTTTTAATATGTCTTTTATGATTAATAAACTGCGGCCAACAACGACCACCACTAAGAACAGTTATTGTTGGCTGACATTATTTCCCAGCTGTGGCAACAACAGGATGCGGGCCGGTAAGTGCCCGGTGTTTGGGGTACCCACGGAATGGGCACGTGCGAGGGTTATTGCAGAGGCCGCCGCACCCCCCCCGCAGGGGGGGGGGAGGCTTGAAGGCCGGCGCCATAATCCTCGCGGTGCCACCAGTGGGGAAACTGGTTCCGGGCGCCCAAAAGCGCCCAGGAACCAGCGGAAGCGGGGTGCGCATCAGCCACCCCGACCGGAAGTGACATTTGACCCGGGCGCCCCCAAGGGCCGCCCAATGGTCAACTTGGCTTTATTTGAACCCCCCAATCGGTAGGGCTCACCTGAGGCCCTATGGGGGTTCAGGAGGATTTAAGCGCCGCCGCCCTCTCAGCAGAAGCACATCGCTTCGAGGAGCTGGGAAGAGCGGCACGACAACAACAACGACTGAAGCCCACCCACCCACACCTAAGGAGCAGCAAAGTCGCAGTGCTGGAAAAGGGAAGGGGCGTTTACGGAAATCCTACACTGGTTGGCCAAGGAAACACACCGGCGGGCGGTGTGTAGGAGGATGGCCACTCACTTTTGAATGCCGCACGGCAGGGTGACGTGGCCGCACAAAGGAGGGGAGTAACAGGAGGAGACGGCACTCGCGGCCCAGACCCGGCCGGACGGCAGGGCGCAAATGGTAGCGAGCTGGGGACCTAACTCCGGACAGATAAGATCCCCTCCACGACACGCAGAAGGCATGGGCAACCAACCACTGGAACACCAATAGACTGACAAGGAACTGGTTTTTGTGCAAGTGCCATTTTCGAACTGAGGAGTGCACCAAAGACTGACACCTGTTATCACAAGTTGGTGTCAGAATTTGCAATATGTCTTGTATGATTGATTGGTACAGTTCGCAAATGGAAGATTGCTTAACCAGTTATACTTTTAATATGTCTTTTATGATTAATAAACTGCGGCCAACAACGACCACCACTAAGAACAGTTATTGTTGGCTGACATTATTTCCCAGCTGTGGCAACAACAGGATGCGGGCCGGTAAGTGCCCGGTGTTTGGGGTACCCACGGAATGGGCACGTGCGAGGGTTATGCTCTACAGCTCCACCGCAGCACCGCACTCTCAGTCCGCCTCTATGATAACATGCGTGAGTCTGCCATTTTTCGCCGTTGTTATGTAGTCTTGTCTGTGCTGCGGCCCAGACAGCTCCTCATCATTCTTTTTCGGGGCAATGGGTGCAGGGGTAGTTCGCTGTCATTTCTTTTGTAGTTTGGGCCCCCGATGCCTGCGACTGGCCCGGATTCTTGCTGGATTGATTTCCCAGCCGGCATTGCTACGCTAGAGCCATCTTGCCATGGGTTCAACAGCACTCCATCAAAACCCCAGCTATATTATTGTTTGCAGTGGAATTCACTGATCATGCAAAATGAGGTTTCTTAGACAAAATCGAAGGGCACACTTTGAGGAATTTGGGTGGATGTAATACCCTGGCAGCAATTGCAGCCTTAAGACATTGGGCTAAAAAGTTAATTTGTGCAAGGTTAGGTGGGAGGGGTTTGTTGGGTCATCGTAGAAGCATAGAAGCGATTCTAACTCATCAAGGAGTAATATGTGGAAAGAGATTTTGTAATGAAATAAGAAAAATCCATGTTTGTAAGAAATTTTTCATATGCTTTAAAGCTTGTTTGACCTAGACCAGAGTCTGGTATCATCGGTGTCTGTAACCCAGTTAAAATCTCATCTCAAAGTGACCTCTTCTTACTTAAAGTTTTGCCTGGACAACAATATTTATGGTAAAAAAAGAAAAATTTGAGAAGGCAAGGAATTCCTTTATCTTGAAATATGTATTATTTATTTGTCCCACTTTGCAATTATATTACCGCACCTGTATGAGAACACTGTTCAAATAACAGCCGATGCCATATAGCTAATATTGTCTCCTTCTAATAAAATGTCTTGTATTCGAGCTTTTAAGTTATTTAATTGCTTTTTAAATCTGTATGGAACCTTTTGATGTAATTCTACATTTTTACATAATGAAATTGATTATACCATGGTGGGTTATTGATTTTATGGTGTTACTATATTTGGCAATACCATTGTTATTTATTATGTATGTGTGGTATTTTTTTCTTCATGTGGATCTCATTGGAGTTCCACATAAACTGACTTTTTTGAGTAGGTGTTTTTGAGACTGAACCATTATTGACAGTAGAGATGTCCTAAACAAACATTAAATGTTAGTTAATGAAGCTCTCTAAAACATATTTCTGGCAGTAGATACTCAATTCAGTTTAAGCTAGTAAACAGATTATTAAGTTTAAAGGAAACTTAAACACATTGCACACAAATTGACAGTATCATTAAAATATTAAAACTCTACCCGTCACAAAATTAATCACAGATTAGCAACATACTTCATTGTGGTGAGTAAAATGAACATAAAAATTACAGCATCACCAGTGATAAACCATGACTTTTTACTCACAGTTAATTTAATGCAGGCATACCGTGCGGTATTTAAACATTTTCTTGTAATTAGGAGTCCTCAAAAAACAAGAATACAGATTCTTCCAATGCAAGTACGTACAGCTGTCAGTTTTAGACCAATGGCAAACAGATGATTTTATGAAAAATAGGTTTAAATGTGGTTGCAGAAGCAGTGGAGTTAACCTGAAAGTTACACAATACAAATAATTTTAGGACATCCACACTACTTTAGTATGGTCAAGGAAGATTATTAGATTAAAAAAAATCTACATTTAAAGGAGTGGGACCGCGGGGCCCCCCTCCTGAGGCCCTTTTTTGCCCCGGGCACCCCATCCCCCGGGGCTTTGCCTCTTTTGTCATTTTTTTTTTTTACGGGAGGGGGGCTTGTTTTATTAATGTTTGGGGGGCCTCCAAGGCCCACCATGCCACGGGGACCGCCACCCTCGGGGCTTTCATCAAATATATGCGGCGGGCACACGGCCCCCGCAGCCCCGGGGACCGCCACCCCCGTTGCTTGTTTTAAAAAATTATATATTTCAACACCTGTGTGGGGGGCTCGAGGCCCCCCACACACCCCGGGAAGCACCACCTCCCCGGAGCATTGAAATGCTAATTTGGGGGTCAGTTACAGACCCCGGAGCCCCTGGGACCACCACCTCCCCGGGGCTCTGCATGTGATGGGAGGGTGGCTGCGCGGTCCCCCTCCTGGAGCCTGTGATGGCCCTGGGGACCGCCACCCCCCAAGGCCGGCTCCTGCATTGTCCTGGGGTGCCCACCCCTGGCAAACCGCTGTTTGCTATGGCAGGGTGGGAGCCGCGAGAATGTAAAATAGCAATATTGATCATTTTAATATGCCGGGAATGTTTAATATGACATGGTGATGCGCGCCCACTTGGGCAGTATTAGAAAATGTATGGATCGATTGTAAATTATCCGTTTGCAAGAGACATCAGCAATATTGCATAAACACACCGTGTTGTTGAAAGAGAGGTCCGTAATGTAAAAATGGTTTACTGAGGAACAATGTGGTTATGTGATATTGCGCAAAACAAACAGTCATGGTGCAAGTCTATGTAAAAACTACAAGTCTGTCTTTGAATGCACTACATCTGTAGTTTCAATTGCATCAGGTGTGATTTGATTTTAAAAATGGCCGCTCGCCAACAAACAAATTATCAGTGAACAGGAGTGCGAGAGCACTCGAAACACATATGAATTTGGATGGCTGAATAAAAAGATTTGAAAGAACCGCACAAGGCTTCGTACTTCTACGTTAATACTGGGAGAAGTGAAGGTATATTTGACAAGGACGGTCTTCCGAGGCGTCCGATGCAATGAAGCGGCTTTTGGTTCGGAGGAGGCAGTTTTGCAAGGAGGATTCTGCTGATATATATATATATATATACTACAAAAAGGCTCTTCACCTCGGTGAAGGTAGATGTAGTGTCCAAGGCGGCTATGTCTGCCGAAACGAGTCTAATCGTATGGAATAAAAACTATCCTTGTAACTTCATCCCACGGAGTCGGTGCCTGATTTTGTATGGTTGTAAACAGGAGTGGCTGAATATATATATATTACCTACTGGCGGTCGCCAGTAGGTATATATAGTTATGATTTTTTCTCTATGGGATTTTTGAAAATTCTATGTCTAATAACTTTGGCGTTTGTGGACGGAATTGGCTGAAATTTTCAGGAAAATGGAACATTTTGTTTCTGAGCAGCCCCTGAAAATTTGGGGGGGGTTCGTCAAGGGGGGGCCGAGAAAAAAGGGGGGTCCCAAAACGTGTTTTTAACATTGAGTTTTCCATAGGGCGGTTGGCCTCACTTTTAGCCCGAACGGCTGAATGGATTTGCACGAAACTTGGCAAAATTGTAGGGACTGGTAGCCCGATGTGCCTTTGCTAGGTCTCAATATATGTGTTCCAGTGGATTTTGAGAAATTAACGTTCAAAAAAAGATATATATCTGTAACAGCGGACCAGGCAGCGCTCCGGTTCGCGGACTTTACGCGTTACGGAGCTTTGTGAAGCGAAGCTGATTGGTTCTCCGGCGTCTGTAAACATTCCAAACAGTCCGTAGCAGCCGCCATCTTGTCTCTCGGTAGGATCGAGAGACAAGAGGAGGCCAAAGCGAAGGGGCAAATGACCATAAGGGGGCATAGTAGATCCTCCCTGACCCTCTAGGTTTGATGTGGAGGTTTTAAAAGGGCCCCGCGGGGCAAAAAAAAAATAATAATAATAATCGAACGGCTGAATGGATTTGCACGAAACTTGGCAAAATTGTAGGGACTGGTAGCCCGATGTGCCTTTGCTAGGTCTCAATATATGTGCTCCAGTGGATTTTGAGAAATTAACGTTCAAAAAAAGATATATATCTGTAACAGCGCTCCGCTTCGCGTACTTTTCGCGTTACGGAGCTTTGCGAAGCTGATTGGTTCTCCGGCGTCTGTAAACATTCCAAACAGTCCGTAGCGGCCGCCATCTTGTCTCTCGGTAGGATCGAGAGACAAGAGGAGGCCAAAGCGAAGGGGCAAATGACCATAAGGGGGCATAGTAGATCCTCCCTGACCTCTTAGGTTTGATGTACCATTTTGCCAAGTTTGGTGTAATTCCGTTTAGCCATTCAGGCTGTAGACGTATCTAAATGTCCTATGGAAAATTGCATGGGGAAAAAACATTTGAAAGTGTTGAAATTTAGAACCAATTAAAATGTTACTTTGGTTTTGTATTTGTGTGTGATGAAAGTTAATTGGTTATGTATATATCTAAAATGAGAGGAAACCACAGCCATTTTGTGATACTACTGTCTGAGGTACATTTGTGAGGAATTTTTGGTGGTCAATTGCTGGTGTTTGATTTACACAGTACTAACACTTCTCCTACTTTTAAAAAGGTGAGTTGTTAATTTGTAAGGGGAACTATGTTGTACACTTGAAGATAATTTGAAAAATGTTTTCTGTTATTTATTTACAGTCCTTCTGTTATACTAAATACTTGATAAAGTTAGTTTTATATTATGTATTACTAAAAACGATAAATGAAAGTGATTATTTTTTCTGCAATTTACAGCAAGCAATTTCAAAATAAAATGGCTCACAATGAAGAGACCGTGGCAATTTCTTTTGAATTATCCACTACATGTATTGAAATTGAGAGCACCAATAATGAAATATTGTCACAAGGAGGAGATGACTTGAATGATTTTTTGGATCAATCTGTTGATGGCGAATTTATCAAATGTTTGGAGACCATAGAGTTAGAAGAATCATCATTGCAGACTTTTCATGAGGAGATTCCAGATGAGATGATTGAAGAGGAAATTCCTGATGAGGACATGTTACTAGTTCTTTCAAATTTTGAAAATTCAGAAGAATAAATTTATATTTAGAAATCAAAAATTGTTTGAGACATTATTCATTTTTATTTTTAATTTATGAGGTTGTAGCGAAGTGATTGTAGTATAAAATGAGACTTATAGTATAGAGTGCAACATTTTTATGTTACATGGTAAGTTTACTCATATTTACTTTCCTTCTCCCACTATATTATCTCCAATGTGTATTTGACATCTCTTCTTCATCTCCGGCCTCCTTTCTCTCACTGTCTGTCTCTGATGCATCTTATCGCTGCCATTTTGTGTAATTACAGAAGAGAGTAAAAAAAAATAGTTCGGAATGTGAAAAGGGGGCAAAGTAGAGTACCCCTCACCTCCTAGGCCTTCTCAGGCGGTCCCAAAAGGATCAGTTTCTGCTTTCCTGAGAGATTATGGTATGAGTTCCATATACCACAATAACTTGCATTACAACATGCAAGATATCTATCTCCTATTACCAACTTTTGGAGATATTCGCGCTAAGCGCGAATATCTCCAAAAACTAACACCTGCCCTGAGCAGTTCTTAGCCATGTTATCCAATGGGAGGTGGATAACATGGCTAAGAGCATTAGCTCGGTAATGCATGAATATCGCTGACTTTTTAGCGATATTCATGCATTGCGGCCGTTTTTTATCGCATTTGCGATAAACCTTGATAATAGCAAGGTTTATCTTCGATAATTTCTGACGATGCTTAGCGGTAAAAAATTCGTTGCTAAGCATCGTTAGCGATAAATATCGCTTAACTTTGGTAATATGCACCAACGTCTGTTAACGTTCGATTCGAAGGAAATGAGGAAGTGTTGAAAAACATTGTCTGCGCCATCTTGCCTTTTTTGAAATGCCACACTTTTGTCGTGCACGGCAGCCATTTTAGATGCCTTGACCAGACCCACTCTCTGCACGCTGTCGATCCTTAGCATGGCTCCCCACCTTCGCAAGCATCTTCCCCAGGCACTGGTCACCCCCGCTCTCTGTGTTATGCATGGGCAATAAACCTCCCCCCATCTGCGCTGCTCTTCCTTGAGAATCACACTCTGTGCCCGCCTGACACCTCCCTTTCGCCCTATTCACTACCGCACCCTCTGACACTCCTCTTCCTCTGTGTCCGATTGTCCAGGCTATCAGCTAGCCCTGCAGATGTAGTTTATGGCCCCAGCTGTAAAGAATCACCCCTCTTCAAAGGAGTTATAGTAGATCAAGGCCCACACCCGATGAGATCCGTCACACCACACGTGTTCCTACTATCTGAAAACCATCCTGTATTGTGATTGGGGAGGGGACCGAGCCTGAAGCGGAAGATTCCAGGGATGACTCTTTGTACATCAAAGTTTTTACAATTATGTGTCATATTAAAAATATATAGCACTCCAACAAAGTAGTAGGATTATAAAACTTTAATAACTTATAAATATATACAACAAAACAAAAACAGTAAAAACATTTAAACAACGAAGAGACCGTGGCAATTTCTTTTGAATTATCCAATACATTTATTGAAATTGACAGCACCAATAATGAAATATTCTCACAAGGAGGAGATGACTTGAATGATTTTTTTGATCAATCTCTTGATGGCGAATTTATCGAATGTTTGGAGACCATAGAGTTACAAGAATCATCATTGCAGACTTTTCATGAGGAAATTCCTGATGAGGACATGTTACTAGTTCTTTCAAATTATGAAAATTCAGAAGATGTTGCCTGGGTGCCGCACTGATTTGGGTATCCGGCGTGGGGCGTCCCGGGGGGTGGATTGTCAGTAGCGGTCTGTTGTGCGAATAGTTCCAAGGCAGCAGAAAGCGCTGAAATCTGGATGTCACGAAGGTGATGTCTAGTAAGTTGCCGCCCAGCAAATAACGGCGTGGGGCGCCGCGGGGGTGAGTGAGTCCAGTAGGCACCACAGCTATACTTATCGGCATTGCAGAATTACTGCTGGGGACAATGCCTGTGCTGTAGCAGGGTCACAGCAGAAACAAAAAGGATTCTGTTGAAGATGTTGTTGGTTTTCAATTTGAAAACAGTTCTGGTGTCAACTGCTATGCTAATGTAGTGGTTAATGTTTTGTTTTCTCTAGAAAATGTAAAAGAGGGGGAGGCAGTCCATAGTTCCGGTAAAAGGGCAAAGGAAAGGATCGGTGGTTTGAACTATCAGTCAAAAAGGGGAGGGGGTGCAACAATTTTTCCTACCGGGTCACACTGTGCTTTCACCGGAACTGAGGTCTGCAGGATTCTAGTCATTCAAACTGAGGCTGGTGGCAGCATGGGAGCGCCGACGTCCCGCGGATACAGTTTCGTCACTCCACGGGCGATCATGGCAGTCATTCCCCATCGGGGGTGTCTGCGGGGGTCGGAGACTCCCGCGGCTCCTCTAGAATCTTCAAGGTCGTGGAGGACTACGGTGGTGGAGTCAACCAGTGACCGGGCCATTTCTTTATGCTGGGCCCGCTCTTGCCAGGTCGACCGCCATTTTGAGAGTTCGGTAGCTACTGGCGATCGTGGGGTCAAATGAGCGGACGGGCTCCACCCTGCCGGGCGAGATGTTGCAGCATCGCCACAGTGGAAGAACCCTTTTCCGGGCGCCTGGAGCGCTGAGGGTGCAGCTGGGAAGCCTTCACCTGGGGAGGCGGGAGAGGCCTGTTCGCATCGTCTCTCCCTCCCAGTGCACCCCACGGCGTCTCGCTTGACATTTGTTATGGCCGGACCAGGCGATGAGGATGAGGGGGGGGGTCGGAGGCATGTGCAAGACATCCCCCCCCCAGTGTTGTCGCAGCCATTATAAAAGAAAGAAGAAATGTCCCGTCCGTCTTTGGGCCGCACCTCCGGTGGATGGCGGCCGGACGCCCTTTGCTCTGGCCCCATGAACGGGTTCCTTGGCTCATCGGCTGCAGCCGGATCCCGTCGGCCCCAGCCCCCGGCCGTTGGTGGCCGGACCGGGAGAGAGTGTGGAGGGACAACCTGCAACTCTCAAGGGCCACCGCGGCCGGACTGGGAGAGAGAGGGGAGGGTCGAGGACACGGACATTCCCCCCCCTGAAACTCTCCAGTGTTGTCAATCCCCCTGGCCGGGTCCCGCTGGCCTCGGCCTCTCCTCCGGCTACACCCTACGTGATGATCTCCTGGCCGAGGCGTGGCAGCAGGACCCGCCTTATATGTGTTGCTTCCGGCTGGGCGTAGCCGAAAACCTGTTGCCCTTTGGAAGTTTCTAGAATGGGGTGGATGTCTGCTGACTTCTATCTTTCCCAGTTTGCCGTTATTTGGCCGTGGCAGGCGGTGGGACAGACACGTTTTGGGGCAGTGAGGGGCGATGTTTTCAGGTTTCTTATTACGGGCTTACTTCTAACGTTTCTTGTTTCTAGGACAATAATAGGTTTTATCATTACGTATTGTTATCGTTTCTTTGTTTGTTATTTAATAAAAAGTTCATCAGTGGCCTACTGATTTTCGTTTTCCTATTCTTTTCTTTCCAGGTTGTTTCATGCTAAAGTTTCTGTTAACAGGATACAGTGATCACTTCGTTATTATTGCATATGTCCTTTTCACTAGGGGTGCTCTCTGGTCGGGCCAGATGACCTATCTCTAGTAAATGGTCCGGGTGAAACAGGTGCATCAATCAGTGGGGAGTAGATAGGCATGACAGATTACAACGGGGGAGAAAGGTCCGCATTACGTACCCTTTCACTACTTGCAAAGATTTTCCTACGTTTATTTGCAAACAGGGAATACCTCCAAAAAGAACTAATTCCCAAACAGTCAATGTTCGGACAATCAATCAATCAATGAGGAATGAAATAGGTACGACGTGTTAAAGGCTTGCGTTACCTACCCTTCACTATCTGCAAAGGGAGAGAGAATATTCCTATTCTTCCTCGTTTGCAGGCAGAGAAGATCCTTAAGAGAACCAACTTCGAACAATTCAATGCTCGATTCAAACAATCAACAAGGGGTACTGTGAACAGAAATGAACGCCGCTTATGTACATACACATTGCTATTTTCAACAGGTTGTTCCTAATGTTTCTATTTTAGCGAGGTCAAAAAGAGATCCCATTAGTGGCCTACTGATTTTGCTCGATTCCTTTTGTTTTTTTACACGATTTTTCGCTATCTGCAAAGACTAAACAGAGTATTGCGACTCTGTGCTTGTTTGTAAATAGAGAATGAACCAAAGAGAACAATCAATCAAATGTAGAGAGAAGCAGGCACGACGGATTACAACGGGGGCAAAGGCCTGCGTTAACTACCCTTCACTATCTGCAAAGAGAGAGTACTCCTAATAGAAATGAGGGGTGGGGGGCAGCATTCAAAGCAGATCAGTGTGCATAAACACGAAAATGTTTTTACTTACCACGTACTTGACATTCGACAGTGTATGATATTTGCTATTAAAAAACCATTGAAATTCACTGAAAAAACCATAGGTTATAGACCATATATAGTTAGGAATTAGCATTTACAAAACCTTGAAAATTCACTGAAAAAACCATAGGTTATAGACCATATATAGTTAGGAATTAGCATTTACAAAACCTTGAAAATTCACTGAAAAAACCATAGGTTATAGACCATATATAGTTAGGAATTAGCATTTACAAAACCTTGAAAATTCACTGAAAAAACCATAGGTTATAGACCATATATAGTTAGGAATTAGCATTTAAAAAACCTTATTTTACTCACACAAAACCATTGAAATTCCATATATAGTTAGTTGCACTAACTATATATCGCGCACCCGCAATCCACTGCTGATCATGTCACATATTACATCATTCATGACATGGTCAGTGACATCACTGATGACATCACTGATGACATCTCAAATGACATCACTGATGACATCAATGATGACATCTCATTTGACATCATTCTTGTGCTAATACGATAAACCTCTTCAGAGTCTAATATAACCTTAGATACACTCAGTGTATACAGACACTCACACACTGTCACTCATCCATGGAGTTACTCACACACCTAGTCAGTCATGCAAATAAACAATCTCACCTCCATTTCTTCAACTATACAGTTATACACACCTTACTTATTCAAACATATACTAACACATATTTACTCTCTTATACAATCCCTGATACAAGTTCACAATGATCCATACAAGCACTCACACATTCAGTGGCTCTCATGCACAGTTATTTATATATGCCAACTCTCACATGTACTGTGTTTTACATATGTACTTACTATGACATGTAGCATTGAGATATCCATTCACTCATCAATACACTCATGCACACAGTCAACTGCCCATGTAGCTGTTTCCACATGCACTCTTGAACTCATACACCTAGTGAATCAACTGCTCACACATCTATGCACAGAGTCACACACCTCCCAGCCACCCCTACACAAACTCAATCTCCCATACAAATATTTGGGCAACCAATCAATAACACATATAGCCTCTCGTATAGCTAATGATCAACACATGCAGCAGTTTACATCACAACAGACATTATGATGCACAAATTAAGACAGTTTAGTCACTAACCCATGCATTCAGTGAGACACATTTAATCACTCACTCGTACAGTCAGTCACGCACCTACTAAATCCTTCATCCAGACACTTATACATCCACTCATTCTTCAATATGTAAGACATATTTTAACTTTACAGAAACATACAGTCACTGGATGTTGTCATCAGTGATGTCATCAGTGATGTCATTTGAGATGTCATCAGTGATGTCATCAGTGATGTCACTGACCATGTCATGAATGATGTAATATGTGACATGATCAGCAGTGGATTGCGGGTGCGCGATATATAGTTAGTGCAACTAACTATATATGGAATTTCAATGGTTTTGTGTGAGTAAAATAAGGTTTTTTAAATGCTAATTCCTAACTATATATGGTCTATAACCTATGGTTTTTTCAGTGAATATATATATATATATATATATCAAAATCTAAACAGGAAACCCCAAATTGAAGCAAAGCCACAAGAAGTTCAGATCAGCACGTTTATTTGCATCCATTTCACTGCTCGCTCCTTGACAGCTTTCAGAGCAATCTTTGAACAAGTAAAGCCTGACGCGTTTCAGGAAATAATCCTTTCTTCAGAGGCATTGTTCACGAAGGGCTGGAAGAGCAGTTTCTGGCCGCGTCTGCTCATATAATCACTGGCACCTGCCACAGTGGGCGTGGCTACATCGCAAAGCCTTCTGTGCCTTGTAGTACGCTGGCCCTCTTCCCACAGTGGGGCCACTCAACAGTCCTTACAATTTGAACCAAGTATTCACCAAGTGGAGTAAAGTAAAGCGCTGTTAAATGCCTTGAGCACAAATTCACTGCTGCAAAGCGCAATCTGAGGGCTTACAGCGCTTTACTTTACTCCATGCAAATAAACGTGCTGATCTAAACTTCGTGTGGCTTTGCTTCAATTTGGGGTTTCCTGTTTAGATTTTGATGGATATCGGCTGTTTGCCCAGTCGAGAAGCGAGGCCCACCTTATGAAAGGTTCGTGCAGGCTCTGAGAAGGGGCTTGCAAAGACGGAACGAAGACAAGAGCAGCTCCAATGCAGGTGGTGCTGCCTTGAGCACGAATTCACTGCTGCAAATCGCAATCTGAGGGCTTACAGCGCTTTACTTTACTCCACTTAGTGAATACTTGGTTCAAATTGTAAGGACTGTTGAGTGGCCCCACTGTGGGAAGAGGGCCAGCGTACTACAAGGCACAGAAGGCTTTGCAATGTAGCCACGCCCACTGTGGCAGGTGCCAGTGATTATATGAGCAGACGCGGCCAGAAACTGCTCTTCCAGCCCTTCGTGAACAATGCCTCTGAAGAAAGGATTATTTCCTGAAACGCGTCAGGCTTTACATGTTCAAAGATTGCTCTGAAAGCTGTCAAGGAGCGAGCAGTGAAATGGATGCAAATAAACGTGCTGATCTGAACTTCGTGTGGCATTGCTTCAATTTGGGGTTTCCTGTTTAGATTTTGATGGATAGCGGCTGTTTGCCCAGTCGAGAAGCGAGGCCCACCTTATGAAGGGTTCGTGCAGGCTCTGAGAAGGGGCTTGCAAAGATGGAACGAAGACAAGAGCAGCTCCAATGCAGGTGGTGCTGCCTTGAGCACGAATTCACTGCTGCAAAGCGCAATCTGAGGGCTTACAGCGCTTTACTTTACTCCACTTGGTGAATACTTGGTTCAAATTGTAAGGACTGTTGAGTGGCCCCACTGTGGGAAGAGGGCCAGCGTACTACAAGGCACAGAAGGCTTTGCAATGTAGCCACGCCCACTGTGGCAGGTGCCAGTGATTATATGAGCAGACGCTGCCAGAAACTGCTCTTCCAGGCTTTACATGTTGAAAGATTGCTCTGAAAGCTGTCAAGGAGCGAGCAGTGAAATGAATGCAAATAAACGTGCTGATCTGAACTTCGTGTGGCTTTGCTTCAATTTGGGGTTTCCTGTTTAGATTTTGATGGATATCGGCTGTTTGCCCAGTCGAGAAGCGAGGCCCACCTTATGAAGGGTTCGTGCAGGCTCTGAGAAGGGCCTTGCAAAGACGGAACGAAGACAAGAGCAGCTCCAATGCAGGTGGTGCTGCCTTGAGCACGAATTCACTGCTGCAAAGCGCAATCTGAGGGCTTACAGCGCTTTACTTTACTCCACTTGGTGAATACTTGGTTCAAATTGTAAGGACTGTTGAGTGGCCCCACTGTGGGAAGAGGGCCAGTGTACTACAAGGCACAGAAGGCTTTGCGATGTAGCCACGCCCACTGTGGCAGGTGCCAGTGATTATATGAGCAGACGCGGCCAGAAACTGCTCTTCCAGCCCTTCGTGAACAATGAATCAGTGATGTCATTTGAGATGTCATCAGTGATGTCATCAGTGATGTCACTGACCATGTCATGAATGATGTAATATGTGACATCATCAGCAGTGGATTGCGGGTGCGCGATATATAGTTAGTGCAACTAACTATATATGGAATTTCAATGGTTTTGTGTGAGTAAAATAAGGTTTTTTAAATGCTAATTCCTAACTATATATGGTCTATAACCTATGGTTTTTTCAGTGAATTTTCAAGGTTTTGTAAATGCTAATTCCTAACTATATATGGTCTATAACCTATGGTTTTTTCAGTGAATTTTCAAGGTTTTGTAAATGCTAATTCCTAACTATATATGGTCTATAACCTATGGTTTTTTCAGTGAATTTCAATGGTTTTTTAATAGCAAATATCATAAGCTGTCGAATGTCAAGTACGTGGTAAGAATTATTTTTTTCGTGTTTATGCACACTGATCTGCTTTGATTGCTGCCCCCCACCCCTCATTTCTATTAGGAGTACTCTCTCTTTGCAGATAGTGAAGGGTAGTTAACGCAGCCCTTTGCCCCCTTTGTAATCCGTCGTGCCTGCTTCTCTCTCCATTTGATTGATTGTTCTCTTTGGTTCATTCTCTATTTACAAACAAGCACAGAGTCGCAATACTCTGTTTAGTCTTTGCAGATAGCGAAAAATCGTGTAAAAAAACAAAAAGAATCGAGCAAAATCAGTAGGCCACTAATGGGATCTCTTTTGACCTCGCTAAAATAGAAACATTAGGAACAACCTGTTGAAAATAGCAATGCGTATGTATATAAGCGGCGTTCATTTGTGTTCACAGTACCCCTTGTTGATTGTTTCAATCGAGCATTGAATTGTTCGAAGTTAATTCTCTTAAGGATCTTCTCTACCTGCAAACGAGGAAGAATAGGAATATTCTATCTCCCTTTGCAGATAGTGAAGGGTAGGTAACGCAAGCCTTTAACACGTCGTACCTATTTCATTCCTCATTGATTGATTGATTGTCCGAACATTGACTGTTTGGGAATTAGTTCTTTTTGGAGGTATTCCCTGTTTGCAAATAAACGTAGGAAAATCTTTGCAAGTAGTGAAAGGGTACGTAATGCGGACCGTTCTCCCCCGTTGTAATCTGTCATGCCTATCTACTCCCCACTGATTGATGCACCTTTTTCACCCGGACCATTTACTAGAGATACGTCATCTGGCCCGACCAGAGAGCACCCCTAGTGAAAAGGACATATGCAATAATAACGAAGTGATCACTGTATCCTGTTAACAGAAACTTTACCATGAAACAACCTGGAAAGAAAAAAATAGGAAAACGAAAATCAGTAGGCCACTGATGAACATGAACTTTTATTAAACAACGAACAAAGAAACGATAACATAACGTAATGATAAAACCTATTAATGTCCTAGAAACAAGAAAACGTTAAAATATGCCAGTGGTGAGAGACCAGAAAAACAGTAAGAGAAACCAAATCACCCCTCGCTGTCCCACCGCCTGCCACGCCCAAAAAATCGATAGACTAGGGAAAATGCAAGTCAGTAGAACATCCACCCCCACTCTGGAAACTTCCAAGGTGGGGCAGGGTTCCGGCTACGCCCAGCCGGGAGCAGCCCATATAAGGCAGGTCCTGCTGCCACGCCTCGGCCAGGAGATCCTAACGTAGGGTGTAGCCGAAGGAGAGGCCGAGGCCAGCGGGACCCGGCCAGGGGATTGCCTTTACAACGCTGAACAGTTGCAGGGGGGGGGAATGTCTCCTCGACCCTCCCCTCTCTCTCCCAGTCCGGCCGCGGTGGCCCTTGAGAGTTGCAGGTAGTCCCGCCACATGCTCTTCCGGTCCGACCACCAACGGTCGGGGGGCCGAGGCCGACGGGATCCGGCTGCAGCCGATAAACCAAGAAACCCGTTCATGGGGCCAGAGCCAGGGGCGTCCGGCCGACATCCACCGGAAGCCCGGCCCGAAGACGGACGGGACACTTCTTTCTTTTATAATGGCTGCGACAACACTGGGGGGGGATGTCTTGCACATGCCTCCGACCCCCCCCTCGTCCTCATCGCCTGGTCCGGCCATAACAAATCTCAAGCGAGACGCCGTGGGGTGCACTGGGAGAGAGAGACGGTGCGAACAGGCCTCTCCCGCCTCCCCAGGTGGAGGCTTCCCAGCTGCACCCTCAGCGCTCCAGGCGCCCGGAAAAGGGTTCTTCCACTGTGGCGATGCTGCAACATCTCGCCCGGCAGGGTGGAGCCCGTCCGCTCATGTGACCCCGCGATCGCCGGTAGCTGCCGAACTCTCAAAATGGCGGTCGACCTGGCAAGAGCGGGCCCAACATAAAGAAATGGCCCGGTCACTGGTTGACTCCACCACCGTAGTCCTCCACGACCTTGAAGATTCTAGAGGAGCCGCGGGAGTCTCCGACCCCCGATGGGGAATGACTGCCATGATCGCCCGTGGAGTGACGAAACTGTATCCGCGGGACGTCGGCGCTCCCATGCTGGCGCCAGCCTCACTTTGAATTACTAGAATCCTGCAGACCTCACTTCCGGTGAAAGCACAGTGTGACCCGGTAGGAAAAATTATTGCACCCCCCTCCCCTTTTTGACTGATAGTTCAAACCACCGATCCTTTCCTTTGCCCTTTTAACGGAACTTTGGACTGCCTCCCCCTCTTTTACATTTTCTAGAGAAAACAAAACATTAACCACTACATTAGCATAGCAGTTGACACCAGAACTGTTTTCAAATTGAAAACCAACAACATCTTCAACAGAATCCTTTTTGTTTCTGCTGTGACCCTGCTACAGCACAGGCATTGTCCCCAGCAGTAATTCTGCAATGCCGGTAAGAATAGCTGTGGTGCCTACTGGACTCACTCACCCCCGCGGCACCCCACGCCGTTTTTTGCTGGGCGGCAACTTACTAGACATCACTTTCGTGCCATCTAGATTTCAGCGCGTTCTGCTGCCTTGGAACTATTCGCACAACAGACCGCTACTGACAAGAATATTTCATTATTGGTGCTGTCAATTTCAATAAATCTATTGGATAATTAAAAAGAAATTGCCACGGTCTCTTCGTTGTTTAAATGTTTTTACTGTTTTTGTTTTGTTGTATATATTTATATGTTATTAAAGTTTTATATTCCTACTACTTTGTTGGAGTGCTATATATTTTTAATGTGACACATAATTGTAAAAACTTTGATGTACAAAGAGTCATTCCTGGAATCTTCCGCTTCAGGCTCGGTCCCCTCCCCAATCACAATACAGGATGGTTTTCAGATAGTAGGAACACGTGTGGTGTGACGGATCTCATCGAGTGTGGGCCTTGATCTACTATAACTCCTTTGAAGAGGGGTGATTCTTTACAGCTGGGGCCATAAACTACATCTGCAGGGCTAGCTGATAGCCTGGACAATCGGACACAGAGAAAGAGGAGTGTCAGAGGGTGCGGTAGTGAATAGGGCGAAAGGGAGGTGTCGGGCGGGCACAGAGTGTGATTCTCAGGGAAGAGCAGCGCAGATGGGGGGAGGTTTATTGCCCATGCATAAGACAGAGAGCGGTGGTGACCAGTGCCTAGGGAAGATGCTTGCGTGGGTGAGGAGCCATGCTACGAATCGACAGCGTGCAGAGAGTGGGTCTGGTCAAGACATCTAAAATGGCTGCCGTGCACGACAAAAGTGTGGCATTTCAAAAAAGGCAAGATGGCGCAGACAATGTTTTTCAACACTTCCTCATTTCCTTCGAATCGAACGTTAACAGACGTTGGGGCATATTACCAAAGTTAAGCGATATTTATCGCTAACGATGCTTACCAACCAATTTTTTACCACTAAGCATCGTCAGAAATTATCGAAGATAAACCTTACTATTATCAAGGTTTATCGCAAATGCGATAATAAACGGCCGCAATGCATGAATATCGCTAAAAACTCAGCGATATTCATGCATTACCGAGCTAATACTCTTAGCCATGTTATCCACCTCCCATTGGATAACATGGCTAAGAACTGCTCAGGGCAGGTGTTACTTTTTGGAGATATTCGCGCTTAGCGCGAATATCTCCAAAAGTTGGTAATAGGAGATAGATATCTTGCATGTTGTAATGCAAGTTATTGTGGTATATGGAACTCATACCATAATCTCTCAGGAAAGCAGAAACTGATCCTTTTGGGACCGCCTAAAAAGGCCTAGGGGGTGAGGAGTACTCTACTTTGCCCCCTTTTCACGTTCCGAACTATTTTATTTTACTCTCTTCTGTAATTACACAAAATACCAGCGATAAGATGCATCGGAGACACACAGTGAGAGAAAGGAGGCCGGAGATGAAGAAGACATGTCAAATACACATTGGAGATAATATAGTGGCAGAAGGGAAGTAAATATGAGTAAACTTACCATGTAACATAAAAATGTTGCACTCTATACTATAAGTCTCATTTTATACTACAATCACTTCGCTACAACCTCATAAATTAAAAATAAAAATGAATAATGTCTCAAACAATTTTTGATTTCTAAATATAAATTTATTCTTCAGAATTTTCTAAATTTGAAAGAACTAGTAACATGTCCTCATCAGCAATGTCCTCATTAAAAGTCTCCAATGATGATTCTTGTAACTCTATGGTCTCCAAACACTCGATAAATTCGCCATCAAGAGATTGATCAAAAAAATCATTCAAGTCATCTCCTCCTTGTGACAATATTTCATTATTGGTGCTGTCAATTTCAATCAATGTAGTGGAATCATTCAAGTCATCTCCTCGTGACAATATTTCATTATTGGTGCTCTCAATTTCAATCAATGTAGTGGAATCATTCAAGTCATCTCCTCCTTGTGACAATATTTCATTATTGGTGCTGTCCATTTCAATCAATCTAATGGAATCATACAAGCCATCTCCTCCTTGTGACAATATTTCATTATTGGTGCTCTCAATTTCAATCAATGTAGTGGAATCATTCAAGTCATCTCCTTGTGACAATATTTCATTCTTGGTGCTGTCCATTTCAATCAATCTAATGGAATCATACAAGTCATGTCCTCCTTGTGACAATATTTCATTATTGGTGCTCTCAATTTCAATCAATGTGTTGGACAATTCAAAAGAAATTGCCACGGTCTCTTCATTGTGAGCCATTTTATTTTGAAATTGCTTGCTGTAAATTGCAGAAAAAAATAATCACTTTCATTTATCGTCTTTAGTAATACATAATATAAAACTAACTTTATCAAGTATTTAGTATAACAGAAGGACTGCAAATAAATAACAGAAAACATTTTTCAAATTATCTTCAAGTGTACAACATAGTTCCCCTTACAAATTAACAACTCACCTTTTTAAAAGTAGCAGAAGTGTTAGTACTGTGTAAATCAAACACCAGAAATTCACCACCAAAAATTCCTCACAAATGTACCTCAGACAGTAGTATCACAAAATGGCTGTGGTTTCCTCTCATTTGACATATATACATAACCAATTAACTTTCATCACACACAAATACAAAACCAAAGTAACATTTTAATTGGTTCTAAATTTCAACACTTTCAAATGTGTTTTCCCCATGCAATTTTCCATAGGACATTTACATACGTCTACAGCCTGAATGGCTGAACGGAATTACACCAAACTTGGCAAAATGGTACATCAAACCTAAGAGGTCAGGAAGGATCTACTATGCCCCCTTATGGTCATTTCCCCCTTCGCTTTGGCCTCCTCTTGTCTCTCAATCCTACCGAGGGACAAGATGGCGGCCGCTACGGACTGTTTGGAATGTTGACAGACGCCGGAGAACCAATCAGCTTCGCAAAGCTCCGTAACGCGAAAAGTACGCGAAGCGGAGCGCTGTTACAGATATATATCTTTTTTTGAACGTTAATTTCTCAAAATCCACTGGAGCACATATATTGAGACCTAGCAAAGGCACATCGGGCTACCAGTCCCTAATATTTTGCCAAGTTTCGTGCAAATCCATTCAGCCGTTCGATTATTATTATTTTGTTTTTTTTTTGCCCCGCGGGGCCCTTTTAAAACCTCCACATCAAACCTAGGGGGTCAGCGAGGATCTACTATGCCCCCTTATAGTTATTTCCCCCTTTGTTTTGACCTCCTCTTGTCTCTCGATCCTACCGAGAGACAAGATGGCGGCCGCTACGGACTGTTTGGAATGTTGACAGACGCCGGAGAACCAATCAGCTTCGCTTCACAAAGCTCCGTTGCGCGAAAAGTCCGCGAACCAGAGCGCTGCCCGGTCCGCTGTTACAGATATATATCTTTTTTTAAACGTTAATTTCTCAAAATCCACTGGAGCACATATATTGAGACCTACAAAAGGCACATCGGGCTACCAGTCCCTACAATTTTGCCAAGTTTCGTGCAAATCCATTCAGCCGTTCGGGCTAAAAGTGAGGCCAACCGCCCTATGGAAAACTCAATGTTAAAAACACGTTTTGGGACCCCCCTTTTTTCTCGGCCCCCCCTTGACGAACCCCCCCCAAATTTTCAAGGGCTGCTCAGAAACAAAATGTGCCATTTTCCTGAAAATTTCAGCCAATTCCGTCCACAAACGCCAAAGTTATTAGACATAGAATTTTCAAAAAACCCATAGAGAAAAAATCCTAACTATATATACCTACTGGCGACCGCCAGTAGGTAATATATATATATATTTCAAAAAACCCATAGAGAAAAAATCCTAACTATATATACCTACTGGCGACCGCCAGTAGGTAATATATATATATATATATATTACCTACTGGCGGTCGCCAGTAGGTATATATAGTTAGGATTTTTTCTCTATGGGATTTTTGAAAATTCTATGTCTAATAACTTTGGCGTTTGTGGACGGAATTGGCTGAAATTTTCAGGAAAATGGCACATTTTGTTTCTGAGCAGCCCCTGAAAATTGGGGGGGGGGGTTCGTCCAGGGGGGGTCGAGAAAAAAGGGGGGTCCCAAAACGTGTTTTTAACATTGAGTTTTCCATAGGGCGGTTGGCCTCACTTTTAGCCCGAACGGCTGAATGGATTTGCACGAAACTTGGCAAAATTGTAGGGACTGGTAGCCCGATGTGCCTTTTGTAGGTCTCAATATATGTGCTACAGTGGATTTTGAGAAATTAACGTTTAAAAAAAGATATATATCTGTAACAGCGGACCGGGCAGCGCTCCAGTACGCGTACTTTTCGCGCAACGGAGCTTTGTGAAGCGAAGCTGATTGGTTCTCCGGCGTCTGTCAACATTCCAAACGGTCGTAGCGGCCGCCATCTTGTCTCTCGGTAGGATCGAGAGACAAGAGGAGGCCAAAGCGAAGGGGCAAATGACCATAAGGGGGCATAGTAGATCCTCGCTGACCCCCTAGGTTTGATGTGGAGGTTTTAAAAGGGCCCCGCGGGGCAAAAAAAAAAAATAATAATAATAATCGAACGGCTGAATGGATTTGCACGAAACTTGGTAAAATATTAGGGACTGGTAGCCCGATGTGCCTTTGCTAGGTCTCAATATGTGTGCTCCAGTGGATTTTGAGAAATTAACGTTCAAAAAAAGATATATATCTGTAACAGCGCTCCGCTTCGCGTAACGGAGGTTTGCGAAGCTGATTGGTCATTCTGTCACTGGGCTATAGTTGGGCTACATCTGGCTGATATTTGGGCTACATTTGTTTTTTTTGTCTCTGGCGGCCATCTTTGGGCTACATTGGGCTACATTGGGCTTCATTGGGCTTCATTGGGCTACATTGGGCTACATTTGGGCTCCAACATATATATAGGCCAATGTAGCCCAATATATATTTTTCAAAGTTAATTTTCGTAAAAACCACTGGAGCATATATCTTGAGACATAGCAAAGACACATCGGGCTACCAGTCCCTACAATTTTGCCAAGTTTCGTGGAAATCCATTCAGCCGTTCGAGCTAAAAGTGAGTCCAACCGCCCTATGGAAATGAATGGGTAATTTGTAATTAGCAAATAGCTCATCGCAAACTAGGAATGGTAAAGAATCGCTATTTATTCCTTAAAGTTCGCTATTTAGGAAATGCAAAAAACTTTGATGATACATATGGCGGTTCATCTCTAACAAGATAAGAAGCATAGGGATAGATTTATGATGACTGGCGCATCACCAGGGATGTGTTAGTCATTCTGTGCCGCTGTTCCGTCACCTATGGTGTGCTGCATTTACAATGCGGCGCATCATGGGGCAAAAACAGCACAGATGCGTGATGTATCTGTGCCGTAAAGGTGGCGCATTGCTGGAGTTGTATCGCAAGTGTGATGAAGCTCCAGCAAGGGTCGGGGGTGCCCCTGTCGCAGGGTTTCTGTTCTCACACAGAACTGTGGACAGAGGATTGGAACCTCGGCGAATTAGGGTGTCCCAAAACTCACCTTAGTAATCAAAAACCCCTTAGCAAGCTAGGTACAGTGTCACATTGGATATAACAAACTCTCAATGTTTAGACAATCCAGAATATGAACTTATAGTACCTCAGGATACGTGGAACTCATGAACAGTCGGTCGTTATATATTTCTTAGAAACCAGAACATGGAGTTAAGAAGAACACATGTGTATTTGAAATGTTTATTTACTAATGCCGTCTTCTCAGGCGTAGTATCTTAGATAATACAAGTACACATATTATCAGTAGCAAAATTACCAGCATAGTTACTAGTACATAAAAAGCGAATGGTGACAGTATGTTAACATGCTGTAAATGAATAAGAGTTAGCAACACTTATAAGCAGCCACGGGCCGTGGAGGGAGTTACGGTGGGGCAGGGAGGCGGGGAGGGGGAGGGGCAGGGTGGAGAGGGCTCCACCCTGCCCCTCCCCCTCCCCGCCTCCCTGCCCCACCGTAACTCCCTCCACGGCCCGCGGCTGCTTATATCTCACCCTCCCTAATACACATATTATATTATTTGCTAAGAAGGTCTGTTTGTGTTGGTTTAGGGCGTGCCCATACTTTAGTGTCTTAGATTTGAAGGAATCACATCAGCATACACCAGCTCTCTCTTCATGTGAACCGCAACAACTGTTGTGTATGTGTGTTCGGCAAAGCAATATAAAACCCGCTTCATGCCCAGAATTGGCAGAAGCTGCACTTATGTTATGAGTATGAAGTCGTGGAGATCAGACCTCATAACAATTCTGTATCGTGTTGTTCTTGAAACTTCAGCACTCGCTGTACAGATATAGTTTAACAAGCAAAGCAGATAGTAGAGCAATAACATATTATTCTCATGTAAACCACGATGAACTACTAGGTTGAAAGCTAAAGCAACAACTAAGTGTCGTGTGCAGAAGTTGCAAAAAAGGAAAAATGGCGTTTAAACCGGTAATGAGCCCATGCTAACTTAACACGGTGTAAAGATATCCAGGACCTAGATGACACCTCCCCATGATCCGGAAACGAACTGAATAAGATAATAGAAGTGCCATCTCATGAGAGCAGATTGCAACTTTATATGTGGACGGTCCGCAAGGTAAAACATTAAAAACTAGGAAAATTTAATGCTAAAGAAAAATAAAACAGCCAAGTACTTTATCGAGTCTTAAGCCAATAGGCAAGCTAAATAATAAAAACTTGACAAATAAGTCAATGAATTGTCAATGAAATGCTAGTACTCAGCATATCAAACATGAAAAAGGTCTATGACATAACTGTGTATGCAAAATAAGCTGCAACAGCCTCCAATAGGAAGTCACCGTCTTCATCCGAAAAGAGTTCAGCCATCCAATTTAAAAGCGGAAAAGAACATACGTGCTCTCCCAGCACCGGATCCTCTATCACCATCAGAGGACAGCTCGGTGGGTTTTCAAGAAAGCTCTGTTCCAAGAAAGACTGTGTTGCCGCCAGTAAATTCCAAGGACCAATTAGTCCATGCATCAATGCCACAGCCATAATCCTTTCGCCAGGACAAACCAACTCGTGAGTAATGATAGGAGTCATCAGCTGATTAAAGTCGACGTCAGGAGAAACCGGTCCGCAGAGACACAAATCAATGGCCCAATCGAAATCACAGGTCAGGCAGTGAAATACAGGCTGGACACAGGTGAAGTAGGAGAATCGAAAAGATAATCCATATGCCGTGCTTAATATCGCCAACGGCATTGTGCCATAATATTCTAGCATGCGATTGCGGAACAGTGTCAGCAGCTGCAGGGCGGGAGCTTGCACAGGAGGGACATCCATATTTAAAAATGTAAAAAAGCACAAGAGCGTCCGCTGGTAATGCAAGTAAAAATGGGAATCCACGAAGCAGAGTGGAAAAAATAGAATGAAAGAAAGCAGGGATGACTCCAAAGATTTTCTCAAATGAAGTCACGAGACCACTGGTAACAACTTTAAAAAAGTGCGCCAGGGCCTTTGTGGAGGACGCGTCAAAGATAGTCCGAACCATGTCGCTGAAATGCAAAGGCGAATCAGTATTTAAAAGGGTCTGCACCTCTGTACGGGTGTTCGCTATGTGAAGCACGAAAGTTTCACGGGCCGAACTCAAGGCCACCTCTCTCTGAGACAAAAGAGCTCTTATTCTTGCCATGCCGTTGAAATGTGCTCCCAAGGTTGGTATTTGTGGCCAGATTGAAAACTCCCTATGTTCATGTGTGGGAGGAAATAGAACATTTCTGCAGCAAATAACCCGTTCACTTACTGTTACGATAAAAGGAATACTTTTAATTAACCCAGAACAATCTTCATTATTGAGCATCAAATAACTACCATTTTCCAACAACTTGAACGTGGGGATGATAGCAGGAACTGGCGTGCCTTGCAACACGCAAGCCATATTTGGTCGGTGTTTGTTGCATGAACCGTGTAACTGTATGTGCCTACACATTAGTGAATGATCTGGCGTCTCAGTGCATTCCTCTCCATTCAGATAAACTTCTTGATCATCTTTGAAACATCTGTATGTGTATGGAAGCGACCAGACCTCATGAAGAAAAGCACTACCTAAAGGTTCATAACGACCTATTGGTATATATTTCATACAATTTGAAAACTTATATAAAGCAAAAGGCAGCGTTATTAAACCGTGGATAAGGCACGTTGCCAAAAAACCCGCAATCCTCTGCTGATGATGTCACTGAGCATGTCATGAATGATGTAATATGTGACATCATCAGCAGTGGATTACGGGTAATAGTATCTCTAGTTTACTCCCCTATAGCTGTCTTTCTTTTAACATAAGTGTCTGTTTCCTTCCCTTATACTTACTGGTTTTTTTTTTTTTTTTTAATTTTTGGTTCACTTCCGGTTCGCGTACCGGCGAGCGAACTGGGAAGCGAACTACGAGAAATAGAGGTTGGCACAGTTCCAAATATTGTACCAATTTTTTAATAACGGGGAGGTAGTTCTGAAAAGAACTTTTTTTTTTATTGTTTTTGTTGTTTTATATTTTTTTTATTATTTTTCTGAACATTTTTTTACTTTTTTTGAATTTTTCTGAACAGTTTTATATTTTTTTGGGTTTTTCTTGCAGGGGGCAATGAAAACGATTCATTGTAAAGGGCTCAACAGGAGCAACAAAACAAAAAAAAAGTATTTATTATTTGGGGAGTTTCGTACAAACTTGCATATGATAGTCAATAGCTCTGTTGATCAGAGTGATGCTTCTTTCTCCGTAGCAAATGAATCCATTGCAATGTACGCAGACGTGTTTTACTTCATGAAATCTCGTTTGAATATTTGGCACCATCTCCCTGCCCTCTGGTCCCGTTACTTCCGGTACAACAGATCTTCTGGCCATAATAGGGAGATTATCTAGGTCGTTACGAAACTGTGCAGCACTGTAGTTGTTAGGATGCCACCTAGTCATATGGCGATGCATTGTGTAGTTTCCGAAACTGTATTTTTTGTCGGTCCCTCTGGACAGTCTATCTTGACATATAAGCAAGTTACGTATCTTGCATTTACTTTTTTCTGACCTTTGAGAATTTTAAAAAATTGCCAAATGAAGTTTTCTTTCCGGTGAGACGTCCTGGGCTCCTCAGGCAAAAAGTGCCTCTCTTCGTGCTCGTCGTCCTGTTCTTCTTCTTCCTCTTCTTGCTGAATTATAACTTGAGCAGGTGGTCCACTCTTCCTTGGATGTGGTGGAGGTGGTGGGGAAGCACCAGCTGAAGCTACTAAAGAAGCCATTGCTCACTGGTAACAAAGGGTCTTTCTCTCACAAAGATGAAAGTCAGAGTGAGGAAAGAAGGAGGGGTTTTCATCATTTGGGAAAAACAATAGTTCTCAACCAATGAAAAGTGTTCATTTTAGATTATATGACCTAGTCTTACATCATTAGGAAACCAAAAGCGAAATGAACCAATGAAAAGTGTTATTACCAAGTCACATGACCTGCTGTGTTTACGTTAAGCGCTTTGCAGGGCCTCCAGGTTTGCTTCCAGAAACCTGTGCTTTGCGACTCGGTAAGCGTACGAGTTCGCTAACGTAGCACGTCATATGACGTATCACGCGACAACGCGAAACGTCATGCGGACGGGAGGCGTCACGATGTTGTTTTCTAACGCGGCAGTTGCGGTAAAGAAACGTTTACCGGCTCGCGGTCTATTTCGCGGCATCAAGGTCAGCTAACGGGAAGCTTCCCGATTCGCGAAGCGGGAACGAAGAAAAAAAAATATTAAAAAAAAAAGTTATTAATAAACATATAAAATATATTTTTGGATTTAAAGAAGAATACATTTTACAGCTACAGATATTAGCTGTTAAAAAACCAATGAAATTCACTGAAAAAACCATAGGTTATAGACCATATATAGTTAGGAATTAGCATTTACAAAACCTTGAAAATTCACTGAAAAAACCATAGGTTATAGACCATATATAGTTAGGAATTAGCATTTACAAAACCTTATTTTACTCACACAAAACCATTGAAATTCCATATATAGTTAGTTGCACTAACTATATATCGCGCACCCGCAATCCACTGCTGATGATGTCACATATTACATCATTCATGACATGGTCCGTGACATCACTGATGACATCACTGATGACATCTCAAATGACATCACTGATGACATCACTGATGACATCTCAAATGACATCACTGATGACATCATGACACACCAATACCAGTTACTACATACGCACTCACTGATTCCTACGTCTACACACACATTCACTCATTCACCCATACAATCACTCATACATACAGTCACTCATTATTACAACACTATCATATGCACTCATACACCTATGCAGACAGTCACACACTGCCACTCATCCATGGAGTTACTCACACACCAAGTCAGTCCTGTAAAGAATCAATCACACTTCCATTTCTTCATCTATACAGTTAAACACAGAACACCATACTTCAGTGACATCACTGATGACATCACTAATGACATCTGAAATGACATCACTGATGACATCTCAAATGACATCACTGATGACATCATGACACACCAATACCAGTTACTACATACGCACTCACTGATTCGTACGTCTACACACACATTCACTCATTCACCCATACAATTACTCATACATACAGTCAGTTATTATTAGAACACTATCATATGCACTCATACACCTAGTCAGTCCTGTGAAGAATCAATCACACTTCGATTTCCTCATCTATAGTTAAACACAGAACACCATACTTTTCACACATATACTAACACATACTTACTCTCTTATACAATCACTGATACAAGTACACATTGATATGCACAGCGTCACACACCTCCCAGCCAGCCACACACACACTCAGTCTTCCATCCATCCAGTCATTCTTCAATATGTAAAACGTATTTAAACTTTACAAAAACACACAGACACTAGATGATGTCATCAGTGATGTCATCAGTGATGTCACTGACCATGTCATGAATGATGTAATATGTGACATCATCAGCAGTGGATTGCGGGTGCGCGATATATAGTTAGTGCAACTAACTATATATGGAATTTCAATGGTTTTGTGTGAGTAAAATAAGGTTTTCTAAATGCTAATTCCTAACTATATATGGTCTATAACCTATGGTTTTTTCAGTGAATATATATATATATATATATATATATCCTTTTGTAGAATCATATATACTTGTGTAAAGCGCTCCACAGACTTTGGGCCGAGGTTGTGCTATATAAAACTGCAAAAAAAGGAACCACAATGCCATGTCAAAGTAACCTCAAGTCCTAGCACTGTGCATCAAACATGACTTACAAACCCCTGCTGAACAGAAGGGTGGATGGATGAGTAAAAGGATGGATGGCTGAGTGAAAGGGTGGATGGATAAATGAGAGGAGGGCAGGATGGAGGGATATGGTGAAAGAGTTGATGAATGAGTGAAATGATAGCTGAATTGATGGGTGGATGAGAAAAGGATGGACAGGTGCGTAAAAGGGTGGATGTACGGATGGATAAGTGAAAGAATGTATGAATGACTGAAATGGAGGGTGAATGGACAAAAGGATGAATGGATGAGTGAAAGGGTGAATGAATGGATGAGTGAGACTGAAGGGCTGATGAGAGAATGGATGGATGAATGAATGAAAGGATATATGAGTGAAAGTGTGAATGGATGGATGAGGGAATAAATGGATGGGTGGAAGGTTGGACGGATTAGTGAAAGGATGGATGCCAACTGCCACCTTGCAACTGGGAAGTGGCTGTGACACCGACAGCCTGCTGCCCAGTTTGTGGCTTCAAATTGTGGTGGGGGCTTGTTCCCTGGTTAATGAGGTTAGTTTACCCGACCAGCGGGCCAAGGACCTCTCTATTCTGGCAGCTATGATCAACGCCCGCTCTCTTAGGAAACATCATGCAGGCGTTTATGATCTCTTGGAGTACAACTCTCTAGACATGCTGTTCCTAATGGAGACTTGGTTCGTTCCCACTTCTGACCCCATTGTCTCCTTTGCCATTCCAATGGGCTATAAGACCTCTAGAGCCGACTGTCAGGGAGAGAGAGGAGGCAGTGTGGCCATTATATATAAAGACATATGGGATCTCCGTTTGGGGGATACTTCGGGTTGGGGAGGCTGTGAGGTGCTTGATTTGAGCATCCGCTTTTCAGCTAATTTTACCTTGGGAGCCTCCCTGATCTATAGGCCCCCTGAACCCATGGGTTCATTTCTGCAGACTTGTGGGGACGCTATTGTTTTTAGGGCGGTCAGATTTTCCCAATTATATGGTTCCGGGCGATCTTAATATCCATCTAGATCGATCAGATACTAAGGAGGTGACTGACCTGCTGGATATATTACAACTTGCACAACTTAATCAGCATGTCATCCTTCCTACTCATCAGGGCGGCCATCTATTGGACCCGATCTGCACCAATTTCCCTATAGGGACCCTTGCCAGGTGTCCTGGTCAGATCATTTTATATCCTACTTTTCTTGTGTGGTATCTAACGCAGAGACACATGCGCGCTCCTACCAGAAGCCAGCTTTTGGGAAAATTGATCCTCTGGAATTTAGACGGGCTCTGGAATTTTCTAGGCCCATCCTGTCAGGAGAATTGGAGGAGTGTCTGTTGGGGTTTACAGCCTGGGTGTCTCGTGTGGCTGATTCTGTGGCCTCCATTCGGCCCGCCAGACCGGCTAGAGACGCGCCCTCTAAACCTTGGTTCAACTCGGCTCTTAAAGCTGCTAAGCATGACTGCAAGATTTTGGAGCGGTCTTGGCGCAGGAGTGGGTACTGCCCATAGCCAAGAGGAAGCTTAGAGCAATGCAAAAAGTTTATTATGATGCCAGTGCCTTGGCTAAAGGGCAATTCTTTGCAGCCCGCAGTGACTTTACGTCTCCGCTGGCTCAATCGAGTGTGACTCTTTCTTCCTTGGCTTGGTGTAACACGCTCTCCTGCAGTTTTAGAGATAAAATTCAGGCCTTCCAGGCTACATTTCCTACTGGCAATAGCAGCCGTGAGGGGTCTTGGCGGGGCAACCTGCTGCCTCTACCTGCTCTTTGTCAGCATTTAGAGCAGTCGACCCTTTGGAATCCCTTAAAATCCTGAGGCGGCTGAAGTCCGGTTCTCCTTCGGACTCCTGCTCAGCCAGGCTTCTGGCAGCGGTGGCAGAGAGTGTAAACACAGAAGTGAACTTTATCATCAATCTGTCTCTTCAGACAGCAGCCGTTCCTCAGATGTGGAAGCTAGCTAAGATCCTGCCACTCCTTAAAAAAACCTTCTTTGGATCCCCTTAATCCAGGAACTATCGGCCTATCTCCCTCCTTCTGTCTCAGCCCTACCCTTTTTAATATTTATATTGCTCCATTGGCTGCTCTGCTTAGAGAGATTGGGTTTATCCCAGTCTCCTACGCAGATGATACACAGCTGCTCCTGGCCTATGATACTAATGCTCCTAATATCCGTGAAATTTTTTCAGAAGGCATGCTTAAAATCAAGGCATGGATGAATCGAAATTTCCTCCAGCTCAATACATCCAAAACGGAAATCATGCTGTTTACGGAGGCAATCACCAGCTGGTCCCCGAGCTGGTGGCCGGAAGAACTAGGTGCGGCTCCAACCCCCAAATCAGTTGTAAAAAATCTAGGGGTTCTTGTTGATAACAAGTTAAACATGGAGGAGCATATAGCATCTACGAGAAGATCTTGTTTCCATGCCCTCAGCCTCTTACGGAAAGTTTTTCACTTCCTACCCCTCACTACCCGTAAGACCCTGATTCATGCTCTGGTTTTAAGCCGGCTGGACTTTAGTAATGCACTTCTCATCTCGGCTACAGACTCTGCCCTGCGTTCCTTGCAGGTGATTCAGAACATAGCAGCCCGACTGGTTAACAATGCCCCTCGCCGCACTCCCTCCCTGCCCCTCCTTCACAAATTACATTGGCTTCCGGTTCGCAAACGAATTAAATTCAAAATATGCTGTCTAGTCTTTAAGAGTCTTCATCAACTTGGCCCGTCATATTTATCAAACAAATTGACAGTTTACACGCCTTCACGCAAGCTTCGTTCGGAAGGCAAAGGCCTCCTAGTTACTCCCCATTTCAAGAAAAAAAAATGGGAAGGTAGAGCCTTCTCTCACCTTGAGCCCAAGTTATGGAACCAGCTCTCTGAGACGCTGCGATTAACTCATAATTATCTTAGCTTCAGGAAGCAGTTGAAAACATTTTTGTTCTGAGCCAACAGACATTACCTTACTAGTCTTCAGCGCGGAGATACCCCAGTTGGGGCGATTCATGCGCTTTACAAATTAGCAAAATAAATAAATAAATAAATTCTGGCTATCACCAAGAAATGTGAGAACGTGGTCAATAAACAGCTTACAGAGTATATGGATAGTGAGGCACTTCGGCACCCAGCTCAATCAGGGTTTCGAGTCTCTCATAGCACTGAGACTGTCTTAGAGGAGGTGCTTGAGGCCATTCGGGAGTGTCTCGTAGCCAGCGGGAGAGCGGCATTAATTTTGCTGGATCTCTCGGCGGCGTTTGATACGGTGCCTCGTGCTCTTCTCTTGGCCCCAATAGCAGCGATTGGTGTGTCGGGAGCCGTTTGGGGCTGGCTTAGGTCTCTTCTGGAGGAGCGTGTTGAGCAGATATGGCTCCCTCTGCTCTTCAACATCTATGTTACGCCATTTATATATCTGGCAGAGAAGCTTGGGGCGAAGGTGATAGCCTATGCGAACGATACCCAGCTGCTTTTACCTGGAATAAAACTACAGACTCCGTTTCAGCAGCACAACAGTGCCTAGCCTCCATTTTTACATGGTTGGCGGATGCACAGCTTAAGTGCAATGAACAGAAATCGGAGATCTTGCTATTTGGAAAGTTCCCCTCTGACTTCCAAGAGCAGATGTGACCGCCTGACTCTCCACTGCCCCTTTCCATGGGACAGCCCGCAAAAAACCTGGGTGTTTGGTTCGATGAGAGTCTTTTCTTTTCGACACACATTAAGAAACTGGCCGGCTGTTGCTTCGGCCTTCTTAAGACTCTCAGGAATTTCTTCCCACTTCTTCCGCAGGCAGCTAAAGAAACTGTTACGTGCGCTTTGATTCTATCACGTTTGGATTACGCCAATGCCCTCTATGCTCGTGCCCCTGGCTACCTGCTCAAAAGGCTTCAGGTGGTTCAGAATACAGCGGCCAGATTGCTATTGGGCATTTCGGCAAGGACCAGTGTGGCTTACCAACTGCGCTCTCTTTATTGGCTCCCCGTGGTGGACAGGGTCAAGTTTAAATCTCTGGCTCTGGCCCATCGTGCTCTTCACGGGTGTGGCCCCCTCTATCTTCATAGGCGTTTCTCTTTTTATGTTCCTTCACAAGCTTTTCGATCCATGTCCCTTCGCTTTGCCCAGGTCCCGCGGTTCAAGTTTCAGAGGCTAGGGGGCAGTTCTTTTGTGGTGAAGGCTACTGTGGCCTGGAATGCCCTCCCCCTTGCCTTGCGGTGTATCCAGGACCCAGCTGTGTTCAAAAGGAAACTTAAGACTTAAGACCCATCTCTTTGCTTGATAGCTTCTTTCAGCACCCCTTTGGCATCGCGCCGGGACACTCACGAGTATCCGAGCGGACTATAAATGGATATAACATAACAACATAACATAACGTGGATGGTTGGGTGAAAGGGTGGATGGATGGATGAGTGAATGGATGGATAGGTGAGTGAAATAATGGATGTATGAGTGAAAGGATGGATATAAGAGTGGATGAGTGAAGGAATGGATAGATGAGTGAACTGAAAGGTGTCAGGGTGAAAGGAAGGGTGGATGTGTGAAAGGGAAATGGATGGATGGATTAGGGAAAGGGTGGAATGAAAGTGTGGATGGATAGATGAGCAATAGGATGTATGGATGAGTGAAAGGATGGCTGGCTGAATGGGTAAATGAAAGGGTGAAGGGATTGATGGATGAGCACACGGATGGACGGACAGACAGAATGGTGAAAGACTGAATGATGAATGAAAGAATGAATGGATGACAGAATGTAAAGAAGAAATGGTGACTTAGAGCGGGTGGGTGGAAGGATAAAAGGATGAATGGATAGATGCTAGGATGAGACAAAAGAGCACTTCTGGGGAGGGTGACTGGCTTCACATGCTTGGTGCCAGAAGAGCTGGTTGAAGGTGGGGGATATTTTTTCTTTCATGCTACTCCCTTGCCTATGTGTGACATTTTTATGTGTGCCCTGTCTTTACATGTAGCATCTCTACATCATATGTATGACATTTTGACGACACCCAACTGCTACTTGAATGTCACACTAGTAATTGTAAATTGTAGCATGTTTTGTTTTAAGTGTAAGGTTTTAGAGAGTGCCTTATAGTGCCATGAGATGTGCTTGAGATGCATATTGTCTTTTAGCAATAGGCAAGGTGTCCAAACCAAACTGTGTGATAGTGCATCCCCAGTGCCTTCTTCAAGAGAGCTGCAGGGAAAAGCGTCTTTGTGACCTCTGTCAGCCAGTGCAGCTTTCTGCAAAGCCCCCATAAACGAAGTCTGACTCCCTACTTTAAATGCCACTTGCTGACACAGCCATAATGCATTCCCTACAATGGGTCTGTCACAACAATGCCCCTCTTAGTTTGCCACCACAGCAAGAATCCTTTTTAGTAACATCCCAGCAGCAATACGAAGCAAGGACTTCTTAAGGACTCCAAGAGTATATAAGAATACTTCTCTGGATGAGTAAGAGGTCAGCTTCCAGTTTCAAGCTAAGTTAATGAGCTGTTCTGCAGTAGTCTCGAAGCAAATCCTAACTGCTGATATTGTTTCTCTGTCCAGATTATTCAAAGGCCTAAACTCTCATCCCAGGTGCAGGATTAAACAACACTGATATACTGCTGCAACAAACACACACGAGTGAACACTCTCATGTCCAAACCACATCCTCACAATTGGCTTTACTAATGGTTCCAAAATAAGTGCATCTTCAAACTTTCGTTTCCAGTCACAGTAAAAGTTGTATTAAAACTGTAACTGTCACTATCAAAGATTCCCATCAGAAGAGGTCTCAAATTGCTTCTTTATACCACATGTAAGTAGTACATCCTGTTGTTATTTCCTTGCATTCTGGAACAGGCTGCATCAAAAATGCAGGAGTACAAGATCCAAATGAAAGGAAAAAATAAAATGATGTATAAATGTGAGAACTCTAAAAACTCATATTTCAAACAGCCTTTTCAGTACAGTGATGATTTTCACCCTTGTTTGGTGCAGTCTGTTGTCCTTTTTTTGTTCTGACCTTTAATTTATAAAGCTTTTAAGTAAAAATGAAAAGGTACATGTATTTGAACTCATCTTTATTTCCCTATACTCTATTTTTTTACCATGGTGATTACATTCAATTCGGTTTCCGCAATGCTCTAGAATTGTTACCATACACTAATCTGGAAGCAATCAGTTAACATTGAGTAGGGAAATTAATCTTCGTGAGACCTGTGCCTAGTTTTTCTGTTCAATGTGACTACTGTAATCCCCTTACTATAGCTTTAAAATAGATAAAATTATTATATTTGGGCATTTATCTTTTCGTCCATGTTACTGACATCCACACTAGGTCACTTCAGCGATGCCAAAGAAGATTAATAGCCCTGTGATGTCACTTCTTGTGATGTCACATGCAAATTAGAGGAACCTCACCTCTCGCCCGGTGTAGTGAGTGGCCTTTCTTTGTCCTTTGTTTATCTTCACTTTGTTCCTTCCTCATAGTATTCTAGAATTGTTTACATCTGTGCACATGTACACACAGGGCCCCAAAAATCCTAGCACTGGCCCTGTATTCGATGAAAGTCCCACTGGTATGAAAGGTGATGTAGATGGTGTAGTCGGTGGTTGTCAAGTGGCCAGTTATCATGGCATGGCTATTAGTTACCAGCAGTGTATTCTCCAAATTTCAGATACCCTACAGTTCACAACTCTGGGTTTACATTTCATAAATTAAAATGATGATTTCAGCGCTCTAATACGGAAAACAGGAACGCTACCTTTAATGCAATAATACTTTGTACTCCGAGGTTTGTAGCTTTAGATTTCGCCTGATAAGCGTGAGCCTTAAAGTCTCCGCATGTAAAGTGTCGTCACAGCTACCGAGCTGCATGTGAGACCTATGTGGTGTGTGTAATGACGCTGAGCTCTCGGGGACCCTTCGGACTGCTGTTTAGGGAGTTCAGGAAACGAGATGGACTCAGTAAAACACGGTGCGAGTGTAGCTTTTAAATCAGACCTGAGAACGCCTCACTTCTTGATTCAGTACCGCTTAGCACCCGCACCCTACCCGCCCAAAGAGTCCTTTTAGGTAATTACCAGTGCTGCGGCGGCAGGTCCGGACGTTTCTCTCACGGGTGACCCCCTCGTCCACGGTGGCCGCTCGGCAGCTCTCCCCACCGGCACCGTCTCCGCTGCCAGCCACTCACCCTCGCCGACCCGTTGCCTAGTGACCGCTTAACAATTATTACACGCGATCCGACAGGGAATAATGGAGGGGAGCGCCATCTGGCGACGAGAGGCAGAGGGAGTTTCAATAAACCAAAAGGCAGCTTTTCACCGCAGTACAGGCAGTCCAAGCGTGAGGACTGGTTTTTAAAACACATTATTTAAGTACTTGGCTGCTAAGCATTTCCCTCTATGGTGCTAAGCGTTTTTTGGGAGGTAATTTGTGCTTAATCTTTCATGACTGTTTAACACAAAAGGCATCTGTAGAGAGCCACCCGGCCTCATCTCTACAATGTATCCATATCGCACACGCATTCACACACCCTCGGGGCGGGCTCGTCCCGAGGTATAAAATAAAGAGGCGGAAGACCGCTCGGGGTCTTTCCGGCACCTACGACTATCCAGCCTCTGTGTCCATTTCTTAGTGCCTAGTATCCACGTGCAAGGCCCAGACCTCGCACACCACACTGGCGACGAGGCCGGTACTGGCCTCACGCGTGCCTCATGCAAGCAGCTGCGTGCGTATCGCAGCGGCCCCTCACCTTGCTCCGCTCCGGATGCGGAGTTTGCAGAGACCCTCCGACCATCGGCCAGCGTCCCTGCTGTGGCACCGCGGCCCGCGCCCGATTGAGACCCGCCCACGCGCCTCCTCCTCTGGAGCGTGTTCGGCCGGCGGGACTCGGCGCGTTCACCGACGGGTGAGTGGGGTCCTTCTGCCACGCCTGCACGGCGTTTTCCCGCGGCCTCGCTAGGCCCCCCCTGTCTGCGCAAGCCTTTCGCCCGCGTCACCATTCGCGGCCTAGGCTCCTGCGCGAGTGAGCGCGCTGCTCCGCGCGCGCGCTGCCCCGGTGGGGGAGGGGCGAAGAAGAGCGACGCTGCACGTCTGCTCTAGGACCCGTCATTGTGCTCCTCGTCATCCTGCCAGCGTGGGACCGGCTTCACGGAGTCTGCCCTGCCTCTTCTCCTACACGTCAGAGCTGGACACTGCTCCCCAATAGCCAACAAGCATTGGCCCACACAAGAGTCCTCTTGTTCAGTGATACCTAAGAGTTGGTGCGCATGCGCAGAGCCCCGTGGGGCAGGCTCTCACTTTCCACAGCGCCCAGTGCTGCCCCCTGCCTGCCTTATGTACAGTCCCCTGGCCTGAGTTCCACGGCGCGACGGAGGTGTGTGCGCGTGAAGTGGCAGGGGTGTCTCTCTCACAGGGGGAACATTATCGAGGATTCAGCTGCCCAGCGCCTAGATAAGTGCCCTGTCCTTTTCCCGCCCAGGAACACACGTGCTCGCCCGAGCAGCGATGACTGACGCGTCGCAGGGAGCCGCCGCAGCGACGGCGCCAGTTGTAGGCCCGGGACCCGCAGGACCAGCCCAACCACTCGTCCCTGGCCCGCAAGTGACCAGCCATGCGCACACGGGAGTGGCCCCCATACCTCCGACCAGCGACCGCGGCTCCCCGATGGAAGGCATGGCTGGGGCGCCTAAACCTGTACTTCAAGGGGACCCGAGAGACAGATGGCACGGTCATGAGGTCCCTCCTAATCCTATATGGCGGCCCTGCAATATATGACCTGTTCGAGACCCTACCTAACACGGGTGGAGAAGATGATTATGACGCGGCGGTCAATGCCCTCAACGCGCACTTCGACCCCCAACTAAATCTGGATTTTGAAAAACTCAAATTCAAGAGGGCGTGGCAGACGGAGACGGAATCGGTGGACATGTACTACGCCAGGCTGCGCCGTTTGGCCGCCAGCTGCCCATTCACGAACCCGAGGGAGGAGATACGGGACCAAATCATCGTGGGTTGTCGGTCCAAACTGCTCAGAAAACTGATTCTCCGACAACCGGGAATAGCCTTGGACGAGATACTTATCCTCGCCAGATCACACGAGCTCTCGGACGCAAGGGCAGAAGAGATGGAGACGGCGCTGCGCTCCCCGATGGTACGTCCGGATTCCCCCAAGATGCCGCTGATCAAAGAGGAAAGGGTGGACGCTCTACAGAGAAGACCGCAAAGCAATCGCCCGCGACAGTGGCAGTCGCGAGACACCCAATGCGCATACTGCGGGGAAGAGCATCCAACGAATGCGACATGCAGTGCAAAAGGCAAAACCTGCCTGAAATGCGGGCGCATGAACCACTTTGCAGTGGTGTGTCAAGGTGGGAGATACAGGCCCGGGGCCCCGAGGTCTAGAGGAGGATATGGTCGAAGAGCGGTAACACAAAGAGTGAGACAGTTATCGCTGGAACCCGAACGTCCGCCCCCGGACAGTCAAGCTCAGGAGAGGAGGCCGTACTACGAAGATGACGAGGACGACGAAGTGTATGTAATATTCTACGTCAGCCGGGTATCCACAAGGAGAAGGCCTCCACCCATGTGCACCGTGTCGGTAGAAGGAACCGAAATGCGAGCGCTCATAGATACAGGAGCATCCGTGAACGTGATGGACTCGGAACAATATGAGAAGATGTCGCCCAAACCAACGCTGGCACCGTCGAGCGCTCGCATATACACCTACGGGGGCACCGACCCTCTACCTCTGAGAGGAGTCATCAACACTGTCATCGTCAATGGCGAATACTCGACCGAAGCTCGATTCCACATCACGGAAGGAAAGAAAGGCACACTCCTCAGTTGTCACACTGCTGAAGATCTAGGACTAGTATTCTTTGCCAACCAGGTCCACCAATCACACGCGGATAACATTCTACAAGAATTCCCATCGCTCTTTAGCGGCCTAGGGAAGCTAAAGGGGAAAAAGATACGACTACATATCGACACTTCGGTGCGTCCAGTCGCTCTCAGGCACCGGAGGGTGCCATTCAACCTACGGCCACAAGTAGAGGCTGAACTCAAAAGACTGGAAGACCTCGGAGTAATCGAAAAGGTCTCTGGACCAACTCCCTGGGTGTCACCCTTGTCGTGGCACCGAAACCCAAGCAGCCCGGCGCCATCAGATTGTGCGTCGATATGAGACTTCCCAATGTGGCTGTGAAGCGTGAGTGACATATCACGCCAACGATGGACGACATCATCGCCGACCTGAACGGAGCCAAGTGGTTCACCAAGTTAGACCTCAACGCGGGCTACCACCAACTGGAGCTCGAACCGCAGACTCGTTACATAACAACCTTTTCGACTCACGTCGGGCTCCGAAGATATAAAAGGTTAAGTTTTGGTGTCTCCTCCGCCGCCGAGGTGTTTCAAAACGCGATCAGAGAGGTACTGTCGGGGCTGAACGGGGTAATCAACTTGAGTGATGACATACTCATCTACTCGAACACGCTAGAGGAACACCACGCTCACCTAAGAGCCACGCTGCAGAGGCTGGCAGACCAAGGACTGACTCTGCACAAGGAAAAGTGCGCTTTCTACCAGGAAGCGGTTGATTTCTTTGGATACACCTTCACCAGGGAAGGTCTAAAGGTGGACCCGAAGAAGGCGGAGGCCATTCAAAACGCGAGCACCCCACAAAATCCATCCGAAGTGCGGAGCTTTCTCGGCATGGCCACCTACTGTGGCCGATTCATCCCCAACCTGGCCGCCCTGGCAGAACCTCTGAGGGCACTCATGCGCCAGGATCAGGAATGGGAATGGACATGCATGGCAAATCAAGCCTTCCAAGACATTAAGGCGAACTTCCTAGACAAGGCCGTGATGGCATATTTTCAACCACGAAGGAAGACAGAGCTCATCGTGGATGCCAGCCCTGTCGGTCTGGGAGCCGTACTGTTGCAAGAATATGGCAAGGACGAGTGGAAACCCGTGGCGTACGCCAGTAAGGCGCTCACTGACACTGAGACCAGATACGCTCAGATTGAGCGGGAAGCCCTTGCCATCAAATGGGCATGTCAACATTCTCATCTATACTTGTGCGGGCAGGAATTCACGGTAGTAACTGACCACAAGCCACTGCTGCCGCTATTCACGGGATCCTCCAGACTCGCGCCTCCGCGCATCGAGAGATGGGCCGTACAACTGCAAGGCTACAACTTCACCCTGGTATTTCGTCCAGGAGCCCACAATCCCGCCGATTACCTGTCCAGACACCCCGACGTGACGAAGAAAGCACTCCCACTCACCGATGGACATGGAGTAGAGGAATTCGTCCATATGATATCTCAAGCGGCATGCCCAGACACACTCTCACTCCAGGAGATAGGGGAGGCCACAGCCGAAGATGAAACACTGTCTCGAGTGAAACGCGCCCTCGCAGACAACAGTTGGACCAGATTCCTAGACGGAGTTCAGGGTTTGCGACCGGAAGTGAGCCATGCCAGACAACAGATGTGGCAGATCCGCCACGAACTCAGCGTAGGAGACGAAGGAATCGTGCTCAGAGGCCATCTCATCGTTGTACCCGAGAAACTCCAGAGGCACATGCTGACCATAGCACACGTAGGCCACCAGGGCATGGCCAAGACAAAAGCACGGCTACGACACAAAGTCTGGTACCCTGGCATGGACAACATGGTAGATGAAATGGTGAGGTCATGCCACGCCTGTGCCATCACAGGGGGAGATCAGGCGCCCGCCCCTGTCATCACAGAGGACGCACCCAAAAACCCCTGGACTCACCTGAGCGTCGACTTTGGAAGCTTCCCTGATGGTCGACACACGCTGGTAGTGGTGGATACCTTCTCGAAATTCCCCATGGTAGAGATTATCCCGTCAGTAGCGTTTCCCCAAGTCAGAAAAGCTCTGGACCGAATCTTCGCGACAATGAGAATCCCTGAAGAAATAAAATCGGACAATGGACCACCATTTCAAGGACGAGAGTTCCAAACATACCTCGAAAACCTCCGAATAAGGCACCGGAAGATAACACCGCTATGGTCTCAAGCGAATGGGGAAGTTGAAAGACTCATGAGGACCCTTAACAGAGCACTCCGGATTGCAACAGACAATGGAACCGACCCAGAGGTTGCCCTGGACCAATTTCTGAGTGCTTACAGACAGACCCCGCACAGCACCACCAAGTGCGCCCCGGCACATGTACTATTCAAGAGGGCGCCAAGAGGTAACATACCGTCAGCATCCACCTGGACGCCGGAAGAAAGAGACAATGAAGCCATTCAGTCACGCCGAACCATTACCAACCAGAAGGCGAGTGTGGCTCGACATGCTGTGCATCCAAATTTAAGAGAAGGAGACTGCGTGGTGGTCCAGGACCGTCATCCAGGGTGGAAGTTCCGGACCCCTTATGAACCAGAGAGGTGGAGAGTGGAAAAGGTACAAGGGACCATGGTGACAGCGCGCCGAGGACGCCAGACTGTCACCCGGAACGTATCCTGCTTCAAGAGAGTGAGAGAGCCGGCTGGCCCTCCCGAAAACATCATTGAAGCCTCACCCACTGAGACAGAGATCCAAGATGGCGAAGGCCGGGGAGCGGGGGCTCCCGCCCCTCCGCTGAGTCCACGTAGATCCAACGAAAGGGACAATCACCAAAACGAGTCTCCAGGCCCTGGGACCAGACCCCCATCTCCGCTGAGGAGTGTCAACGCAACCCCGGCTGGGGTTGCTAGCTCTCCAGTATGCCGCAGCAACCGATACCACCTGAGGCCTAATCCAGGACCAAGCCAGAGACTCAGAGACTTCGCCTGGACCTCACCCTAGCTGGTGATTGATTGATATCGAACTAAATCAAAGGAGGGATGTAGAGAGCCACCCGGCCTCATCTCTACAATGTATCCATATCGCACACGCATTCACACACCCTCGGGGCGGGCTCGTCCCGAGGTATAAAATAAAGAGGCGGAAGACCGCTCGGGGTCTTTCCGGCACCTACGACTATCCAGCCTCTGTGTCCATTTCTTAGTGCCTAGTATCCACGTGCAAGGCCCAGACCTCGCACACCACAGCATCCACACTGAATGTGTTGCTTTTTTCAACGTCCTGAGAATTCTCTGGGGACCCAAGGTATACCTGACGGGAACTGTGAAAATATTAAAACTGTAGCAATATTTTCAGTGCATGTTTTTTCCCCTAAAAATGGCATCAACTAAAGATTTGCTGAGCTAGGATCACCACCTTCCAAGGATCAGGAACAACCAGAGTTGTATCAAAAACAATTTATTTACCACAGTCTTCATCTTTCCAAGAGGTAATCCACTTTTAGTTTTAACATGAGACAGGGCATGCAATGCCATTTACGAAAAATCTTATTAGCTTAAAGGAGGCTTACAGTCTGTCTATTAATTTGCATTGGTTGGCTTCAACATCATTTCATTTCTTTGCTCCTCATTGGACTGCACATACTGGCTTCCTTTTCTTTCCATGTGTCTGTCCCTTCTATCAATCCTAATCTCTGGTGAGACTTGGTCTGGATTACCCAGACAGGATTGCTCAAAATCTGTATCTAGCAGGTTGATTGAAGAAGTGAATTTCAGCTGTTACCAAAAGGTATCACTGTAATGTGACCATCACTGCTGAAAAAAAAAGTGCCAAAGTTCTCTGCTGTGCACAAAACAAGAGACTACTCTTGCACTCATCCAGTCCCCCAGGCACTACCCATGCATTCATGCAATCATTCAAGCTCTATCCTTGCACGCAACCATTCACTCAGGCACTAAGCATGGTCTCATTGTATCACTGAGGCACTACCCAGGCACTCATCCATTCTCACAGGCAATACCTATGCTCTCATCCAGGCACCCAAGCACTACCCATGCACTCATCCAATCACTAAACCACTAACCATGCACTCATCTAATTACTCAGGCACTACCCATGAACTCATGCATTTTCTCAGGCACTATGTATGCACTCATGCAATCACCCAAGCAGTTCATCCAATCACCCAGACACTACCCTTGCACTCATCCAATCACTGAAGCACTACTCTTCAACTCAAGCATTCACTCAGGCATTCACTCAGGCACTCAGGCACTAACCATGAACATATGCATTTTCTCAGGCACTATGCTTGTACTCATCCAATCACCCAGGCACTACACATGCACTCATCCAATCACGCAGAGACTACCCATGCACTAATCCAATCATTTAGGCACAATCCTTGCACTCATCCATTCACTCAGGCACTACCCATGCAGTCATCCAATCACTCACTCACTACCCATGCACTCATTAAATCACCCAGGCACTACTCATGCACTCATCCAATCACTCAGGCACTACCCTTGCACTCAACCATTCACTGAGGTACTACCCATGCACTCATCCATTCACTCAAGCACTACCCATGCACTCATTCAATTACCCCGGCACTACCTTTGCACTCATGTATTCACTGAGGCAAAATCCATGCACTCATCCAATCATTCATACACTATCCTTGCACTCATTCATTCTTTCAGACACTACACATACACTCTTTCATTCTCTCAGGTACTACCCATGCACTCATTCAATCAACCAGACAGTATGAATGCACTCCTGCAATCACACATGCACAAGTCATGCACTCATCCAATCACCTAGGCTCTACTATCACACTCACCCATTCACTCAGGCACTACCCATGCAGTCATCCAATAATCCAGGCACTATCATTGCACTCATCCATTCACTCAGGCACTACCCATGCATTCATCCAACCACCCAGACACAACCCATGCACTCATTCCGATGAGCCATGCACTATCTTTGCACTAACCCATTCACTCAGGCACTACCCATGCACTAATTCAATCACCCAGGTACTACCTTTGCACTCATGCATTCACGGAGGCACTACCCATGCACTCATCCAATGAACCAGGCACTAAGCATGCACTCATGCAATCACACACGCACTGGCCGTGCAGTCATCCAATTACCCATGCACTACTATTACAGTCAAACATTAAAATATATTTTAAAAATGATTTGTATATATGTGTATATATGTATTCACTAAAAAAACAGGTTCCAGGGACATTATAGTTAGAAATTAGCATTTAAAAAACCTTAGATATTCACTGAAAAAACCACAGGTTACAGAAACATTATAGTTAGGCTGACATTTCACTAGTACAAAAGCAGGGAAATTCAGCCGTCATAGTTAGCTGAGTTAACTATAACTCGCGCCCCCGTAATGCACTACTGATGATGTCATGTATTACATCACTCATGACATCGTCAGTGACATCACTCATGACATCTCAAATGACATCACTGATGACATCATCTGCATAATCTTTGAAGCACCTACTCACACCCCAATATAACCTTTCATACACCCCTTCCAAATTTCAGACTACCATTCTTGAAACCATTGACACACCAATACCAGTACGTACATACCCACTCACTGATTCATAGGTATTCATACAAGTCCACTCACTCACCCATACAGGCACTCCTATAGCTAGCCACTCACCAATACAGCCTCCGATATAGCCACTCATACACCCATACAGCTACTCATTCACTGTCAGTCACCCATAAAGCTAGTCACACACCTACTCATTCACACAAACACACAATCACACAGCCATTTACTCACTCAAATAGAAACACACACACACTCACTGCTCATACAGATACTAACAAATACTTACTCTCCAATACAGTCGCTGGCACAAGCACACACTCACCCATACAGCCACTCTTCAATCACTCACTTACACATACAGTCAATTATATACTCCAGAACTCAAATATACTGGCTTTCACATATGCAGTTATTCACCCACATACCACTGAGACATCCATACACTCACCGACACAGCCATACGCACACTCACTCACCCATACAGTCCCTCACAGATGCCCTCATGAACTCATACACACAGGGATTCACCCACTCATACATCCATGCAGGAAGTCACACATCCCCTTACCCACCCGCACAGACACTCAGGCACCCATAAAGGTACTCAGACAACCAATCAATAGCCCATATAGACACTCATGTACCTACTCACCAAACCATGCAGCCACTTACACACCGACTAACATACTGATACACACATTCACACAGATTAGTCACTCACCCATACATTACCTAAGCCTTGTTTAATCACTCACTTATACAGTCGGTCATCCATACAGGCACTCATACACCCACTCATTCTTCAGTACACCTTGGCGTATATATATATATATATTTTATATATATATATATATATATATATATATTACCTACTGGCGGTCGCCAGTAGGTATATATAGTTAGGATTTTTTCTCTATGGGATTTTTGAAAATTCTATGTGTAATAACTTTGGCGTTTGTGGACGGAATTGGCTGAAATTTTCAGGAAAATGGAACATTTTGTTTCTGAGCAGCCATTGAAAATTTGGGGGGGTTTGTCAAGAGGGGGCTGAGAAAAAAGGGGGGTCCCAAAACGTGTTTTTCCCATGTTAATTTCCATAGGGCGGTTGGCCTCACTTTTAGCCCGAACGGCTGAATGGATTTGCACGAAACTTTGCAAAATTGTAGGGACTGTTAGCCCGATGTGCCTTTGCTAGGTCTCAAGATATGTGCTCCAGTGGATTTTGAGAAATTAACGTTCAAAAAAAGATATATATCTGTAAGCGCGCTCCGGGCAGCGCTCCGGTTCGCGTACTTGACGCGTAACGGAACTTCGCGTAGCGAAGCTGATTGGCTCTCCGGTGTCTGTCAACATTCTAAACAGTCCGGAGCGGCCGCCATCTTGTCTCTCGGTAGGATCGAGAGACAAGAGGAGGCCAAAACAAAGGGGGAAATGACCATAAGGGGGCATAGTAGATCCTACCTGACCCCCTAGGTTTGATGTGGAGGCTTTAAAAGGGCCCCGTGGGGCAAAAAATAAAAAAATAAAAATTTTGGTTTTTTTGCGTGGGTAGCGCCCGGTACGCGCACCGGGAAGCGGTCCGGGGAGCGTACTATAAGGAAAAAAGAATGATAGATTTTTCAAATATTGTATGTTAATTGATTGTTTGTTTTGTTGATTTTTTTTATTTCTTTATTTTTTAAGCAATTATTTATTATTGTGATTGTGTTTCAAAATTTAATAAAATGTCTAACATTTCACTGTCTGAAATGTCGTTATTTTCATTGAACATAGCTTGTAATGTTTGAGTGTGTAAAATGTCCTCATTTTCAAGGAGGACATCTACTGATTGCACACATTGCAGTAGTTCTTGGTCCCAAGTTTTATCCATAAATTCAATGTCATTTGGATCAATGATTTCTTGGTTGGTCTCTGCAAGGACAATTTCAAATGAAACTTTCTGTTCGCCTTCCATTTTGCCTGAAATTTGCATTAAAAAAATATATATTAGTAGAGATAGGGCACTGTTGGGATTAATTTTAGATAGGCAGTTTTTAACAGTGAATTTATCTTTGGGCAGTGTATAGTATCAGAGTGGAAGTAGGAATATAAAAAAGTGTATGTGATTTAACGTAAGTAAATTCATAATTATACAAGAGAAGCCTAACTCCATCCATAACTATAACAGAGAAGTCTATCTAAATCTATAACTACTACAGAGGGATAGTATATAACTATCAGAAAAAGTTTACCATATTAACTTAAAGTGCACAATATACTTCAGTTTTTAAAATAACAACTTACCTTTAAAAAGAAGTTGAAGTCATTAGTGAAAATCCTATTGAAATGTACACCAGGAAGTAGTAGTCAAAATGGCTATGTTTCCTTCTCTTTCTTTATATATATTCAGGTACATAACCAATCAAATGTCAGGTAAAAAAAATAGAAAATGAAAGTAACATTTTAATTGGTTGTCAATTCCAACACTTCAGATGTGTTTTGTGAAGTAATTTACCTCAGGGTATTTAGAGAGGTCTACAGGCTAAATGGCTAAATGGAATTCCAACCAAATTTGCGAAAATGGTAGGGATTGGTATGTAGTATGAGCAAATCTATATTTGGTGAAAGTGTCTCTAGGGTTTCTTCTGTAAATTACTTTCCCACCTTTTTTAATGGAGCGCTTCCCGGGGAGCGGCCCGGTACGCGAACCGGCAGCGTTACAGGAGTCCACCATTTTGTGTTTCGGTCGAATTAAAATACAAGAAGGAGGGCAAATAATGTTCAGAATGGGTAGAAGGGGGCACGGTAGACGTATCTTGACCCCCTAGGTTTTCTGAGGGTGGCTGAGGAGGCCCATATGTGCGGAAAAAAAACCATTTTTTTTTAAAATTTCGCGCGGTTAGCTTCCGGTTCGCGTACCGGGTAGCGCTCCGGGGAGCGTACTTTGTTGAAAATTAGTGAAAAAAGTTAGAGTAAAATAATAATTGTGAGTGATCAGATGTAGGGTAGCTCTGAGAAGAGCTTTTGGGTTTATGGTACATTTAGGTACTTATAAGTAGGTACCAATGCATAGTCTTAAATTCAGGATGAAAACTCTGTTCCCTTCATCTGAGAAGTGAACTCCATCTCCTCTGTAGATATCTTGCATGTAGTAACGCAAGTTATTGTTGTAGATGGAGCCCATTCCATGGTCTCTCATGTAAGCTGAAACAGACTTATTTACATGCTTCCTCGATTTCTCAATTTGTGGACAAAATTCGTTTGACCACCTCCATTTCTGTCTTTGGCATATATTTGAATATACCAAGGCAGTTTGAGGAAAAAGTGCCATCAATTGCTCAAAGGTGTCCTTTAAAAGCATTTCCAGACCTACCCCAGTCAAAGTGCCCAAGTCATTACCTCCACAGTGCACAATTAACAGGTCAGGTTTTGGCAAATGCATAAAGGTTTTCACCAATGGTATCAATTGGTGACATTTTAATCCTCTGTGGCCAAACCACTTAATTTCCACATCTTGTAAATTGAGGTTAGGTAAATTTCTGTTATCAGCATACCTCTGAGCCCAGTAGATGTAACTATGTCCAACAATCCAGACAGAAAACATGGTGAGAGGAGGTTCTGCTGCAGTCAGATGAAGTGTGGCAATGAAATGGGAGTTGAAAAAATAAGAGTTTAAAATGAAAAAAACTGTGGAGTTTCTGTGTTAATGAAGCAGTAGCAGTGATTGGTGGATTTTGATTGCTGAAAACAGAAAGTTAGGGTGCATGGATGAGTTCTTTAAAAGATGTAATTTGAATGGTCAAAAAAAATCATTTTATGAAAGATTGCACTGGATATGCAGGTATACTGAGAGTTCAGAGTTCAATTGAAACATTGTTGTGTGAACTTGCAAACATGAGAGGTCTTTCAGGAGGTGGTTGCTATGCAAAAAAGGCAGAGAGGGCAGAGGGGGGAAGGGTGTTGATTTGAAAAAAGTGAGGGAAGAGTTTTGATTGGGTGACATGAGAGATATGTGTGATGAGTTACAGCATTTCTGTGCTTTTCATAGCTGCAGACTCTGGAGTGCATACCTTTTGCTCTGCTAAAGACAAATTGGTGTGTTTCTGAGACTGTTTTGAAACTCATAAAGTATTTGCTAAGGTGAGAAAAGATTCATTTAATTTAGATAGACAATAGTATGCTTTAGGGAGAAAATTATGAAGAAAGTTCTGTATTTAAAATGTTGCTTTGTGTCAAGTGTTTTACAAATAGATTTTGTTTCTTTGAGTTACATAGCCATGTTAAAAGAGACCCTTAAAAAACGCTTTCATGTGTCTTAGGGCATTGTAAGTCATTTCCCGATGAATGTAGGTATATAATTGATTTATATGATGTGTTTAAAATCGTTTTTTGAAAAATATTAGGTTTCTTGATATGTACTGCTAGAGCTTCATAGGTTGCTTGGGGCATATTTATAAGGCATTTGAGTCTCTCTGATGTTATTTTTCCCATTTTAATTTAAGACCTTTCCTTGTGGAGCAAGGTCCTTGTAAATATGCCCCCATCTGTGCTTGGCAAATTTAGATTTTAATTCTTTGACTAACATAGCCATGTTAAAAGTGACCCAGAAATGGTGCAAGGGCCTTAAAAAAACGCTTTCATGTGTCTTAGGCCATTTTAAGTCATTTCCCCTTGAATCTAGGTATATAATTGATTTAGATGACGTGTTTAAAAACAATTTTTGAAATCAATTAGTTTACTTGATATGTAGTGCTAGAGTTTCATAGGTTGCTTGGGGTATATTTAAAAGGCATTTGAGTCTCTCTGATGTTATTTTTCTCATTTTAATTAAAGACCTTTCCCCGTGGTGCAAGGTCCTTGTAAATACGCCCCCATCTGTGCTTGGCAAATTTAGATTTTAAGTCTTTGACATGTGTCTTAGGCCATTTTAAGTCATTTCGCCTTGAATGTATTTGAATAACTGCTTTACTTTGTTTAAAAACGTTTATTGAAGTAATTTAAGTTTCTTGATATGTACTGCTAGAGTTTCATAGGTTGCTTGGGGTACATTTAAAAGGCATTTGAGTCCCTTTGATGTTATTTCTCCCATTTTAATTAAAGACATTTCCTCGTGGTGGAAGGTCCTTGTAAATACACACCCATGTGTGCTTGGCAAATTTAGATTTTGATTATTTAACTTACATAGCCATGTATGCCTCTTTTGCATCACTGTGCGTCATTTTTGTGACGCAGCGGCGGTGCAAAAGATTTGCTATGTGGCGACATATTTACAACTTGATGCATCTAGGCAGATGTGTCATGCTGTAAAGTCCCGTGCCACATGAAACCGATGCAGCAGTGATGCAAAAGATGCACCATGTTGCAAGACAGGCCTCATTTCATCTGCAACAAGATAAGAAGCTGAATCTTTTGTAAATGTCAAAATTGTTGTATACACTGCTCAACTTATGTGTACTCTTTGATATGCTAGAGTCCATGTGCAGTATGAGATACCTAAGCAAAGGAAACACAGGTGATGTGATTGTGAAATGAGGAAAAGAAACTCCACATTTTTCAATTACATCACCTGTGTTTCCTAAGTTTACAAATGACATTGTGCAGATGAGGTTTAGGTCTGTCCACGGACACAGAAGAGGTCTGGACTTTGTTCAAGAGTGAAGTGGACATGACTTACTTCATTGGTAGGTCTTCACATGTATTATCTCCTCTATACTCTTCAACAAGCGTAAATTTAATCTGCAACCCTGAGTAGGCCTTACCTTAAACAAACCTCTGGATAGGCCACACCTTAATGTCATCCTGAATCAATAATTTAACATGTTAGGGACAGATTTATGATAGGTGTATGACTCTTTTGCGTCACTGTGCGTCACTTTTGTGACGCAGCGGCGGTGCAAAAGATTTGCTATGTGGCGACATATTTAAAAATTGATGCATCTAGGCAGATGTGTCATGCTGTAAAGTCCCGTGCCACATGAAACCGATGCAGCAGTGATGGAAAAGATGCACCATGTTGCAAGACAGGCCTCATTTCATCTCCAATAAGATAAGAAGCTGAATCTTATGTAAATGTCAAAATTGTTGTATACACTGCTCAGCTTATGTGTACTCTTTGATATGCTAGAGTCCATCTGCACTATGAGATACCTAAGCAAAGGAAACACAGGTGATGTGATTGTGAAATGAGGAAAAGAAACTCCACATTTTTCAATTACATCACCTGTGTTTCCTAAGTTTACGAATGACATTGTGCAGATGAGGTTTAGGTCTGTCCACGGACACAGAAGAGGTCTGGCCTTTGTTCAAGAGTGAAGTGGACATGACTTACTTTATTGGTAGGCCTTTACATATATTATCTCCTCTGTACTCTTCAACAAGTGTAAATCTCATCTGCAACCCTGAGTAGGCCTCACCTCAAAGAAACCTCTGGATAGGCCACACCTTATCGTCATCCTGAATCAATCATTTAAAATGTTAGGGACAGATTTATGATAGGTGTGTGTCTCTTTTGCGCCGCTGTGCGTCACTTTTGTGACGCAGCGGCAGTGCAAAAGATTTGCTATATGGTGACATATTTACAACTTGATGCATCTAGGCAGATGTGTCATGCTGTAAAGTCCCGTGCCACATGAAATCGATGCAGCAGTGATGGAAAAGATGCACCATGTTGCAAGACAGGCCTCATTTCATCTCCAACAAGATAAGAAGCTGAATCTTCTGTAAATGTCAAAATTGTTGTATACACTGCTCAACTTATGTGTACTCTTTCATATGCTAGAGTCCATCTGCACTATGAGATACCTAAGCAAAGGAAACACAGGTGATGTGATTGTGAAATGAGGAAAAGAAACTCCACATTTTTCAATTACATCACCTGTGTTTCCTAATTTTACGAATGACATTGTGCAGATGAGGTTTAGGTCTGTCCACGGACACAGAAGAGGTCTGGCCTTTGTTCAAGAGTGAAGTGGACATGACTTACTTCATTGGTATGCCTTTACATATATTATCTCCTCTGTACTCTTCAACAAGTGTAAATCTCATCTGCAACCCTGAGTAGGCCTCACCTCAAACAAACCTCTGGATAGGCCACACCTTATCGTCATCCTGAATCAATCATTTAAAATGTTAGGGACAGATTTATGATAGGTGTGTATCTCTTTTGCGCCGCTGTGCGTCACTTTTGTGACGCAGCGGCGGTGCAAAAGATTTGCTATGTGGCAACATATTTACAACTTGATGCATCTAGGCAGATATGTCATGCTGTAAAGTCCCGTGCCACATGAAACCGATGCAGCAGTGATGTAAAACATGCACCATGTTGCAAGACAGGCCTCATTTCATCTCCAACAAGATAAGAAGCTGAATCTTCTGTAAATGTCAAAATTGTTGTATACACTGCTCAACTTATGTGTACTCTTTCATATGCTAGAGTCCATCTGCACTATGAGATACCTAAGCAAAGGAAACACAGGTGATGTGATTGTGAAATGAGGAAAAGAAACTCCACATTTTTCAATTACATCACCTGTGTTTCCTAAGTTTACGAATGACATTGTGCAGATGAGGTTTAGGTCTGTCCACGGACACAGAAGAGGTCTGGCCTTTGTTCAAGAGTGAAGTGGACATGACTTACTTTATTGGTAGGTCTTCACATGTATTATCTCCTCTATACTCTTCAACAAGCGTAAATTTAATCTGCAACCCTGAGTAGGCCTTACCTTAAACAAACCTCTGGATAGGCCGCACCTTAATGTCATCCTGAATCAATCATTTAACATGTTAGGGACAGATTTATGATAGGTGTATGACTCTTTTGCGTCACTGTGCGTCACTTTTGTGACGCAGCGGCGGTGCAAAAGATTTGCTATGTGGCGACATATTTAAAAATTGATGCATCTAGGCAGATGTGTCATGCTGTAAAGTCCCGTGCACATGAAACCGATGCAGCAGTGATGGAAAAGATGCACCATGTTGCAAGACAGGCCTCATTTCATCTCCAACAAGATAAGAAGCTGAATCTTATGTAAATGTCAAAATTGTTGTATACACTGCTCAGCTTATGTGTACTCTTTGGTATGCTAGAGTCCATCTGCACTATGAGATACCTAAGCAAAGGAAACACAGGTGATGTGATTGTGAAATGAGGAAAAGAAACTCCACATTTTTCAATTACATCACCTGTGTTTCCTAAGTTTACGAATGACATTGTGCAGATGAGGTTTAGGTCTGTCCACGGACACAGAAGAGGTCTGGCCTTTGTTCAAGAGTGAAGTGGACATGACTTACTTTATTGGTAGGCCTTCACATATATTATCTCCTCTGTACTCTTCAACAAGCGTAAATCTCATCTGCAACCCTGAGTAGGCCTCACCTCAAACAAACCTCTGGATAGGCCACACTTTATCGTAATCTTGAATCAATCATTTAAAATGTTAGGGTCAGATTTATGATAGGTGTATGTCTCTTTTGCGTCACTGTGCGTCACTTTTGTGACGCAGCGGCGGTGCAAAAGATTTGCTATGTGGCGACATATTTACAACTTGATACATCTAGGCAGATGTGTCATGCTGTAAAGTCCCGTGCCACATGAAACCGATGCAGCAGTGATGGAAAAGATGCACCATGTTGCAAGACAGGCCTCATTTCATCTCCAACAAGATAAGAAGCTGAATCTTCTGTAAATGTCAAAATTGTTGTATACACTGCTCAGCTTATGTGTACTCTTTCATATGCTAGAGTCCATCTGCACTATGAGATACCTAAGCAAAGGAAACACAGGTGATGTGATTGTGAAATGAGGCAAAGAAATTCCACATTTTTCAATTACATCACCTGTGTTTCCTAAGTTTTACGAATGACATTGTGCAGATGAGGTTTAGGCCTGTCCACGGACACAGAAGAGGTCTGGCCTTTGTTCAAGAGTGAAGTGCACATGACGTACTTCATTGGTAGGCTTTCACGTGTATTATCTCCTCTGTACTCTTCAACAAGCATAAATTTCATCTGCAACCCTGAGTAGGCCTCACCTTAAACAAACCTCTGGATAGGTCACACCTTATCGTCATCCTGAATCAATCATTTAAAATGTTAGGGACAGATTTATGATAGGTGTATGCCTCTTTTGCGTCACTGTGCGTCACTTTTGTGACGCAGCGGCGGTGCAAAAGATTTGCTATGTGGTGACATATTTACAACTTGATGCATCTAGGCAGATGTGTCATGCTGTAAAGTCCCGTGCCACATGAAACCGATGCAGGAGTGATGCAAAAGATGCACCATGTTGCAAGACAGGCCTCATTTCATCTCCAACAAGATAAGAAGCTGAATCTTCTGTAAATGTCAAATTTTTTGTATACACTGCTCAACTTATGTGTACTCTTTGATATGCTAGAGTCCATCTGCACTATGAGATACCTAAGCAAAGGAAACACAGGTGATGTGATTGTGAAATGAGGAAAAGAAACTCCACATTTTTCAATTACATCACCTGTGTTTCCTAAGTTTACGAATGACATTGTGCAGATGAAGTTTAGGTCTGTCCATGGACACAGAAAAGGTCTGGCCTTTGTTCAAGAGTGAAGTGGATATGACTTACTTCATTGGTAGGCCTTCACATGTATTATCTCCTCTGTACTCTTCAACAAGCGTAAATGTCATCTGCAACTCTGAATAGGCCTCACCTCAAACAAACCTCTGGATAGGCCACACTTTATCGTAATCTTGAATCAATCATTTAAAATGTTAGGGACAGATTTATGATAGGTGTATGTCTCTTTTGCGTCACTGTGCGTCACTTTTGTGACGCAGCGGCGGTGCAAAAGATTTGCTATGTGGCGACATATTTACAACTTGATGCATCTAGGCAGATGTGTCATGCTGTAAAGTCCTGTGCCACATGAAACCTGCGTCAGTTTTCATATAAGTGTTTTGTTGCAAGGTATGCATTAATTTGCATGAAAGCCCTGTAAAACTAACACAGTGAAATTTAGAAGATTTCACTGAGTCAGCTTTATAGCATTGCTGAATCAAATCCTTACGCCTGTTTGAAACAGGCATAAGAAGTGATGCACCATGCAATGTGAGGCTTCCTCCTGTGCATTGCAGTAGACATGTTGCGCTTATGACGTGATTCCTGCAATGTGCTGCTTTTGCGGCACAGATGCGTGACGCATCTGTGCTGTTTTTGCTCAATGGTGCTCCACATTGTAAATGCGGCACACTATGGGTGGCAGAGCAGCGGTGCACATTAACTGGTGCATCCGTGGGGATGCGCCACTTAGCATAAATCTGCCCCAGTACATTTAAGTATGAGCAGGGGACACAGAGTCGGTGAGGCTTATCCAAGGTTAAGAAGAGATGAGTCCTGTTCACTGAAAACTTGGACATAGGCCTCACCTCCTCAGCATCGCTGGACATGGCTAAATAATAGCTGCAAAATGTTACTCTTGTTAAACAAATTTACTATTATAATCTCTGAGATTTGTCTCTTACTCTGCAACATCTCATTGTTGTTCTCTTTCTTTAAAGATAACGACAACATCAACATGAGTGACAATCAGCAATCAGTTGATCTCGACCTCAACATTGAACTTGTAATTGAAACGTCAGTGGAAGTAGATCCCTTGGATGATTTAAATCCTGAGGATGATGAAGAATATGATGAGGATGCCGATTTGTCAGAATTGTATGACATAGGGTGGGAAGCTGACCTGCTTGAGCCTATGGAACTATAAACATTTATTTGTAAAATTTACAATAAATGAAAAGTAAAAATGTAAACTGTTTAATTTTAAATTAAACACACCTTCAAAATCTGGTTATGTCTAGTGTCTTCAATAAAATATTAAAATATGCTCATAAAATTAGATCAGATTCACATATAAAACAGGACAGGTAAAATGAAGAAGAATTCCATTTCTTTTCTGCTATTTCTGTATTCTAAATTTGCCAAAGCACTAAAAAATATTATATGTAAAAATGTTAAGTAGTGTGTTAAGTTTTTGATGACTGTTATTGATTTACTGTTTGGTAATAGTGGTTAATAACATTTTTTATTATATTTTACCACAGATTCAACTGCAGATCATTTCAAATTTTGAGAATGCCAACTAAGGAGAGAATGAGAAAGGCTACAAAATGTCAAAGACAGCAGGTCCATCATTTACTGCAGCAGTCCTCTACAATAAAAAATCGTCAAGTCACCAAGAAAGCACCGGGTAAGACCACGAAAACATTCATAGGAAACATTTCTAGAAAAAAAAGTAGTACTACAGAAAATGTTTTTGTCCAGAAAAAGAGAAGCAATTTAAACGGAAAGGAAAGGTCAATCAAAAATGTTACTGCTAGAGCAAGAGATAACTCTGTGCATGATAGTAGAAGGAAACAACAGTTTAGGGACATTCGTAAACGAATGTTCCGCAACAGGATAATTGGCAATTTGTTAAAAAATATTAAGAAAGGTCAACAGAAAGTGTTTTTTTATAAGAGAAAAAAAAAAGTTGAGAAAGTTATTGATCAGGCATTTGAAATTAAACGAAAGTTATTTATTTTGATAATCAATAGAATTAGGAAGCTAAACAAGGCAATTTATGATTTCAAAAGAAATAGTAGATGGAAGAGAATAGTTAATCGTAGTAATTTTTGTGAAGTTTTTTCCGGAGAATGGATGCATAGTTCAAGTTGTGAGGCATTTTTCAATGAGGAGAGTTATTTCCAGGATAATGATTTGGTGCATGCAGTTGACACCAGCGGTCGAGCTTATAAGGTGAAAGATGGTTGTCCAGTTGAAAAAGAAAAACTTGTGACAACAGAGGCAGAAGAGATGATAGGTAATGAGGTTTTAGGAAGACGTCCTAAGGGACCTGTGTACACCTGGAAGTGTAGTAGTATTTGCAGTGTGCGACAGGATTCCATCAATTTGCTTTGTGATTTTGTACGGACATTTAATAAGAAAAGTTTGAAGCAGAAAATGAAGTTGTTGCAAGAATTAGATCCTTGCAGAGTGAGAGAAGTGACAGGTTTGCATGGTCATTCACTGGCTTGTCTTTCCAGGAGAGTATGCCAGAGTGTTTTTCATCATTTCAGGATGCTAGCAGTGCATCATAATAAAGTGAGGAAATTAGTTAGAATGTTGTATTATGCTAAGAGTCCAGCAGTTATGCTTAAACAATTATGCGCTGCTCTTTTGCATGGTTCTGAAATAGATGTGAAGAATATGTGTGAAGAAATTGAGTTTTGTTACTTTGGAAGTAAAGAGGAGAATGTTGAAATTGACCCAGAAGAAGAGGGTAATGTGGAAGATAGTGTACAGGTTTCCAGTACAGATAATTTTCAGAAGGAAATTGCCACGTTTCAGGTGAAATCAAGTGAGAGGCCTAATTTCACTTGTGTGTGTTGTCGACGCACTTATTATAAGAATCAGACTAAGTTAGTGGATTTATATGCAAGAAGTGAAAGGGAAAATAATAGTGAATGGAAGGATTTCGCTACATACTTGATGGTAGAAAATTGTTTTGATTTGGGATCGGATCAACGTGTGTGTACTTATTGTTGTAACAAATTAAATCAAAACCAGATGCCTGCTAGAGCGGTTCATAATAATCTGGAATTGGTTGAGATTCCTTCTGAATTGAAGGATTTAAATACTTATGAATCTATTTTGATTCAAAGTATCCATCCCTTTCAGGCTATTGTAAGAATGGAGCCAAAGACAGGGAAATTGCCTCCATCAGATTTACAGAGAGGATTAAAGGGAAGAGTTGTTTATTTGCCTCTAGATTTGAAGAAAAACATTAACACAATTGGAGTAGAAAAAGTGGAAGAGGAACCTCTGGTTATCTTAGTTAATGGGGTTCCGACAAAGAATAAAAAAATATGGCAAGATTTAGTGGATGTTAGGAAAGTAAAAAAGGCAACATTGTATTTGAAAAAAAATAATAAGTACTATAAGAATGTATATGTTGCAGAAGAGGAAGTAAGTGAGGAAGAGGATAGCGATTTGTGTGCTGGTCAAATTGAGAAAGTAGAACCCTCTAAAAGTGAAGAAATATATGAACATTATAGTGTTCATCCTTTGCATTCCAAGGAAGTCATGGGGAATGCTATTGAGTTGTTTCAAATGAAACAAGCCAAAGGGAGTCCCATTAGTGTCTGGGAGGAAAGTTTGGAAGCTCGGTGTTTCCCACAGCTATTTCCAACAGGTCAAGGAGGAAGATATGATGAGCGACCTCATCAAATTCCCGCTTCTGAATACCGGACTTTACGATTGTATGCAGAAGATGCTAGGTTTCGACAATGCATTCCCTATTTGTTTCATCTCCTGTTTGAAAGTGATCTGTCTGGACTGTCATATGCAGTGAACCACATCTTGAAAAGTGGTATACAGATGCAAAACATCTCGGCAAGTAACTTTATGGATAAAGTCAATGTCCAAGACAGTATTTTGGATTGTCACCTGATTAATCTCATGGCGTGTCAGCGTGGTACTAATGAGTACTGGTACCGTTTTCATGGTGATTTAAAATGTATGCTGAGGAACTTAGGAACTCCCACATGGTTCCTCACTCTGAGCTGTGCCGAGTATGGCTGGGAAGACTTACTTGAATTTCTACGAGAGGCAAATGGAAACATCGAAAACATCGAATTCAAGACACCCGGAGAACTGTGCTCTTTGGATCCAGTGAATGTATGCAGGTACTTCAATCATAGATTTGAAGCTATGATGTCTTTCATCATGAATAAGAAGAATCCACCTCTTGGAGAGGTGTTGGATTTCTTCTGGAGAAAGGAGTACCAAGCAAGAGGTGTTCCTCATATACATATGCTGCTGTGGATCAAGGATGCACCTAAATTTGGAACAGATCCAGAAGACTTAGTGATGAGTTTCATAGAACAGTATTCTACATGTGCTGTTCCAAACGCAAAGGAGGACAAAAGCCTAAGAGAACAAGTTCTACGCTTCCAAAGCCATCGTTGCGGAAAGTACTGTCGTCGTAAATTCAGAAACAAGGACAAGTTCTACACCAAATGTCGTTTCGCCTTTCCACGACCGGTGATTTCTAAAGGAAGAGTGAACAGTTTGATGTCTTCGCTGCGACATAATGTGATGAAGAAATCACCTAAAAACACGTACAATTTGAAGAGGAACGAAGAATCCAAGTACATCAACGACTACAACCCAGTGATTTTGTCCATGTGGAATGCTAACATGGATATACAGTTTGTGGCTGATAACTGTATGGCTGTGGCTCGGTATGTGACATCTTACATCACCAAAAAAGAAAAGACAGAATTGAAGGATATGTGGGAGGACATTTCCCATGAAAAGAGCCTCAGTAAGAAGTTGTACAGTTTCAGTCTGAAGATGTTGTCGCATCGAGAAATCGGAGCTTACGAATGTTCTGACCGGTTGTCTTCAGCAAGTCTCTATGCCAAATCTAGGAGTATCGTTTGGGCGAGTCTTGGTCTTGCTGCAACGCGTAATCGAGTTCTGAAACCTGTGCGGGAAATTGAGTATTTGGCGGAAAAGGAGCCAAACAGTACCGACATTTTGAAGACCAACATGTTGGATACATATTATCCAAATCGAAGCAGTCACCTCGAGAATGTTTGTCTGTATGAGGTTCTACAAAATTACATATTCAAGAGGAACATCAAAGAAGATATTGATAAAGGAGTGTATGCTGTAATTGGAAGTGAGGGATGTCTGGTCAAGCAAAGAAAATGCCACTTGGTAAACCATCGAAAATTGAGTGGCGAATCTCCTGAAAAAAAGGAGTTTTTCTATTTAGCACTTTTGCAACTTTTCAAGCCTTGGCGTGCAGAAGAGGAACTGCTTGGAGATTTCCTCTGTTATGAAGACTCTTTCACTGCCGCCAAGGAGCCCATAGAATGTCCTGCTTTTCCCAAATATGTACAAATGTTGAATGCGGAAATCGAGCAGGAAGCAACGATTGCAGCCGAGATTGCCAGAGACAGTTCTCAGGACAGTCAGAGTTCTGTTTCATTGAGTCAGGATCCACTAGGAGGACCTGTTATCGAAAATGAAGCTGCCACTGCCATGAATGAAGTGGAAAGAGCCATGGCACATGCTCAGGAGGATGCGGTTAACTTAGAAGACTTGGAAAGACAACTCAACGTTGAGCAGAGGAAAATATATGACGAAGTTACCAAGCAAATTGATCATGGATTAAGTCATGAGAAGAAAGAGTGCTCATGTACATCGTTGAAGCCTGTCCGACTGTACGTGAGTGGAGAAGCGGGAACTGGAAAGAGTTTCCTCATTAAAGCAATTTCATGTTATTTGAAGGAAAGGACTGAGTCATCGCTGTCTTGTGGTGTCACCGCTCCAACTGGACTGGCAGCACATAACATTAAAGGTATTACTTTGCATCGTCTACTGATGCTGCCAGTGGAGCATGATAACAAATTACAATACCACAAGTTATCTGGAGATGCTTGTTGTGAAGTTTCAAGAGTCTTGAGGAAAATGAAACTTCTTATCATTGATGAAGTAAGCATGGTTTCCAATGTCATGCTTGCCTTTGTGCATTTGAGAATGCAAGAAGTTCTTAAAACAGAGTATGATGTGTTATTTGGTGGCAAACACATCATTGTTTTCGGAGATCTTCTGCAGCTGACACCAGTGAAAGGACAACCTGTGTTCAAAATGCTCACGCATGAAGATACCAGGAAGTGCCTAGGGAGCATTGGCAACGTCAATATATGGTTAAACTTCAATTATGCTGAACTGCATGAAAATATGCGTCAGGCGAAGGATGAAGTTTACAAGAATATTCTACAAGATGTTAGAATTGGAAAAGTGACCGAGCATGGGAAACAAGCTTTACATGCACGATTACTGTCAAATTTATATCCAGAACAAGACGTTGTGCCTGAGAATATTTTTCAGAAAATTACTGAGAAGAAATCTGGAATATGTTTGATGCCAACTCTTGCAGAATGTGCCATCTTCAACAACAAAATGTTGTATTTAAAAAACCAAGAGATTGTGAAACTGGAAGCTATTGACAGAGTAGAGCATATGGGATCAACAATTATTTTGTCTGAGAATTTGAAAACAAAATTGGATTCATTAGAGAAGACTATATCTAAAACTGCAGGTTTTGAAAAGACTCTGAATGTGTGCTTAAATTGCCGTATAATTTTAAGAAGGAATTTACATGTTGAAAGAGGTCTGGTAAATGGATCAATGGGTAATGTTGATTTTGTGAAATACAGAAATAGAGATGGAATTGAATTTTTAAAAATTAAATTTGATGGCATTGAGGAAGTACAGCTAATTGGTCGTTGTTCTGCTAGATTTTTGCTTGTAAAAGACTTATATGTTCGCCGTAAGCAGTTTCCTGTTTGCTTGGCATATGCGGTGACAATCCATAAATCACAAGGTTTAAGTGTAGACAGTGCATTGGTGAATATTGGCAGTTCTGTGTTCAAGGAGGGTATGGCATATGTGGCATTGTCACGAGTTAGAACTTTATCGGGATTGTACTTGATTGAGTGTGATGTCACAAACATTTGTGCGGATCTAGATTGTGTTAAGGAATACAATAGGTTAAGAAGAGAGTATGTGCCACATTTGCCTCAATATCCTTTGTTTGAGAAACGTGTGGTAGGCCGGAAACGAAGAAATGTGACCAATACGAGGGAGGTTGTACCAAAAAGACGAAAAGTTGATGAACCTGAAATTATAAGCAGATAGAAAAAGGATTCTGTTGAAGATGTTGTTGGTTTTCAATTTGAAAACAGTTCTGGTGTCAACTGCTATGCTAATGTAGTGGTTAATGTTTTGTTTTCTCTAGAAAATGTAAAAGAAGAGATTGTGGTCAATTCGGATCACAGATTTTGCAGTTTGTTAAATTCTGTGTTAGAGAAATGTAGCACTGATAGAACAAAAATAGAAAGTGTGTCTGAAATTCGAAATCTGTTAGACAGATGTTCAGGTCAAACACAATTCTCTCAAAATATTCAGCAAGATTGTCAGGAGTTTTTAATGTATATGCTTGATGTATTGCATGCTGAAGGTGTAGATGTAGATCACCTGTTTGGGCTTTCTTATCAATGGCAGCATGACTGCGAGAACTGTAGGGTATCAAGTACTACTAGTGTAGACTCAGAAAGATTTATATATTTAACTTTGCCAGACAGTAAATCAGTGTCCTTTAATAAGCTAGTAAAAGCAGCTGATCACAACATGGAGTGTAGCCAATGTAAATCTGAAATGATGTCAACATTATTTATACGAACATATGGCCAGTATGTCATTTTAATGTTCCAACGATGTAGGGCTGATGGAACAAAATTGACAACTTTAATAAAAAATTTTGTAGCTTCGCAGTTGTCAATATCAGGAAGGACTTTTGTAACTGCAGCAATTATATATCATGACGGTCCTTCAATAACATCAGGACATTACACAGCTTATTTAAAGTCTAGAAACGGCTGGTCATTCTGCAACGATTCTGTTTTAACTTTCAAAAAAAAATTGCCGTATGACCTTAAAAATTCTTACCTGGTGTTTTTAAAACCAAAATTTTAGGGAAAGAATCTCGGGATGTGCTCTGAGGAATTTCAAGAGGTTCTAATGGCTCCTACACGATTTGGCCTTGAGGATAAGTGTAGTACAGAGACAATAGTTCCTGGAAAAAAAGAAGATTTTCTTACAGAAAGTGGTGGGCACAGATTAGTTGAAGGACAACAGAGTATTTCCCAAAGCAAACAGTCTTCTTACCAAAACACTTGACGTCATGGAAAAATAACTGCACTTTGAATGAGTTCAGAAAAACTGTTTCTTTTTATAAGCTAATTCAAGCAGCCAATCAAAACATGGAGTAGAGGGAATGTAAGTCTGCAATGCTGTCTAGATTATTGGTCCAAACTTTTGATTATAATGTCATTTTAAAAATCCAATTATATAAACCTGATGAAAGTAAGTCTTCAACTTTAATTACAAATGTTGTGGCTACACAGTCGTTGATTTTAGGAAGAAGATTTGTAACTGCAGCTATTATATTGCATGATGGTCATTTGACAAGATCCGCTTATTACACAGGTTATTGAAAATGTAAAAAAATTTGCTGTTTCGGAAATTATTGCCATTTGACTACGATACAATGTTGCCTTTTTACTAAAAAATATTCTTACTTTCTGTTTTCAGAAAAGAGAATTTAGGGTAGGTAACTGGCGTATAATGATTCTAGGGGTTGATATAATTTTATCTACTGTTTTATATTGCTTTGTGATTAAAAGTGATGTAGAGAATTAAATAATTGTAGTAGTCATAGAGGTAGTGTAAGTCTGCTTCATAGTAAGCAGTATCAGTGTCATAGGAAATGTAGAACATGAGTGAGCAAAAAGGGTAAGATATTACTAGTCTAGGATTGTGAAAGTGATCTTGAACGTTTTCTTTCTGAAAGTTGCGGGAAATACAAAATGACGGGATTTGCTTACAAGAATTCCAAGAGTTATAAATGGCTCTTACACGATTTGGCCTTGAGGAAACGTGTGGTAGAGAGCGAGAAGTCATTTATTGTATGTAACATATTTTTCAAAACGATGGAGCTTTTCTTTCAGAAAGTGGCGGGCTGAAAAAACAGCACAACCGAGTGTAAGCTGTTCATAGGACATCCTTCGACGTCATGGAAAGTAAGTTACTTTTGAGGAGTTTTGATTTCTGATTAGTTATGTTATATGGGTTTTTTAAACACAATCATTTTGATTGTGTTTTTTTTCCCCCGCTGTTATATGATGAATACCTTCAAGTCACTGTTTTTAGTGAAATTTGATACATTCTGAGAACAGCAAAAATAAACCATTTAACATGTATAGTTAATTCTGTACTGTTTGTATTTATGATGTACATTTAGAACTGTGTAGGAGGCATGGTGAAGGTGAGGCTTCTGTAAGTGTCAAAGTTGTTGCATTCAGTGCGTACTCTTTCATATGCTGGACTACATCTGCACAATGAGATACCTAACCAAAGGAAACACAAGTGATGTGATTGTGAAATGAGCAAAAGAAATTGCATATTTTTCAAATACATTACCTGTGTTTCGTAACATTACGAATCAAATTGTGCAGATGAAGTTTAGGCCTCTCCAGGGAAACAGAGGAAGTCTGAACTTTATTGGTTGCCCTGCACATGTATTATCTCCTCTGTACTCTTCAACAAGGCTAAATTTGATCTGCAACCCTGAGTAGGCCTCACCTGAAACAAACGTCTGGATAGGACACACCTTATTGCCATCCTGAAACAATCATTTAAAATGTTAGGAACAGTTTTATGATGATTGTGCACCTCTTTTGCGCTGCCATTGCGTCACTTTTGTGAGACAACAGCAGTGCAAAAGATGCACCATGTTCCAAGATAGGCCTCAGTTCATCTGCATCAAGATACTGTTAGTTTAAAATGTATATCTTTAGGACTGTGTAGGGGGCCTGGAGAAGCAGAAGCTTCTGTAAGTGTCAAAGTTGTTGAAAAACTGTTTGTCCTTCAATCTTTTCCCTTGTCTTTTCTAATTTTTAAATACATGTTTTAATATTTTTCAAATGGTTGTTCTCTCTTTCACAGATTGAAAGTATAAAAATAACAAGTGACTAAGTTAACGACAATTATAAGGTAAATGTTTTGTACTCTTTTCGTTACATTTCTATCACATTTAACTACTATTAGTTCCACTGCTTCATTTCTTTTACCCTAACTTTCCTGCCTTTGCTACTTCCCTCATTCCTTTCTCTATTACTTACTTACTTACTCTACTCCTTCCACTCCTTTTCTCAGTCCCTCTCCTCATAGTTCCTCACTCTTGTTCACTCACTCCGTCTCTATTACTCTTAGTGTCTCTGACTGATCACTCTTTCACTACTTGTTCATTATGCTTTCTCTGTGTAGTTGAAGCACACTAAGGGGCATATTATGAACACAGCCAATAAAATTATTGCTGCTTTTATCGGCAGAAAACTGCTGCAAAAGCGGCTGTAGCGGCAGTTTTCTGCTGCAAAAGCGGCTTTAGCGACACATTTCTGCCAATAAAAGCTGCGAAACTTTTATTGCCTATGTTGATAATATGCCCCTATGTTATTTACATTTCTTTTCTGTTTCAATTATTCCTTTTCTGTTACTTCTTCTTTTCTGCTTTCTGTTTTTTCTCTCTGTTATTCCACATGTTTTAATCTTATTTTGAACATTCACTCACATTCTCTAAGAAACTCTTCTTTGTTATTCTTCTACTCTCCTTTTTTTCTTTCACTTCCTTATCTATTTTGTTTTTCACAATTATACCCTCTTCCATCTTTTCTTCGGTAAATAAATCTATTAAACAGTATCTCTGGTTTAGTCCCTATAGCTGTCTTTGTTTTAACATTACTCTCTGTTTACTTCCCTTATACTTACTCTTCTTTTTTTTTTAAATTTTTTTTTGGTTCGCTCCCGGTTCGCGTACCGGTTCGCGAACCGGGAAGCGAACCAAAAGAAATAGAGCTTGCCAGAGTGCTAAACATTCTAGCAATTTTTTTTATAAAGGGGAGGTAGTTCTGAAAAGAACTTTTTTTTTAATGTTTTTGTTGTTTTATATATATATTTTTTTTTCTGAACATTTTTTTTTGTATTTTTTGAACAGTTTTATGTTTTTTGGGGGTTTTTTGGGGGGGAAACAACAAAAAACAGGCATTGGAAAGGGCTCAACAGGAGCAAAAAAAAAATTTACTTTTTGGGGCGTTTAGAGCACTTGTGGTTTTCAAATGCTCTGTTTATTAAGTTAATGCTCATATTGGCACATGAGAGCAATGTACCACAATATAAACAGGTAATCTTCATATGGACAAAGTTGTCCTGAATGTTTGGCACGGTTTCCCGTGCCTCTGGCCCCGACAGAGATACCTGTGACGATGTCCTGGCCACAGGAGTTGGTGGATTGTCCTGAAGGTCACGCATCTCTGCCCGGCTGTAGTTTAGTGGATGCCACCTCAGCATGTGACGGTGCATAGTATAGTTGCCGTAACTATACTTCTTTTCTGTGCCTCTAGATAAGTCCTCTTTACATATCAGGCACGTCACATATCGAGCATTAACTTTTTTCTGTCCTTCAGGAAAAGAAAAAAACTGCCACATGAAACTAGTTTTATGATGAGATACCCGGGGCTCCTCTTGTAAAAACTGTGTTCCCTGTATCTCCTGTTCCTCTTCTTCATCCTCTTCCTCCTCTGTGTTGGTAATGAACTGTGGAGGTGGTCCTCTCTTCCTATGAGGAGGTGGTGGTGGTGGTGGGGGTGCACCAGCTGAAGCTACTAATGAAGCCATTGCTCAGTGATCACAAAGGGTCTTCCTCTCACAAAGATGAAAGTCAGAGTGAAGAAAGAAGGAGGGGTTTTCATCATTTTGGAAAAAAAATAGGTCTAAACCAATGAAAAGTGTTATTTTTAGGTCACATGACCTAGCCTTACATCATTAGGAAACCAAAAGTGAAATGAACCAATGAAAAGTTTTATTAACAAGTCACATGACCTGTTACGCTTATGTTACGCGCTGCGGAACGCGCCCCGGATCGCTTCCGGGGAGCTGCGCTTCGCGCCTCGGTTCGCGCTCCGGAGCACTTCCGGGTGCGCTAACGCGGCGCGTCATAAGACGCATTACGCGGCAATGCGATACGTCGCGCTTTCGCGACGCGCCCCGGATCGGTTCCGGAGAGCTGCGCTTCGCGCCGCGCTTCGCGTACCGGAGCACTTCCGGGTGCGCTAACGCGGCGCGTCATAAGACGCATTACGCGACAACGCGCTACGTCGCGCTTCCGCGACGCGTCACGATGTTGATTTCTAACGCGGCAGTTGCGCAAACGGAACGTTTACTGGTTCGCGGACCGGGTCGCGGCACCACATTGAGCTAACGGGAAGCTTCCCGGTTCGCGAACCGGGAGCGAACCAAAACATAATAATAAAAAAAAAAATAATAAACATATAAAATAAATTTTTTGATTTTAAGAAGAATACATTTTACAGCTATAGATATTAGCTTTTAAAAAACCAATGAAATTCACTGAAAAAACCATAGGTTATAGACCATATATAGTTAGGAATTAGCATTTACAAAACCTTGAAAATTCACTGAAAAAACCATAGGTTATAGACCATATATAGTTAGGAATTAGCATTTAAAAAACCTTTTTTTACTGACACAAAACCATTGAAATTCCATATATAGTTAGTTGTACTAACTATATATCGCGCACCCGCAATCCACTGCTGATCATGTCACATATTACATCATTCATGACATGGTCAGTGACATCACTGAAGACATCACTGATGACATCTCAAATGACATCACTGATGACATCACTGATGACAACATCCAGTGACTGTATGTTTCTGTAAAGTTAAAATATGTCTTACATATTGAAGAATGAGTGGATTTATAAGTGTCTGGATGAAGGATTTATTAGGTGCATGACTGACTGTATGAGTGACTGATTAAATGTGTCTCACTGAGTGCATGGGTTAGTGACTAAACTGTCTTAATTTGTGCATCATTATGTCTGTTGTTCTGTAAACTGCTGCATGTGTTGATCAGTAGCTATATGAGTAACTATATGGGTTATTGGTTGATTGCCTAAGTATTTGTATGGGAGACTGAGTGTGTGTGTGGGTGGCTGGGAGGTGTATAACTCTGTGCATAGATGTGTGAGCAGTTGATTCACTAGATGTATGGGTTCAAAAGTGCATGTGGAAACACCTGTATGGGCGGTTGACTGTGTGCATGAGTGTATTGGTGAGTGAATGGATATCTAAGTGCTACATGTCAAAGTAAGTACATATGTAAAACACAGTACATGTGAGAGTTGACATATATAAATAACTATGCATAAGAGCCAGTGAATGTGTGAGTGGCTGTATGGATCATTGTGAACTTGTATCAGGGATTGTATAAGAGAGTAAATATGTGTTAGTATATGTTTGAATAAGTAAGGTGTGTATAACTGTATAGTTGAGGAAATGGAGGTGTGATTGATTCTTTGCATGACTGACTAGGTGTGTGAGTAACTCCATGGATGAGTGACAGTCTGTGAGTGTCTGTTTACACTGAGTGTATCTACGTTTTTATTAGAGTCTGAAGAGATTCATCGTATTATCACATGAATAATGTCACATGAATAATGTCATCAGTGATGTCATCAGTGATGTCTTTTGAGATGTGATCAGTGATGTCATCAGTGATGTCATCGGTGATGTCATTTGAGATGTCATCAATGATGTCATCAGTGATGTCATCAGTGATATCATCAATGATGTCAATTGAGATGTCATCAGTGATGTCATCAGTGATGTCATTTGAGATGTCATCAGTGATGTCATCAGTGATGTCATTTGAGATGTCATCATATATATATATACACTGATGACATCATTAATGTGATAATACGATGAACCTCTTCAGACTCTAATATAACCTTAGATACACTCAGTGTAAACAGACACTCACAGACTGTCACTCATCCATGGAGTTATTCACACACTTAGTCAGTCATGCAAAGAATCAATCACACCTCCATTTCCTCAACTATACAGTTATACACACCTTACTTATTCAAACATATACTAACACATATTTACTCTCTTTTACAATGCCTGATACAAGTACAGAATGATCCATACAGCCACTCACACATTCACTGGCTCTTATGCACAGTTATTTATATATGTCAAATGTCACATGTACTGTGTTTTACATATGTACTTACTTTGACATGTAGCACTGAGATATCCATTCACTCACCAATGCACTCAGTCAACCGCCCATACAGGTGTTTCCACATGCACTTTTGAACCCATACATCTAGTGAATCAACTGCTCACACATCTATGCACAGAGTCATACACCTCCCAGCCACCCACACACACACACTCAGTCTCCCATACAAATACTTGGGTAACCAATTAATAACCCATATACTTACTCATATAGCTACTGATCAACACATGCAGCAGTTTACAGAACAACAGACATAATGATGCACAAATTTAGACAGTTTAGTCACTAACCCATGCACTCAGTGAGACACATTTAATCACTCACTCATACAGTCAGTCAAGCACCTAATAAATCCTTCATCCAGACACTTATACCTCCACTCATTCTTCAATATGTAAGACATATTTTAACTTTACAGAAACATACAGTCACTGGATGTAGTCATCAGTGATGTCATCAGTGATGTCATTTGAGATGTCATCAGTGATGTCATTTGAGATGTCATCAGTGATGTCATCAGTGATGTCATTTGAGATGTCATCAGTGATGTCATTTGAGATGTCATCAGTGATGTCACTGACCATGTCATGAATGATGTAATATGTGACATGATCAGCAGTGGATTGCGGGTGCGCGATATATAGTTAGTACAACTAACTATATATGGAATTTCAATGGTTTTGTGTCAGTAAAAAAAGGTTTTTTAAATGCTAATTCCTAACTATATATGGTCTATAACCTATGTTTTTTTCAGTGAATTTTCAAGGTTTTGTAAATGCTAATTCCTAACTATATATGGTCTATAACCTATGGTTTTTTCAGTGAATATATATATATATATATATATATTCACTGAAAAAACCATAGGTTATAGACCATATATAGTTAGGGATTAGCATTTAAAAAACCTTATTTTACTCACACAAAACCATTGAAATTCCATATATAGTTAGTTGTACTAACTATATATCACGCACCCGCAATCCACTGCTGATGATGTCACATATTACATCATTCATGACATGGTCAGTGACATCACTGATGACATCACTGATGACATCTCAAATGACATCACTGATGACATCACTGATGACATCTCAAATGACATCACTGATGACATCACTGATGACATCTCAAATGACATTACTGATGACATCACTGTTGTGATAATACGATGAACCTCTTCAGACTCTAATATAACCTTAGATACACTCAGTGTAAACACAGACTCACAGATTGTCACTCATCCATGAAGTTACACACACACCTAGACAGTCATGCAAACAATCAATCACACCTCCATTTCCTTAACTATACAGTTAAACACACCTTACTTACTTATTCAAACAAATACTAAAACATATTTACTCACTTATACAATCCTGGATACAAGTTCACAATGATCCATACAGCCACTCACACATTCACTGGCTCTTATGCACAGTTATTTATATATGTCAACTCTCACATGTACTGTATTTTACATATGTACTTAATTTGACATGTAGCACTGAGATATCTATTCACTCACCAATACAGTCATGCACACAGTCAACCGCCCATACAGCTGTTTCCAACATGCACTTTTGAACCCATACATCTATGCACAGAGTCATACACTTCCCAGCCACTCACACACACACTCAGTCTCCCATACAAATGCTTGGGCAACCAATCAATAACCTATATAGTTACTCATATAGCTACTGATCAACACATGCAGCAGTTTACAGAACAACAGACATAATGATGCACAAATTAAGACAGTTTAGTCACTAACCCATGCACTCAGTGAGACACATTTAATCACTCACTCATACAGTCAGTCACGCACCTACTAAATCCTTCATCCAGACACTTCTACATCTACTCATTCTTCAATATGTAAAACATATTTAAACTTTACAGAAACACACAGTCACTGGATGATGTCATCAGTGATGTCATCAGTGATGTCATTTGAGATGTCATCAGTGATGTCATCAGTGATGTCACTGACCATGTCATGAATGATGTAATATGTGACATCATCAGCAGTGGATTGCGGGTGCGTGATATATAGTTAGTACAACTAACTATATATGGAATTTCAATGGTTTTGTGTGAGTAAAATAAGGTTTTTTAAATGCTAATCCCTAACTATATATGGTCTATAACCTATGGTTTTTTCAGTGAATTTTTAAGGTTTTGTAAATGCTAATTCCTAACTATATATGGTCTATAACCTATGGTTTTTTCAGTGAATTTCATTGGTTTTTTAATAGCTAATATCAAAACCTTTACAATGTATTATTCTTTAAAAAGAAAAATATTTTTTACATGTTTTTTATACAATTTTTTTTTTATTTTTTTTTGTTTCGCTCCCAGTACGCGTACCGGTTAGCTTCCCGTTAGCTCAATCCGGAGGCGCGACCCGGTACGCGAACTGGTAAACGTTCCTTTAGCGCACCTCTCGCGTTACAAAACAACATCGCGACGCTTCGCGTCAGCATGACGTTTCGCGTTCTCGCGTAATACGTCATATTACGTGCTACGTTCGCGTACCCGGAAGCGCAGCGGTACGCGAACCGGAAGCGATCCGCGGCGCGGCGCCGACCGCGTAATGTAAACATAGCAGGTCATGTGACTCGATAATAACACTTTTCATTGGTTCATTTCACTTTTGGTTTCCTAATGATGTAATACAAGGTCATGTGATCTAAAATGGACACTTTTCATTGGTTTAGAACTTTTGTTTTTCCCAAATGATGAAAACCCCTCCTTCTTTCATCACTCTGACTTTCATCTTGGTGAGAGAAAGACCCTTTATTGAGACTTTGTGATGGCTTCATTAGTAGCTTCAGCTGGTGCTAACCCACCACCTCCACCAAATCCAAGAAAGAGAGGACCACCTGCAGAAGTAATTCTGCAAGAAGAGGAAGAACAGGAAGAGGAGGAAGAGGAGGAAGAGCATGAGTTTTTGCCAGAGGAGCCCAGGAGGTACAATCGACAGGAGAATTATATCTGGCAATTCTACAGAATTCCTGAGGGGCAAAAGAAAGTGAATGCTCGTTACGTGTTTTGCCGCATATGCGGTGACAGATTGTCAAGGGGCACTGATAAAAAATATAGTTATGGCAATCATACTATGCATCGGCATATGAGTAGGTGGCACCCAAATAACTATAGTGCTGCCCAGCTACGTGACCAACAACAAAATCCCCTCCAAATGGCAAGAAGATCGGTGGTTCCAGAGGTGTCGGGACCAGAGGCGAGGGAGGTGATTGCAAACATCCAAATGTTGTTTGGGCACGTAAAACAAGTGTGCGTGGAATGTGGCGCTTTCATCTGCTACAGAGAAAGTAGCATCACTTTGATTTTGCGAGCAATTCAAAATCATATTAATGTTTGCACAAGACGCACCAAAAAATAAATTCTTTTTTTTTTTTTGCTCCTGTTGAGCCCTTTATAATGGATCGTTTTTGTTTCCCCCCCCCCCAAAAAAACCAAAAAATTTTTAAAAACGTTCAGAAAATACAAAAAAAGTAAAAAAATGTTCAAAAAATACTAAAAAAAATATAAAACAACAAAAACATTAAAAAAAAAGTTCTTTTCAGAACTAACTCCCCATTATAAAAAAATTGGTAGAATATTTGGAACTCTGCCAACCTGTATTTCTCTTAGTTCGCTCCCGGAGCGCTACCCGGTACGCGTACCGGAAGCTAACCAAAAAAATATTTTTTAAAAAAGAACAGTAACTATAAGGGAAGGAAATACACAGTTATGTTAAAAGAAAGACAGCTCTAGGGAGTAAACTAAGGATACTGTTACCTACAATCCACTGTTGATGATTTCACATATTACATCATTCATGACATGGTCAGTAACATCAACAGCAGTGGATTGTAGGTAACAGTATCGTTAGTTTACTCCCTATAGCTGTCTTTCTTTTAACATAACTGTCTATTTCCTTCCCTTATAGTTACTGTTCTTTTTTAAAAAACATTTTTTTGATCAGTCATAAACAGTGACATTAATAGAAACAGAGAGAGTGAACAAGAGTGAAGAACTATGGTCCTCCTCAGCCACCCTCAGAAAACCAAGGGGGTCAAGATACATCTACCGTGCCCCCTTCTACCTATTCTGAACATTATTTGCCCTCCATCTTGTATCTTGATTCGAACGAAACACAAAATGGTGGACTGCCATAACGCTGCTGGTTTGCGAACCGGGCAACTTCCCAGGAAGCGGTCCCAAAAAAAAAAAAGTTGGGAAAGTAATTCACAGACACTAAGAGTAATAGAGATGGAGTGAGTGAACAAGACTGAGAAACTATGAGAACAGAGGGACTGAGAAAAAGAGTGGAAGGAGTTGAGTAAATAGGTAATAGAGAAAGGAATGAGGAAAGTAGCAAAGGCAGGAAACTGAGGATTAAAGAAGTGAAGCAGTGGATCTAATAGTAGGTGAATGTGATAGAAATGTAACGAAAAGAGTACAACTATTTACCTTGTAATTGCCGTTAAATTAATCACATTTTATTTCTATACTTTCAATCTGTGAAAGAGAGAACCAACATTTGAAAAAAAATTAAAATATGTATTTAAAAATTACAAAAGACAAGGGAAAATATTGAAGGACAAATAGTTTTTCAACAACTTTGACACTGACAGAAGCTTCTGCTTCTCCAGGTCCTCTACACAATGCTAAAGATATACATTTTAAACTAACAGTATCTTGATGCAGATGAAGTGAGGCCTATCTTAAAACATGGTGCATCTTTTGCATTGCTCTTGTTTCAGAAAAGTGTCGCTTCAGTATGCCAATAACATGTCTCCTATCCAGAGATTTGTTTGAGGTGAGGCCTACTCAGAGTTCAAGATGAGATTTACACTTGTTGAAGTGTACAGAGGAGATAATATCTGTGAAAGTCTACTAATGAAGTGAGTCATGTCCACTGCACTCTTCAACAAAGTAGAAACCTCCTATGTTTCCCTGGACAGACCTAAACTTGATCTGCACAATGTGATTCGTAATGATAGGAAACTCAAGTGATGTAATTGAAATATGTGCAATTTATTTTGCTCATTTCACAATCACATCACTTGTGTTTCCTTTGCTTAGGTATCTCATTGTGCAGATGTAGTCCAGCATATGAAAGAATACGTAGAAGTGCAGCACTGCATACAATAAATTTAACACTTACAGAAAACTCACCTTCTCCATGCCTCCTACACAGTTCTACATATACATCATAAATGCAAACAGTACAGAATTAATTATACATGTTAAATGGTTTATTTTTGCTGTTCTCAGAATGTATCAAAATTCACTAAAAACAGTGACTTGAAGGTATTCATCATGTAACAGCGGGGAAAAAAAAACACAATCAAAATGATTGTGTTTAAAAAACCCATACAACATCAGAAAATAAAATTCAGAACTCCTTAAAGTTAACTTACTTTCCATGACGTCCAAGGATGTCCTATGAACAGCTTACACTCTTTTGTGCTATTATTACTTTCAGCCCGCCACTTTCTGAAAGAAAACCTCCATCGTTTTTAAAAACACGTTACATGCAATAAATGACTTCTTGCTCTCTACCACTATTTTCCACAAGGCCAAATCTAGTCAGAGATATTTATAACTCTTGGATTTCTTGTAAGCCAATCCCATCATTTGGCATTTCCGCAACTTTCAGAATTAAAATGTTGAAGATCATTTTCACAATCCTGGAATAGTAATATCTTCCCCTTCTTGGTCAGTCATGTTCTACATTTCCTATGACACTGATACTGCTTAATATGAAGCAGACTTACACTACCTCTATGAGTACTACAATTATTTAATTCTCTACATCACTTTTAATCACAAAGCAATGTAAAACAGTAGACAGCATTGCAGACTTACATTCCCTCTACTCCATGTTTTGATTGGCTGCTTCAATTAGCTTATGAAAAGAAACAGTTTTTCTGAACTCATTTAAAGTGCACATACATCTCCATGATGTCCAATCCTTTGATTAGAAGTTATGTCTCTGAACTACACTTATCCTCAAGGCCAAATTGTGTAGGAGCCATTAGAACTTCTTGAAATTCCACAGATCATATCCCGAGATTATTTTCCTAAAATTTTGGTTTTAAAAACACCAGGTAAGAGTTTTTAAGGTCATACGGCAATTTTTTTTTGAAAATTAAAACAGAATCATTGCAGAATGACCAGCCATTTCTAGACTTTAAATAAGCTGTGTAATGTCCTGATGATATTGAAGGGCCGTCATGATATATAATTGCTGTAGTTACAAAAGTCCTTCCTGATATTGACAACTGCGAAGCTACAAAATTTTTTATTAAAGTTGTCAATTTTGTTCCATCAGGCCTACATCGTTGGAACATTAAAATGACGTACTGGCCATATGTTCGTATAAATAATGTGGACATCATTTCAGATTTACATTGGCTACACTCCATGCTGTGATTAGCAGCTTTTACTAGCTTATTAAAGGAGACTGATTTACTGTCTGGCAAAGTTAAATATATAAATCTTTCTGAGTCTACACTAGTAGTACTTGATACCATACAGTTCTCGCAGTCATGCTGCCATTGATAAGAAAGCCCAAACAGCTGATCTACATCTACACCTTCAGCATGTAATACATCAAGCATATACATTAAAAACTCCTGACAATCTTGCTGAATATTTTGAGAGAATTGTGTTTGCCCTGAACATCTGTCTAACAGGTTTCGAATTTCAGACACACTTTCTATTTTTGTTCTATCTGTGCTACATTTCTCTAACACAGAATTCAACAAACTGCAAAATCTTTGATCAGAATTGACCACAATCTCTTCTTTTACATTTTTTAGAGAAAACAAAACATTCATTACTACATTAGCATAGCAGTTGACACCAGAACTGTTTTCAAACTGAAAACCAACAACATCTTCAACAGAATCCTCTTTGTTTCTGCTTGTAATTTTAGGTTCATTCACTTTTTGTCTTTTTGCTACAACCTCCCCAGTATTGTTCTCATTTCTTCGTTTCCGGCCTACCAGACGTTTCTCAAACAAAGGAAACTGAGGCAAATGTGGCGCATACTCTCTTCTTAACCTATTGTATTCCTTAACACAATCTAGATCTGCACAAATGTTTCTGACATCACACTCAATCAAGTACAATCCCGATAAAGTTCTAACTCGTGACAATGCCACATATGCCATACCCTCCTTGAACACAGAACTGCCAATATTCACCAATGCAGTGTCTACACTTAAACCTTGCGATTTATGAATTGTCACCGCATATGCCAAGCAAACAGGGAACTGCTTACGGCGAACATATAAGTCTTTTACAAGCAAAAATCTAGCAGAACAACGAGCAATTAGCTGTACTTCCTCAATGCCATCAAATTTAATTTTTAAAAATTCAATTCCATCTCTATTTCTGTATTTCACAAAATCAACAACATTACCCATTGATCCATTTACCAGACCTCTTTCAACATGTAAATTCCTTCTTAAAATTATACGGCAGTTCAAGCACACATTCAGAGTCTTTTCAAAACCTGCAGTTTTAGATATAGTCTTCTCTAATGAATCCAATTTTGATTTCAGATTCTCAGACAAAATAATTGTTGATCCCATATGCTCTACTCTATCAATAGCTTCCACTTTCACAATCTCTTGCTTTTCTAAATGCAACATTTTGTTGTTAAATTTGGCACATTCTGCAAGAGTTGGCATCAAACATATTCCAGATTTCTTATCAGTAATTTTCTGAAAAATATTCTCAGGCACAACATCTTGTTCTGGATATAAATTTGACAGTAATCGTGCATGTAAAGCTTCTTTCCCATGCTCGGTCACTTTTCCAATTCTAACATCTTGTAGAATAGTCTTGTAAACTTCATCCTTTGCCTGACGCATATTTTCATGCAGTTCAGCATAATTGAAGTTTAACCATATATTGACGTTGCCAATGCTGCCTAGGCACTTCCTGGTATCTTCATGCGTGAGCATTTTGAACACAGGTTGCCCTTTCACTGGTGTCAGCTGCAGAAGATCTCCGAAAACAATGATGTGTTTGCCACCAAATAACACATCATACTCTGTTTTGAGAACTTCTTGCATCCTCAAATGCACAAAGGCAAGCATGACATTGGAAACCATGCTTACTTCGTCAATGATAAGAAGTTTCATTTTCCTCAAGATTCTTGAAACTTCAAAACAAGCATCTCCAGATAGCTTGTGATATTCTAATTTGTTGTCATGCTCCACTGGCAGCATCAGTAAACGATGTAAAGTAATCCCTTTAATATTATGTGCTGCCAGTCCAGTTGGAGCAGTGACAACACAAGACAGCGATGACTCTGTCCTTTCCTGCAAATAGCATGAAATTGCTTTAATGAGGAAACTTTTTCCAGTTCCCGCTTCTCCACTCACGTACAGTCGGACAGGCTTCAACGACGTACATGAGCACTCTTTCTTATCATGACTTAATCCATGATCAATTTGCATGGTAACTTCGTCATATATTTTCCTCTGCTCAACGTTGAGTTGCCTTTCCAACTCTTCTAAGTTAACCGCATCCTCTTGAGCATGTGCCATGGCTCTTTCCACCTCATTCATAGCAGTGGCAGCTTCATTTTCAATAAGAGGTCCTCCTAGTGGATCCTGACTCAATGAAGCAGAACTCTGACTGTCCTGAGAACTGTCTCTGGCAATCTCGGCTGCAATCGTTGCTTCCTGCTCAATTTCCGCATTCAACATTTCTACATATTTGGGAAAAGCAGGACATTCTATGGTCTCCTTGGCGGCATTGAAAGAGTCTTCATAACAGAGGAAATCTCCAAGCAGTTCCTCTTCTGCACGCCAAGGCTTGAAAAGTTGCAAAAGTGCTAAATAGAAAAACTCCTTTTTTTCAGGAGATTCGCCACTCAATTTTCGATGGTTTATCAAGTGGCATTTTCTTTGCTTCACCAGACATCCCTCACTTCCTATTACAGCATACACTCCTTTCTCAGTATCTTCTTTGATGTTCCTCTTGAACATGTAATTTTGCAGAACCTCATACAGACAAACATTCTCTAGGTGACTGCTTCGATTTGGATAATATGTATCCAACATGTTTGTCTTCAAAATGTCGGTACTGTTTGGCTCCTTTTCCGCCAAATACTCAATTTCCCGCACAGGTTTGAGAACTCGATTACGCGTTGCAGCAAGACCAAGACTCGCCCAAACGATACTCCTGGACTTGGCATAGAGACTTGCTGAAGACAACCGGTCAGAACATTCGTACGCTCCGATTTCTCGATGCGACAACATCTTCAGACTGAAACTGTACAACTTCTTGCTGAGGCTCTTTTCATGGGAAATGTCCTCCCACATATCCTTCAATTCTGTCTTCTCTTTTTTGGTGATGTAAGACGTCACATACCGAGCCACAGCCATACAGTTATCAGCCACAAACTGTATATCCATGTTAGCATTCCACATGGACAAAATCACCGGGTTGTAGTCGTTGATGTACTTGGACTCTTCGTTCCTCTTCAAATTGTAAGTGTTTTTAGGTGATTTCTTCATGACATTGTGTCGCAGCGAAGACATCAAACTGTTTACTCTTCCTTTAGAAATCACCGGTCGTGGAAAGCCGAAACGACATTTAGTGTAGAACTTGTCCTTGTTTCGGAATTTACGACGGCAGTACTTTCCACATCGATGGCTTTGGAAACGCAGAACTTTTTCTCTTAGGCTTTTCTTCTCCTTTGCGTTTGGAACAGCACACGTAGAATACTGTTGGATGAAACTCATCACTGAGTCATCTGGATCCGTTCCAAATTTAGGTGCATCCTTGATCCACAGCAACATATGTATATGAGGAGCACCTCTTGCTTGGTACTCCTTTCTCCAGAAGAAATCCAACACCTCTCCAAGAGGTGGATTCTTCTTATTCATGATGAAAGACATCATAGCTTCAAATCTATGATTGAAGTACCTACATACATTGACTGGATCCAAAGAGCACAGTTCTCCGGGTGTCTTGAATTCGATGTTTTCTACGTTAGCATTTGCCTCTCGTAGAAATTCAAGTAAGTCTTCCCAGCCATACTCGGCACAGCTCAGAGTGAGGAACCATGTGGGAGTACCTAAGTTCCTCAGCATACATTTTAAATCACCATGACGACGGTACCAGTACTCATTAGTACCACGCTGACACGCCATGAGATTAATCAGGTGAGAATCCAAAATACTATCTTGGACATTCACTTTATCCATAAAATCACTTGCCGAGATGTTTTGCATGTGTATACCACTTTTCAAGATGTGGTTCACTGCATATGACAGTCCAGACAGATCGCTTTCAAACAGGAGATGAAACAAATAAGGAATGCATTGTCGAAACCTAGCATCTCCTGCATACAATCGCAAAGTCCGGTATTCAGAAGCAGGAATTTGATGAGGTCGCTCATCATATCTTCCTCCCTGACCTGTTGGAAAAAGCTGTGGGAAACACCGAGCTTCCAAACTTTCCTCCCAAACACTAATGGGACTCCCTTTGGCTTGTTTCATTTGAAACAACTCAATAGCATTCCCCATGACTTCCTTTGAATGCAAAGGATGAACACTATAATGTTCATATATTTCCTCACTAGTAGAGGGTTCTACTTTCTCAATTTGACCAGCACACAAATCGCTATCCTCTTCCTCACTTACTTCCTCTTCTTCAACATATACATTCTTATAGTATTTATTATTTTTTTTCAAATACAATGTTGCCTTTTTAACTTTCCTAACATCTACTAAATCTTGCCATATTTTCTTATTCTTTGTCGGAACCCCATTAACTAAGATAACCAGAGGTTCCTCTTCCACTTTTTCTACTCCAATTGTGTTAATGTTTTTCTTCAAATCTAGAGGCAAATAAACAACTCTTCCCTTTAATCCTCTCTGTAAATCTGATGGAGGCAATTTCCCTGTCTTTGGCTCCATTCTTACAATAGCCTGAAAGGGATGGATACTTTGAATCAAAATAGATTCATAAGTATTTAAATCCTTCAATTCAGAAGGAATCTCAACCAATTCCAGATTATTATGAACTGCTCTAGCAGGCATCTGGTTTTGTTTTAATTTGTTACAACAATAAGTACACACACGTTGATCCAATCCCAAATCAAAACAATTTTCTACCATCAAGTATGTTGCAAAATCCTTCCATTCACTATTATTTTCCCTTTCACTTTTTGCATATAAATCCACTAACTTAGTCTGATTCTTATAATAAGTGCGTCGACAACACACACAAGTGAAATTAGGCATCTCACTTGATTTCATGTCAAACGTCGCAATTTCCCTCTGGAAATTATCTGTACTGGAAACATGTACAGTATCTTCCAAATGACCCTCTATTTCTTGCTCAATTTCAACATTCTCCTCTTTACTTCCAAAGTAACAAAACTCAATTTCTTCACATATATTCCTCACATCTATTTCAGAACCATGCAAAAGAGCAGCGCATAATTGTTTCAGCATAATTGCTGGACTCTTAGCATAATACAACAGTCTAACTAACTTCCTCACTTTGTTATGATGCACTGCTAGCATCCTGAAATGATGAAAAACACTCTGGCATACTCTCCTGGAAAGACAAGCCAGTGAATGACCATGCAAACCTGTCACTTCTCTCACTCTGCAAGGATCTAATTCTTGCAACAACCTCATTTTCTGCTTCAAACTTTTCTTGTTAAATGACCGTACAAAATCACAAAGCAAATTGATGGAATCCTGTCGCACACTGCAAATACTACTACACTTCCAGGTGTACACAGGACCCTTAGCACGTCTTCCTAAAACCTCATTACCTAACAACTCTTCTGCCTCTGTTGTCACAAGTTTTTCTTTTTCAACTGGACAACCATCTTTCACTTCATAAGCACGACCACTGATGTCAACTGCATGCACCAAATCATTATCCTGGAAATAACTCTCTTCATTAAAAAATGCCTCACAGCTTGAACTATGTATCCATTCTCCAGAAAAAACTTCACAAAAATTACTACGATTAACTATTCTCTTCCATCTACTATTTCTTTTGAAATCAAAAATTGCCTTGTTTAGCTTCCTAATTCTATTGATTATCAAAATAAATAACTTACGTTTAATTTCAAAAGCCTGATCAATAACTTTCTCAACTTTTTTTTTTCTCCTATAAAAAACTAATTTCTGTTGACCTTTCTTAATATTTTTTAACAAATTGCCAATTATCCTGTTACGGAACATTCGTTTACGAATCTCCGTAAACTGTTGTTTCCTTCTACTATCATGCACAGATTTATCTCTTGCTCTAGCAGTAACATTTTCATTTGTCCTTTTCTTTCCATTTGATTTACTTGTGTTGTTATGGATTGAAACATTTTCTGTACTAATATTTTTTTTATTAGAAATATTTTTTATGAAATATTTAGAGCTCTTACCCGGTGCTTTCTTCATCGCTTGAGAAATCTTTTTGTTAGAGGACTGCTGCATTTTTTTTTTCTCCTGCTGTCTTTGACGTTTTGCAGCCTTCATCTCTCTTATTTTTGTAGGCATAGTTGAATCTGAGGAAAAATATAATAAAAATGTTAATAAAAAAATATTATCAAACAGTAACTCAGTAATAGTGATCAAAAACATAACACACTACTTGACATTTTAAATAGAAGATTTTTTAGTCCTTGCAAATTTACAATACAGAAATAGCAGAAAAGAAATGAGATTTATATTTATGTTACCTATGCTATTTTATATGTGAATCTGATCTAATTTTATGAGCATATTTTAATATTTTATTGAAGACACTACACATAACCTGTTTTTGAAGGTGTCTTTATTTTTAAATTAAACGGTTTACCTTTTTACTTTTTATTGATTATAAATTTTAAAAATAAATGTTTATACTTCCAAAGGCTCAAGCAGGTCAGCTTCCCATCCTATATCATATAATTCGGACAAATCTGCATCCTCATCACGCTCTTCTTCATCCTCAGGATTTAAATCATCCAATGGATCAACATCCACTGATGTTTCAATTACAAGTTCAATGATGAGGTCAAAATCAACTGATTGCAGATTGTCGCTCATGTTGAGGTTGTCTTTATCTTTAAAGAAAGACAACAACAATGAGATGTTGCAGAGTAAGAGACAAATCTCACAGATTATAATAGTAAAATTATTTAACAAGAGTAACATTTTGCAGCTATTATTTAGCCATGTCCAGCGATGCTGAGCAGGTGAAGCCTATGTCTAATTTTTCACTGAACAGGACTCATCTGTTCTTAACCTTGGATAAGCCTCAACGACTCTGTGTCCCCTGCACATACTCAAATGTTAAAGTGCAGATTTATATTAAATGGCACATCCCCAGGCATGCACCAGTTAATGTGCACCACTGCTTTACCACCCATGGTGTGCCGCATTTACAATCAGATAGGAGAAAGCTGCTTCAAAACCCTGCGCCTGCTTGAAGCTGGCATAGGTCTTGACGCAGCATTGTATAGATGGGGCACCCCTGATCCTTGCTGGAGCTGCATCGCACTTACGATACAACTCCAGCAATGCGCCACCTTTACAGCACAGATGCGTCACGCATCTGTGCCTTTTTTGCCCCATGCTGCGCCGCATTGTAAATGCAGCACACCATGGGTGGCGGAACAGTGGCGCAGGATGACTGTCACATCCCTGGGGATGCGCCACTCATCATAAATCTATCCCTAAGCTTCTTATCTTGTTACAGATGAACTGCCATATGTATCATCAAAATATTTTACATATTATAAATAGCAAATTTTAAGGAATAAATAGCGATTCTTTACTATTCCTAATTTGCAATGAGCAAATTGCTAATTGCAAATTACCCATTCATTTCCATAGGCTAGGAGGCTCATAGGAATTAATGTTGCAAGTTGTGATTAGCAATTAGCTCATCACAAAATAGGATTTTTTTCAAGCGTGCAGGGGTATCTCAAGAACACCCTGCTGCACCCCTGAAAAAGAAATTTGGGAGCACATGGCACACCTACATGCCCTAATGGCATGTATGGGCGTCATATGGGACCTTTTTTTTTTTTTAAAAAAAATTCTTTTTGAAAAGAATTCGCAAATTACCACAAACTACAAGTTGGTGGTAGTTTCCAAATCCTTAATATCATTTTTTACATATTTTTTTTTTATACATTGCATTTAAGGAATCACAAATTTTGAATTATTGACATTTTAAGTAATTTCCACATGTGCACTGTTTTCTAAATATAATTTGAAAATCGTTTTTGGGGAAAAGTAATGGTTTGCAAATTTATGACAAGGACATAATGGTGTATGCTTCTCTATAAGGCATTTCAGTATCTCTAATGTCATTTTTCCCATATTACATTATAAGACCTTTCCCCATGAAGCACATTCCTTGTAAATATGCTCCCACCAGTGCATTGCAAATTTAGATTTTGACTGTTTCAGACACATAGCCATGTTGAAAGTGACCCAAAAAAATTGCAAACGTTTAAAAAAAAAACATTCATGTGTCTTAATGACATTTTAAGTCATTTCCCCATGGACAATGTTTTCTAAGTGGCACAAAAGAGGTATACACCTATCATAAATCTGTCCCTAGAATTATAAATGATTAAATCAGGATGACAATAAGATGTGGCCTATCCAGAGGTTTGTTTAAGGTGAGGCCTACTCAGGATTGCAGATTAAAGTTATGCTTGATGAAGAATACAGAGGAGATAATTTATTGTAAAGGCCTACCAATGAAGTAAGTGATTTCTACTTCATTGCACCAGTCATCATAAATGTATCCATAAGCTTCTTATCTTGTTAGACATCAACCGCCATATGTATCATATAACTATTTTGCATTTCCAAAAAAGCGAATTTTAAGGAATAAATAGCGATTCTTTACCATTCCAAATTTGCGATGAGAAAATTGCTAATTGCAAATTACCCATTCATTTCCATGGGCTAGGAGGCTCATATAAATGAAGGTGCAATTTGCGATTAACAATTTGCTCATCACAAATTAGGAATTTATTCCAAAAGTGCAGGGGTGTCTCAAGAACACCCTGCTGCAACCCTGAGAAAGAAATTTGGGGGCATATGGCGAACATAAATTTTAACAACATTCCTTTACCTCAAAAACGATTTTCAAATCATAACTTCAAAACACTACACATGGGAAAATTACTTAAATTGTCCTTAAGACACATAAAAGCGTATTTTGATTGGCTTTCCTGCATGGTAGGGTCACTTTTAACATGGCTATGTAACATAAACATTCAAAATCAAAATTTTCAATGTACAGGTGGGAGCATATTTACAAGCAATTTGCGCCACAAAGAAAGGTCTGACATTAAAATGGGAAAAATAACATCAGGGACAGTCAATTGCCTTATAAAGAACCATACACCATTATGTCCTTCTCATGAATTTAAAAACAATTCCTTTTTCCCAAAAACGATTTTCAGATCATAATTTCAAAAAACTGCACATGAGAAAATGACTTAAAATGTCATTGAAACACATGAAAGCGTTTTTTTATTGGCTTTCCTGCATGGTTGGTTCACTTTTATCATGGCTATGTAACACAAACATTGATAATTAAAATTTTCATGCACATGTAAGAGCATATTTACAAGCAATTTGCGCCACAGAGAAAGGTCTTACACTAAAATGAGAAAAATAACATCAAGGACAGTCAATTGCCTTATAAATAACCATACACCATTATATCCTTGTCATGATTTTAAAAACAATTCCTTTTCCACAAAAACGATTTTCAAATCATAATTTCTAAACACTGCACATCAGAAAATGACTTAAAATGTCATTAAAACACATGAAAGCATTTTTTGATTGGCTTTCCAGCATGGTTGCGTCACTTTTAACATGGCTATATAACAAAAACATTCAAAATCAAAAATTTCCATGCACATGTGAGAGCATATTTACTAGCAAATTGCGCCACATAAATCATAATTTTCTCCTTAAAGCACACTATTCTCTATCTAAAGTAAAGAAATATTTTCTCACCTTAGCAAATACTTTGAGTTTGAAAACAGTCTCAGAAACACACCAATTTGTCTTCAGCAGAGCAAAAGGTATGCACTCCAGAGTCTGCAGCTATCAAAAGCACAGAAATGGTGTAATTCTTCACACATATTTCTCATGTCACCCAATCAAAACTCTTCCCTCACTTTTTTTCAAATGAAAACCCTTCCCCCTCTGCCCTTTCTGCCTATTTTCCATAGCAACCACCTCTTGGAGAAACTCTGGTGTTTGCAAATTCACACAACAATGTTGCAATTGAACTCTGAACTCTCAGTGCACCTGCATATCCAGTGCTTTCTTTCATTTAATGATTTTTTATTGACCACTCAAAATACATCTTTCAAAGAACACATCTCTACACCCTAACTTTCTGTTTTCATCAATCAAAATCCACCAATCACTGTTACTACTTCATGAACACAGAAACTCCACAGTTTTTTTCATTTCAAACTCACATTTTTTCAACTGCCATTTCATTGCCACACTTCATCTGACTGCAGGAGAACCTTCTCTCACCATGTTTTCTGTCTGGATTGTTGGTCATAGTTATATTCACTGGGCTCAAAGGTACGTTGAAAGCAGGAATTTACCTAACCTCAATTTACAAGATGTGGAAATTAAGTGGTTTGGCCAGAGAGGATTAAAATGTCACCAATTGATACCATTGGTGAAAACCTTTATGCATTTGCCAAAACCTGACCTGTTAATTGTGCACTGTGGAGGTAATGACTTGGGCACTTTGACTGGTGTAGGTCTGGAAATGCTTTTAAAGGACACCTTTGAGCAATTAATGGCACTTTTTCCTCAGACTGCCTTGGTATATTCAAATATATGCCAAAGACAGAAATGGAGGTGGTCAAACCAATTTTGTCCACAAATTGAGAAGTCGAGGAAGCATGTAAACAAATCTGTTTCAGCTTACATGAGAGACCATGGAATGGGCTCCCTGTACAACAATAACTTGCGTTACTACATGCAAGATATCTACAGAGGAGATGGAGTTCACTTCTCAGATGAGGGCAACAGAGTTTTCACTCTGAATTTAAAAATGTGCATTGGTACCTACTTATAAGTACCTAAATGTACCATAAACCCAAAAGCTCTTCTCAGAGCTACCCTACATCTAATCACTCACAATTATTTTTTTACTCTAACTATTTTCACTAATTTTCAACAAAATACGCTCCCTGGTGCGCTACCCGGTACGCGTACCGGGAGCTAACCTCGCGAAATTTTTTAAAAAAATGTTTTTTTTTCCGCACATATGGGCCTCCTCAGCCACCCTCACAAAACCTAGGGGGTCAAGATAAGTCTACTGTGCCCCCTTCTACCCATTCTGAACATTATTTGCCCTCCATCTTGTATCATAATTCGACCGAAACACAAAATGGTGAACTCCCGTTACGCTTAAGGTTCGCGTACCAGGGCGCTCACCGGTTCGCGTACCGGGTCGCTTCCTGGGAAGCGCACCATCAAAAAAGGTGGGAAAGTAGTTAACAGAAAAGCCACTGGAGACAATTTCACCAAATATAGAATAGCTCATACTACATACCAATCCCTACCATTTTCACAAATTTGATTGGAATTCCATTTAGCCATTTAGCCTGTAGTCCTCTCTAAATACCGTGAGGTAAATTACTTCACAAAACACATCTGAAGTGTTGGAATTGACAACCAATTAAAATGTTACTTTCATTTTCTACTTTTTTTACATGATATTTGATTGGTTATGTACCCGAATATATATAAAGGAAGAGAAGGAAACACAGCCATTTTGACTACTACTTCCTGGTGTACATTTCATTTGGATTTTCATTAATAACTTCAACTTCTTTTTAAAGGTAAGTTGTTATTTTTAAAACTGAAGTATATTGTGCACTTTAAGTTAATATGGCAAACTTTTTCTGTTAGTTATATACTATCCCTCTGTAGTACTTATAAATTTAGATACACTTTTTTATATTCCTACTTCCACTCTGATACTATACACTGCCCAAAGATAAATTCTCTGATAAAAACTGCCTATCTAAAATTAATCCCAACAGTGCCCTACCTCTACTAATATATATTTTTTTAATGCAAATTTCAGGAAAAATGGAAAGTGAACAAAACATTTCATTTGAAATTGTCCTTCCAGAGTCCAACACAGAAATCATTGATCCAAATGAGATTGAATTTATGGATGAAACATGGGACCAAGAACTACTGCAATGTGTGCAAGCAGTAGATAACCTCCTTGCAAATGAGGACATTTTACAACCTCAGAGACTACAATCTATATTCCATGATTATGAAATTTCTGACAATGAAATGTTAGAAAGTTTAATAAATTATGAAACACAATAAAAAAAGTTTAAAAAAAAAAAAAAATAATCAACAAAACCAACAATCAATTAACATACAGCATTTGAAAAGTCTATCATTCATTTTTTATTGTGATACGCTCCCCAGTACGCTTCCCGGTTCGCGTACCGGGCGCTAACCACGAAAAAAAACAAAAAAAATTTTTTTTTTTTTTTGCTTAGCGGGGCCCCTTTAAAGCCTCCACATCAAACCTAGGGGGTCAGGGAGTATCTACTATGCCCCCTTAAGGTCATTTGCCCCTTCGCTTTTGACCTCCTCTTGTCTCTCGATCCTACCGAGAGACAAGATGGCGGCCGCTCCGGACTGTTTAGAATGTTGACAGACACCGGAGAGCCAATCAACTTCGCTACGCGAAGTTCCGTTACGCGTCAAGTACGCGTACCGGGGCGCTGCCTGGTCCGCGCTTACAGATATATATCTTTTTTTGAACGTTATTTTCTCAAAATCCACTGCAGCACATATATTAAGACCTACAAAAGGCACATCGGGCTACCAGTCCCTACAATTTTGCCAAGTTTCGTGCAAATCCATTCAGCCGTTCGGGCTAAAAGTGAGGCTAACCGCCCTATGGAAAACTCAATGTTAAAAACACGTTTTGGGACCCCCCTTTTTTCTCGGCCCCCCCTGGACCAACTCCCCCCAAATTTCCAGTGGCTGCTCAGAAACAAAATGTTCCATTTTCCAGAAAATTTCAGCCAATTCCGTCCACAAACGCCAAAGTTATTAGACATAGAATTTTCAAAAATCCCATAGGGAAAAAATCCTAACTATATATACCTACTGGCGACCGCCAGTAGGTAATATATATATATATATATAAAATATTCTTAAACTTTTTAGAAACACTCAGTCACTGGATGATGTAATCAGTGATGTCATCAGTGATGTCATTTGAGATGTCATCAGTGATGTAATTGACCATGTCATGAGTGATGTAATATGTGACGTCATCAGCAGTGCATTGCGGGGGCGCGAGTTATAGTTAGCTCAGCTAACTAAAACCGCTGAATTTCTCTGGTTTTGTTCGTGTGAAATGTCAGCCTTACTATAACGTTCCTGTAACGTGTTTTTTTCAGTGAAAATATCTCTCTCTCTCTCTCTCTCTCTCTCTCTATATGTATATATATATATATATATATATATATATATATATATATATATATATATATATATGAACAAAGGGGTTTCTCTGCATGGATACTAGTATTTTTTTTACAATTTCTCATTGACCTATATGCATATGCACATATGGAATCCATATACTGAGTGTTAGAAATGGGGGTCTCTAGTTGGCAGTGGTATGCACCCTGTCCAAGTAGGGAACGGTCCTTCTAGTCAGGATAATGGAGTTACACACTTAGATAGCCCTTGCTCACCCCTTTGGTAACTTTGCACAAGCACACAGGTTTATCTCAGAGGCAGTGTGTAAAGTATGTGCACCCAAACACAAAGTAACACAGTGAAAACACTACAAATGGACACCACACCAGTGTACAAACATAAACAATCTTTATCTAAACCAAAAGACCAAAATGACAAAAATACAACATACAAAACTTAAAATATGACTTTTAAAAGGTATCTTGCAAAAATACAGTTCCCAGAAAACAATATTCCCAACTGGGACTAGCACAATGTCGTGACAAGTACAAATTTCTAATTTACGGTGCCGACTGCAAGGTGGGCGGGCCAGCCTAGGAGTCACACGATCCCCAAAACAGTACTGTGGAAAATGATGAAGTCAAAAGACATTGGAAGGCGTCGCGGTGGTAAAGCGTCGTAGGGCCGAGGTGACGTTACTGCCGCAGGGGAGGGGAGGCGAGGCATCAAGTCCTTTCAGGGGAAGCGAGGCGCTGACTCTGGGCTGTGCAGGAGAGGTGATGCTGCATTGGTTGCGAGGCGTCAGTTCTGTATGACGGTGCAGCGTCAATGAGTACAGGAAGTCACTTACGCCCGTTGTCAACTCTGTGGTGGTGCAGAGGATGTGCTGGTTTCGGCTAGCATCAGGGTGAGGCTTCACTTCATGCGCTGCATGAGCGGTACCCTCGGTCCAGGTGCAGGCAGCAGCCTCAGTGATGATGTCAGAGTCGATGCGGAGACGGTGTCAGGAATCTTAAACCCCCACCCCCCAACTAACAACCAGCGAACCTTGCCCGAAGTCAATGACTCCCAAATCTCACTCGCAACCACAAGGTGATCTCCCACTCCCTACACCCAGGTCTACCCATAGGGACATCTTGAACAATTTCAACACCAAAAGCCAGCCCAAAGAGCCCACTCAACACCCACATCCGACACCCACACTCTACGACTCCAATCATGTAAGGCCACCCAAGATTCAACGACCCAGATTGTCCAACACCCCACTCTGGAACCAGAGACGACCCAGCGACTTGCCCTGCTGGAAAGCCAGCTAAAAACGGTAATACTGGGCCTCACCGAAATCTTACGGAACATCACCTCACCACAAAAGCCGAACAAACTCCCATCTTCGAAACCCACCCACACCCTCCAACTCCAATCACACAAGGCCTCAAATGACCAAATGGCTCAGCTGGACCACAAACCCCCCTCCTTAACCGGACACTAAGACCCAAAAGAGCAAGAGCCGCAATGTCCCCGAGTGAAGCGATGAATCTAGCCTGATCGTATAACACATCCACTACTGCCCCCCCAACTCCAAGATCCATGTTATCACTGGATTTGGAAGAGACTGCTCCCACCCCAGACCCCCAAGACCACCAGCCTTCCTCACCAATATCCCCAGGGCCCCCTTTAAGAAAAAACCCAATTTGGGGGAGGGATCCTCCACCAACTGCATGCTCGTTAACTGCAGATCGGCCACCAAACATGCCACAGAACTAGCTGAGACCATCCTCACCCATGACATAGACTTCACGTTCATTACCGAAACATGGCTAAATGAGATCTCCCCCCCCCCCAACCATGGACATGCTTGTGCCCCCTGGTTTCACAATCATCCACAAAGACAGAATTAACCAACGAGGAGGAGGTATGGCAATCATACACAAGAATGACATCACTGTGACGGAAACCGATGCCCTAGAATACAACTCTTTTGAATGTCTCACTGCCACCATCAAGACAAGCAACAACAATTCATTACTTTGCCATCTCCTTTACCTTCCGCCAGGAAACACTGCCTCATTTGGAGAACACCTCTCCGACCTGATAACTCACTACTCACTCCGTGACTCCAACAACTTAATTCTTGGCGACCTCAATATACACTGGAATGAAAAAAACAACACACTAATCAAAACCCTAAACGATCTCCTAATAAACTACAACCTCACCCAACACTGCACTGAGAAAACTCACAATAAAGGCTCAATCCTGGATGCCATTATCGCACAACCAGATTTAGTTTCAATTGGCCACACCCTGCCTGTTGACTGGTCTGATCACCATATCATTCTCTTCCACATCAACCAAAAGATCCAGTGTCAGGCCCGCACGCAAGACCTCCCCACTGGGAAAGAAATCTAAGTCAGATTCCCCTTGAAGACCTGGAGGAAAGGTTAAACTCCATCCTCACTAACCACAAAGGTGAGCTCTCAACAACAGAACTCACCTCTCACTACAACTCTACCATGTCCTCCATTATGGACCAACTAGCCCCCCTGAAACTAAAAAGAGTCAGGAACATACCATCAAGATCATGGTTCAACACAGACATAAACTCTGAAAGAAGAGAACTAAGAGCTACAGAAAGACTTTGGCGCAACAACCGGTCCACAATCCTACGAAATAGACTGAAATCAGTTCGCCGAAAATATAATAAACACATAATGAACGAAAAATCTTCCTTCTTTCGTAGTGCCCTTGCTAATGCTAAAAACAGGCCCAAAGAACTCTTAAATCTCATTAGGCAAAAAACTTCCAAACCCACTACAACACTAGCTGCGGCCTCAACTTTGCCAATTTCTTCACAGACAAAATCACCAAGATAGAACTCTCCCTGGACGTTCACCATAGTCCCTCTGCCAGCAAATTGCCTCCAGTAATGGAAGAGACCACTCCCAAGCACCTCGCAAGCCTATGGAAATCTTTCAATCTCATCTCCGAAGCAGAGATAATCAAAATGATTTCCAACTCCAAACCCTCAGCACACTTCTTGGATCCCATACCTGCCCAACTGGCCAAAAAGCTCACACTCTCCCTAGCCCAGCTCTGGACAGAGATTATAAATAGCTCCCTAAGCACAGGAACCATGCCGGATTGTCTAAAAATTGGCCAAGTAACACCTCTACTGAAAAAATCAGGCTCCGACACAAACGATCTGAACAACTTCAGACCCATCTCCAACCTCCCTCTCCTAACGAAATTCCAGTAAAGATGTAATCTCCTCCAACTTACTCAACACCTGGACATCACCAACCTTATTGACCCACACCAATAGGGTTTCAGAAAAAGATGCAGCACAGAGACAGCAATCCTAAATATAATAGACGATATGCACAAATCCCTTGACACAGGTCAATGTTGCCTACTCATACTCCTGGACCTATCGGCAGCTTTCGACACGGTTGACCACAAACTTCTCATTAAGACACTTAAAGAAAGGGTTGGAGCGGAGGAGGTGGTCTTACAATGGTTCACCTCTTTTCTACAAAACCGCACCCAAAAAATACAAAATAAAAACTTCCTGTCCGACTTAGTCCCTGTTAGCAGGGGTGTCCCACAAGGATCAGTTCTCTCGCCGCAGCTTTTCAACATCTATATGGAACCACTTACCATCATATTAAAAAACAACAACATACCCTTCCACCTCTATGCTGACGATACCCGGATCTATCTGGAAACCTTCTCCATCGAAGACATTCAAAGACTGAACGACACTCTAAGAAAAGTTGAGCACTGGTTATCACAAACCACCTGAAACTAAACCAAGACAAGACAGAAATCCTCTTCATCTCCAACAAGGAGAAAAAAAAACTAATCACTGAATGGTTAAAAGCTATCAATGCTCTCAATCACAAACCCACCCCAGCCAATTCTGTAAAATCGCTGGGAATCACTTTGGACCCTAAGTTAGACATGAGTAAACACATCAAGAACACTGCAAAGAGCGCCTTCCTCAACCTCAAACTATTCAACAAAATAAAGCCCTTCATCCCTCCCAATGACCTCAAACAAGCCACTCAATCCCTGGTGCTGTCAAGACTGGACTACGGAAATGCAACCCTCACAGGATCAGAAAAATCTCACCTAGCCCCCTCAGATCAACTCTGAACGCAGCAGCTAGAATGGTCACCGGAGTCAAGAAATATGAGCACATCTCGCCTGCACTTAGAGAACTAAAATGGCTCCCAATCGAAATGCGTGCCAACTTCAAATTTGCCTGCCTCACACACAAAGCGCTACACACAGGGAATCCCGCCTACCTGGCCTCAAAACTCCAGAAGGCCTAAGGAGCACCGACACCCTACTCCTTATCCCCCGAAAACTCGTAAATAGAAAACCGCATCTCGCTCCTTTGCAGAAAATGCACCAAAAATCTGGAACTCCATTCCAATCCATATCAGAACCAATCCCTCCTTCCTAATTTTCAAAAGGCAGCTCAAAGACCTCTTCCTCAATCAATCTATCACGAATGGATAGCTAAAGCCTAACTAATCGAAACCTGCCCATAGCAGCACTCAGACACTTTGGGCCCGATTCACAGAATTAACTTAAGACAAAATCCTAAACTTACTACCATTTTGGTATTCACAGAAGGCACTTACTCATTTTGGTATTCACAGAAGGCACTTACTCATTTCGGTATGCACAGAAGTTAGGAGTCCTAACTTTAGGACTCCTAAATGCCTTCTGTGAATACCAAAAGTCTTAGAGTTAGGATTTTCTCAATCTAGTAGTAGTAAAGTTAGGACTCCTAACTTTAGGACTCCTAAATGCCTTCTGTGAATACCGAAAGTCTTAAAGTTAGGATTTTTTTCAATTTAGTAGTAGTAAAGTTAGGACTCCTAACTTTCGGACTCCTAAATGCCTTCTGTGAATACCGAAAGTCTTAAAATTAGGATTTTTCTCAGTTTAGTAGTAGTAAAAATAGGACTCCTAACTTTAGAACTCCTAAATGCCTTCGGTGAATACCGAAAGTCTTAAAATTAGGATTTTTCTCAATTTAGTAGTATTAAAGTTAGGACTCCTAACTTTCGAACTCCTAAATGCCTTTCGTGAATACCGAAAGTCTGAAAATTAGGAATTTTCTCAGTTTAGTAGTAGTAAAGTTAGGATTCCTAACTTTAGAACTCCTAAATGCCTTCTGTGAATACCGAAAGTTTTAAAATTAGGACTTTTCTCAACTTTACTACTACTAAACTGAGAAAAATACTCATTTTAAGACTTTCGGTATTCACAGAAGGCATTTAGGAGTCCTAAAGTTAGGAGTCCTAACTTTACTACTAGTAAATTGAGAAAAATCCTAATTTTAAGACTTTCGGTATTCACATAAGGCATTTAGGAGTTCTAAAGTTAGGAGTCCTAACTTTACTACTACTAAATTGAGAAAAATCCTAACTTTAAGACTTTCGGTATTCACAGAAGGCATTTAGGAGTCCTAAAGTTAGGACTCCTAACTTCTGTAAATACCAAAATGAGTAAGTGCCTTCTGTGAATACCAAAATGGTAGTAAGTTTAGGATTTTGTCTTAAGCTAGTTCTGTGAATCGGGCCCTTTGACACTAAGTCCTAACCTCATTAATCTCACCTAGAGCCCCAGTACTTTCTTAGACGACATCTCTGTGAAATGTCACAAGACACTGGACATCCTACTATGCTAACATATCTTATGAAGGACAATGGGCTCCTTTTCGAAGATACTCTGCGATGCGTCCTAACCCACTAGACATATTACTGTGTACATTTTTATTTGAGTGATAATGCTGTAAATCGCTCTGATACCCTCTGGTCTAGCTAGCGCTATATAAAACTTTTAAATAAATAAATATTTCTCTTGAGTTTTGCAGCCCAACAAACACCTCCAGTGGCACAGAACTGGAATTTGTACCACCAGACAGGACAGAACTCCCAGCAGTGGAGTTTGTGGATGCAGCAGGTGAGGTCTTTGTGTCCCTCAGACTTCTTAACAGGAGGTAAGCTCTACATCAAGCCCTGGGGGAATCTTCTCAAGCAGGATAAAGCAAAGTAAAAGTCCAGTCCTTTCCACTGCCCCATGCAGAAGCAGCAACTGCAGGCCAACCAAACAAAGCAACACACAGCAAAGGGGCAGCACTCCTCCTGACAGCTCTTAAGCTCTTCTTCTTGGCAGGATCCTCTTGATCCAGAAGTGTTCTACAGTTCTGGGGTTTTAGGTATAATACTTATACCCCTTTTCCCTTTGAAATATTTGTTCAGAAAGTCTCTATCGCTCAGAAAAAGCAGTTCTGTCCTCTCTGGTTCAGTTTCACTACAGGAGGTGGAGACAGCATTGTGCAGAGCAGCCACAGCTTATTTGGGTGTCAGTGACAACTTCTCCCACCACTGTAGCCCAGGATGGCCCCTCAGCATATGCAGGGCACACCTCAACTCCCTTTGTGTGAGTGTCTGAAGTGAATGCACAAACAGGCCCTGTCAGTCTAAAACCAAAGGGTGAATCCACAAGCAGGCAGAGGGACACAGGATGGTTAAAAAATAAAATTCCCACTTTCTAAAAGTGGTATTTTCAAACACACTATTTAAAATAACACCTTTACTAAAAGGTGTGTTATTAAATTCTGAGTTCAAAGAGCCCAAACTCCAACTCGCTAGCTGTTCCCAATCGAAAGTTACACTTGTAAAATGTTACAAGGCAGCTTCAATGATAGCCTATGGGAGAGCAAGTCCTTGCAATAGTGAAAAACTAAATTGGTTGTATTTCACTATCAAGACATGTAAAACACATCAGCACATGTTCTGCCTTTCACCTACACTGCACCCTGCCTATGGGGGTGCCTTGGGCCTTCTTAGGGGTGACTTACATGTAAGAAAAGAAAAGGTTAGGGCCTGATAAGTTGGTGCACTTGCCAGGCTGAAATGGAAGTTTAAAACTGTGCACGCAGACACTGCAGTGGCAGGTCTGTAACACTTTTGAAAGGCTACTTGTGTGGGTGGCACAATCAGTGCTGCAGGCAACTAGTAGCATGTGATTTACAGGTCCTGGGCACATACAATGAACTTTACTAGAAACATATCAGTAAATCAAATATGCCAATCATGAATAACTAATCAGAATCACAATTTATAAAGAGAGCATATGTACTTTAGCATTGATCAGCAGTGGTAAAGTGCCCAGAGTCCTAAAGCCAACAAAAACAGGGTCCGAAAAATGGGAGGCAAAAAGTTTAGGGATAAACTTGTCAAAAGGGCTAGGTCCAACACTGTGTTTGTACGCAAGTCCAACTTTGGTCTAAGATTTCTGTCTCACCACTTTTAAAATCCACCAGCCACCACTGGTGGGTATATATACATCTGTGATGGTAATGCAAGGGTGCTGAAGAACTGTTTTTTTACTTGACATGTGTGCATCAGAGGGGAAGGAGAAAGAAAAACATGGATCTGTGGCCACTCTATAATTGAGTGGGCCAGAGTAGAAGCAGAGAGGATGAGAGACTGTGCACAGCTGGGTTCGGACATGGACAATGTGGTGGTGCAATGGTATGGACAAGGGGACACATGGTGCAGACAGTTAATGCCGCAGCTGTGGGAACTAGGGAAAATGGTCACAGCTGGAGGTATTGTTAATTCATGTAGGGGAAATGACCTAGTCCAGATTACAGGATTAGAGTTAATAAAGATGAGGAAACATGACCTGGGTACGATAAGGAAGTTTTGGTGGAAACAGTGGTTTTATGGACACAGGTACTGTCAAGGATGGTTTGGCTAGCGACTCACAAATTGGCAGTCATCAACTGAGCCAGGAGGGATGTTAACAGAGAGGTGTCAGGGGTGTGGAGCAAAGGTGATAGATGTGGTCAAGTACAGAGACATACTGTAAGAATGCCTGAAGTGGTCTAGAGATGATGTGGTGCCTTTATCACAGGTGGGAACAGGATGTGCATAGCATAGGTGAAGAAAGCACTAGAGGCATGGGTGGAGAGGAGGATGGGTCAAAGAAGTTACAAGGGGGGACAGAAGCACCACCTTAGGGGAGGGGCTCTTCTGGTGGCGGCTTGAAGGATGCTATGGATGATATGAAGGATAACAGGAAAGAGAACAAACATTGGGAAAACAAATAGGTCTGACCTAGGCAAGAGGTACTGGCTTTGTCAATTTGTTTTAGCCATGTTGCACACCAACGTGGTTGCTGTTCTACATGGCTAAAAATTAATGGGGTAAAGGACACTGGAGTGGAGTGTTGTAAAGTGGAGTGGAGTGTTATGGTGTGGCGTGAAGTGGGGTAGAGTAGGGTAGAGTAGAGCTGAGTGAAGTGGCGTGTTATGGAGTGGCTTTTAGTGTGATGGGGGAGTAGAGTAGAGGGAGTCACGTAGAGTGGAGTAGTGTTGTAGAGTGGCAAAGAGTGCAGTAGAGTGGAGTGGAGTGAAGTAGAGTGCAGTAGAGCAACAGAGTGGAGTAGAGCGACAGAGTGGAGTGCGTAGAGTGAAGCAGAGCATAAGAGTGGAGTATCAAGGAGTGGAGTAGAGCGTTAGAGTGAAATATCGGAGAGAGGAGTATTGTAGAGTTTAGTAGAGCGTCAGAGTGGAGTGTTATAGAGTGGCATATATTGCAGTGGTGTAGAGTGCATTGATTTTGAGTAAAGTGGGACAGATTGCATTGACGTAGAGTACAGTTATATAGAGTAAATTGGTGAAAAGTGCAGTGGAGTAGAGTGCATTGGTTTTTAGAAAAGTGGTATAGAGTGCATTGATGTAGAGTGCAGTGACGTAGAGTGGTGTAGAGTGCAGCGGTGCAGAATAGATTAGAGTGGTGTGGAGTGGAGTAGAGTGGAGTAGTGTAGAGTTGTGCAGAGAGCAGTGGCATAGAGTATAGCAGTGTAAAGTAGGGCAGAGTGGTGCAGAGCAGATTGGCACAGCATATTGCAGACTAGAGTGCAGTGGTGTAGAGAGCAGTGGTAAAAAGTAGTTGGTGTAGAGTGCATTGGTGTACGGTGCAGTGGTTTAGAATAGAGTGGCTTAGAGTGGTACAGAGTAGAGTGCAATGGCGTAGAGTGGAGTAGTGTGGCATAGGGTCCAGTGGCGTACAGTAGATTGTTTCAGAGTAGCGTGAAATTATGTAGAGTTGAGTGGTGCAGGGTACAGTGGAATGGTGCAGGATAGAGTGCAGTGGCGTAGAGTGCAGGGGTGTAGAATAGAGTGCAGTGGCGTAGAGTAGAGTGGAGTGGCCTAGACTGGACTGGTGTATAGTGCAGTGGAGACGAGTGCAGTGGTACATAGTAGAGTGGGGGAACTTTTTCTGCTGTTCCTATTGTCCTGTTGTCTGTTGGCCTTGCAGGACGCTTTTGTGCTGCCATTTCAGTTGGAGGAACCCCTGGTGGGACTAGGGTCCCAGGGCCACGCAATACTCATCCATGCATTGCTCTCATCACCCTCGGAGAGGACTACAACCCCCAAGGTGCAACATCATCACCGCAGCTGCCGCGAGTGAGGGGAAGGCATGGTCATCGCGCATAAAGCGCTGCCTCTCCCCCGCGGCGTGGGAGATTGTCCTGTTGTCTGTTGGCTGTGTGGGCGCATTTGTGCTGCCATTTGAGTTGGAGGAATCCCTGGTGGGACTGGGGACCCAGGGACATGCAATACTCATCCCTGCATTGCTATCATCACCACGGGAGAGGACTACAACCCCCAGGGTGCAACATCATCACTGCACCTGCCGTGAGTGAGGGGGAGGCATGGTCATCGCGCATAAAGTGCTGCCTCTCCACCCGCGGCACGGCACGAGCGCGGGACAACGCCCGGACAAAGCCCAGACCAAGAGCGGGCCCATCAGAGTCAGGAAGAAACTGGGCTGGGCCACCCCCCTAACGTGGGACTTGTAAGCATTGTGCTAGCTAGTCTCTGTTGTTGATATTTGGTTGTTGGCAAAATTGAGCAAGCGTAAGGCGGGTGTGGGCTCTGGAGTCGTGGGGACATTAGACGCATTTCTTTCTAGGGCCGAATCAGAGCTAATCTTTGCGATCCAGCTCACTGAACGCAGGTTGTTACTGGAACCCCAACAACCACTAAGTAGTATAATGTTGTCATCTCTTCCTGAGCACATCGCCACTGAGGATGGAACCCCACACTCTAGTCAGACTCCCCCGGTACAATCACATTCTCCACTCTCCAGCCTGGAAAGTTCAGTCCACACCCCCAAGACCTCCATGGTCTTCAGAAGAAAACAGAAGGCTAGTCAGGTCCGCGGTGGGGAACCGCCATCAAAAAAAAGGAAAGCTTGTGGACCTTTGAACCCCAATCAACAGGTACCTAGAGCTGCTAAACGCAAGGCGGGTGAAAATGGGAGCGAAGGTAGTTTAAAGCCTAACAACGCCCCGACAATTTATGTATAACAAATGCTACCACCGCAACATTTGATTCACTATCACGTCTGTCTGAGGACCTATTTTGTACACAGATAGAAAACAAACTCTTAGCCCTGATCAACCCGTTATTAGAAAAACTGACTCTGATAGAGGGAAGGTTGGCAAAAATAGAGCAGTGAATCTCCAGTGCTCTGTTAACTAATTATAGTGTGCGGCAGGGAAAAGGGACGGGCTCACCGCCAGGGAGCGGAATAGACTCCAGGGCACCCCTAAATACAGTACATTGTCCCCCACCTCAAGCTGTAGTACCACCTGTGGTTAACCAAACCATTCATCCTACCCAAAGTGGCGTACCCCCTCCATTAGCATTGACAGTGGGTGACTCCCGTACTCTTCAGCAACGTGTCAGTAGTAATTCATATGCCCCCACGTCTTTACATCTCCCTCCGGACGCGACACCTTACACAGTTGTCTTGGCCAATGTTCCTGTGTTACCGTCTGCTACACGGGAACACTGGTCTTCATTGACCTGCACTAGGTATGATCTTTTCTCTGATTTTAAATTGGTTCGAAGAGTACCTTGGATTGGTAAATCACACAAGTCCGGTGACTGTGTGGTTTTACGTTTTGGGTCTACTGTCTGGTCCAGCACATCTTGGACAGGGCTGGAAATTGACATATTGAGATGGATGATATTAATATTCTTCCCCAGGGCTTTTTTTACCAACTGCCTGTAGATAGTAGGCGCAGTGCGTGGAGGGTGGTACGCCAAGCTTGGGGCCAATATAACTATTAAGTCCCTACATGTAACCGCTTTGATATTTTTGCCTCCTTAGATGGTATCGATTGACTTGGATCAAATATTAGTCTATCTTTTATAGGCATACAATAATACAGGGGACATTGTGAGAATGATTTAGATCTACACATTCTTAATAACGAGGAACCAATTTCAAACAGGAATTCCAAACAGGTAGGGACTGAATACGTGGGTGGTATTAACACCTTCGGGGATGCAGGCCAAGGTGGGGTGGACATGACTAGTGTAGTGAGGGAGGACACTCCACTCACAATTCCCTTAGAAGGGTTCCCCACGTCTATCAGTATATCTAGTCTGGAGGACTCGGATAATGCTTATGTTCTTAACCCCTTGGTCACTCCCAATACTCTAAAGAAAGGGCTTAAAAAAGCCAAACTTGTCACTAGTCTGCTGGAACATAGCGGGTCTTTCTTCTAAAATCTCTTCAACTGAATGGTCTGCATTTATTGACGATCACGATATCTGGGCATTCCAGGAAACCTGGGCACTAGAACAAATTTATCACCCTGGTTCCTAATTTTTGCAAACCGGCTTTGGGGGGACAGAGAGGTAGCCCCTTAGGGGAACTTGTCATTTGGATTAGACAGCAAGCAGGCTATTTAGTGGAGGAAGTACAGATTGACAGTAGGGATATTATGGTCATTAGACTCCGGGTGGCAAACGTACCGGATACACTGGTCATTAATGTCTATGCAAGAGGGACTCCAGGGGGCAGAGGCTCCAGTACAGTTGCGCTCTTAGATGTTTTTTTAGATCAGTATAAGGGACGCAGTAATTTGGTAATCGTAGGGGATTGCATTTGCTCCTTTGAGCCCTTAAACTATGAGGATGTTAACCTCAGTGTTGAGGAGGATGCACAATGGGACATTCCATCCCTTGACCCCCAACCGATTAAAAGATGGACTGAGGCTGCATTACAGCTCAAAGGGCTATGTTTGGGATGGGGAATAAGGGCAGTGAATGGGAGGTCTAAATCAGATAGGCGGGACTCTCACACATTTAACAATGGGCTGAAAAGCAGCCGTATAGATTATATTCTTCTTAACATAGAATTCTGGTCCTCCCTACTGGATATGGTAGTACAGGAGCGGGTTGAAAGTGATCACAACCCTCTTGTACTATTATTGCAGGACGAGGTCTTCCCATTTACAATTATCAGGAAACTGATTACAGCCCAAAACAAATTTGTGAGAGCCTTATTAGGTCTCCCACAATCAACACCAACACCATTATTGCCTCTTTATTTAGATTTGGGCTGCTCTAAAATTGAGGACATAGCTTGCTTCAGACCTGTGGCATACTGGAGAAGGCTCTGGGTTACCCCTGAATTGTCCCTGTATGCCCAAGCTATTCTTGAAACCAGGTGGGCAGATTGCTCATGTAAGATCTTCTGGCTAAGAAGGATAAAAGATACCATGAATGATATGGGGTTGAGTAGCTTAGGCGAGGATCCCGCAGAAAATCGTTTTCCTTCAAAGAAAGAGTTCAAGGTAGCATATTGGAATATGGTTATGATGAAGCGCTTTTCATCCCTAACGAGGCTTACCTTGACGATGGAATTTCTGGAGCACAAACAAGAGATTAAGTATGAATGGTATTGAGAATTTATCACAGTACCTAATGATAGGAAACTGTATCACCAGTTTAGATTGGGTTCCCTTCCAATAAAATATTTTACTTGTAAATGGCACCCCCTGATCAATGACAAATGTACTGTATGTCCACCACAGAAGGAAACATTAGCACTCGTTCTGTGTGTATGCCCTGCTTATAAGCCTCCCAGGAACAAATGGCTTAAACCAATCTGTTCGATTCTGGGTACACGGTCGGGCGTGGAGGCACCAAGGATTTTGAAGTCAGATAACACAAGAGCCCATAGCGAACGCTGTTGCTAAATTTTTGGGATGGATGTGGGTTATTCGAGCAAAATAGATGAGGGCACCACAGTTGTGCCAAAGTTTATTAACATTTTTAGCATTTAATCGCCTTATGGTTGTCCCATCATTCTGTCTATGTATGTAAATCCCCTACCCAAATAACGTGTCAGTGTCATTCCTTTATTAGTCATAGGGCTAAATAGTGTTGCCAAAACTGTGAAAGTTCTGTTTATGGTGTACACTCGTGGTTTTATGTAAACTGATATTTATTTGTATCCAATTTTGAAAGTGTTTTATTATCGTGATCTATTCTCCCAAATGTTTTATTGATATGGATTCATCAAATCAAATCTGTTAGTCCTTTTATTTGTTGATGTACGATGTTTTTAATGAATATGATAATTGAAATAAAGACTAATTGACTATGACTATGATTATTAGAGTGGGGTAGAGTGCACTGGCATAGAGTGGTGCAGAGTAGAAGAGAGAGACATACATTGAAGTGGTGTAGAGTGTCGCACCAGACACCAACAGTGCTAAAGTCGGCCCTGGTGGTAGGCCAGTGTTGTTTCAGTGGAACATGTTTACCTATTTGATTGATGACAACACACACATCCACCAAATAGTATAAAACTGTGTTTTGACATTGACGGGATGTTTAAGGCTGTAGTGTAAATACTGTAGTGGATTTCTGGGCTCCCGTTTGTAGTTTTCAGGAAAGCAGTAATCTGTGTATTGGTTCCACTGCAAAAGTTGCACATACTGAGGCTATTGCTCATTAAGTGTAGTTGTGTAGGCTAAATTTTGTGGCTGGACAATGTGTGTTAATATTGAAAGGGTTTGGTACTTGGACCCACTGACTGTAAACAGAAAGATCGTTACATATTCACTAGAGGGTCACATTAAGCAAAAGCCAACCGTGCTTTGATAGAAGAATCTTTGTTTAGTGCGTGCACCTGCTCCCTTCAGGCCTGTTTTAAGGGTTATGTTACAGCCTCATAAACTCGAGCATAGAAGGGGGACAATTAAGCTCCATGGGGAGAGTAATCTGCATTTCTCATGCTTTCCTGTAAATGCTCTAACTTTGAAGTCACAGAAAGAAAAGTAGACACCAAGCTCCTAGGAAAACAGAGCCTAACATTTGACCTTTGTGTTTAAATGCACAGCGAATGTGACAAGATAGGAACAAGATTTAAAGGCCTATTTACAGAAAGTGAGATCTCGGAATTGTACAGTAAACAAGGTTTGAGCAAGAGAAGGGGTGAACTCAAGCAAGACAGCCTAAAACAAATACAGCCAGCAAATAGCAGTCCATTAATCTTTTGGTGGACTTCACTGCACAGCTCCATCTAGTTGCTGCTGCTGCCCACGTTGCTGCTGCTGACCCGGAGGTCAGGAGCTCGAGGCCTTCCTCCACCCGCAGGATCCTGCCTGTGCTTAATCCCTGGTGGTCTCGTGGCAGAGCGTCACTGCTCTGCTACTTGACTGCCCTTCTGTCTCTCTAACTGCTTTTTTCTTTGTTTTTATTTTTCCCCTGTTTCTGCCTTTTTCCTTCTGGTTTTTTCACTCGCTTCTGCTTCTTTGCTGCCCCTGCTGCTGTGATCCTCAGCGGCCCACCCCCTCCAGTGACCCTTACTGCATTTTTCAGCCTCCCAGCTGTCCAGCCACCCGCAGTACTTCTTAACGACAGCCGCTGTGCGGCTAGACCGTTGGCGCGTCAAAGGCAAGTCCGTTAGCGCACGTCTGCACCTTGACCGCGCCGGGTACCCTGGTTCCCGGAACCTCCGCCACTACAACGCTAGCACCCTCTGCGCCCTCAACTTAGGATGCCGCACTGCCTGCCACCTCACATCGCTGAAAAAGACTCATGAACTCCTAGCCTGCTGTAACTGCAGCCACCCCTTCACCTACGCCAACATGCTAGCTCCTCCTGCTGCCCAGCAGACCAACAGCACACCCGACCAGTTCAAATGCATCCTCCTCAAAATGCGATCCCTCCACAAACATGCCACATAAATCTAGGACCTCCTCGATGCCACCGCTCTCAACGTCGCCTTCTTCACGGAAACCTGGACCAACCCTAGATCTGGACCGGACATCGCCATCTCTATCCCCGACGGCTACAAAATAACCCACAAGGACCGCCCTGACCGACCAGGAGGAGGCATCGCCATCGCCCACAGGAACACCCTCCGACTGACCATGCACTCAACCTACCAATTACAACCATAGAACATCTCCACTTCCAGATCCAGACCAACCCAAACAACTCTCTGTTAAAAATGGGGGTCTGTAGTTGGCAATGGTTTGCACCTTTGTTCCAAGTAGGGACCCTTCCTTCTAGTCAGGATAAGGGGACACACTACTGAAATAACCCTTAATTATTATTTATTTTTGGATTTTATAGAGCGCACGGCTACCCCCTAGGGGGTGTCCCGGCGCTAACAACTAATGAGCCCAGGGAAAAAAGGAGTAAAGAACAGAGAATTAAGAGGAGAACAACCAAGTCTTAAGTTTACGGCGAAAGATGGATTCAGTGGGGACAAATCTTAGCTCCAAGGGGAGATTGTTCCACAGTCTGGCTGCTGATACTCCAAATGCTCTACCGCCTACTCTAGAGAGGCGGAAGCGTGGGACAACCAAGAGACGTAGACTATTAGATCGTAAGGATCTAACGGATTGTGATAAAACAAGCCGTTTTTTCAGATAGCCTGGGCCGAGGTTGTTCAAGGCTCGAAAGGCAAGTATCAGAATCTTAAAGTGGATACGTTTTGTGATAGGAAGCCAGTGCAATTTTTTGCGATAGGATGCTACAGATTGTCGGTAAGGAATATTACCAATCAATCTAGCCGCGGCATTCTGCACGATTTGTAAACGTTCGATCTGATACAAAGGGGCACCTGCGTAGAGACTGTTGGCATAGCCCTTGCTTACACCCTTGGTAGCTTGGCACGAGCAGTCGGGTTTATCTCAGAGGCAGTGTGTAAAGCATTTGCACCTAACCAACAGTAACACAATGAAAACACTACAAAAGGACACCATGCCAGTTTAGAAAAATATCCAATACGTTATATATTCAAAACAAGACTAAAACGATAAGAATCCAATATACAGTACTTAAAAATATAACAAATACAGCAATTCCGCACTCCAATAGGTCTAGAAATGAATGTGATTTGCAAATATAAACAACGTAAGAAAAATGCAAATGTATTCAGCAGGTTCTTGGTTTCTTTATTGAGAAATTCTTCTTAAAACGACAGTCGCCAACGCGTTTCGACCCAGAAGGTCTTCTTCAGGGCTACAAATAAGTACATAATATATACATTAAAATTTCTACTAAATACACACACTATTTACAGTTTAAAACTAATGCTCAAAAACGACCCAGAAAGAAGTGAAAAGACAATCCATATTACCAAGGTTCATCACAAACAATATATACAAAAATAGAAACCATCGCAATGGACCGCACACCGCTAGCCCCTCCTCCGGGTCGCCCCTAGGGACTCTGGAACATGGAGTTCTTGAGTGGTTCACCCCAGTGGGTGCAAGTAGGTACTTGTTGAACTGATGATCTCTAGACCCGATACATGTCCCGGGTTTTTGGATATCGCCCGAGACGTGGCTCGGGTTTCGGGATAACTTCCCTCATCAGTAGAGAAAATAGTTAGGGGTGGAAGAGAAGGCCGCCAAGCAAACGTCAAAGGCCTCGATGCCCGAACCGGCAAGCAGGTGCGTCGTCCAGGAGCTCGTCAGCTCAAAGCTCAGGGGAGCCAATTTGTAGAAACCATCGCAATGGACCGCACACCGCTAGCCCCTCCTCCGGGTCGCCCCTAGGGACTCCGGTACATGGAGTTCTTGAGTGGTTCACCCCAGTGGGTGCAAGTAGGTACTTGTTGAACTGATGATCTCTAGACCCGATACATGTCCCGGGTTTTTGGATATCGCCCGAGGCATGGCTCGGGTTTCGCGATAACTTCCCTCATCAGTAGAGAAAATAGTTAGGGGTGGAAGAGAAGGCCGCCAAGCAAACGTCAAAGGTCTTAATGCCCGAACCGGCACGCAGGTGCGTTGTCCAGGAGCTCGTCAGCTCAAAGCTCGGGGGAGCCAATTTGTAGAAACCATCGCAATGGACCGCACACCGCTAGCCCCTCCTCCGGGTCATCCCTAGGGACTCTGGTACATGAAGTTCTTGAGTGGTTCATCCCAGTGGGTGCAAGTAGGTACTTGTTAAACTGATGATCTCTAGACCCGATACATGTCCCGGGTTTTTGGATATCGCCCGAGACATGGCTCGGGTTTCGGGATAACTTCCCTCATCAGTAGAGAAAATAGTTAGGGGTGGAAGAGAAGGCCGCCAAGCAAACGTCAAAGGCCTCGATGCCCGAACCGGCACACAGGTGCGTCGTCCAGGAGCTCATCAGCTCAAAGGAGCCAATTTGTAGAAACCATTGAAATGGACCGCACACCGCTAGCCCCTCCTCCGGGTCGCCCCTAGGGACTCTGGTACATGGAGTTCTTGAGTGGTTCACCCCAGTGGGTGCAAGTAGGTACTTGTTGAACTGATGATCTCTAGACCCGATACATGTCCCGGGTTTTTGGATATCGCCCGAGACTTGGCTCGGGTTTCGGGATAACTTCCCTCATCAGTAGAGAAAATAGATAGGGGTGGAAGAGAAGGCCACCAAGTAAACGTCAAAGGCCTCGATGCCCGAACCGGCACGCAGGTGCGTCGTCCAGGAGCTCGTCAGCTCAAAGCTCAGGGGAGCCAATTTGTAGAAACCATCGCAATGGACCGCACACCGCTAGCCCCTCCTCCGGGTCGCCCCTATGGACTCTGGTATATGGAGTTCTTGAGTGGTTCACCCCAGTGGGTGCAAGTAGGTACTTGTTGAACTGATGATCTCTAGACCCGATACATGTCCCGGGTTTTTGGATATCGCCCGAAACATGGCTCGGGTTTCGGGATAACTTCCCTCATCAGTAGAGAAAATAGTTAGGCTGGAAGAGAAGGCCGCCAAGCAAACATCAAAGGCCTCAATGCCCGAACCGGCACGCAGGTGCGTCGTTTGGAGAAGCGGAGGAGGAGGCGCGATAACGTCGCGTTTGTACTGCACGGAGCTCTATTACTAACCGCCGGCTTGGGAAAAGCAGCCCGTTGGGTGACAACACGGAAAGCGGAGAGGCGTGTACTAAGGCGAGCCATGGAATGAACACTGCACACGAGGGCTGCGAGTATCAAGTAAAGGAAAGCTGGTCAAGATACATCATATACGCACAAGAACTGCACAGAGCACCATTGCTAACTGCCAGCTTGGGAGAAGCAGCCGGCTGGGTGACAGTACGGAAAGCTGAGAAGCGTGTATCAAGGCACACGAGGATTGCGAGTAATTAGCGAAAAGAAGCTGGTTAAGACACAGCATATACACACAAGAACTGGGCAACAAGACCGGTTATTCCCGCGGTAGAAAAACTGCGTTTTGGAAAAGCCTGCAAGTATCTGTGGAGCTGTGATCAGGAAGCAGTGAGTGTGCGAGCCAGAATACGATGCGGGTAAGCCTGATTTCTTCCAATTGTGGAGGTGGCAGTAATTAAGCAGCAGAACGTAGTAGGGGGACTAAACAAAGCTCGTTTTACACGCAGTATACCGCATTGTGACTGTTGGTGAAGGAGGCATGTTTTGTGAAACTACGCGCCGCGAGGCAGCTAAGGACTTGTTTAAATCCCAGGGTGGAGTTGGGACACAGTTGAGAGGACCCACCACTTCAATAACGCAGCCACAAAACAGAATGACTGAATTGTTGAGTAAAATGTAAAGATTGCATGAACGTGAGGTTAGAAAGTGGTGGGAGGCCACCAGTCTTCAGAGTTATATCAAAGAGAATAGCGTCCCTAGGGGACTAAGAGTATATACCGTCCCATCATATGAGAATCCAGACCCTCAGCTCTTGACAGATTGGGCCGAGCATACCGCACAATACTGTCGTGGCACCCTAGGCATACTTGTGAAATACGCTTGGACCAACCGTGAAAAGGCACTGACAGAAATAAAAGAGCTTGAGGAAGAAGTGGCAAAGGAGGATAATACCGAAGTGGAATACTACATTTAGTGGTGGGTAACCTGTCTTTTTATAGCATTCGAAGACTATTTTATGCCAATTTTAGTATTCAGTAGTATTCTTTTTGGGAAGGCTAGTGCATGAAGACTACTGATATGTGAGTGGTACGTCTTGAATACTAACAGAATACTAAGCACATACTTATTTGTAATTGCATAGTCTTCATTTACAGTGCAGAACATTTAGTGAATACAAACAATTTGAATACTACTGGACTTTACCCAGACTACTATTAACATTCTATTCAAGCTGCATGCGGAATGGTAGATTGGTGCCTTATTTATTATACTAATTGTATGCCTTATTTATTATACTATTGTGGTGTTTGTGTAGTATACAGTAGTGTTTTAGGGTTTAGGGTAGTGCTGGGGGATCATGCAGGGTAGTGTTTGAGTGTAGGGACCAGACTTGGGGTCGTCGGAGGGTTGTGCTGGGGGTAGTGTTTTAGGGTTTAGGGTGATGTTGTGGTGTTTGTGTAGTGTAGGGTAGTGTTTTAGGGTTTAGGGTAGTGCTGGGGGGTCGTGCAGGGCAGTGATTGAGTGTATGGACCGGACTGGGGGTTGGGGGAGGGGCGTGCTGGGGGTAGTGTTTCAGGGTTTAGGGCAGTGTTGTGGTGTTTGTGTAGTGTAGGGTAGTGTTTTAGGTATGGTAGTGCTCGGGAGTTGTGCAGGGTAGTGTTTGAGTGTGGGGACCGGACTGGAGGTCTGGGGAGGGTCGTGCTGGGGGTAGTGTTTTAGGGTAGTGTTGTGGTGTTTTCTGTAGTGTAGGGTAATATTTTAGGGTAGTGCTGGGGGGTCGTGCAGGGTAGTGTTTGAGTGTGGGGACCGGACTGGGGGTCAGGGGAGGGCCGTGCTGGGGGTCGTGTTTTAGGGTTTAGGGTAGTGTTGTGGTGTCTGTGTAGGGTAGTGTTTTAGGGTTTAGCGTAGTGTTGTGGTGTCTGTGTAGGGTAGTGTTTTAGGGTTTAGGGTAGTGCTGGGGGGTCATGCAGGGTAGTGTTTTAGAATGGGGACCGGACTGGGTGTCGGGGGAGGTTCGTGCTGGGGGTAGTGTTTTAGGGTAGTGTTGTGGTGTTTGTGTAGTGTAGGGTAATGTTTTAGGGCTAAGGGTAGTGCTGGGGGGTCGCACGGGGTAGTGTTTGAGTGTGGGGACCGGACTGGGGGTCGGGGAGGGTCATGCTGGGGGTAGTGTTTTAGGGTTTAGGGTAGGGTTATGGTGTTTGTGTAGTGTAGGGTAGTGTTTTAGGGTTTAGGGTAGTGCTGGGGGGTCATGCAGGGTAGTGTTTGAGTGTGGGAACCAGACTGGGGGTCGGGGGAGGGTAGTGCTGGGGGTAGTGTTTTAGGGTTTAGGGTAGTGTTGTGGTGTTTGTGTAGTTTAGGGTAGTGTTTTAGGGTTTAGGGTAGTGCTGGGGGGTCGTGCAGGGTAGTGTTTGAGTTTGGGGACCGGACTGGGGATCGTGGAGGGTCGTGCTGGGGGTAGCGTTTTAGGGTAGTGTTGTGGTGTGGTACTCCACTCAATGCCACTCTGCTTTACTCCACTTAACAGCACTCTTCTTTACTCCACTCCAGACTGCTTTACTCCACACAACTCCACTCTGCTTTACTCCACTCAATGCCACTCTGCTTTTCTCCACTCAACAACGCTCTGCTTTACTCCATGCCACTCTGCTTTATTCCACTTCACTCAACTCCACTATGCTTTACTCTACTCACTCTGCTCAATAACATTCTGTTTTACTCCACTCCACTCTACTGAACGCCACTCTTCTTGACTCCACTCAACGCCAATCTGCTTTACTCCACTCCACTCTGCTTTACTCCACTCAAGATCACTCTGCTTTAATCCATACAACTCCACTCCACTCTGCTTTACTCCACTCTGCTTTACTCGCCTAATACTGCTTTACTTCACACCACTCCATGCCACTCTGCTTTACTATGCTCTGCTTTACTCCACTCGACGCCATTCTGCCTCACTCAACGCCGCTCTGCTTGACTCCACTTCAATTAACGTCACTCTGCTTTACTCCGCTCTGCTGTGCTTTACTCCACTCTGTTTTACTCCACTCCACACCACTCTGGTTTACTCCACTCCACTCAGCTTCACTCCACTCCACATTTCTCCACACCACACCACTCCACTCAACGCCACTCTGCTTTACTTCACTCCGCATTACTCCACTCACCACTCTTCTTTACTCCACACTACTCTGCTTGACTCCTCTCCATTCAATGCCACTCTGCTTTACTCCTCATTCCAGAACACATAGGTAAAAGGTATTGCCATTTATAATGCAAAGAGATCCAACATCAACAAATGCACGACCAATTGCATTTTCAATGCTTGTTGAAAGGTGCATTATAGACGTTATCCAACTTCTTGCTTTGTGTTTTCTTTGTTCCTGCTATGTAAGGCACCGAGGCGTGTTTTAACACTGTTTGCGTTATTTTATATACTTGTTTTTTCATGATATACTTGATTGACATTTTAGGGAGAGATTTACCTATTTGCAGATGAATAAACAATAGTAAATATTGGACTGATTTAATAACGTTGTTTTGACATTTTAACATAATTGCCCAGAGCCTTTGCACACTGGTTCTGATGTGGATGTAGGCTGTTCAATTTGGGAGGTCTGGCTATATCAAGTGCCAAGACCTTCCTGCCTCGGTGTAGAACAATGGGCCACATTTGGGCTACTTTTAGTAGGATCCAGGCAACCATGCTGCAGCCATTTAACATTGGTTGGAACGGAAGCGGAAGCCGAGTTGTACTAGTCTGAGGCCGAGTGAAGAGAGTAACGTTCCCTCACTCTATCTATCTATCGCCCTTATTCTATCTATCTATCGTCCTCACTCTATCTATCTATCGTCCTCACTCTATCTATCTATCGCCCTCATGCTATTTATCGCCCTCACTCTTTCTATCGCCCTCACTCTATCTATCTATCTATCTATCTATCTATCTATCTATCTATCACACTCACTCTATCTATCTATCTATCGCCTTCACTCTATCTGTCTATCGCCCTCACTCTATCTATCTATCTATCGCCCTCACTCTATCTATCGCCCTCACTCTATCTATCTATCTATCTATCTATCTATCTATCTATCTATCTATCTATCTATCTATTGCCCTCACTCTATCTATCGCCCTCACTCTATCTATCTATCGATCGCCCTCACTCTATCTGTATACCTATCTATCGCCCTCCCTGTATCTATCTATCTATCTATCTATCTATCTATCTATCTATCTATCTATCTATCTATCTATCTATCTATCTATCTATCGCCCTCCCTCTATCTATCTATCTATCTATCTATCTATCCCCTTCCCTCTATCTATCTATCGCCCTCCCTCTATCTATCTATCGCCCTCCCTCTATCTATCTATCGCATCACCGCAGCATCACTCAGCACCACCACTGCATCACTCAGGGGAACCACAACATCACTATGCGCTACCACAGCATCACTGAATGCCACAGCATCACTTGTCGCCACCACAACATCACTCAGTTCCACCACCGCATAAATCTGTTCAACCATTCAACAATAACTGGTTCAAATATGTACTCTCAATGTTTCAAGCTTTATTACAAATGTCACAAAAAGATGTTAATATTTAACTTCTGTTCTTGGATTTTCATCACAATAAAATACACTGAACATAATCTTCACAAAAGTTATTTACAAAAGTTTAAGCTATTGCCATTAGAAATTACAATAACTTTTATTTAATTATTAATTATTAAAAAAATTAAACACCATTGTTATTTGTAATATCAATACATCTAAGTCACGTAAATACGACACATATTGCATTACAAATGCTATAGGTATCACATTTGCGAAAGTTAAAACTATTGACATTGTAAATGACAAAGCTATTAATTTCGCTATTTTCAAAACCAACACATAAATACAAAAATTGTCATTTAAAATACCAATAGCTCAAACTTTCCTAATACGAGACCTTTTGCATTGCAAATGCTTGTTCAATAAAGGTTGTTGAAAACAATTGGACAAAAGCTCTTCTGTACTGCAACCAACCTTGTTAATTTCCGAAGCCTTTTTGGCCAATCAGCAAGAGGATTGTGGTTTCTCAAACCAGCAATCAAGTTACTCGACCTCTAAGCTCTTTGTTCATGTTTGTTGCTGAAACCGAGGGAAAGACACCGAGCCTACGAGGAGCCTATATGGGGGAATTATATCAGCAGGGTTTTCAGATGAAACTTTTCAGGGTGTTAAGCTGAGCGCAGCGCTCTGGCAGGAAGGGAAAGGGAATACTTATTAGGGAGAAATAGCTAAGTGAGGAATCAGCCCTCCCCATCCAACCAACCTTGTTAATCTCCGCCCACCTCCGAAGCATTTTTGGGCAATCAGCAAGAGGATTGTTGTTCTCAAACCAGCCATCAAGTTACTCGATCTCTAAGCTCTTTGTTCACGTTTGTTGCTGAAACCGAGGGAAAGTCACCGAGCCTACGAGGAGCCTATATGGAGGAATTATATCAGCAGGGTTTTCAGATGAAACTTTTCAGGGTGATAGCTGAGTGCAGTGCTCTGGCAGGAAGGGAAATGGAATACTTATTAGGGAGAAATAGCTAAGCGAGGAATCGGCCCTCCCAATCCCCGAAGGTTAGCGATTGGCTAGTTTGGTATTTCTTTGTAAATAGGAGCGGAAAGGGATTTATACTCATTAAGAGCCTTCTCATTGTGCTTCATTTCTCTTTTATCAAGTCTTTCAGTACTGCACTACATTTCACTGCATCTTGGAATTCCTGCCCACATCTAGCCTCTACTCCCTGTTCTTTATCTTCTATGTGCACTTTACACGCTGTATATTCTCTCCTCACATGTGCGCTCTGTATTAATTTTACTTTCTCCATCTCTCTATCCTGCCCAACTGCTCTCTGCGGCTTGTACATCCTCACTAGAACATTAACGTCTGATCTCAGCGGCGTTGCCGTGAGACAGTGCAGACAGTGAGTGACTGATTATTAATAGTCACTCACCGACAGGACACTCCTGGTTTAAGTGAGCAATGGTCTGAAGTTTGACAGACACATTGTTTTCACAGCGATGCGAGACTTATAACTGCTTTGGAAGTCCAAGCCTCTAGGACATGTCAAGTTGATCCGGCAGCAGCGTGCAACGTCACCCACAGGGGCAGAAAGAGTTTGTTAAAGCGTAACAAAAAGCACCGTCAGGAATGGATTCATGTTTTTACTTCCCCCTGCAGCCCAGACAAGTTTAATTCTTACGCTGTGTTCAAAAGATGCCCTAATCGTAACAATAACACGTAGGTTTAAAAATACAGAGGAGTGCTGAGATTTGAAAATTAACACTGTGCAGAAACGGTATGCTTTTTATCTTAAGGAGAATTGTGAGTATCTGTTTCTTTTTTATTATGTCGAGTGATTACTTTCAGCAAGACACGCTTTCCCGGAAAAAAAGGCTTTGTGTTGGTTGGTATGTGAGCAGCATCCTAGATTTTGAATTATCATTCACGGAGTTCACTTCAAAACAAAATCGTATGACAAAATGAGCAGCATTAGAAACACTACACACGTAATCACTTGATGAAAGTGCAAACGTTTACTTTACCCATGAAAGGTTTGATATAGTAACAAGCAAGGCTTGGAAAACACTTCCGAAAATAAGACCGTTATTTCAAAGTACATCGCACACAGTCTTAACCCTCCACTTCCCGTGCCCGACCCAACTGACAGTGGTATGTGAGGGCAGCGCGAGGGACGCCGGGGAGACTGATAAAATGGCTCCTTCTGAAAGTATTTGATTTGGATCTGGCATGTTTGTGGGTCGAGGGCGACTCTCTCCCCAGTGGGTCAGCTTAAAACGTCACTCAATGTTGGGACGGACATGACACAAGCAACCATGGCCGATCCTATAAGCACTGCAAAGTATGTCAGCGGCAGAACGTCCAATTAAGCAGATTATGGCCCCCTAGTAATCATCTCTAGCAGGTACAGTCAGCACTGCCCTCTTGCAGCCTGTTAACCAACCACCCCAACTCCCCCTGCTCAGCTGCTGCTGAAGAACATGCTCAGAATGCCCAGCCGGGCAGACATGTGGGAACGCACGTCTGGGCACAGCCAGGTGAGCCCTGCACAGACTGATTAGAAACATATCATTTTCCTTTTCACCTTTCCACTGACATCTGGGAACGCATTTGTTCCCTAAAACTTTGTGTCAATTGTATAGAACCATGATATCTGTGAGCCTAAGCATATATCTTCACAGGCCCAATGGGCGCTGGTACGTATCACAGTCTAATATAACCCAGCTGTTTATTTTTGTTTCAAAATAGCTTCTGTGTTCACAAATGTGAAAAAGAAAACCCATTTTAGAAACGCAGCATGAAAACAGGAAGGCACCACTTCTCCCCTAAAAAAACCTCACTTGGATCCTTAATCACATTTAATGATTGCTCACATTTAAGATGTGACGTACGTTACAGGCACTGCTTTTGGAATGGAGAACTAGCTTTGAGTCCCAGTGTCGGCTCAACATCCTGTGATTCTGGGAAAATCACCGAATCTCCCCGTGCCTAAAAAATGAATGTTCCTTCATGTAATTTAACTAGTGCTCATGTGAAGCACTCAAATACCTTCGGGTCGAGTTGGCAGTATATAAAACTTCTAAAAGAATTTGGCATGTCTTCAATGAAATGACATTATAATCAACTTAGAAAGGGACTGCGGTTAGTGATCAGGGTTTTTTTTACCAGTTTTAAGATCTTTTAGCACTTCTCATTGTTAAAAATAGCAACATTTCTAATATGTATCTCATTCTATGGACTTAATTGCTTGGTTTTATTTGCAAGAATTGTCAGTCTGAGTGTCACATTTGGCAGCAGAATGTCACTGATAGGTGCACTGAAACCATGGAAATGTCACGCGAAGAAATCTGAACTCTTGGCAATTATGCTTACATCCTATTTGGTACAGTCGGGTTCCGGAGTGCCCTTCCATTTCTGGTGATTTGTTGCCGTTTAAAGATCTTCTAAGAGTTACTCATTGCTCAAATGGGTGTAATTTCTTATATTTATATATTTCCCTCATCTTCACAGCTTGATTTTGCTCACGAAATACTCATAGTCGTTGAATGTCACTCATATTTACACGGAAATTATGAAAATAACACACATAAGCAATCTGAAACTTTGGCAGCTATGGTCATCTCCACAAGAACACCCGGCTTGATTTTTCCATCCTGCAAACTCAACCTGCTCCCTAGCTAGATGTACAACTTTGCACTTTAAAATTCAGAAAAATGCATTGACTTCTATTCTGCAAAAGAAAAGGGAAACAGCAACTCGAACCTCAAGCATTGTTTTATAATGTCCTAATTTGCCATAGCCCTTCTTTTATGAAGGACTGTCCTGCTTTTGGGGACTGACAAATTACTATTTTAATGCAGGTTTTCTTATTTGCAATTCCAAGAGGTATTGTCATATTCTTTTCTGTTAGCCAGGTAGCGCTGACAACATACTGAATCGACTCCAGTCGCCAAAACAGCTGAGGTTTGGGTTACCATTCTAAAACAATCAACCTCAGAAGCTTGAAAGATTACATCAGCCCTGCTGCCAAGATTAGAATCTCTAATTTACAAGGGCAATGAGCAAAGACTGGACCTTATTTAGAGTTTGGTGGACGGGTACTCCATCGCAAAAGTAACAGACATCCGTTATGCCTTATTACAAGTGGATTAGAGCCTAATGCAATTGTAATAAGGCAGCCGGAAGTCCTTCATGTGTGTGATGAAGTACCAGTCCACAAAACTCTAAATCATGCACAGTGTCTTAAATTGGCACTTGGGGTCAGTGCTGCATATGAAGGGCATCCAGCCAGATCCAGCAGCTATTATTGAGCCGGATCCCGACGGGTCCAACGGAAATATGGGGAATTTGTTATAGGATAATTTGCTGACACTGTAGGCACACCCGCGCCATGCCTGCTTCCATTTAGAGCAGAAAGGTGCATGCAGTAAAGGGGCTTTCATATTCTCACTCTATCCGTTGCATCTGCTCTCCACTGTCAAATTTACTCCACTGATTGTGCTTTTGCGGTCCACCCTGCATACGGATTAACCACTATCCCACTGCGTTCTCAACCCTCCACATCTGTTGTCTATGCATGCTCTACAACCTGATAATCCATTTACCACTGTGTAAATGCGTGCTCTGTCCTCCACATTAGCTGACATCTTTCCACATAAACTTTCTACATGCATTCTCTCCACATGCGCTCCTCGTGTTTACTGTCCACAATCCACACCCCTTCACATCCGCTCTCTACCCTGCATATCACTCTCCACCCCAGACATCTTTACACTTCACATGTTTTACATTCTCCACTTGTAGTCTACAGTCTGTTCATCTGCACTTTATCCTGTACCTTTTCTCTCAAATCTCCATTTGCTGTCGCCACCTTGCCTTCCTTTCCACACTATATCTGTTCCCAACCCTCCAGGTGCATTCTCCCTCTCCTCAAGATATGCCTCACACCACCCATACTCGTTATCTACCCTCCACATGCTCTCTGCCATGTACAGCAACTCCCTTACATGTGCTCTATACTGCATATACAATATCCAGCCTATACCGCTACCTACTCTCTGTGGTCCACACTTACTCCAAATCCATTTTCAATACGACTTCATTACATCTACTGTGCAGATAGGACATCTACTTTCTACTATGAGCACTAGTACTCCATGGCCCACATCCACCCACTATGCTCTGCATCCACTCCATATATATTCCCAAACTATACATTTGCTCTACCTCCCGTCCATTCTCATTCCATCATCTGCACTCCATATACATCACCCTCTCCAGCTATGTGCACTGTCCACTAATGTGCACTACTTTCCAATCCGGATGTGCACCCTTTGTATTTACCCTCCACTTCTGTTCTACACAATACACACCCATTCTAAATTCTCTGCATCCATACTCTTGCCACTTTAAGTATGGCAGTCACATCCACACTTTACATCCTCTCTATTCTCTTTCCTTGCAACACATCTCCTCTCCGTGGCCAGCTGCTTTCTGCCATCCACCTCTGCCCTCTTCATGGGCTTTGCACACCATCCTGATCTCCACCCTCCGTATGTGCTATCCAACTGATAGATTTGTACTTCAAATGCACTTGCCATCAAACTACTCTGCTCACCACCCTTCGCATCTGCCTCCCTACCCTTCACATCTGCTTCCTGTCCCACCACATTTGCTTTTCACATTGGACATACACTCTCTGCCCTCCGCATCCTCTAGCTCTAAACTGTACATGCCCTCTCCAACCGCCACTTGGGGTTTCAACTAATTGCATTTGCTCTCCAACCTCAAGATTCCCTATACATCCACTGTCGGTGGTTGACACCAACTCTGACTATCCATTCTTCACACCACTTCACCACATCTGCAATGGAAATGCTACTGACTCTGCACCTATGTACATCTGCACTCTATGGTCTCCATTCTCTCTCTGCATTCCACATCCACTCTCCAAACCCCTCACCACACTTTCGACACTGGTCATCAGTCTCACTCTTTAAATGTGCTCTCCATACACTTTGGCCCCCTTCCATATCCAATCTTCAGAATCCAGGTGTGCCCTCCACACTTCATGTGCACATTTTCCTCTGTATCCATTGTCTATCCACCCTTCACATCTGTTCTTAACCCTTCACATCCAAAGTCCTCTGCATACACTGTCCAAGCCCGCGCGAACCCCCCATCTCCCCGTGAACCCCCCATCTCCCCGTGAACCCCCATCTCCCCGTGAACCCCCATCTCCCCGCAAAACCCCATCTCCCCGCGAACCCCCATCTCCCCGCGAACCCCCATCTCCCCGCGAACCCCCATCTCCCCGCGAACCCCCCCATCTCCAGCGAACCCCCATCTCCCGCGAACCCCCATCTCCCCGCGACCCCCCATCTCCCCGCGACCCCCCATCTCCCCGCGACCCCCCATCTCCCCGCGACCCCCATCTCCCCGCGACCCCCCATCTCCCCGCGACCCCCCATCTCCTCGCGAACCCCCATCTCCCCCCCCGCAAACCCCTCCTCCCAGCAATCATTAGTATTCAGTTAGTAGTCAGTTAGTATTCAGTTAGTATTCAGATAGTATTCAGTTAGTTTTCAGTTAGTTTTCAGTTAGCTTTCAGTTAGTTTTCAGTTAGTTTTCAGTTAGTATTCAGTTAGTATTCAGTTAGTGCTCACAAAGAATACCACTAGTCTTCAAACAGTGGTCACAGGCAATGAGACTAGCCTTCATTTTGCTCTTGAAATAGCACAAGAGCTACAAATAAACCCTAACAGAATACTACTAAGCTTCAGATACTATTCTTCTAGAATACTACTAGTCTTCTTTTAGCAATCAATTGAAGTGTTCATCATGTATTTGAAGTGTAGTTGAGTAGAACTAGTATTCCCTCATTAGCATATTTCGGCTTGTGGGCATACTACTTAGCCTTCATGCTTACTAAATGAATACTACATTTTAATAGTAAATGAATAGTAAATGAATATCGCTGTAACCACCTGAATCACACTATTTGAAGATCTTCCATTTTGGTGAGGAAGAACCGGGTGGAGGAGTTGAAAGCCCAGATGAAAGCAAGACTACTGAAATATGAACAAAAAATTAAAAGTAGGAAGCAAGAAAAATTTGTCCGTGACGAAAATGATTATTTACAAGGAAGGGTCCTAACATTCGCCCGAAAGTTCGATGCACCCCGAAAGGAATTTAACCAGAAGAAACAACAAGTGGTTCAAAGGGTAGAATCCTCAGAATCTGATTTGACTGAAAATGAGTCGAGTGATGAGCAACCTGGGAATACAGCCCAGAGTAAGAAGGTCCCTTTTCACGACAAGTTTCAGATAATACGCCAATCATGGATCCGGGGTGGCAAGAACAAACCCCCAGAAACAAGAGGAGAAGAACCCGCAGAGGGGGTGGCAGCAGGAAGAGGGAAGCCACAGGCAACCTGGGGGAATCGCAACCAGAAGAGATCCAACAGGCGATAGCAAAAACCACAAATCTAACAGTGGTTAACCTGACCCTGCGAAAACTCATGGAAACTGAAAATAAAGTTTAAGTCTTGGAATGACATTTTGCCCTACGAGCCACCTAGAGTACACTCAAACAAGGATAGACCTTTTTAGTTTCACACGCAAATTGAAACTACATAAGTATTTCAAACTGAGGACCCATTTTGAAAAATCCAAAAAAGGTGTCCAGTAGAATAACTGCCACCGATGCATTGACTGGGAAAGACCTGTCAACCATTGAAATCCTGGAGGATGCCCAGTTTGAAAACAGAGACAATATTTATGATCAGATGTCTATACCAAAAAGAGCTATGAATGAAGGGATTGAACAGGACAGGGAGAAAAGTCCATTCAAACCGGTATCCATTTTCAATTTTCAATCCTCAAATGCCACCTGATGCCATAGATGTATTCACGGAAGCCATGACAAACGATCTATTGAAGTTCAGATCTAGTAAAAAATCCTACCACAAAAACATCAGGATGGGGGGCGTGGCCAGGCGCCAGCGAAGATGGCCGCCTAGAAGGGGAGCTCTGCCGAAACTAGGTCTTTCCCCTTTGCCATCCGTCATCCATCCGCACCAAGGCACGCTCCAAAGCGCTCCCGCAGGAGCCCCAGAGACCCGCTACAGACGGAGGCACGGGAATAGCGCGGTCGGGTGCGCTACCTACGCGAGCTCCCAGCTTGAGGCCTGCCCGCGAGTGGACAGCGGGCGCCGGGAGCCTGCTTGGCGGCGGCACCCAAGAGAAATCGTCGGCGCAGGGGGTCCACGAGGGAGAGTGGACCCCTGGGAACCTCCTTGCCCCTTCGGAGCGCCTGACCATGGCCCGGAGGCGGCGGCGCTGCTCTGACGGTGGGGGTGGCCCTACCCCTGGAGGGACATACTGAAGGCCCGAGTTGCCCGAAGAGGAGGCGGGGGCCAAACAGTTGTGGGCCAGGCTTTGGAGACTCGGACGCACCGCACTACCAGTTAAGCCTGTACCCAAAAGAAAATACTGGTAGGCAAGGCAAACGCCCTGGGCACAGAGGCATGTGCATGGGTAACGGGCGGCGTGCTCAAACTGCTGGAACACAGCGCCGGAGCCGGCAGGACAGTGTGGGACGTACTGCAGCAGATTGGCATGCCCCTGTGGCGAGGAGGTGCTGTCCTGCGTTGGGATAGTAGTGAAGGAGACAGACCGTGAGAAGCTTGCCCGGGCGCTGAAGGCTGCAGGAGGGCCGGGGAGCGGTGGAGGCTGTACAGGACAACTGGGCCTAGAATGAACAGCCCGCAGAAAGGGAGACCCTGGAGGCGCCGCTCACTGCTGAAGAGCTGGGCCAGGCTGTTAAGGATCTTCGACCGGGTAAAGCCCTAGGGCCTAATGGACTGCCGATCAAGTTGTACAAGCTCAAACCAGACAGCCTTAGCCCGTACCTAAAATGTATGTTTGAGGAGAGCAGGGAGAAGGGTATTCTACCACGAGATCAATGAACAGCCACAATTGTGGCCATCCCTAAGGAAGGAAAACCGAAAGACTCATGTGCCTCTTATAGGCCTATATCTTTGCTAAACGCAGAGCCCAAGATCCTTGCCAAGGTCCTGGCCAACAAGCTTGTTGCGGGGATTTTCACCTGGACGCCGTCCGTGGAGTCTGCTTACACAGATCGTGACTATCAGATTGCGATCCTGGCATTCCTGCCGTAAAAGGCATGGTCTTAATATTTGCAGACTGCTGGACTGTAGCATCTGTTTTAAACCGCTGATTGAAATCCATAATCAACACATATTAGTGGGCGGTCTCCACCTCTCTACTGACAGAAGGAGTCTTGACTTCCTGTAGGTCCTAAACGGAATTGTGTTCTGATCCAATGTTGACAGGGCAGATTGACTCACCATTTGAATCTGGTCTTGATTTGTACCAGGACGATCTTGTGATTTCCTTTTTGCAGTTTATACCACAGATTGTATCAGACGACTGACTTTGTTCGTGCACAGCGCTCTCCTTATTCCTCCACCCTTAAATGGAGGCACGTTAAGAATTTTGACTCAGCGTCCTGAAGAAGTCCCGCATTGGGACGAAACGCGTCGGCTGTACTGTGCTTTTTTTCAATTCTGATGAAATAAAGAAAACAAACTGAGGAACATCTCTCTTTGTTACTTTTTGGAATTGGACTATACATTCGTTCTTATTTGAATAATGTTTTTGTGGTGCACCTGTGCTTTGGAGTTTAAAGCGTTTCACATACTCAAATTTAGTTAAAAATGAGGGGGGAGGGGTAGATAATAACCCTTACATTATGAAACTCAAATGCCCCACATACGGGGCCGTACGTAATAGCTGGTACCATTGCACTATAAGCAATACTAATAAATTGTTAAGGAAAGAAATCCTTCCAACTTAAAAATACGAACCCCACATACGGGGTCCGGCGAAGTGCATTGTACCGGTACGCCCTAGTCTATAACATGGGAGTCACTTGAATTGTAAAGACCCTCCCCTCCCAAGCGTACTTTGTATTTCTCAGGACCGCTTTTTCAGCGTAGCTCCAATCGTGAAATTTTTCAAGTCAACATTGCAGCGTTTAAATAGCCCTCCGTAAGAATCACCTGTGCCCAATTTGAAAAAAAGGGCGTTGGAGACTTGTTTTACACGTCCGCCATTTCATAATGGGCTTAAGGTCTGTTTCTGCGTTAATTTTTATGGGCAGACATAACAATTTGCAGCGAAAGTGTCGCCCGAAGTGAAATTCCCCTACTGTTGGAAAAAGTGGGTTGCTTTGTGACAAGTGTTAAGTCAAAAATTCAGCATTGCCAATTTCAACGAGAAATGTTTCAGTCGGTCGTGTTCGTGGCACACGATCAAAGTCAGACTTGAATTGTTTCCTATGGCCCAAAAGGGTTTTAAAATATTTTATTGAAGTTAAATATCGGTGGAGATAATCTATATTACCATACATCGTATTTTTTAATAATACCCAATAATTTTTATATGTTAAGGGTCAATTGAGGCAATCTACATTGCCATATTTCGATAAGCAAATCAAAAGGAAAAAAGGTGCTCGGCGCACCTTTTCTTTGGGCGCCATTTTGTAATATCCATCGAACGCATAAATAAACAAAATCAATTTTAAAAAAAATTAAGAAGAAGTGTGTTTGAATCGCTATTTGCACAACCACCATTCCTTAATAATAATTAGTGCAAAATTATATAAAAGGAATATTTTATAATACCATGAACCATTTGTTCTACCTATATCAAAAATAGGGGAATCCACGTTACCAATCGCCAGTCGGAATAATCCAAAGTCATTACACAGCAAAAGTGCCAGATTCACCATGAAACTGGCATTGTTTAAGAATGAAGATATTATCCTGTATCCGCTATGCACTTGGATGCTAATGACAATGACAATGCTCCTCCCATTGGCTGTCTGAAGAGAATGCATATCCTCAGCCCCTGTTACTCCAAAGCCAGTCAATCTACAAACCCAGTAGGGGAACATAGGATGGCTAAGTAAGAAAATACATACTTTCTAAATGTGATATATTAAACACAGAACATTAAAATCATCTTTACTAAAAGATACATTTTTACATTCTAAGTCCAGGCATACTAAACTCCATTTCCTTATCTTGCCCCAATGGGAAGGTATGCTTATAAGATGTTATAAGTAAACTCGCATTCTATCCTATGGGACAGATAGTCTTTCCATAGTGAAAAAACGAAATACACTGTAATTCACTACCAGGACATGTCACACACACCAGGACATGTCCTACCTTTAACATACACAGCACCTTGCCCACAGGGGTACCTTGGGCCTACCTTATGAGTGACTTACATGTAAGAAAAGGGATGATTAGGGCCTGGCAAGTGGGTGCCTTGCCACTTTGACATGGCAGTTAGAAACTGTGCAGACACTGCAGTGGCAGGTCTGAGACACCTTTACAGGGCTGCTTGTGTGGGTGGCAAAAATCAGTGCTGCAGCCCCACTAGCAGTATTTGAGTTACATGCCCTGGCACTCTCAGTGCACTTTATTAAGGACTTACCAGTAAATCAAATATGCGAATCATGGAACTACCAAACCATAATATAATTAATAATAGGAGCACTTGCACTGGACAGCAGTGAGAAAGTGTGTTGAGACACTAAACTAGCAAAAATAGAGTCAAAACCGGGAGGTCAGAAAGCAAAAAGACAGAGTAAACATGCCAAACGATGCCAAGTCTAACACTCTCTCCATGGCACCTTCATCTATAGGCCCCTCAGCCCCTGTCTGCCCTTCACTGATGCCATCATAGACCTCATCGCACCCTAGGCTCTCGCATCCACCGATTGTTTGCTACTCGTAGACCTCAACTTCCACCTGGATAACCCTAGGGACCAGAACACTACCTCCCTACACAGGGCTCGACAAATCCACTTGCCCGCTCACATTTGCGAGGGAGAATGGATGAGAACGAGCTATTTTTAGGTCCTACTCGCCCTTTCTGGCGAGTAGGAAGTCAAACTAACTTTTGTCCTCTGTCTTTAAAAATAGAGCAAAAGTGACAAGATAACACGATTTAAAGGCATTTTTATTGCTCACAAAGGGAATCAGCAATAAACATGCCTCTAAATCTTGTTATCTTGTCACTTTTGCTCTGTTTTCAGAGACGGAGGTCAAGTGGGTTGGAGTCAGGTCGAGGGGATTTTCCATGGTACTAGACCTGCAGGACTATTACCATTTTTCGGATTTGTCGAGCCCTGCTACTGGAGAACCTCAGCAGCTTCGAACTTAAGCAGCTAGTCACTGCACCGATCCACACAGCCGGGCACATGCTCGACTCGTCTTCTCTGCCAGCGGGAACATCACCTACAGCCACACCACCGAACTTCTCTGGACCGACCACCACTGCATACATCTCGCCTTCGCCATACCCACCGTTCACCACCGCCTTCATCTCCCCTCCATCGCAGCTGGAACAAGGCCACCAAAAAAGTCTCACCAACTTCCTCAGCACGACCACTCCACCTACACCAACACTGCAGCGCGCAACCCAGAAGACACCAGGCAAGCAACAATCCATAAAAGCCAGTTGGCTCACTCCCGCCCTCCACAAGTCCAGATTTACCTGCTGACAGCTCGAGAAGAGATGGAGGAACAACAAAACCCTGAAAACTCATGCAACCTTTAAATCTGCCATCAATACACACCACCGTCTACTCAAAACCACAGAGAAAACGGTTTTCCAAGACAGAATAAACGCCAACACAAACAGCAGCAAAGAACTCTTTGCCTTCGCCGAGGAGTTTGCCAGGCTCAACAGCGAGACCACAGATATTCCACCCTCCCAAGACATCTGCAACAAACTGGGAACCTACTTCCACCACAAGATCAGGCAGATCTACTTCAGCTTTGACACCCAAGACCCTGCCACTACACCCGCCACCACCGCAAGCGACCATGCAACACCCCAACAGATCGTGCTCAACTGGACTCTGTTCACCACAGACGATACACTCAAGACCATGAAGAGCATCCACTCAGGAGCCCCAATGGATCCTTGCCTGTACCGCATCTTCCATAAAGCAGCCACCTCCACTACTCCCCGGCTTCGTCAGTTTCAACTGCTCCATTGAAACCGCCACCTTCCCAGATGACTGGAAACACACCACGATCAACCCCCTGCTGAACAAAAATGTCCACCGACCCCAAAGACCTCAAGTATTCTGACCCATCTCCCTCCTCCTCTTCCCAGCCAAGGTCATGGAGAAGGCCATCAACACCTAACTCTCTGATTTCATCGAAGAAAACCATGTCCTGGACACCTCCCAAGACAGTTTCCGAAACAACAGCAGCACCGAGACCACACTGATAGCCACCACCGACGACATCCGCTCCCTCCTCGACTGGTGCAAAACCACAGCCCTTATCCTACTGGTATCTCACCGCACCCTAATTACAAGACTCCACAACGCCGGCATCCACGACAAGGCACTAGACTGGATCAGCTCCTTCCTGACCGGCCGAATACAGCAAGTCAGACTACCCCCAGTCCTCTCTGAGCCTACAGAGATCAGCTGAGGAGTACCCCAGGGCTCATCCCTGAGCCCCACCCTCTTTAACGTCTACATGGCCCCCCTCGCAGCCATCATCAGAAGCCATGGACTCAACATCATCTCCTACACCGATGAAACTCAGCTGATCATCTCCCTCGCCAATGAGCCCACAGCTACCGAATCAACTTTCACAACGGAATGAAGGCCATCGCTAACTGGATAAAAGACAGCTGCCTCAAGCTCAACTCGGCCAAGACTGAAAAATTTATCATGGGACCCACCCCTCAGCCTGGGATGACTCTGGGTGACCCACTGCACTAGGAACCACTCCCACTCTCACGGACCACACACGCAACCTCTGCATCATACTGGACTCCTCGCTCTCAATGAACCGCCAGATAAAAGCAGTATCCTCATCCTGTTTCCAGATGCTACGCCTGCTTCGAAAGATTTTCAGATGGCTCCCCACAGAATCCAGAAAAGAAGGTCACCCACGCACTCATCACCGGCAGACTTGATTATGGCAAATCACTCCACGCCGGCGTCACCCAGAAACAGCTCAGGAAACTACTGAACGTCCAAAATGCTGCAGCCAGACTGGTCTTTGACATCCCCTGCCACAGCCACATGACACCACACCTCCGACAACCCCACTGGCTCCTAGTCATCAAGAGAATCACCTTCAAGCTCCTCATACATGCATACAAGGCTCTCCATGACATAGAACCAGAATATCTGAAACACTGCCTCGCTTTTCACACACCAGCCAGACAACTCCTGTCCGTACAACTCACCATGACCTCCACCCCATGGATCCACAAGACCAGAACCGGAGGAAGAACCTTCCCATACCTCGCCGCCAAGACCTGGAATACCCTGCCTCTCCACCTCAGCTGTGGTGTCTGCTAGGCTTCGATCTAAAAACGGAAAGCAAAGGCAGAAGGAGGGAAGGAAAGATGATAGGCTGTAGTGTAGTTCCTATTATCCCAATAGGCTCTGCGCATTGGAATAATACCTTCAATAGTATAGGCCTAGACCAGACGTTAACTAGGTCTACTACTGTCGATATTAGACTTAAAGTTTTGGGTTTTGCCAGCTAGCTCAGAGTTCACTAGAAACTTTCTCGAATAGGCAAGGAGGAGTTGAACCTCCCTGGATAGACAAGAAGGGATTTAGTTTCTGACAACCATAGAACATGACAACTTTGCTCTCCCCTAATCAAGAGTGTATCTCTAGAGTCGTGTGAAAACAAAAGACGACTTATTTTACTCAGTCAGTACGTGCATTCTTAGTCTCACCAGATTGTAGAGAAAAGGAAGAGACGGGCGTGTTCAATAAAAGATGTTATTTATTGATCAGTCTCTTTTCTCATACAAGAGAAATGGATCGATATTATTGCAATACTTATGGTTAAGTAAAGTGCATACAATAAAAGCAGAAGTATAAAATAATACTGTAAAAACATTGATATGGTTTCTAAGCCATATGAAGGTTTAAAATGAATACATACACATTTACATTTGACTAATCGTACTCAACTGGTGTTTCTAACTACGCCTACCCCGTGTACCTGACCTAAGCCTAATACGTGGGCGGGAATAGAAAGTTACAGTTTAAGTTAAGTTTGTTTTGCCAAGTGACTGACTAAAGAATTCTCTGCAAGGGGTTATTCAGTTCTGTACCTGGACTCTAGGATGAATGAGGGATGGTACCTCTCGTCTCTGGTCTCGATATCCCAGGCTGCCTGCGAGGGCTACCCGGAAGCGCCGGAGCTGGATTTCTCGGCAGGAGAAAGCAGCGTCTCGTTCTCAGCGCGTCAGGAAGGCGGGGCTGCGCCAGCGGGGTCTGCTCTGCTCTGGGCTTCGGCAAGTCTGGCTGCTCCGATCTCGTCACCACCGCGTGTGTTTGCATAGGGCAATATCGGTAATATTTATACCTTTAAGGTGCCGAGATTGACGTAAGGATGGACATAGATACGTCAATAAGGATGTCATACGACCTGGTCGTTAGCACATTTTTTTGCTGAAGTTCTCGGTGAAATCAAAACAATGGCCGCAGGGTTTTTCCCAGGTCTGTCATAGGTTTGATTTGTTTTGAGAACTCCGTATGCCTTATCAGGGGCTGGAGGAATATCGCTTGTCTAATTAGATGGCAAGGATTACGGCTGGACGCTGTTTTGGTCTCATTAAATCACTGAAAAAATTCTTTGATTTCCTCCCCATTGCAGCTAGAAAATCAGTCGCGGTAACTTTAATACTTTCCCGACTTGATTACTGCAACGGATTAATGGCTGGAGTGAAAAAGTCCACCCTTAAGAAGCTGCAGAGTATACAACATGCAGCTGCAAGATTGGTCTTACAACTCCCCAGAAGGTCATCAGCTTCAGCAGCATTAAGAGCTCTGCATTGGCTACCATTGCATAAAAGAATTCTTTTTAAATTGCTTCTCACCGTTTTCAAATCCATGCAAAACACAGGTCCCCACTACCTTAAAAATCGCTTTATGCGTTATAATCCTCCGCGATGTTTGAGATCATCTGGGACAAACCTTATCATGATTCCCAGATTTAAATACAAAACCAAGGGTGGGAAAACTTTCACTGTCTTGGCAGCCAAGGCATGGAATAACCTACCAGCCAACCTCAGACTGACTGAAAAGGAGGGTCTTTTCAGAAAACTCCTTAAGACTTGGGTGTACCAACAATCAGATACCTCTGTACTGGCAGCCATTTAGTTTCATCGTTTTCACCTACTTCATTTTTCATCTACCTACTGTTCGCTAGCTCAGCGCCAAGATGCTCCCCTGGGAGCGAATGTTCGCGCTTTATAAAACCCCATAAATATCAAAAAAATATCAAAAATGACCTAAACAGATAACACGTTCCTGTGCCGTAGTGTGGCTTTATCAGATAACGGTTCCTGCATCATGGGGGTTTTCTGCCTCATGGGATGGCTGCTAGTTAACTTGTTAACCAGAATAGGGTCAGGAATAGGGGGATCGATACAGAACCTATAGGAATACATCACACCCACTCCACGCTAACTATGGACATATTTACGAATCTATGCATAGTAAAACATACTGTAGAGTATCGTGTATACCTTACCACCCCAAAATACATAAATGCATTTTGAAATTATCAAATATACGGAAAAAACAGTCACATGTAATATATGCACTCAAGCTGTAGAATAATGCTAAAGCAATCACGCATATCTATACATTATCACTAATTTGTATATGAGAATTTACACATGAAATGGCTCTTAATACAGAAAAAAGTTTCGAGACCATTCCATCACAGAATAAAATAATTATGAACATACCAGCGGGCAGCTAATGTCTATAAAGTATCTAAAAATAGAAATTTTTGTTCTCTAAGAATAGTTCTTACTTTAAGCAGAAAATAAGTGTCCCGAAAAATTCGTAAAAATGTTTTGGGGCTGCTGAAAAAATTGCTGTCCGTGAACTGGAGGGAAAATTGTTCATGGTAGTTTGCTATTCTAGTTGAAGGCCAAATTCAGGGAACGCCGTGTACGAGCTTTCTCAAAAGTTTTTATTTCTGCTCTGGTGAGGACATCATATCATTTAGACTCTCGAAAAAGTTGTCAACAGCTTCCTGGGAGAGTTCCACTAACTCGGAAAAAGATGTAACCATGCATTCGTGCGCATGATTGTTTCCATTGACGTTTTGATTAGTATTGCTGACAGAAGGTCGTACCTGATCAATGCTGCTTTCATCTTGAACTTCACTACCCCTTAATCGTAGTGGTGAAGCTTCCACGAATGCCGTCATCAGGATTGGTAGCCGTTGAGGGCAGCACAAAGCATGAGCCTTTATTGGACTCAACAATGTTTCTGCATCCATTGGCGCATCTGATTGTAGAGTCAGACAGGTGTCTAACACGCATTCTTCTCCGCATAGCAAGCACCTTAATACAGGTAAAACACATCGATGCCACATTGGTCGAAATGAAAGAAACCAAGTCATGTTCAGGTCTCTAAGCCGGGATAGTCCCAGGATTTTTGATATCCGGTCCCGGTATCCAATGGCTAGGATTGTTTCTTCCCTTGTCGCAGGTGTTTTGTCTGTGACATGGTTTGCCATAACGAAATATAAGGACTAAGAATAGGATTCCTGCGATTAGTCCTAAAATGAGGGGAAGTCTGCCAAAAATCGAATGGACGAAATCTGGAAAAATACTCAGTATGGCTTTGAATGGTGTTAATGCCATCGAAAATACTGTCTTAAATATTTTTGAGACTCCACTGGTATCAGAAATATTTAAGATTTCATTCAGGATTTCTGCGAAATGTATGGGGGAATTAGTTGATAATAAGGAGTGAATCTCTGCAGTCGTCCTTGCGACTAGGAGATCATACGTTTCTTTTGATGACGTGAGTCTGGTCGGCGTCTGAAGAAGCACTGTTTTCATTCTGCTTAAAGTATCTATTCGAATAGAAGTAATTTTCAAGTTGGGCCATGCCCTTGCCTCCCTGTCTGGAAGGGAGCTGGGGAACAATAAGCGTCCACAGCACTTGACCTTCGCAGTCGTAGTTACGAGATAAGGAGTCCCGGGCATAAGACTACAGCATCTGCGATCTACAATTAGAATGTAACTCCCATTATAGAGTCTTTGAAAGAATGGTTCTATCTCTGTTGCAGGTGCGCCTAGCTGGTGACATGAAAGGTTATTTGAGTTCCCTTCACAGGCTCCATGCAAACTAATTCCATTACACAGAAGTGTACCGCTCAGTGACATTGCACAATTATTGCCACTAAGAAACACTTTCTGTCCTTTATTACTGACACATGCATGTGAATAGGGCTAGTTCCATGTTGTTTTAATGTACCCCTTTCCCAATTTTTCGTACATGCCAGCCTGTATATATTTTTGGCAGTATTGAAACCTGAAGGTTGATATTGGAATATTAATTATCCCATGTATTATCCATTCACTGACAGGTCGTTCTGACATTGTCACTGGTAATCTCTCGAGTTTCTCAATGCTCAGAATTGTATAATCAGCACCCTTTTGTGCCATACTGATTTGTTTATCAGTAAGGTTAAAGATATTGAATAGTGACGTTGTGTTGATTAAACGCCAAGGCACATAGCCTGAACGCAGATTTTGTAACGTCCAGCCAAGCTGTACAATAGAACGCAATTGAGACTGACCGTGTTGTAACAACAGCAAGTCTTGCGATATTATGTCGATTGCTGAAGACACAATGCTGTCCAGAGAAAAAATTCTGGAGGACAGAGTCATTAACCCATTGTCCACTACAGAAAGTGATTTTTCCAAATTAATACGGTCAATTTCCCGTATTCTTTCTGCTGTCTCAATTTGAGTCACCTTCCAGGCCTCGTTGTATGCTGCATATACAGAGGCTGCTATGAAACGTTTCTGACGCTGTTTGTGCTGTCCCATAATGAAATCACGCAAGTCAGCACCATCAGTAAGTAAAGTTAGGTGTTGCTTAATTTCTGCCAGTGTGGAAGTCTGTAGCCACTGAAGGCATAATTTGCCCACACTGTAGGTGGTTATTATTCCTGGGTGTTGTCTTTGGGAATATCTAGGGTCTGGCCTGGTCATTTTGAACCCCTGTGTTTTGTTCAGGAATCTGTTTTGACAGTTATTAGTATCTGTGGGCCAGATCAACCACTGTTTCCAATCAGGATGTGTTCTGTTTTGGTTTAATACATAATTTACGTCTATCTCTTCATCTGTGGAGCTATTGCTGTTCATTGTTGGTTTTGGAATAGACGGTTTATTTAAGTCTTTGATTTTGGCTAAGCCAAGACAGGTAGTTTGTTGAACAGTGTCATTTAAAAATATAATTTGTTCTGGGATCATGCAGGCTCTAAACAATGATTCTATACCCTGTACTTGCCATTCTTTTGTACCCCAAACACTTTTTACTTCAACATTTTTGTCCCAATAATCAAAACCAAAAGTATTCATTTGTTCAAAGAATGAGTCTGAATATATAAATTTCGTGTTTGTTATCATGGTCTTTGTCCCTGTCTTATTTGACAATTTGAAATAAAATGTTTCGGCATTACTTGTGTTAAAACCTGAAAAGTATGAATATTTGTCATAAACGGTTCTTGAGCTTCCTTTTGGAGGGGTTGCACAATGTTCCCATTGATTATAATTTAAAACATTTCTAGGTTGTGCAGATCTATGTAGAAAATGGTTACCATAGTGGTTATAACAGTACATACTATCATAATTTGTCGGAACCCTGCAAATAATCATGTTTGGTAAATTTAGCAGACATCACTAAGTCAGACATCATATTATTTATACTTTCAAAGTCCCAATCATCAGCAAATGAGCTCGGTTTTACAAAGTCACTCAACGAGATCTTAATTTGGTGTGGATATTTCAGGATTTCAACCGGACCATAAATTTCGTAGTCAGTTTTGTCCCATGCTACCCCACCCGGTATAGGATTGGCTGTGAAGTTGACTGAAGAAAGTTCTCTTTTCTCGACGTGTGAAGATGTGTGTGGTTTGAGGATCAAGTTGATTTTCTGACTTGCTGTGTCCATTTTAGCATATTTTCCCTCAATGAAGCGTCCCAAAGTTAGTACCATGATGAGCCAAAGTATGAGGATAGATGCACCAAAACCCACCCAAAATTCAATCCATGGAGAAATCAGATATGTTTCTTTCAGTTGTTTCAAAAGTACTTTAACTTTTTCTTTAAAGGTTTTTGTTGATGGCTGTGTTTTTGATTCAGTGAAGCCTTCAGAGGAATCATCGAAGTTTATGAAGTAGCCGGATGCAGTTCTGTCAATTGTTCCAATTGCTTCAGGATTACTGTTTCTTGCATAGTCGTTTGTTACTTCATTATAGATTGGTGTGTCTCTGCTAAATGTTTTTATTTGGGTTTTCAGAGGTCTAAGTTCCATTGCATTGTTGCATAGTCCTTGTTGTAGTTCTGTAGGCGTTTCGAATGTGATTAGCCTCTTAGATTGAACCTCTGTGTTAGTAGCAAATCTTGGTGTTCTACTACTTCTCGGGAGTCCACTTGGCCTACTATTTGTTATCGGCCACATGTTGTGGTTTTACCAGGTCGATGGATACAACTCGGTTCTCCTTTTTACCAGCAAGCGGCGGTAGTACAACTGATCTTGTCCCGTTGACAGACAAGACAGGAACTGCTTTTCTGTAAGAAGGCCCAAATTCCTTCTTTACCGCGATCTTTTCTCTGACTAGATCCCCGACTTTTGGAATCCAGACAGGTCTTGCTGGGACAGGTGGTGGTTCTTCAGTGGTTGTTGGCTGCTGTTTCAACTTTATGTTGCTCAGGTCTTTTCTTGTTTCGTTTAAGTCCTGCAAAACAGCCAAACGATCTTTGATATCAAAGCTTTTTTCCTTCACCACTGAAGTCTGACTGTCGAGATCTAAGACTAACATCCTAGTTCCAAACAATAATTCGTACGGACTGAATCCCTTCAGAGAATTTCTTGGCAAGTTATTTAGACTACGTTGGACACTTATTAGATGTTTGACCCACCCAGCTCCCGAACCTAATACCTTTGCCGTTATAGATTGCTTTATGTCACGGTTTTTTCTTTCAACAATTCCGTTCCCCTCAGGGTGAAATGGACAAGAGTACCGCAATGTAACACCCATGCTGACCATGGCCTCCTTATAAGCTATAGAGCTAAAAGCAGGACCATGGTCCGAATGCAGCATGCCAATTGCGTATGTGCCGATAAAGACTCGGAAATCTTTTATAACAGTTCTGGCGTCAGCCGTTCGCTGGGGCCACATCCATATGAATCTCGTGCATGAGTCCACTGCAACCAAGATGTATTTATAGTTACCATCCCTTTGTAAGGGACCACAGTGGTCTAGGTAAACACAGGCTAATGGTTTATCCGAGATTAGAAGGGGCGTCTGCGCTGGACGTCTCACCGTTGATACTTTCATTCTTTGACATATTTCACATTCTAAAACATAGTTCCTTGTTTGTGGCCACCAGTATCTCTGTTTTAATAATGATACTGTGGCTGAGACGCCAGCATGTATAGAAGCAAGCCCTTCGTGTGCCGCTATTATAAGTCCTAACCTATGTTCCATGTTTGGAATTGCCCTATCCCCCACTCCAGGGATTCGAGCGAAAGGAACATTGTTTGCATCAGTTATGTATGAGTATTTTACTGGAAAGCCTTTCGGGAGTGTTTCTATCGAATCCTTTTCTGTAGCGCTGACAGCCTGTAATATTTCGCTGTCTATTTTTGTTTTTGACCGTGTGATGGCAGCTACGGAAGCCGTTTGCACAGCTGCCTTCGTAGCCTCATCAGCCAATGAATTCCCTGCAACGTGAACGCCATCACGTTGATGACTCAGCGTATGTATCACGTGAGTCTTTGGTAGTTCTTTTTGTAATAGAACTACTTGTTCCCAGAGCATCTTATGCTTGATTGTGCCTCCTTTTGCATCCTTAAAGCCATTCTGAAGCCAGATCTGCAAGTATTCATTGTAAGACTGAACGCAGTAATACGAATCGCACACTATGAGCGTGGGGAATTCTCGATCGGTATTTTCAAGCGCCATCTTAAACGCCAGTAGTTCAGCTCGCTGAGCTGTACAATCTCCTAGAGATTGTGTCTTAGTGATAGCCGGTTTGAATTTTCCTTCGTGCCAGCGACCTTTAACAATCGCGCACGCAGCACTGTAAGCTTGTTTACCCCCTACTGCGGGTTGTGCTGATCCGTCTGTATATATTATACAGCCGTAATGTTCTAGAGGCAGAATTTCGGTTGGCAGAGGACATTCAAATTCATATTGGAGAAATTCTTGTGTTTTTAAGTTAGGATCAAATTCGTATGCCACGTCTGTTGCAGCAAGAGAATTAGCCCATTGTATCCATCTTGGATGGAGCGCTTTAGCATTTGGAATGCTTGCTTTTGTTACAGCCTCTAGGGCTGGTATTGGTGTCACGATTATTATTCGTTTACCTTGTGCCAGGGCTCGTTCTTTTGCTATAGCTGTCTGTGTTGCAGTAAGAATTTTTTCCGTTGGGCTAAATTTCATTTCAGCCTTAGTGTACAAGTGTGATTTGAATGCAATTGGTACCTTCTCTCCCTCATTAGAGGTCAGGTATGTGAATCCGCATCTTCCTGGGATGACTCGAATCACAAGATTGCGTGTGTTATCACGTGTTTCTAATTTTGTTTTAATTAACATGTCTGTTTGTAAGGATCTCAAAATTTCTGTGTGTATTTGAGTCCAATTGGTTCTTTTAAAATCTGATTTTATTAGATCATAAAGGGGTTTGACCCTTTCTGCGTAATTTGCAATGTATGTTCTTCCGAAATTTAGGAAGCCTAGAATTGACTGTAAGTTTTTTAGTGTTCTAGGTGCTTGGAGTACGGCACATTTCTCTAGGAAATTGTCAGCCAGGCTTTTGCCTTCACTTGATAATTCGTATCCTAAGAACAGGACTGTTAGATGGGCAATTCTGGATTTTTTAAAGTTGAATTTGTAACCCTCTGCTGCGAACCCAAGTATTATGGTGTTCACTCTCTTCAAGTGAGTATCCAAGTCATCATCTGTTAGGTATATGTCGTCGACATAAGATAAAGCTTCGTCATCATATGTTTGTAGTAATTCTGTTACTCTCGCTGAGAATACCCCTGGGCTATTCTTGTACCCCTGGGCTAACCGACAGAATTGTTTTTGAGTGCCATTTATTGAGAATGCAGACAAATATCTGCTCTCTGGTGCTATGTTTTGACAAAAGAATCCATTAGAGATGTCTAATGTTGTTTTGTATTTTTTGCGCACTATGTTATTCATTAGTGCAGCACTATGCGAGTTTTGTACTGCAAAAGTTTTGCAACATGAGTTAAGGTGTCGGTAATCCAAAACTAGACGATATGAATTGTCTGGTTTGGAGACCGGAAACAAAGGGTTGTTCATTTGTGAGGTGCAAGTTTCAATCACCCCCTGGTATTCTAATTGATCTAGGATTTCTTTTACCTGTTTTTTAGCTTCTTGCTTAATTGGGTACTGTCTTTGTGCAGTAGGTTGTGATTTTAACTGGATTTTGTGAGGAGGAGAGTCCTCATCCCATCCTACATGATTTTTATATAAAGCAGGAGCTTGAGCTACTGCCCACTTTCTGGCAAGTGTGTATTTTTTATGAATTGGGATATGATTTGAGAAGGCAGGCATAATTATTTCTTCGCCATGAGGGCACTCCCTGACAAACTCTGGTGGCCAGTCTTTTTCAGCTAGAAGGATGTCATAGCCCTTGGAGAGATTATCCCAAAATAGTCCCCTTATTTTTCCAGTCTTACCCCCTTCTATACGTAAAGTTATTTCATATATTTTGTGAGGTTTGCTAACTCTGGTGTCTGCAGTTTCCACTTGAAGATATTCATTCGTGTCCACTGTCTCCAGAAGATTCATAAGGACTTTGTGAGCTATGCTCACTTCTGCTGCGCTGTCTAGCATTGTCTGAGCCCATTCTCCGTTTTTCAGTTGTGTCCTCAGTATTCTCGGCATTGTTAACTACCTTGATACTGGCTACCTTCTTTTTTGGAAATTGTAGTTTCTTTTTTAGATGAGCAGATTCCTTGTCTTTGGACTTGGCGTGCTCTTCTCTTTGTTCTGATCGTCCTCTTCTTTCCGATTTCTGCGAGGAAGTCTGAAAAGATTGAGAGGGACGTGTATCAATGTCTTGATATCTATCAGGCTTCTTTATATTATCCCTATTTCTAAGGTTATATCTTTTCCCAGAGGGGTCACTTTGGGGTGACCTGTGTCTCTGGTTCGGAGATTTTTCTCTCCGCCGAGGAGACCTTCCTCTGGACTGGAATTTCTTTTCTTTAGGATTGGATTGTTTGTTTCCATCCCAGCTCTTTTTTTGTGATGTTGAATTATTATTAAAAAATATTTTTTCAGGACTTTCAATCAGTTGTGGTTTTACTGGTATTCCACCTAAACTATCTCTACCTAGTTCCTCATAGGATTTTTCTATAATTCTGGCAATTTCAGCTGGTTGGTCTGCTATATCTGTCTCCTTTAACCTCTGGCGGATCGCCACGTTTGCTGCTTCTCCCTTTATGTTGGCTAATAATATAGCCGAGACCTGCTTGAAGTCTTTTAGTAATTTCATACCAAGAGTTAAAGCGGGTTCTGGACCGTATTAGTCTTGAATTTGTTTTAGCACATCTGGTATTACCGAAATGGATGGAACACCGTGCGTTTTTGTGTAGATAGAAGCAAAGACTGTACCCCAAGTGTCACAGTCCTCCACGTGTGGTGCGATTCCCATTGGAAGACAGATAGTCAGAATCCTGTGTTTTTCTAACGGGGTGGTGTCTGGAAACACCGCCTCTATTTGGGTGATGTTTTGTGCTAACCAGAATGGTATTTGTTCCCGTTTAGCTGGCACTTTACCTAGGCAGGATTGTATGTTCTGTGGTGTAATTTTATTTGTGTTCCCCTGGTGAGGGGTCAGCTGTGGAATTTTAATTGCTGGTTGAATTGTTGAAGTCCGCATCACATATTGGACTAATTGTCTATGTAATTTTATTAATTGTTTTAGCTGTGTTAAAAGCTCTGGTGCAGGCATTCTTTCGATGTCTGGATGTGGTGTGTATCCGGCTAGGACCGGCCACGTTGCTCCTGGTCTACCTAATGGACCGAGCCTGGTGATGTGATTATTATATTTTAGGGCGCCATTAAATAAGAGCAGATGCTCTTGAAATTTAAGTGGTACTTCCACCTCCTCGAAAGGAGTGTACTCATTAGGAGGGTCCTCTGTTTTGTAATAGTGGAAGTACTTTGTTACAGCATTTGCTGCTGGAAAATGTATCCATGAATAATATACCTCTGTCTGCCGATATTCGTGTGCCTCAATCACGAATATGACTGTGCCACCTCTAGGTGTCAGTCCATTTTCTATAAGTTTTAAAGTTATAGATTTCCTCTTGATGACCGGGATGAGTTTTATATCCGGGTCTGTGTCTTGCAGTGCATTATCAGCTGCTGCGAGTTCAGTTGCTATCCTAACTGTCTCTCTTTCTTCATCACTGTCTACCATTTTACCGACAGGAAGGTTATTTAGTTTGTTTGCAGATCAGGTTTCTTATGGAAACAAAGATTAGATGCACAATATTTTGGAACAGTGTATCCTTCAACGTTGACTAAACCAAGAACCATACATAGGAGTTTCCTCCTGCGAGGTCTGGCGGATATTACCTTTCACCCACTCCAGACGTCTTTGGAGTATTATGGGAAAAAAGGGGTCTGAGTGAAAAAGCACGACTGAGTTACTTTAAATGTCTTACGTTAGTTTATCGCCCTTCCAAACACGTTGGGCGCCATGTAGTGTAGTTCCTATTATCCCAATAGGCTCTGCGCATTGGAATAATACCTTCAATAGTATAGGCCTAGACCAGACGTTAACTAGGTCTACTACTGTCGATATTAGACTTAAAGTTTTGGGTTTTGCCAGCTAGCTCAGAGTTCACTAGAAACTTTCTCGAATAGGCAAGGAGGAGTTGAACCTCCCTGGATAGACAAGAAGGGATTTAGTTTCTGACAACCATAGAACATGACAACTTTGCTCTCCCCTAATCAAGAGTGTATCTCTAGAGTCGTGTGAAAACAAAAGACGACTTATTTTACTCAGTCAGTACGTGCATTCTTAGTCTCACCAGATTGTAGAGAAAAGGAAGAGACGGGCGTGTTCAATAAAAGATGTTATTTATTGATCAGTCTCTTTTCTCATACAAGAGAAATGGATCGATATTATTGCAATACTTATGGTTAAGTAAAGTGCATACAATAAAAGCAGAAGTATAAAATAATACTGTAAAAACATTGATATGGTTTCTAAGCCATATGAAGGTTTAAAATGAATAAAATGAATACATACACATTTACATTTGACTAATCGTACTCAACTGGTGTTTCTAACTACGCCTACCCCGTGTACCTGACCTAAGCCTAATACGTGGGCGGGAATAGAAAGTTACAGTTTAAGTTAAGTTTGTTTTGCCAAGTGACTGACTAAAGAATTCTCTGCAAGGGGTTATTCAGTTCTGTACCTGGACTCTAGGATGAATGAGGGATGGTATCTCTCGTCTCTGGTCTCGATATCCCAGGCTGCCTGCGAGGGCTACCCGGAAGCGCCGGAGCTGGGTTTCTCCGCAGGAGAAAGCAGCGTCTCGTTCTCAGCGCGTCAGGAAGGCGGGGCTGCGCCAGCGGGGTCTGCTCTGCTCTATGCTTCGGCAAGTCTGGCTGCTCCGATCTCGTCACCACCGCGTGTGTTTGCATAGGGCAATATTGGTAATATTTATACCTTTAAGGTGCAGAGATTGACGTAAGGATGGACATAGATACGTCAATAAGGATGTCATACGACCTGGTCGTTAGCACATTCTTTTGCTGAAGTTCTCGGTGAAATCAAAACAATGGCCGCAGGGTTTTTCCCAGGTCTGTCATAGGTTTGATTTGTTTTGAGAACTCCGTATGCCTTATCAGGGGCTGGAGGAATATCGCTTGTCTAATTAGATGGCAAGCGTTATGACCTAATCAGATAACACGTTCCTGTGCCGTAGTGTGGCTTTATCAGATAACGGTTCCTGCATCATGGGGGTTTTCTGCCTCATGGGATGGCTGCTAGTTAACTTGTTAACCAGAATAGGGTCAGGAATAGGGGGATCGATACAGAACCTATAGGAATACATCACAAGGCTACGTCCACAGGTGGACAAGCCACTGAAAAGAAAAGCAGTGTGGGTAGGAAAAACGCCAGTGGGGCCTGAGCAAGGCATTAAATGGAAAGGGGCAAGTTAATATTTTAAAATAATAATGGGAGGAGGGAACTGTCAAGGAGTGGGATGACGGGTTAGTTTATGTCTGTTAGAGCATTGTAAGAGCATATTAGTTTGTGCGACTAAGAAGCCAAAGGCTTAGGGTAACCAGGCGTCCCCATTTTGCCAGGACGGTCCCCGTTTTTAACCAGCTGTCCCAGCAAATTTCAAGAAATTTAGCTCACGTCCCGGTTTTTAGAGAGGGTCGACTGAAAACGGTGGGAGGTGTTTTTAATGTTTTACAAAGCAGGGATAGTTAGAAGTTGTTTCAAGAATGCAATTTAATTGGCAGGCAAGCTACTGGGTTTAAAAATTGCATTTTATGTATGTTCCTACTGCCTGTTCTGTAATTCTCTGCTAAGGAGCGCTCTCATCGCTTGAAGTACATTTGTAGTCCTACTTCTATTTTTGTGAAATGTCCCAGTATTTGGCTTTAACATTCACGTCACCGTACAACGGCTGTTATTATGTGTGCGCCAAGCTTACTCAGGAATAAAGTGTCCTTTAGACACTAAGCAGAACAGAGCCTTTGGGGATTTCCCTCCCAAAGAGAACTCTGATAGTTGTACTTTCAAAACGGCTCCACAATAACACTCTCTCCGTAACAATTATTTGTGGTGCACTAACCTACCATACATCAAGACTTGCACGTTGATCTGATCTGCATGCATCTCACCTATTATACAATTTAACTTCTCCAGTTGAGTCTACCGTTTCCACATAACCTGTCCGCATGCCCTGCCTTCTCTTGTTCATTTGTACAACATTTCTGGAGAAATGCTTTTTTCTGGTCCTAATAAAAAACACTGAAAGACCAATACTGTGAAGTTCTCTTTCTTCCCTGAGCACTGTGGGATTTCCCACAGTGCTAGACATTTCCCCACTTTCACTTTCACTCCTCAGCGCCATGAAACCCTTGGGTGCCCTGCGCTCATAGCTGCCAAGGTTTCAGATTGCTTATGTGTGACGTTTTAATAATTTCAGTGTAATTATGAGTGACATTCAACGACTATGAGTGACACGTTATCGCAAGCAAAATCAAGCAATGAAGACGAAGGAAACATATAAATATCAGAAATTACACTCATTTGAGCAACGAGAAACTCCAAGTAGATCTTAAAACTGCTGTAAATCACCAGAAACTGATGAGCAGTAACCTAGTAAAAAGCAGTAACTCTCAGATAATCCTCATAAAATACACGTTTTGTGAACATGCCTGGTTCATGTTGGATGAGCTGTGTGCTAGAGAGACATCTATAAAACGTCCAGCCCCCCTGCAGTGCAGTGGCAGTGTGGGAGAATCAGGTACACGGTGTCCTAATCTTGGAATTAGTCCAAAACTGGTTTAACACTGGTGTAACAACAAGGGCACAGCAAGTGAGTGCACCCCAGGTCACCAAATGAAGCATCGTCATCTTCAGAATAGGACGATAGAAAGGCCACCAAAATCTTGATGTTTCCATCAAAGTGAAAAACATGGGTTTGGGGCTGAGAAGAAAACTGAATGGTTCAGTCACAGCATGTACTGAAGAGATCTGAGTCCACAGGACTTTTCATAGTGAGGAAATGAGGGGTTTCAAGCAAGCGCCCTGTTTCTACAAGAACAGGCAAAGAATCAGAAGTAAATGAGACTAAACAAGACATAAAACTATGATGTTTTATTTAATCCAGAAACATCCAAACTGCATGTTTCGAAACAATAAGTGTGCCAGTGTACCAAAAATTTCCTTCCTGTGTGTTTTCTCAACCTCATGTTACAAATAATTCTTTATTTGATATGACAGTTCAGCTCTTTGAAATCGACTCAGATCCATTCCAGGGCAGGCTCATGGCCTCCTGGAGTGACAGACACTCTGCCAGCCCCATTCACTCCCATGGACCCGGTTTCCAGCGTGTTTCAAGACCTATAAATCCCCGATATGAGCATCTAAACAATACAGAACATTTTGCCCATTAAACCAAAATTCACAAGAAACTGACACTCGCACAGACATCCCATTGCACTACTTCAGTGCTCTCTCACCTGTACCCCCATGACGTGTCCTCCTGCAGTGCCACGGTGAGCCAGAGCATCTTTTACCAGGTTGCTGTGAAGAGGATCACGCAAGCTGCAGGCACTAGTGCTGTAGACTGACTGAAGGTGGCTGTGCTGTTAAGAGGGTTCGCCTGCCTGGTTGGTGCAGTGACCCCTCAGTGCCACCGTGCTGACCTGCTCTCTCCGTTTGTGTCCCCCTGATACCTTGGTCCGGTCTGACAGGTTCTCATTTGGGAGCTATGGTGTAGGCAGGAAGCTGGAGCTGTCATGTGTGCATGTGTCGAGCACTCTGGGGCCGCTTTGGTGAGGGTTGCTTTTCACAGGGCTTGGATCTGCATGAATGGGGGGTACTGGGTTATGATTATTAAGTACTTGCAGCGCCGAGATAAACTTCGAGTGAGTCACGCTAATATGAAAGTTAATTAAAATAACACGGCCGGCAGGCAGGGAGCCGCTACTGATGTCTGGTGGCCACAAGCACATGGGGCTGATGGTGTTGGGGCGGTGTGTATGGCTCGTTACACTGCAGGCGGCAGAATCTGGCCTGGGTTATCAACGCTCGGATCGCTGTTTATCATAAAGCAAATGTCAGTTTATTCCATTTAAAAATGAAAGCGAAGATACGGCACTCCACTTACACTTTGCTGCTGGGGTGGAATGCAAGCTCTGCAACAAACTGGCGGCAAATAATCAGTACAACTAACTCTGATTCTCACATAGGCCGCCGCAGCAATCTAACGCCGGGCTATCGTCGGTCCAGGTCAGTTATTATTATTATTATTATTATTATAGCCAACGTGGCACACTCCACAGTACGGCAAAGGCCTCTCGGGTGACATAATGCTGATGCTAGTGCCGCGGCGACACCGGTAATTTAAATTGTGCGCCGTCAGCTGTGCACTCCACTGTCTGGTATGAATGCGGACACCAGGACGCGGAAGGCAGGTTACAGGGCACAGTGATGACAGGCGGCACTGGTGGCTCTCCTGGCAGCAGGTGGCAAAATGCGTGTCAATGCATTTCAGTGCGGTGATGCGGATCACCGCACTGAAATGCATGAGCGTCACACCTGTTGCGTGACGCTTGGCAGGACTGTGCGCTTTAGAAGTTGTTATCAACATAACATAACATAACTCCTCTTAATGCTGGTCTCATGATCCTGACTGAAAGAAAACAGTGGCTCTATGGCCCTCGGTGAGTAGGGCATACGTTACAAGTACTTGGGATTGTAGGTTTCATTCTCTTGTCTTGAATTCACAGGGTTTTACGTCAAACCATGGCACTTCCACAATGCGCATCTTGTTTTTGAGGGTTCTTATAAATCTCTCCAATCAGTTAGGATATGTAGTGCTCATCACTTTAGGGTACTGTGAGCCTGGCTCAGTTTGGGATGAATTTCCTACAGGATGTTACCATCAAGAGGACACTTCTCACGTCTACAGGTTGGATGCAACTTTATGTCCTATATGTCTTGGGTTTGGTTTTAAGTTTGCCACAAAGCAGCATTCAATTATATCAAAACCCATGGAGTTTATGCTGTGCTATGAGAAGTTGTATTGCCAACTTTGTGATTAGTTGAGCTGCCAGTATTATGCTTCAGAAGTGCATTTTTGTTCATTGTTGCTTATATTCTTTTACAAGCATTTGCTGGCTTCATTGTTTTGGCGCAAGTGGAAAGGAGTTCTGCTCTTCACAGAAATCTTTCCAGTCAGGCTGGTCATTGGCAGAACGAAAAATATGTTAAATCGTCATAAAAAGCAAATGTGTTTTTAAAAAAAAAAAATTCTTAACTGCCGTGTAGCTCATGTAAATGTCACGTCATGTCACGATTTTTAAACATAAAGGCAAAATCGTGACAACAATTAAACAAACCTGCTCAATTAGTGGGAATTTCATTACAATGCAAGGTCCATAATACTACATCTCCAGACGTGTAGGACACACAGATTTTCAAAAAATTGATAGATGTGGCTTCACATCCCCCTGGATGTCATGCTTTATCATTGGCCATATCTCATTCACCAAAGAACCTTCCAAAGGTGAATGGTGAATGGCCTCCTCACGATAGTGAGGAGTACTTTTGAGAAGGTTGGTAAATGTGGAAACAGGTTCTAGACTCTATAAAAATCCCTATAGCTAATCCCAAGGATTGTCCTTTAATATGGACAGATCTAGGGGATGATTAAAAACTAAATTAATGGGATTAGTTAGTATCCCTGCATCTGTAGGAGTCGACACGTTTCTGTCTATAAACTGGGCCTGTAGCCAGACCCAGGCTTTCTTCAGGACACCAAATCCCAATTTTGCTGAGTCCTATTTGGGAACATGCATTACCAATCATGCATCACCAGGCACACAATACCTATTAGTATGCTCCTGTAATCACACATTTATGGTGCATATAAGGTTTTCACATAGTATTTGATTACCAAGGCCAATCACACTTTGCGGAACCCTCCCAGTTTGTACTTTCATCCACCTTTTTTCCTCCAAATGTACATTCCTAGCAATTTAGTAAGGGACCGTGAAACTACTCGGGCCCGTTGTGCAACAACTTACTTTTTAATATGTTTTATATGTAATCCCTTATTCTGTTAAGGGATAGCTCTATATATGATTTTTAGCGAGCAGTATCAGCCATAGTGTAGAACTTACACACATAGACATACAACGTTTTTCTCCATCCTGGTTTTTGAAGTATGCACACCTATAATGTCCGGTTTCCCTCATGTGAATGGGAGAGGGCTGCCAGCACAACAACTCTCATCTTTCTGGGCTGTACGCGTGGCACGGCCTGTTGTCCCTGTATCTACTGCACCACTGGATGTGAGGGCGGAGTTCAGTTCCACACTGTAGGAACCCTCAGTTTAGGCAAAATGCTTATAATCTCTGGTTTACATGACAGATTAACATTTGGAGTGTTCGCTATACTTTTGCAGGTGCAACAGAGGGGCAATACATTTGATGATGTAAGTACTAAGCACCCACAGGGGTGGGCACATTTTCTCTGGTTAGAATATTATTTTCATTACCGATGCTTTTATTTCCAATGTGTGACTACAGGGAGTCGCCCAACCTCCACTCCATGAGACCCTATATAGCTGGGGTTGTGGTAGGAAGTGATGAGCTGTATGTATGATTGCTGTCATGCATGGTTTGAACTATTTACACAGGTTTGCAGGGGTTTGCTGTGTGCACCAAACACGTGTGAACTGTTACGAGTAGTTTATCAAAGACACGAAAAATGTAATGTCTTTTTGTTTTATTATTTATATGTTTGGTCGGTCTATGTCTCTAGTTATGTGGTTATAACTATGATTTACTATGTCATATATTTTGTTATTTTTCAGGACACATAAAACCTGCGTTTCCAGTGTATGCTGGTTTATAGGACCATACTAATAGGTACTGTGTGCTTTGTGATGTATGACTGGTAATGCATCAGGAGAATTCGGATCTGGTGCCTATGTATCAATTTCGCTTTTAAGCATTCCCTAGATCTACCCACATTAAAGAACAATCCTTGGAATTAGATACAGTGAGTTTTATAGAGTCTAGGTCCCGTTTCCACATTTACCCGCCTTTTCAAAAGTATTCCTCACAATCGTGAGGAGCCATTCACCATTGGAAGGTTCTTTGGTGAATGAGGTGTAGCCGATGATAAAGCATGACACCCATTAGATTTTTTTTTTATTCTGTGTCCTACACATGTCTGGAGATGAGGTATTATGGACTCTGCATTGAAGGAAAAATTCCACTAATTGAGCAGGTTTGCTTTCATTTTTGTTACTTGTTTGCCATTGTTTAGTTTTAGTTCCAGTGGGGAATACGCAATCAAGTGATTGCACTTTATCCTCTCAATCATTGGGACCTTTTCCCTTAATTGAACTATAAGGTTCGCCTTTCGTAGGTTATGTTTTGTTTTTTAGGCAATACAATCTTGCATTCTGGGGCACATTGACATATTCCACCACTGTGTATATATTCAGATATATTTATATTAGCGGTATTTGTATAGCGACTTTTGCTAATAGTATGGCACCAACGCCTTTTCTAAACTGGGGGCTCTTTGTTAAATGTCTAGTTTAGTAAGGGTTGAAGTTGATTAATGTGCAAGAAAAAGGAGTTTGATCCTACTAAATACGTCCACTGTATTATGCCTGTAGATAAGAGTTCCAAAGGATTTTGCCATTTGTTGAGCTAGAAGGTCAGTTGTTTCATTGCCAGACGTTTGCAAACATGTCTAGACAGTATGGCTAGCCAGGAACTGCAATGTAATGTTTGTACATGCTGGCGGTGTATGTTAAAGCTAAAGTTATATAAGATGCATGTTGGCTTGGTGTATAGCGAGGCCTGTTGAACTGGCAGTGCTTTGCCAACTATATGGATTATGTGCTGTGTAGAGCGTAGAAGAATGTCAGGGGTCCAATTCATAATGTTTAGTTTGAAAAAGGCACATCATATGCGTAATAGAAGGGTGCTGTGTAAGGATTATTGTGGTACTGTTGGGAGTCTGATGGAAGCCGATTAAGCCACATTTCTTAAGTGTGTTGGGTGCGTGCGGTGAGGTTTATTGCTTAGGTACTGTGGTTGGGGGTTGTTTGTATCATAGTGATAGCTGACCCAGGTGGCACATCTTAGGCCTCTGGTTGGCAGGATGGGAAGAAAGAATAGACACAGTAGTGGTAGGATGGTGGCTTAAGAGAGAGACCAGGAGAGGCATGTGAATTCATGCTGTTAGTGAGAGTTGCCCTGTATGTATGTTGTGAGTGAAAGAGCGCGTCTGTCTGGTGATTACAATTTGGCCTGCCAGAGGACTAAAAAATGAATTGTACTCTGTTATAGGAATAATAGGACCAGTATAATCGCATAATGATGCTGACACAACCTCCACCTCCAGCACTGTTGGCACTCAAACCACAGATAGATCCTCTCCCTGATCAATGCATTTACCTGCGAGGCCCAGAAGCTGAGGAGGGATTGGGCGGGAGTTTGAGCTCAGACTGATAGGTGCACTCCCCTTCATTTCTCTAGGTACTCTTGACTTCTGACAGGGCAGAGTTGCGAGGGTTTGCTGCCTTGTGCTATGCCCTGTCTCTCACCTAGCTTAGGGTGGCTTGGGTTAGCTCACCAGAGTGTAGGACCTTATCTTGGTTTTTCAATATGGTAGCTCAAGTTGAGCAGTTATATTTTATGCTTAACAATGACCGGGCCTGATGAAGGTCTGGGTTCATATTTGGATGGGTACGGAATGCGAGAAAGGTTGCAGCGTTGAGACCCCTGCTCAGTTAGCTCTGTTTTCAGGAACTTGGAGAGCTAAGGAAGAGCGAGCAAGAGATTGGGTACAGTGCCATGTGTCAATGGGAAGTACAGTATGATAGGAAGGAAGGGGTCCTGTATGCATGCGCGAAGCACCTGGAGAAATTGTTGTCTTTTTATGTCTTACTGATAAATTATAATAAACAGATCAAACAAACAAAATGATAGGAAGGAAGGAGGAAGCACTGGAGCACTTTAACGAGTGAGCTGGTGAATGAGTGAGTGATTGAATGAGTGTGGTTTATAGACTATACAGTAGAAAAATGCTAAGCAGGCAGGAGTTCCTGTAAGATGGAAGACAAAGGAGCAGTTCAAGGTAAAATAAACACATTAACACCCTGGCACTATTCTTCAATCACCAGATTTGAAGACAGGTCTAGTAACCTGAAACAAGAGAATGTCAGGGAGAACCCATCACTTAATGTTGTCATTGGGGCCACTGACCTTCCATGACATGATACATAAAGGGGCAGGGTACTTTTAGCCAGTATTTCTGCCACCCACCTCTGTGGGATAACTTAAATTATGATCTGTCTGCTGTGCTAGTCTCAAAATAGAACACACCTGCTCCACAGCTCGTCCCTACTGGCCATCAGCTACCCTCCTTCCTGCACTGCAATAACAGAAGCATCTGCCACCCTAAATCCAACTCTTTTTTTCCTACAACTATCTCCCTTAGGACCCCACCACAAATTATTTAGCGTTGTTAAACCAAATGCAATCCAACTCTTAAAACATGCGCCATATACTCCATTTTAAATCTGCTTCAAGCATACAGCTTGTAAATATTACCTCTCGAAAGGTTTCTCTACCACATGGCAGAATTCTGCTTAATGAGAACCCCCAACCTCTAGATAGGCACTCTCATCTTTGCGGGGATCCTCTCTCACAAGCTCTACCTACGCCCACCTGATAGCCTATAATTCGCAGTCGCCAACATATTTAAAAAAAATTGTTCATGGCAAAACAGATTCCCTAAGTTCTCTAACCAGACTTCTTTTAAACTGTATTTGTGATTTATTTATGTTGTATACATATAGTCTAAATCTAACTTGTCTTGTAAAATCTCAAGGCTTGTGTGACATGAATGCCAAATCACTTTCGCAGAGGATTACTAAACTCATACCCCTGTTCATGTAGCCCATACCCATGTAGTATATTCAAGTTTTATGCTCCTTACTGATCCCTCCACCTTACATAACACGTGTATTTGTAAAGCGCACGCTCACTCTTAAAGCACCCTGTCACTGAGTGACCAGTATTTACTGTTACACAACTCAATGGTCCTCAATTTAACAACCTCGTAAGGTTGAAAGGCGGAGTGGACCCATCTGGATTTGAGCCTATTCTTCCAATGACATATCAAATTAGTTGTTGCTCTAATTGAATAAACTCAAATTGGACTCTCCTGAGAATCCGTTTAGTGCCTTTTTACCCCTAGTTGTTGCCCCACCTATTAGGATTATGCTCACCCCCATTTTACTCAGGGGCTACCAAAGCGGTAAAAGAGGGGGTGGCCAGGCCTCTATTAAACTTTGACCCTAATGATCCTATTAACGTCAGAACTATTTTACTTTTACCTGAGGTGGGAAAGTTCCGAGAAAACATTGTCTCACTGGCTATTTGGTCATCCTGAATCATCAGAGTTTCTAGTCCCCTTAAGGCTGGATCCCGACTCTCTCTTGGGCCACTAAGGCAGTCCTTGTTGATGTTCTCGTTGAACTCCAGCTGCTTCAGTATTTTGGATATGCCGCTGTTTTGGCCCTTATGGGCCTCTCCTTTGTGTTCGATAGGTCACAGTCCAGTTCGACTGACTATTTGTCTCTGCTGGCGCCTTGGAGGGAGCTTTTGGGTGGTTCAGCTCTTTCCTACAGAATTAGTCCCTGTTTTTTGTTCTCTTCATCCTTTCCACTTGAGTCCATGCGCCATCATGTCTGCTGTTTCCCAGGGCGTTTCTCTTTCTCCCATTTTGTTTTATGTTTATACTGAGGGTTTGTCATCTCTTTATTAGGGTGTTTGGTTTTAAGTTTTTCTCCCGTACCTATGACACCCTCTCGGTATGATGAATGCCAGCTGGGAAGTCATCACTGGTAGCAACATCCATACACTTTCGACAGGCAACCATTTCAAGTGAGATTTACACAATTGGACATCAACTTTGGGCACTCCTCTCTTTCTGGTGAACCGGGTTAAAAATATGTGTTTCATCTGAACACATTCAGTGGAAAACCAATTGATGTATACTAGATTATTCTGGTCACAGATTTAGTGACTAGCCCTCTTGGATCTGAGCAATTGTTTTTATAGACCCATGAGGCCAGATGAAAAACCCTTTTTGCATCCAATGTAGTCACCACTGCAACCGCTTCCTCCACATGCCAATCAGACATAATATGCAGGGACCTACAAAGGTACAACAGTGAACCTGCCTCAGATAAACCCGGCAGGTCAGGATTAACAAGTTGCTGCACTAATAGAATGGTTCTAGGTAAAATCATGTTTTCAAGAATCTAACTGTTCATGATAATCTTCAAAAGAGGCATGTAATAGCCACATGCTTTGAGATTCTTGTTGGGTTCTAAGAACAGGGTTACTTATGTTCCCCTCATTCCCCTGCAATGGCGTCAGCTCTGATCTAAAGAAAGTACAGGTCACAAAGTCAGCCAGCCAATCAGAAATATCAGTGCCGTGCCCAGCTTCCTCGGCGTGGCCGCATACTATAGGAGGTTTACCCTGAACAGTACTTTGGGCCTGCTTTAGATCTTTGCCGACGGATTACTCCGTCACAACGGTAACGGATACCCCGTCCGCTGAAATATAAATCCTATGGGATATAATGGGATTTATGTTTGAACGGATGGGATATCCGTCACCGTTGTGAGGGAGTAACCTGTCAGGCAAGATCTAAATCAAGTACTAAAACTCTAAGAGGGCTAACAAGAAGCAAGCAGGGGTGGCGCCTCCATTAAGGCGGAGGAGCGTCGCCCCACTGACATTATCAGTGAACTGCTTCCCTTCCTGCACAGCTCCACCTGGTAGCCGCTGCCCCGGACCCTTGCAGGTCTGTGTGTTCGAGGCCCTCTTCCACCTGCAGGCAACTGCCTGCACCTCATCCTTGGTGGTCCAGTGGGAGCATCTCTGATCTGCTGCCGCTCTGCCCATTGTCTCTCTTCTTTCTGCCTTTTTCTCCTCTGATCTCTTTTTCACCTTCCTGTCATCTTTTCTGCTTTTTGTCACTTTTTCCCTTTTTGTTCCATTTTTCTCTCCATGTCCCTTCCACTGCTCGCCCCCAATGGCCTTGCCCCCTCCAGCGCCGCTTTCCCGCCTCCCAGCTGTCCAGTGCTCACACTACTTAATGGCGGCTGCTGCGCGGTGAAAGGCGCCATCACACTGACCTTATCAGTGAACTGCTTCCCTTCCCGCACAGCTCAGCTTGGTAGCTGCTGCACCTCACCCTTGCAGGTCTGTGTGTTCGAGACCCTACCCACCCGCAGGCATCTGCCTGCACCTCATATCTGGTGGTCCAGTGGGAAGCATCTCTGCTCTGTTGCTGCTCTGCCCTCTGTCTCTCTGCCTTTTTCTCCTCTCATCTCTTTTTCACCTTCCTTTCATCTTTTTTTCATTTTTCACTTTTTCTCTTTATGCGGCTATTTTCTCTCCATGTCCCTGCCGCTGCTCGTCCCCCGCGGCCCACCCCTCCTCCAGCGCCGCTTTCCTGCTTCTCACTTTCCCACCTCCCAGTTGTTTGGCCCCCCCCCTCACACTACTTAATGGTGGCCAAGCACAGTGGGTGTGCCAAAGGCAAGGTCGTCGGACCCATCTGTGCGCCACAGAATACGGACCTCGGACCAACCACAGCTACGACGCCTGCACCCTCATCGCCCTCAACGTCGGACACCAGTCCGCCTGTCAACTCGCGTCACTGAACAACACACAACTGCACCTTCGCCGGCTTCCGCACACCAAACCCTCTGTCCGCATGACCCTCAAGAACCAGACCCGACCACCTCAGATGCAAACTACTCAACACCTGCTCCCTCAAAAGACATGCCATGGAAATCTGGAAGCTGCTCAATTTCATTTCCCTTGACGTCGCCTTCTTCACAGAACCCTAGATGAACTTCAGCTCAGCCCCGGACATCGCAACCACCATTCCAGACTGATACAAAATCATACACAAGGACCGAGTCAACTGACCGGGAGGAGGCATCGCCATCCTACACAAAGACACCCACCACCTCACAACCAGCTCCGATGAGCACTCACCCAACATAGAGCACCTCCACTTCCAGATACAGACCAACCTGAACACCACCCTCCTTGGCACCTTTGCCTACAGACGTCGCGAACCCCTACCCCTTCAGCGAAGCCATAACTGACTTCATCGCTCATCACACTCTCGCTTCAATGGGCTACATCCTCCTGGGCTACCTCAATTTCCACCTGGACAACCTCGAAGGTCACAAAACCTCATCCCTACTGGAGAACCTCGCCACCATCGGACTCAAACAACTGATCACAACGCCAACCCACTCAGCAGGACACACGCTTGTCCCCATCTTCTCCGCAAGCAACAGCATCTGCATTAGCCACACCTCCGAGCCACACTGGACCTATCACAACTGCGTCCACTTCTCTTTCACCAAACCCACCATGCGCCACTATGCCCAACGCAATCCTCGCAGAAGCTGGAATAAGGTCACTGAAGACCAGCTCACCACCTCTCTCAGCAATACCCCACCACAGACATCCACAGAGGCCAACACTTCAGCATGCAACTTCCACCCCTGGATCTCTGACTGCGCCAAGACACTAGCCCCCCTCAGGAAACCCTCAGGCAAGCAAGCCTTCAAGAAAGTCAACTGGTTCTCCCCTGCCCTCCAAGAGTCCAGGCGCATCTGCAGATAGCATTGAGAATAGATGGAGGAGCAGCAAGATCATGGCAGACCACACAGCCTTCACTGCACACCACCACCTGATCAAAACAATGAAGAAAGCAGCCATCGAGGGACGCATCAACGCCAATGCAAACAACAGCAAAGAACTCTTTGCCATGGTCAAAGAATTCTCTAAACCCAGCACACAGACAGCAGACATTCCCCAGTCTCATAACCTCTGCAACAACCTCGCCACCTTCTTCCACCGCAAGATCGGGAGGACTGTTTGTGGAATAGTGAGATTGAGTATGTGAGATTTGGTCAGGTTGGCCCTAAAACCTGATACTCTTTCAAACTCCTGCAAGACGGAGGCTAAGGCCGCAAGGTAGTCTGTGGAATTTTGAGAGGGTAAGGAGAATATAATCTGCAATTAGACACATCTTATGCATTTGGCTGGCCGAAGAGATGCCAGTGATTTTCTGATCCTGTCTGATTCTGATAACTAGAGGTTCAACTACCAGGGCGAAAAGGAAGGGAAATAGTGGGCATTCCTGTCTTGTTCCCCGAGATAGGGGAATGGGGTTTGAGCGTCATCAGTTGAGCCTGATCACTAAAGAGGGGGTCGGTGTAGGCCGCCAGGATTTTCTTCCTAAAGCCGCTTGGAATCTGGAGTTTCTGGAGGGACTCTGACATAAACACCCAGCTCACTCTGTCTAATGCTTTCTCCAAATCAAGGGAAAGAAGCAGGGCTGGGACCTCATGTCTCTGAGCCTTTTCGATCAAGTGGGTCAGGTGACGAATTTTATCAGAACCCTATCAATTGCGGAGGAATCCTACCTGTTCCTGTTCAATAAGGCCTGGGAGCAAAGGGTCTAGATGCATTGCTAACATTTTTGATACATTTTAGTGGCCACAATTAAGAGAATGATAGGGCGATACAGCATGCAATCTGATGGATCTTTACCTGGTTAATTGATTAAAGATATTTTCGCCTTCCGGGGTCAAGCCATGGCAGAGGAAAAGGAGTTATAGAACAGGATCAGGAGTTCCTGCAAGGCTGTTAATAATGGTTTGTAAATTTCTAACAGCAGGCAGTCTGGCCATGGGGTTTTCCCAGTTGGCAAAACCTGGACTGCCCTGTGCGGTTTCGCCGCCTCTATTAGAGCCTCTAAGGATTCTCTTTTGTGGGCTAAAATTGGGTCCCAATCGCATTGCCATAAGAAATGACGTACACGTGTGGGGTCTGTCTTGTCCTCTGTGTAAAGTTTCTGATAGAAGTTCCGGAAGGCCTCCTACTTTTTTTTAAAAAGTATATTCTGTTTATTAATTTTAATAATAGGCAAATCACGGTGCCGCCACGCAGGGCGGTATGTTATCAACAAATAAAAGAAAAAACAGAAACACCAACACATGAGTGATTGCTCCTACTACATATTCATACACATAATATTAGAACCACATGTCGCCCCCCGTCTCAAATTAGCAGTCCCATGTGACATATTGTAGCTTGTTAGGCCTCAGAATTAGAGTCAACTTGACCTTTCATTATCATATAATGTCGCAACGGTTCCCAAATGTCTTTAGGGTTAGATGAGGACGGAAGTTCTTCTGTATACAGCTCAAGAGTCTCTTTGCAGAGGGGCCAGAGAGCTCTCCCATGTGATTGCTATTCTCCGTTTTGCTAACAATATAAAGCAATTCTCAGAAATTTCCACAGAAAACCTTTTACCTGAGGCACAAAGCATAGCAAACAGGCTGTAGGTGTTCACTTCAAATTCAGGTTGGACATGTCCTTTAAACAATTTATTACTTCATCCCAATATTTTGCGACCAGATTACATTGCCACGCTAAATGCCAAAAGTCTTCATCTGATTGACCACATCTTTTACAATTACTTGTGTCCCATAAGCCGATTTTGTACAATTTTAGAGGTGTATGATAAATCTGGTGTATGTATTTAAAATGGATAATCCTTAGGTTTCCATTGGGTGTTAGCTTACCCGTCAACGCGCAAATATGTTCCCAATCTGACGGAGTCAATGGAGGATCTAATTTAGCGTTCCAACGTGTCAAGCTACGGTCTTCCCTGTAGCGCGGAGGGGCCTGGGGACATGGCACGTGAGGCACTGGTTAGCTGCTGGCCGGAAGACCCCGAGCGGTCTACGGCCCCTTTATTTATTCCCTCAGTGCGAGCCCGCCCCGAGGGGTGTAGGGATGCATGGGTGCAAAAAGATACACTTATCAGGAGAGGCCGGGTGGCTCTCTACATCCCTTTATTCTTTTAGTCCTGCACATTCAGAAACTGTACACTTCACGGAGAGGTATATACAAAATCTTTCAAACGCTGGCTGGGCGCTGGATTCGGCCGGAGACCATACCTCTGGCTCTCGGAAAGAAGGGGATTTTTCCACCCCAGCCGGGGTTCCCTCCACAGACGCTGCGCCAGTGTCCGAGTCATCGGTCTTGCATTCTCTGCACTCCCTGAACTCGCTGCCCTTGGCGGCTCTGACTCCGAGCTTCCTACTTCCGGTAACCTCGCGGGGGAGAAGACCAGCTGAATCTTGGCACACTCCTGTCTCAGGACATCCATCCATTCCCCCGGTCCTCTTGAAGCTGGACACGTTCCTCGTGACGGACTGTTGTCCTCTTCGGACGGTCACCATGGTGCCCTGGATGATCACCACTTCTCATACCTCCGGCTCATAGGGCGTCCAAACTTCCACCCGGGGTGTTGGTCTTTGATCAAGACCCGGTACCCCACTCTCAGCTGGGGTTCCTGAGACCTCCGGGCCTCACTTGCCTTCCGATTCGTGGTCTCCCTCCGTGCCTGGACAGCGACATCATCCCTCTCCACAGGTACCCAAGCCGGGCCAGCCGGGATGCTATCTCGTGGAGCACGTTTGAACGGGAGATGAGCCGGGGCACCCTTGGTGGTGCTATGGGGAGTCTGACGGTACACGCCCAGGAATTCCTTTAAGGCCGTCTCAGGATCTTCGCCGCCATCCACAGTGATGCGTAGCGCCCAGTTGATGGTTCTCATGAGCCTTTCTACTTCGTCATTTGCCTGAGCCCACAGTGGGGTGATCTTTCGGTGCCTTACCGCTCGGATCTCAAGGTACTCTTGAAACTCTCTCCCCTGAAAAGGGGGTCCATTGTCGGAGTTGACTTCTTCGGGTAACCCCATCATCGCGAATACCAGATCCAAGACTCGCTCTACATGTGGAAACGCGGTGGAGGCCACCACCTCAACGATCGGAAACTTTGAGAAGGAATCGACTATTACCAGTATGTGTCGTCCATCGGGAAAACAACCGAAGTCCACACTGAGGTGTGTCCACGGGGCATTGCTCAGCTCTTCGGTGAGCACCGGTGTCAGGGCAGGATCTCCTCCTGTGATTGTGCAGGCATGCCACTGCCTCACCATCTCCTCCACCATGGAGTCCATCGCCGGGAACCACACCTCATCCCATAGTCTGGCCTTGGTCTTAGCCATTCCTTGGAGGCCGACGTGGGCCAAAGCGAGGATCCTCCTCTGGAGCTTTTTGGGTATTACGATGAGATGCCCTCTCAAAATCATTCCTTCCATTCCCACGCTCAACTCACTTCTCACTTGCCATAGCTGCTGACGTGCATGACTAACCTCCAGCCATAGGGCCCGTGCCCCGTCCATGAAGTGAGCCCATCCTTTGTTCTCCAGGGCTTCTCGAACTCAGGCAAGCGTGGGGTTTTCTCGAGTGGCGTGGCTGATTTCATAGAGTGACATGGCTTTCGGACATGCGCCCTGCGACACCATGTGTATGAACGCCTCTGTGTTGCAAACGTCCCCAGACGACGCGGATAGTGTCGAGGACTCCGGGTGACGGGACAAATAGTCGGCAGGGTTGTGTGCCCCTGGGCGGAACACCACCTTGAAGTTGTATCCTTGGAGCTGTACGGCCCAGCGTTCAATCCTCGGTGGGGTCAGTCTGGAGGAGCCCGCAAACAGCGGGAACAACGGCTTGTGATCGGTCACAACGCTGAACTCTTGGCCACACAGATACTGATGGAAGTGCTGGCACGCCCACTTGATCGCCAGCGCTTCACTTTCGATTTGGGCTTATCTGGTCTCCGTGTCAGTAAGTGCCTTGCTGGCGTAGGCCACTGGCTTCCACACATCAGGGCCGTGTTCCTGGAGAAGAACTGCGCCGAGGCCCACCGGGCTCTCGTCAATGACCAGTTCCGTTCGGCGTTGAGGATGGAAGTATGCCATCACCTTTTTGTCCAGCAGGCCCACCTTGACATCCCGGAATGCTTTGTTGGCTGTAGGTGTCCATTCCCACTTCTGATCATGTCGTGTGAGGGCACGTACCGGCTCAGATATGGCGGCCAGATTGGGGATGAAGCGCCCACAATATGTAGCCATACCGAGAAAACTCCTCACCTCGGTGGGGTTTTGTGGCGTGCTGGCAGCCTCTTCTGGTCAACTACCAGCCCTTCCTGGGTGAAGGTGTACCCAAAGAAGTCCACTCTCTCTTGGTAAAAGGAACACTTGGCCTTGTACAGAGTCAAACAACAATCCGCCAGTCTACGCAGCGTGGCACGGAGGTGGGTATGATGTTCCTCAAGTGTGTTGGAGTAAACTAAGATGTCGTCGCTTAGATTAATTACATCTTGCAGCCCCAACAGCGTCTCCCGAATGGCGTTCTAAAAGACCTCAGCGGCCGAGGACACTCCGAAACTGAGCCTCTTATATCGGCGTAACCCCACGTGATTTGAAAACGTGGTGATGTATCTACTTTCAGGGTCGAGCTCGAGCTGCTGGTACCCATCGTTCAGGTCCAGTTTCGAAAACCATTTCGCGGCGTTCAAGTCGGCCACAATATCGTCCATCGTAGGGGTGATGTGGCGCTCCCTTCTTACTGCAGTGTTGGGTAACCTCATATCGAAGCAGAGTCGAATAGCTCCTGGCTGCTTGGGCTTGGGCGCCACGACCAGCAGGGACACCCACGGTGTGGGCCTCGATACCTTTTCGATTACTCCTAGTTCTTCGAGCTTCCTCAGCTCCTCCTCTACTTGCGGACGTAAGTTGAATGGTACGCGTCGATGCCTGAGGGCCATAGGCCGTACTGTCGGATCAATGTGCAGCTTAAACCTTTTGCCTTTTAGCTTCTCCAGTCCTTTGAAAAGCTCCGGGAACTCCTCTAGCATTGCTTCTGCATGAGATTTGTGAACTTGGTTAGCAAAGAAAATGAGCCCCAGGTCTTCGGCAGTGTGACAACTCAGCAGAGTCCCCTTTTTGCCGTCAGTAATATGGAACCTCGCCTCCGTGGTGTAGCTGCCGCTGACAACCGTGACCTGGATGACGCCCCTGAGAGGGAGAGGGTCCGTCCCTCCATAGGTGTAGATGCTGGCAGTAGACGGTGCCAGATGAGGTCGTGGTGTTAGGCGGTCATATTGATCGGAGTCCATGACATTGACCGAGGCACCGGTGTCAATGAGGGCTCGCACGTCCGTACCGTCAATGGACACAGAGCACATGGGAGGTGGCCTCCGACGAGTTCCTGTTCGGCTGACATAGGAGACTACGAACACTTCTTCATCGTCTTCGTCCTCGTACATGGGGCGCCTTTCTTGCGGTTGGTCGTCCGGTACTGGTGACGGGTCCACCAGCGATATTTGTCGGACCCTCTGAGACATGTTCCGCGGTCTTGACATCGTCGGTCGAAACCGCCCCCCACGGCATACTCGGGCATAGTGATTTTGTCTTCCGCACCGAGAGCACGTCTTCCCCTTCGTCCCGCAGACGGCCGTCGCAGGGTGATCTTCACCGCAATACCCACACAGACCTCCCGGGCTTGCTTTCGGTGCTGGGCGTGATGTCTGTGGTCGCCTCTGGATGGCCTCTACCTTCTCTTCTTTGATGGCCGGGACCTTGGGTGCTTGCAACGGGACAACTGGTGCATGTAGGGAGGCCTCCATTTCCTCCGCCCTGGCGTCGGACAGCTCATGGGAGCGGGCAAAGACGAGTATTTCATCCAGCGAGATTCCCAGTTGCCGGAGAATGAGTTTTCTCAACAGTTTAGATCGACAGCCAAGGATTATCTGATCACGGATCTCTTCCCGTGGATCTGCGAAGGGGCACGTGCTGGCCAGCCGGCGTAGGCGCGTGTAGAACATGTCGACTGATTCCGTCTCAGTTTGCCACGCCCTCCTGAATTTGAACTTTTCGAAATCGTGATTGAGTTGCGGGTCGAAGTGTCTGTTGAGGGAGGCCACCGCCGCATCATAGTCATCTTCTCTCCCCGTGTTGGGGAGCGTCTCGAAGAGGTCGTATATCTTGGCTCCGCCGTAGTAGATGAGGAGCGACCGTTTCACGGTGCCATCCGTCTCCCTTGTCCCATTGAAGTAGTGGTTGAGTCGTCCGACCCAGGCCTTCCACCGGGGAGCCGCTGTTGCAGGGTCTTTAGCTTCGCTGAAAGGTGGGAGCGGTGTAACCGCAGTGTGAGTGTGCACCGGGGGTGGAGGATTTGCGGTGACCGCTGGGTTCCCTCCTCCGTCTCGCTGAACCGCGCCGCCTGCCGCCGGGTCACTCATCTTGGCGTATCTGTGGCAGTGCGAGGGTGTGGGCTTATGCCTTTCCCGCTGACGCGCTGCACTTGAGCTGGTGTCCCAGCACGTGGACTTGACCTGTCCTCTTCACAAACGTCTCCAGGGATGTAGCCTGCCCCTTCGGCCATGTCTCCTAAAGATGCGCACAGCCGGGACAGCAAGAATGTGCTGGTCCGGCCTCCCCACGACGGGTGTCCTCTCCAGTCTCTTCCCCACCAACTCTCTGACGCATAGACTGAGGTGGCTGCACACAGGAATTGCAACAGGGGTTGGAGCTGCCAATGCCTGTTGGCTTCCACAGGTCAGACACCCTCGAGAAGAACTCTCTCTTTCAGGGGTGACACTTCCTCATGAGGGCTGCACTGCCAGTTTGATGGGAGCAGTCTTCACCCCTGACAATGTGGGGCACAGGCACTGGATTGACAGCCTCGCACTTGGGGGCCTCTTCAATCGGCTGTGTGAGAACAGCCAATTGTCTTCACTCCGGGGCAGACACCGTAGCGGGAGTGCAGAGGACACAGCATGCAGGCGGGGTCTAGGTCACTCACCCTCGCAGGCGCCGCCACGGCGAGAACCGCCAGCTGAACGCACTCCCCAAAGGAGAGAGACGCGTAGGCAGACTCGAGCCGGGCAGCGCAGGCCGCACCTCCCAGGCGCACACAGAGACGCGGCAGGCTCCGCAGTGCGATCGGAGCACCCGCCTCACACCAGCAGGACAGGACACGGGCAATGCGGATGGGCACCGCAGCTTAACCACACGCGGCAGGGGAGCGCACGCGTGGGCGATTACCGGCCTTGTCGCTAGTGTAGCGCGGCAGGGCCTGGGGACATAGGCCACAGCAGCGCGGTAATGATGACATGTGAGGCCCTGGTTAGCTGCTGGCCGGAAGACCCCGAGCAGTCTACGGACCCTTTATTTATCCCCCACGGGGCGAACCCGCCCGGAAGGGTGTAGGGATGCATGGGTGCAAAAAGATACATTTATCAGGAGAGGCCGGGTGGCTCTCTACATTCCCCTCTCACCATTTCAGCCGGCACTGACTTGTATAGTTTAGTAACCAATTTTCGTCTTGTGGGGGTCACCAATAGCAATTGAAGGGATTGTAATATAGGTGGTTCAAGAGGAAATGATTCATAATGTGTTTTGACCGCAAGTTTCAGTCGATGAACAGTAAACTGAAATAGTGGTGTCTGGTTGGTAATGTATTGAAGATCTTCAGGTGTAAGAAAGTGCCCATCTGAAAATAGGTCCTGCATGTGCTTGACCCCAACCTTGTGCATGGGGCGAATACGACCCGTTTCATGTGTAACTGAAAGTGATGCATGATGTGTAATTGGCAGAGCCGGGGCATATTTGGGGAGTTTGACTGTCAATTTACCAATAGTGTGCCAAGCGGCAATGGTGGTGTCCACCGTTTTTATATATACCCGGGGAGTGCCTCTGTGTGTGTGCGTTAGTATCCCAGACAGTGGGATGGGGTGTGCATCTCCGTCTTCTACCGCAACATGAGGTGTGAAAGCGTGCGGGTAATACCAATAGTAGGCATACTGCGCTTGCCCACAAAGATAGTACAGATAGAGATCCGGTGCGCAGAATCCACCTTGAGTATAGTCAAGTGTGAGTGTATGCCAGCCCACTCTGGCTTGCTTGACATTCCAGATTAGTCGAAGCAAGTGGGTTCTTATAGTGTGAGAAAGGTGTTTCGGGAGCCTGATAAGGATATTATTAAAGAGGAATAGAAACCGCGGCAGCACGATCATTTTAATAACAGCAATGCGGTCGGCAAGAGACAGTGGAAGAGAGGACCACCTATCCACTTGACGTTCTAGAGCCATGCAGGCCTTTCCATAGTTTTCATGGATTACTACTTCCGGGTCTCGGTGTACCCATATTCCCAGACATTTCACTGTGTTGATGGACCAAATCAGCAGGTATTCCATCTGGGGGTGGGGGTAGTGACCGTTGTCAGGGGGACAAGGCCTCGTACTTATCCTTCACTGTGGCTGCTCAAGTTTCGTGGGATGTGGCCCTGGCCTGGTGGACTCTCAGTTTGTGGGTGAGAAGGGAACCTACTTTATTGCCTCTGCCATAAAAGTGCTGTCTGATTGTCAGGAGGGTGTGTTTCGACTAGTTAGTTCTGTTGAGTTTCCGCTTAAGGAGTTTGGAGGCCTTCTGTTTATCAAGGACCGCCAACTGTTCTATCTCGGCTGTCTATCTACCAGTCTCGCCTCTCTCGCTCTGCCTTTCTCTATACCTATGATTGTCCCCCATACCGTTGCTTTGAAAACGTCTCGATGTATGTGTGCTGAGACGTCTGTGGTAGAATTGTGTGAGAATAAGTCTTGAATAACCTCTGGGATGTCTGTCCTATTCACATACTCTAGTAGTGTTTATGGGTGAAGTCACCAAGGTGCAGGTTGTCAGGGTCTGCAGGGTCATCTTGCCATAGCAGTTCTATGTGTGTGTGGTCCGAGATGGATATATGGGATATGTCAGCAGATGCCAGCGTGTGAAGGAAATAGTAGGAGATGAATATGTAATCAATGCAGTAGTAAGAAGAGTGGACATGTGAGTAGAACAATCTCTAGTGTAGGGTGGAGATAGCGCCAGACACCCAGGAACTTCAGTTCTGCCATTTCCTTTTTTAGTAGGGTTGACAGCGCTTCCATCCCTTGGTATGATTTGGTGTTGTGATGGTGTTGGGGCCCAAAACTAGGTTGAAGTCAAACCCCTCCCCCCCACTATGAAGCCCTCAGAGGCGTCCTATAGGTGCTGTTTCAGTGTAGAGCAGATAAACAAGTCTCATGAGGAGTTAGGGGCGTATATATTAAGAAGTGTTATGGATTTAATTCCTTAGCGAGTAATAGCGTTCAGATATCTGCCCTCTGGGTCTTGTGTCATGGAGGTAGGGGCACTGACTCTAAGTGATTTGCATGGAATCGCCACTTCTGCTATTTTGGAGGTGGGAGAGGCCCAGAACTGATGGAAATAACTTCAATGTTGCATACGGAAATGATCTGTGCGTATTAGGTGGGGCTCTTATATGAAGATGATATAAGGGTCATTCTGAGCTAAGTATTCAATATCTGCTTGCGTTTGTTGGGGGAGTTTAGGCCACGTCCATTTAGAGAGGGAAGTTTAAGCTTTTAAGTGTGTGCCCCTGAGTGTTAAAGTTGCCTCAACCGTAAAAAGTTGCCTCAACCGTAAAAAGAAAAGGCGAACAAGTAACAAGTCCATATCCATGTCCTTGGTATGGGTGTATGGTTCCGGCGCACATGGGGTGTGATCCCCTTGCTCGGAAAGGAAAGTATGAGGGAGCATGAGCCAAGGTCTAACCGAGTGCCTCCTTGTGGTGAAAGAGTGGGGTGGGACAATCCATGTCCTTGCTGGACTTTTAAAGCACCTAAAGTGGATGGTGCTGCAGGTTCGGGAGAACAGGTGACTTTGGTGTGGATCACGACGTGGAGGACTCTCGAGGAGGGAAGCCGTTGTCCCTCCGTTGTAGGTGAGAGATTATAGCTGCTTTAGCGTCCGATGTTGATTCTGGGCCCTTATGTCTAGGTTTTGGATAGAGGTGTTTCATTCTGGGCACCGTGTCTTCCTCTCCAACTGCTGTTGAGTGCGGGGAGGGGGGTCATCCCCTTAGAGATCAGCTAGGAGGCCTAGGAAGAATATAGCCTCCTGCAGCGAGCAAAGTACTTTGTGCTGGTTATTCCATTGGAAAAAAGAGGCTAAACGGGAGGCCCCATTGGTAGGTGATGTTTCACTCTTTCAAAGCAGCGGAGACTGGTCAGAAATCTCTGAGCCTTTTGAGGGTTGCTATCAGCATGTCTTGGTAGAGGTGGACCATTGCACCGCAGAAGATTCTGTCAGCCTTACCCATGCCACTGTCCTGATTGCTTGTTTACCTTCATCGTAGTGGAGGCGTATTAGGATGTGGGGGGCTGGTCCAGCTAACGGAGCTCTTGGTAGTACCCTGTGGGCACGATCTGGGGGGGTTTCTCACCTAATGGTGTGGAGGACCTCCATAACAAATGCCAAGATGTTGGATCCTTCCGCACCTTGTGGAATACCTTGTATTCTGCTGTTCCTGTGGCTCCAGTTCTGAAGGTCATTCTGTTTCAGCTGTAACTCTAGGTTCTGTTCCTCCAAATCATTTGTTGGTCCTCAATGCGTAAGTCCGCTGCTCGCTCCGGTTGGTCCCCCAGCTCCGTCAACTCCCTACAGACTTCTTGGAGGCAGGATTTGAAATCTGCTTTTAGTTAGCCTATTCCTGAGTGTATTTCAGTGAGAAAGCAGTCCATATATTCCTGCAAGAGTGATGTCAACAGGACCTGATCGCCATCCCGTTGGGGACAGAATGTAGAACAATGTCATACATTCACCCCAGTACAAGGATCTGGAACTAAATCCATCCCAGGCTCTCCACACCACTGGAGTTAAGCTATCCAGGCTGAAGAAGGCTGATAGCCAGAAACCGGTCCTTGGATGCTTGATTCTGGTCTAGGAAAGACATGGCTTGGTAGTTCGGGCTGGACTGTTCCCATGAGGCACAGGGTCAAGGCTGATTTGCATATAGCCATTGTCTGACCTAGGGTGGTGTGGAGTGCAAAAAAACGATGGATTTAGGCCCAGATCTTTGTACTGGGGTGAATGTAAGACATTGTTCTACATTCTGTCCATCAACTGTGTTTTTTGCAATTTTCACCCCGAGTGGGCTGGGAATGCTCAGACGTGAGTCCCAGGCTCTCCACACCACTGGAGTCAAGCTATCCAGGCTGAAGAAGGCTAATAGCCAGAAACTGGTCCTTGGATGCTTGATTCCGGTCTAGGAAAGACATGGCTTGGTAGTTCGGGCTGGACTGTTCCCATGAGGCACAGGGTCAAGGCTGATTTGCATATAGCCATTGTCTGACCCAGGGTGGTGTGGAGTGCAAAAAAACGATGGATTTAGGCCCAGATCTTTGTACTGGGGTGAATGTAAGACATTGTTCTACATTCTGTCCATCAACTGTGTTTTTTGCAATTTTCACCCCGAGTGGGCTGGGTATGCTCAGACGTGAGTCCCAGGCTCTCCACACAACTGGAGTCAAGCTATCCAGGCTGAAGAAGGCTGATAGCCAGAAACCGGTCCTTGGATGCTTGATTCCGGTCTAGGAAAGACATGGCTTGGTAGTTCGGGCTGGACTGTTCCCATGAGGCACAGGGCCAAGGCTGATTTGCATATAGCCATTGTATGACCTAGGGTGGTGTGGAGTGCAAAAAAACGATGGATTTAGGCCCAGATCTTTGTACTGGGGTGAATGTAAGACATTGTTCTACATTCTGTCCATCAACTGTGTTTTTTGCAATTTTCACCCCCGAGTGGGCTGGGTATGCTCAGACGTGAGTCCCAGGCTCTCCACACCACTGGAGTCAAGCTATCCAGGCTGAAGAAGGCTGATAGCCAGAAACCGGTCCTTGGATGCTTGATTCCGGTCTAGGAAAGACATGGCTTGGTAGTTCGGGCTGGACTGTTCCCATGAGGCACAGGGCCAAGGCTTATTTGCATATAGCCATTCTATGACCTAGGGTGGTGTGGAGTGCAAAAAAACGATGGATTTAGGCCCAGATCTTTGTACTGGGGTGAATGTAAGACATTGTTCTACATTCTGTCCATCAACTGTGTTTTTTGCAATTTATTAAAACACAGCACGATTATCACAAAGAAAATAAAACATTTCTTCACATGGGAAAGAAGCAAAAAAGAACATCAAAGTCGACAATTACAACTCCAGATCGTCTAGAAATAAAATGTTCTTGTGTTACAAATCAAGATGGCAAATAACATTAGCCATTTTAACCCCACTTAAGTGCTAAGGACATGTCTAGCACATCCTAGCACTCCCTCATGGGGGCTCCCCACCTCATTCCCCCACCAGGGATGGCAGCGGAAGCTCGTCCGCTGCCACCCCTTTCCTGGCGATCTGATGACGTAGGAGTGCCATCATCAAAGCATGCTGGGGCGCATCATGAAAAAGGTATGTTTTTTATTCTCAAGAGGAATCGAGAGGGCAGAGCGACACCGAGGGGAAAGGAAAGAGTCTTTCCTTGCTGCCAGTGTCTCTCTGGTGTGCATTCCTTGCTGCGGGATGGCGGGTAGGACCGTGATTGGGCAAAAAGAACACTAGACATCAGGGAATGTAACATTGGTATATGTTGTGGGAGCTGCCCCTTGGGCAATAGACACTTCATTTTTGGGCACATGTTTTGGCTGTTTATCTGCCCCGCCCAAGCAGATCAGCCATTTTCTATGTCAAGGAGGGGCCAGGGCAGAAAACCACTAGAGACCAGGGAATAAGATTATGTGTGTGTGTGTGTGAACCAGAGTTTGGCTGTTGGTTTGCATGACCTGGCATTTGGCTGGTGGTCTGCGTGTACTCGCGTTTGGCTGGTTTTGTGTGTGTACTGGTGTTTGATTGGCTGTGTGTGTGGACTGGCGTGTAGCTGGAGTTTGGCTGATGGTGTGTTTGAAATGGGGATTTTTTCTGCCAGTGTTTGTGGACTGGATGGTGGTGTGCCCAAACTGGTGTTTGGCAGAGGTAAGGGTCACTCCTCTCTAGGGTGCTAATTTCGTTCCTTTGCTGTGTGCCTCCCTTGGGGGCAGATCAGATGTTTGTGATGTTGATCTGCCCCCAATGGTAAATGTTTATTTCTTCTTTTTATTCTAGTATAAGCTTTTGATTTCCTTGGAGGCGAATTCTGCTTACAGGATCGGCACTGGTAGATCTACGGGTTGTGTAGTTGCATGTGTTTGGTAGAGAAACATTTTTGTAATGTTTACTTCAAAAGAGTATCATTGCCCTGCTCGCATTTTTTCAATGCTTGTAATAATTGTAGCATATTTAGCTTACCAATTTATTTTCTTTTTCCTTTCCAGTGGGATATTGTTGGTACCTGCTGAGCCTGTGCAGACTAGGGGCAGTTGATCCGCCGCCTGGCTGACTGTGCCAAGTGAGTAGTATCATTTTAGAGTATCAAGTTCATTGTGTAGATTTATTGATATTTTTTTTAAGACCATTATATGTCAATAGTTATATTTACTCTTTGATACAGCTGAGTTTGATGAGTTCTAATTTGACACAGCGTTGTTTAGCGCTGTATTGTTTGTTGTGTTACTTTAGTGAGTATTATGGCTGTTTGCAAGCAGACCGCCCAGCTGACCGCCCAGCTGACTGCCCAGCAAGTTGTAGATTTGCTTTCTAAATCTGCCTCTGAACACGGCTCTGAGATTGACTCTGCTTCTGAGTCAAGATCAAGTTGAAGATTCTGGCAGTGAATTTTCTATTTGAGAGGAATCATCGGATGATGAATCCACTATTCGTGCTGATGAAGTGCCTCTTTTAGAAGAGGACAGTGATATGCCAGTAGTCAAGCAAGAGCTCACTGGACTGCAGTCAAGGGCTGGAAGGCTTTTCATAGGAAGTGCTGAACCATGGGTTGCCCCTAACAGGTTCAGTCTCTTTTGCCTGTCTTTAGTGGTGTTTCAGGGTATAGAATAAATACAGAAAACGTTTTGCCTATCAATTTCTTCCAACTGTTTATTGATGATGTGTTTTGGATGATATTGTTGAGCAGACTAATTTGTATGCAGAACAGTTTTTGAGGGACAACAGTGCCACACTTAAGACCCACTCGAGAGCTACCCGCTGGACTCCCACGAATCTCCACGTGATTACGCTGTTCTGAGGTTTAACTTTGCTGAGGGGATTGAAAAGGAAGTCATCACTGTCATGTAATTGGTCTACTAGTCCCTTTATTGCAACTGCTATATTTCTAGCAACTAAGTTGAGAACCTTAGTTGCTTCTGCAGTGGATGCTGCATTTTGTGGATAATGCTACAGCATTGCCACAAGATCACAACGATTGTGACCATCTCTTCAAGGCTTAGCCATTTGACCATTTAGTAGATCATTTCCCAGAGATCTATGTTTCAGGGAAAGATACATCTGTGGATGAGCCTCTGGTCTTGGTCAAGGGGCATTTGGTTTTCAGACAATACATTGCCAGCAAAAGACCATGTTATTGTATTAAGCAGTATATGATGTGTGAAAGTGACACTAGTTATGGGTATAATTTCAGGGTGGACAGTGAGAAAATTGTGTGGGAACTTGCCAGATCACTTTTTCACAAGGGTCACCATTTATACATGTGATTTGTTCAGAGTGGGCACTGTGGCATGTGGCACAATCCGCTCTGACTGTAAAGGTTACCCTGAAGTGCTTGTGTGTCAAAAACTTGAAAGGGGACCGAGAAGTGCTTTGTGAAGTACTGAACTCCTTGGTGTGAAATTTTCAGACAGAAGAGATGTCCACATGCTGACAACTATTCATGAGGACAAGTACTGTGCCTGTGACTGTTAAGGGTCAGGTTGCAGAAGTATGCAAACCAGTGGGCATTCTAGACTACAACAAGCACATGGGAGGTGTAGAGTAGATCAAACCTTGGAGCCTTACAATACTGCTCTAAAGTCCTATATCTGGTACAAGAAGGTGGCTGTTCATTGGTTTCATTTGGCATCCTTCAATGCTTACGTTGTTACCAAAGATCGTTCTCCAGAATTCAAGATGACTTTTGTACACTTCCAGACGTCTGTAATAGGCAGTCTTGTTGCAGATGAGCAGGCAAGTGTTCCTAGAGTCTGAGTGGTGAGGGGTGTGGCTAGAATGAAAGATCGCCACTTTGTTGAATACTTTCCTCCAACACCAAAAAAGACTTTCCTTGTCGTAGATGTAGGGTCTATATCGGAAGAGGAGTATGAAAGGAGAGACAGTCTTATGTACTGCCCCAAGTCACCTTCTAATCCTGGTCTATGTGTGCCCACATGTTTCAAATTATACCATACACAACTCAAGTTTTGGGAGCAACCATGACTGTAAGAGGGAACTGACTGTGGTACGTATTGCTATATATTTTCTGTTTAGATGGCTGGTTGGAAATAGTCTGATGTGTTTAGTTACAACTGTTGTGTGTGCAGTCATAGTTGGTATTTCATTTTGTACCAATAAGCTTTCTATTTGAAAACAAATGTGTTATTTTTAGTTGGATGTTTTATTTTTTTCCTATCTGTCAAATCAAATCTAACAGAATTCATAAAGTGCGGCTAATCACCCGCAAAGGTGTCCAGGTGCTGAGAGCTTAGCTGCTTCCAGTGGGTTCAGTTGAACAGCCAGGTCTTGAGTCCCTTCCTAAATTCCAGTAGAGAGGGTACGGTCTTTAGGTGGAAGTGAAGGCCATTCCAGGACTTCGCAGCGAGGTAGAAGGAGCATCCGCCACTCTTGCTTAGACCGATGCAGGGAGTGTGCACGAGGGAGAGGGAGGCGCAGTACAGGTGTCTGGAGGATTGGGGGAAGTTCAAGAGTCGGTTGGTGTATGCTGGTCCTTGATTGTGAAAGACTTTATAGGTGTGGGTCAGCATCTTGAATTGGCATCTCTTCTGGATGGGGAGCCAGTGGAGCTTCTTGAGGTGAGGGCTGATGTGGATCTGTTTGGGGTGGTCAAGGATGAGCCTGGCTGCTGAGTTCTGTATGGTCTGCAGTCTTCTCAGGATGCGCATGGCAATTCCTACGTAGAGTGTGTAGCTGTAGTTCAGGCGGCTGGTGACTTGGAATTGAGTGACGCTTCATCTGGTGCCAATGGGGACCCATTTGAAGATCCTACAGAGCATGCAAAGAGTGAAGAAGCAGGCGGAGGAGACCGCATTGATCAGCTTTTCATGGCGAGCTTGCGCCAGGATGATGTTGAAGTTGCGGTTGTGGTCTGTCAGGGTGTGTAAGGGTACTAGTTCGTAGGGACACAAGCAGTCGTTCCAAGGGGAGGAGTTGTTCCTGAAGAGAAGTTCTTTTGTTTTGTTTGTGTTGAGTTTGAGGCAGCTGTTTGGCATCCAGTTCGCAACACTGCTCATGCACTGGTGGAAGTTGGTAAGAGAAGCTGACCTGGTATATGATGTACACTTATGTAAGTGGATACCTTGCACCAGTCCAGAGAACCCTTATAGTGATTTAAGAGGTCTTAGACAGACCTTAGAAAGCTCTGGAAGTGGTAGCTGTGGAGAGCATCCCTCAGGCTTAGTACAGAACGATTGTAAAGCAGCTTGTTTTACCAGAATGCAATCTTATAGTATAGATTCAGTGATAAAAAACCACACAAAGTATTTATATAAATATGTATTAATTATACAATACTCTCTAACACATACAAATATCTCCTACCCGGAGATATGCACAATGCACACAATACTTAGAAAAGAAAAACAGTAAATAGCACATAATACAGAGTGGACCCCGGGGGGAGGGGGACTAAACCATATACTAAGAAAGTGGTATAAGAACCACGACTCGGATCAAAACAAGGTCGAGAGGACGTAGAAGTGCTGGAGATCCAAGGAACCAGCAGAGGTGAGTGACTAGGAACTCCACGGAGAGTGTGTGCAGTGTGGAAATACGACAGCATGCTCCATACACGTCTACGTGTAAGTTGTGGTTGGATTTTTAAAGATTAAGGACCCTTCTTAGTCGACCCTGTGGAAGACAGAAGGTTGGAGAGCCACCCCACCCATGGATACCCTAGTACCCACATTACCTACACCAGGGAAGCCGGGTGCATACATGTGAAGTGGTGTCGGAAACCACTGTCGAACCCAATGGAGGACTTCAGGAAAGTGCAGCTGCTGAAGAAGGGGAAAGTGTCTGATGGAATACGAAGGTGGATTCAAGTTTAGAGGAACTTGCAAGCAGAGGGGACAGAGTCTATGTCACTCAGGAGTGGCCAGGAGACTTGGAAGGAGAATGCCCTCCGATGTCAGGTGTTGCAGGAGAGTTGAAGAGGACCTAGACTCTGCAGCTGTGAGGACCAGGTGACGGTGAAGATGTCCAGGAGCCGTACACGAGCTGTCCACATAGGATTTTGAGTGCTGAGGGGTCGGTGTCCAGCGGGAGCACCAACAAGCCTTGGCAAAGACAACCAATGTAGGAGCTGAAGAAGGAGTAACGTTGAGACCAGTAAGGTCCAGGGGACTCGCCACAAGCAGGGGAGTCAGGGCAGGCCCCGAGCAATCAGGGGAGCCCAAGAGAAGCAAAGGTGACCCTCAAATGGACTCACAGGCAGGAGGCACTGGAGTCGCGAGAGGACCTCAAGCAGCTCACCAAAAGATGCAGGACACGATGCGGTGTGGCCCAAGATTCTGGTCACGGAGATGCTCGAGGTTGGGGCTACTTGAAGCTAAAGATCTTCTTGGAGAGAAGTCAACAAGCCTTTACAACTGCAAGTTGACACAGTGCACAGGGGTCTGGTTATTGCAACCCCCACGAGGGATACTGGCCTCAAACTTGGTGAGAGGGCAGGGCAGACCTCAGGAGCTGTGGAAAACCACCGCCTGTGTTGCAGAGCCATTCGGAGTCCGGAGGAGCTCATGATCAGGAGACCAGTCAACTTAATTGCGGTGCCTGCGAATGCAGGGGAGTGACTCCTTCACTCCAAGTGAGATTCCTCCAGGTATCTTGGATGTCGACAGGCCTTGGAAGGTTCCTGTATGGTGCAAAGGCACAGATGATGCAGCAGACAGGATGGGGGACGAAAGCGATCCCAAACAAAGTCCAGCAAAGTCCAAAGTGCCCAGACGGCAGAAGAAGTGGTGTCTGATCTGAATCTTATCCCACGACGAATCTAGGGACCTAAACCCAGGTAAGCCCTTAGGTACCCTAGGGAAAAGGTTGGAATGATTCAGGGGACCCTCCCAGGGGAGGGTCTGGACAGAGGGGAGCTTACTCCCCGGGTCCATTGTCCAGTTTCACGTGGGAGCCAAATGTGCCCCTCATGCAGACTGAGTTGTGCTGGCAAGCGCACCCACCTTGCTCCAATACACTAAATCCTGTCTGGGACGTGGTCACACCTCCCCATGACAGGATGTCTATTGTTCTGCCTTTCTCTGCTCGAGCCTGGCTCAGCAGCAGGAGGGCAGAATTGTCTATCTGGTTAGCAGCAACCATTTTGTGCAGTCCGGATCTGGAAGACTGGTACCGGGGACATGGAGAGCCTAACGGAGGGCTCTTCCAGTGCTTGGAATCATACTTCCCATACTGTTTACGGTGTGGGGGTGATTCCAACATGTTTGAAACCAAACATGATAGGATAAGTTGAAGCCAGTTTTGAGATGGTCATCGCGTAATTACGTGGTGCCCCTTTATATGGTATATGGCTGCTTCACTGACAACACGGAAGAAAGGACTCCGTAGGCTGCAGGGCTTTTCCTGCTCATGCAGGGACACTCTTTCACTTAGAACCAAGCACCCTGCCTTCAGGATTGTAAAGGCCTGCTAGTGGGGTGACTTATAGGTTTTAAGTGCAGTGACCCTAGATATAGGAAACCTATATCTTTAGTAAGTGGTGCTAGCACCAGTGTACACAGGCTGCAATGGCAGGCCTGTAGTTCCATTTTGAATGGTACCCCATGGGTGGCATAATGCATGCTTCAGCCCATGGGGGACCTCAGGGGTACCTATGCCCTGGGTACCTTAGTACCATATACTAGGGACTTCTAAGGGTACCCCAGTATCCAATTTGGGATGTACCCAAAACAGCTTAGCACCAGGCATAACGTGGGGATAACCATGCAGAAGAATCCTACCTTTCTACAGTTGGCTATATTGGTGGAGGGGTTTTCAGAAAGAGAGAGGATGAGCTCGGTGTTGTCTGCGTAGAATATGATTTTTAGTCCAAGGGTTCAGATGATGTTGGCCAAGGAGGTCTTTTAGGTGTTGTACACTGAGGGGATGAGGGACGAACCTTGAAGGACGTGGCAGACCATGTTCTTGGGTTCCGAGGTGAATGGTGGTAGGCGAATTCTCTGGGTTCCCGTGAGGAAGGAGGTGATCCATTTGAGGGCATCTCCTTGAACTCTGATGTGAAGAAGCCTCTTGATCAGGCTATGGTGGTTAACGGTGTTGAATGCTGCTGATAGGTTGAGGGGGTTCAGGGCTGCCATTTCTCCTCAGTCTAGGAGGGTCATAAGATTGTTGTTCTCTAGATGTTCTGTGAGCTGATAACTGATGGTTTTCTCGAGGACTTTGGTGGAAAAGATGAGTAGAGAGATGGGACTGTAGTTCTTGAGTTCGCTGGGGTCGGTGGATGGTTTCTTGAGAAGGGGTTTGACTTCTGCATCTTTCTATTCTTCTGGAGAGGTGACTGTGGAGATGGAAGCGTTGAAGATGCCAGTGAGTTGGTTGCTGATCCTATTGCGCCTGAGGTTGAACATGTGGTGGGGATATGGGTCAGTGGGTGCTCCTGAGTGGACGGAGTGCATGATGGCTGAGATGCTTTGAGTGATGAGCTGGTCCCAGGCGGTGATCCAGTGTTCGGAGTTTGCCTCTGAGGGAGCTACGAGGCTGAGAGTATCGGAAGCGGTGGTTTGGGGTTCGAAGTGTTTGTAGATGGTGGAAATCTCGCCATGGAAGAAGTCTGTAAAGGTGTAGCAGAGCTCTTGGGAAGGGGTAATGATGTTTTCAGCGGCTGAGGGATTGAAGAATTCTCTGACGATGTTGATGAGTTCTTTGCTGTGGCTGGAACTGGCTTCAATGCTGTCAGCTAGAGTATTCCTTTCCGTCTCTTTCAGGAGTTGATGGGAGTGGTTGAGGGATGTCTTAAAGTTGGTGTGGTCTGTGGGCTCTTTGCTAGTGTGACATTTCCTTTCTAGACACTTGCAGTTGCATTCCGTGGTTCTCAATTCTGTTGTGTACCAACTGGTCTGCTTGGTGGATTTACTGGGTTTGGTGGGTTAGACGGGGTGACTCTGTCGGCTTTACCAGTATTCCAGGCTGAGACGTTCTTGACAGTCTGTTCTAGGTTGGTGTTGGTGTCATGTGAGTAGTCTATTCATTGTGGGAGTGTTTTAGAAAAGAAATAGGTGTGGAGCTTCATGGTGATATCTGAGTAGCGTTTGGCTGGTGGGTTGTGTGGCTTGCATCTAGTTGCTAGTGTGTGTAGTGACCAGCATTAAGTCACTACACACATACCATCACTGAAACACCAGTGCACACATTACACCCACTGCCAGGCGCTGCGATTGCTGTGTCTAAACCGGTGTCTAGCTGGCAATGTGTGTGGCTAGCGGTGTGTTTAGTGATTTGTTGCTGGTCACTCCACTCACACCAACAGCCAAACGCCAATCTACACACTCCACCAGCTGCAGTAATATGAGTGCTGTGTCAGTCCTGTGGGGGTATGAAAGTGACGGACCATTGAATGGAGCAGTTTGTTGATGTGAGTGTTGTAATGTACTGGGCCCGCGGCTGGTTGTGGGAATGGTTTTGTGTGCATGTCACGCATGAAAAGTGTGTGAATGTCCTGTATAGCTGTTGCTGCCTTGTTGTGGTTCAGTATTAAATAATTCTTTTATTAACAGTGAATTCCACATTTTAATTTTCGTGATATCTTTTGATAATTAAATTTTCATTTCGAACTTTTCACTCACCCTCATGCCAAACCCAACCAGTATGTGTGTGGACTTTAGTAGATGGTGGTGCTGTGATATTTGTCTTTTCTGTCTTTCTCTGCCAGGATGTACATTGTTTCTAGGGAAAATCTACTAACTCCAGATATTTCCTAAACTAGAAACCAGGGGGACTTCAGAGTAATGCTTCTTGTGTAGCTACCACAATGGTATTTTTATCCAAAAGCCCTTGCAATCCTCAAATATAGGGTAAACATGCACCTTTTCTACATATTTCTGTGACTCAAAGTACTGGAGTCAGCAGGGAACCACACATTTCCAGCCACCAACAGTTCCCACATGTCTCCTGATAAAAATTATACTTCACCTGAGTGGGTAGGCCTAGCATCCGCAATAGGGCAGGGTCCAGCATGCATTGTGGTACATCAATAAAAGGGGTAGCTGCAGTTTTGGGGCCTGGGCTCGGCTGCAATCCCCGGGAAACCTACTAAAACCAGGCATTTCTGAAACTTAGATACCCAGGAGAGTATGGGGTAGTGTGCATCTAGTGGATCCCACAAATGTTTCTTACCCACAATGCCCTGCAAACTCAAAATCACACTTTTGTCAGCCATTTCTGTGATGTATTCTTCCAGAATCAGGGGGAATCCACAAAATTACCTACCACCCAGCTTTCCCCCACTTGTCCCAATAAAAATGCTGCCTCAAGTGTGTGGCTGGGCCAAGTGCCCATAGCAGGAACAGGTCAAAGTAAGATCAATGGTAGTCCTCACAAAGGGACACTCATTGACCTTGGTTTGATCTGTTTCTGTCGTGGGCACTAGGCTCAGCCACATAATTGAGGTACTATTTTAATTGAGAAACTTGGCGGAATGGTAGGTGGTAGGGAATGTGTTGCTTACTGCAGAATCCAGAACTTTCCATCACAGAAATGAGAGCAAAATGTGTTATCTGATAGAGTCATCCAGCCGCATCAGGGTGCCGGAGTGGCGGTTATATTGATGATACGGACGCTACAACAACGACAAACACGATGCTACGACGATGTCACGCGTAGTCGACCGACCGACCGACGCCACCAACCAGCCCCAAGAGTACTGCTGAGAAAAATCTCCCAGATCCAGCCTGACGCCTGGAAGTTCAAAGGTAAGGAATCTGTGGCTAGATCATGTCTCTAACAGATAAGGCGTTACTGAAGGTAAGTAACTTGTTCTTTTAGTCAAAGTTTGAGGTTTGCGAGGGCTTTCAAGGTAAGGCAACCTGGTGAGAGCCGTGCAAGTCACCCCACCTTCAATTCCCCTGGGTATTTTGTTTTTTAAAATGTGCAGGTTAGCTAGGTTTCCCTATTTTCTGACTGAGGTAGGGCCCACAATCCACAGCTAGCCACACTGCACAGAAGGGTCCGTTTTCAGTGGAAAAATTTGAAGTGTCCATGTTGTGTTTTGGCGCCTTTCCTGTTGCAGCCACTAGCCCTACCCACACAAGAGTGGTACCATTTTTATAGGGAGACTTAGGGAATGGTAGGTGCTAGGAAATGTATTGCTACCTACAGATTCCAGAACTTTCACCACAAAAATGTGAGGAAAATTTATTTTTTTGTCAAAGTTTGAGGTTTGCCAGGGCTTCTAAGTGGTGAGAGCCATGCAAATCACCACACCCTGGATCCCACTGGGTGTCTTGTTTTTCAAAAATGTGCAAGTTTTGTAGGTTTCCATATGTGCCGGCTGAGCTTCGGCCCAAAATCCACAGCTAGCCACATTGACAAAAAGGGTACGTTTTCATTGGAAAATTTGTATGTGTCCATGTTGCGTTTTGGCGCTTTTCCTGTTGCAGTCACTAGCCCTACCCACACAATTGTGCTACAATTTGTATTTAACCAACAAAGAGGACAAAGTTCCTATGCCAGGGTGCAAAAAGTCACCCATGCATTATGGTGCAAAAAGTCACCCATACTTAAAAGATTGGAAGGAAAGGAAAAGAAAAAGAAACAAGCATTGGAAATGCAATAGGTCTCGTATTAGGAAAGTTTGAGCGATTGGTATTGTAAATGACACTTTTTTTATTTATGTGTTGGTTTTGAAAATAGCAAAATTAATAGCTTTGTCAGTTACAATGTCAATAGTTTTAACTTTCGCAAATGTGACACCTATAGCATTTGTAATGCAATGTGTGTTGTATTTACGTGACTTAGATGTATTGATATTACAAATAACAATGGCTTTTAATTTTGTAAATAATTAATACTTAAATAAAAGTTATTGTAATTTATAATGGCAATAGCTTAAACGTTTGTAAATAAATTTTGTGAAGATTATGTTCAGTGTATTTTATTGTGACGAAAATCCAAGAACATTGCATTTGCACCTACACACACACAGAGACACACACACACACACACACACACACACACATATAGATGTGGTGGTGGTGGATCTGGGGGATATGGTGGTGGTGGATGTGGTGGTGGATGTGGTGGTGGTGGTGATGGTGGATGTGGTGGTGATGGTGGTGGATGTGGGGGTGGATGTGGGGGTGGTGGTGGTGGATGTGGTGGTTGTGGAGGTGGTGGATGTGGTGGTGGATGTGGTGGAGGTGGTGGATGTGGTGGATGTGGTGGAGGTGGATGTGGTGGAGGTGGTGGATGTGGTGGAGGTGGTGGATGTGGTGGAGGTGGTGGATGTGGTGGATGTGGTGGTGGTGGATGTGGTGAAAGTGGTGGTGGATGTGGTGGTGGATGTGGTGGTGGTGGTTGTGGTGGTGGATGTGGTGGTGGTGGTGGATGTGGTGGTGGTGGATGCAGTGGTGATGGTGGATGTGGTGGTGATGGTGGTGGATGTGGGGGTGGATGTGGTGGTGGTGGTGGTGGATGTGGTGGAGGTGGTGGATGTGGTGGTGGTGGATGTGGTGGAGGTGGTGGATGTGGTGGTGGTGGATGTGAAAGTGGTGGTGGATGTGGTGGTGGATGTGGTGGTGGTGGATGCGGTGGTGGATGTGGTGGTGGTGGTGGATGTGGTGGTGGTGGATGTGGCGGTGGTGGATGCGGTGGTGGATGTGGTGGTGGTGGATGCGGTGGTGGTGGAAGTGGTGGTGGATGTGTTCGATGTGGTGGTGGATGTGGTGGTGGATGTGGTGGTGGTGGGTGTGGTGGTGGATGTGGTGGTGGTGGTGGATGTGGTGGTGGTGGATGTGGTGGATGTGGATGTGGTGGTGGATGTGGCGGTGGATGTCATGGTGGATGTGGAGGTGATGGTGGATGTGGTGGTGGATGTGGTGGTGGATGCGGTGGATGTGGTGGTGGTGGATGCGGTGGTGGTGGTGGATGCAGTGGTGGTGGTGGATGGGGTGGGGGTGTTGGTGGATGGGGTGGTGGATGTAGTGGTGGTGGGTGTGGTGGATGTGGTGGATGTGGTGGTGGATGTGGCTGTGGATGTGGATGTGGCAGTGGATGTGGCAGTGGATGTGGATGTGGCGGTGGATGTGGTGGTGGATGTGATGGTGGATGTGGTGGTGCATGTGGAGGTGGATTTGGAGGTGATGATGGATGTGGTGGTGGATGTGGTGGTGTTGGTGGATGTGGTGGTGGATGTGGTGGATGTGGTGGTGGTGGATGCGGTGGATGTGGTGATGGTGGATGCGGTGGTGGATGCAGTGGTGGTGGTGGATGGGGTGGTGGATGTAGTGGTGGTGGGTGTAGTGGATGTGGTGGTGGTGGGTGAATGCCACAAATCACACGCAGGAGTTTCACAGGCAGCTCTGGGTTTACGGACTAAATAGGTCATACTTGATTTATGTGTAATTGTGCAGCACCTTTGCCAAGATGTGCTTCAGGACTGCAAAAAAGGATACAACCAAACAAATGTAAATACCTTATTTTTTAGGATACAAATGTGTGTGCATTAATAAACTTGACAGTATTCATTTCAAAGCAATTAAAGAAAATGTACAAACGGCGTTACCATGGCACACACAAAGGCCATGGTAGAATTTGGACATGTGAACAAATAATGCACGCTCAATGTACCAATTACTTTTTGTATGCCACACTCTTTAAGCTTCTAAGCGCTGTAATAGCATATTTTATTATTAATAAAAGTCAGTTTACCCACCAGAAGATAGATGAGCTAATTTGTCAGTGCCTAGAATCGAACTCCTGACCTACAAACGTTACTTAGGTTATAGAACAGAACGGTCACCCCGCTGAGCCATCCTGCAGCAATCAGAAGGCTTTCTTTTCTGTCATGTTTCAAACACCTCTCTTATAACCCTTCTGGTTTGTCCTCCTATGTCGATGAAAGGGAAAGTTTATGAAAGTCGGGAAAAAGATAAAATGCCAGCACTTCCGTGTAGCCCGCTGATACCTGCTCCGGGCATTTTGTGGTTGGTGTTGGGACTGAATTCTCCGCAGTGCCAGAAAGCCTTTAAAGTGTGCGCTGATCCTGTATAAAAACCAGGGAGCTGGGAGGTGGGGGTTTGCTCGGCCTTGTCTGGGCGGCTGGGGTGTAAGTAAGGAAACAGGCCGACTTCAGAGAGACAGACACCAGACAGGGAGGGACAACAGACAGACAGACAGACACACGCACCGCACTGACACCATCATGATGCAAAGACACACATACACACAAGACAGCTGGATTTCATAGAGAGACCGAGACAGGGGGACACCCTCTGCACTGCTAGACCTGCAACATTAAACAAAGTTTAAGGGCAAAGGCAGGGACTGGCACAGGCAGAGGCAAGCCAGTCCAGTGACAGTCTTGCGTGGAGTACGGATTAAGGGGCTGTACTGCACAGTAATTATTTATTTCCTCTCCTCGTGCCACGTCCATCAGACACTATGTAGATACCAGACTTCAGACACCAGCAGAGCAAGAGAGAAAGTGGTACGAGGCACGGAGGGGGGAAAGGAGGGGTCAGGTTGTAAGGTATGGGCCATAGAATCTGGCATTAAGAACCCAGGGGAAACAAGGAGAAACACGTGAGACGGCCTGCGGCCGTCAAAGTGAAAGTACGGCCGGCGGAGGGCATTGCTGTGGGGAGGGGGGAGGAGAAATGCGACACGGCGGGCAGGGGAGGGGGCGGAGCGGGGAGAGCGGCATGAGGGTGTGAAGCAGCAGGGGCCTTTGAAGTGAAGTTAAGCTTCACTTCAAAGGTGTGGGAGGAGTGCTGCTGGTGATTGACTGGCGATTTGATGATGTGCACGCGCATTTTAGGTCAATACGCTTGCGCATTGACCTAAAAGCGCACGGGCACAGCATCAAATCGCCAGTGGAATCGCCAGTTAGGTAAACTCTCGATAAGCCCCTATATATCTCGCTCCCGCTCAATGCGCATGCGCATTGAGATAGGTCGCTCGACCTAAAAAGGGATTCCAAGGTATAGAGAACCCAAATTTATGAGAGGGAAAAACACTTTATTTCCTCTGTTGCCCTCACACACCCCGAAGAGTGTCATGCTTCATCATCGGGCGTTTGCTCCTCGTAGGGCCGGTGCTGCAATTCCCTACCGGTCCCCCGAAGGGTCACTTTGTCGGAGATCTTTTAGAGGAATGCCGGATGGTGCATGCGGGGGTGCGGGGGGTGGGTCAAGAGGAGGGTAATGAAAATACGTGCCAGTGTAATAGATTAAAATAAATGTAAGGGTAAACATGCAGCGGTAAGTTTAAAAGTATACCCTTAGCAGTCAATACTGCTAAAAATTATTGACCCAAAAGGCCTATTTTGCCTAGGTGTCAATAGTTAAGGTCAACATGTTTCGCGCTTCCGTTGCCCATAGATCGTTAGCACTTCGTCAGGACCATCAAGTAAAAAATATAAATAAAGTGCATGTGATTTAGTGGGTGTAAAAACTACCCTCTTATCTCAATCAGGGCGGAGTAGAACCTGTATATCCTTATCATGGTCACAGCTACTAGGTGGAAGCCACTCCTGACTGAAGCCCTCTTATCTCTGAGGTGCTGTTTATTGATGAGTTTTAATACAAAGTGATAAACTTTACCTCAGAGTGATGGAAGAGAAACGAAACAAGTAACATTCACACACTCTAAAACTAACTATGTGTAAAAGAGAAGCCCAGAACTGGTGCATTGCATCACTGGTGACCTGGAGTCACCTGGAAGCCTTTCCTGAGCCACGTCTCAGACCTGGGGTGTTCACCCCTTCCAAATATGTCCGTAGCTGGTGAGGGAAGTGACAAGCCCTCTCCACCAGCTGCGCTCCTCGCACGGCACCCCACTCGGCCACTCCCCCCAATAACACTTCACAACACTCAAATAGAAACAAGGATAAGCTACTTCCAGGGGAGGGGGGTGGGTTTAGCTCTGAACGTTGCATGGAAATACAAGTTTGAAATCGAGACAGATGCAACTTCTCCCATTCCTGCCAAAGCACATCATGTCATAACACTTCAGGCCCAGTCCCGGCCTTTTAGCTACGCATTGCATTCTGGGACTTGTAGTTTTGTTTCTTTTAGTAATAAAACGCTAGCAAATAATGGCCGGACCGGCTGAATGCATTACACAGATATCACGGAGAATAACATCACCCAGACACAGGGGAACCCCAACCCCTGATCCAAGGGGCGCACTAAATACCTGGGAAAAATCAGTGCTGGACACCCCGACAGGAGAGGAACAGCCGGAGTACACCGGCGGTGGTGAAAGTAAAATGCAGGCGATACATCTTTGAAGAACAGGTGCCAGCGAAGCACACCAACGATCCGAGCCTCTGGGAGCGAGGGTCAGGGACATCCGCAGAAGTGCATCTGCGCCACGAGGACAGCGGTGAGAGCGAGACAGACCTGCAAGCAGCCAGAGTGAGCCCCATCAAGATCTCCAGTGACGGTGCACCGGCCAAGGAAGCTCCAGGATGACGAGAGAGGCCCTGCAGCCAGGATGCGGACCACAGCGCTCTCCGTCTGGGAGGCTGTGTGCAAGTAAAGGGGCCGCGGGTCCCTGACGGAGTTCCAGATAATACGGGGTTCTGCATGGTGCTACGAAACGCAGGTGAGGCCGGGGAGAGACAATAAGCCCAGGGCCATGGGAGCTCTGGAGATTCCTTGTGAAGGGCCAATTCCCGCCACATGTCCCTGTGCAGGTCCTTACCTCGGTATTCCTCTTCTTGGAACGCAGCACAGACAGGCGAGGATGAAGGGAGTCCTGCAGCTCGTCTTCAGGACAAAAAGAAAATGGCGGCCGCAACAGAGCAGTCTCTCCGTCCATCTCCAGGTTAGGGTTTCTAGCTTGCAAGCCATCACTGCAGAGTACAAACAAGTCAGGGCCAGGGGCACCACATAACGAAGGGACAGTGAATAAGATATTAGTACAAGACGGAATAGAGCCCGGCAGCACAGGCGAGGATGAAGGGAGTCCTGCAGCTCGTCTTTGGGACAAAAAAAAAATGGCGGCCGCAAGCGTCCGTCTTTTTTTCGGAATGGGGGCGTGGTTTTCTGTTTCTGAGTGACAGACAACGTCACTGTCTAAAGAACAGCAAAACTTACGCCCCCAAATCCGAAAAGGACGGGGCTAAATCGGAGTGATGCATCTCTCCTCCAATGGCTGGCCTCCGTTTAGGAAGCCAGCCAATGAAGGAGAGACAGGGCAGGGAGGCGGGTTCTACAGCCCTACTAAGAAACATTAAATCTCCGACCCCAGACTTAAAAAGGAAGCCAATTTGGCATGGATTCCTTATGTAGAAAAGAAGTTATGGATACCTAAAGCGCGAACCACACCAAATAGCCAAAAAAAGGGCTTAGTATTCTAGGGGGAAAAGTCTTAGCAGCCAAGGTGCTAAAATTCAGGCCTATTGTGGAATCTGGTAGTCAGAACCCTCTCCATGTGCCTAGTAGTGTCGCTAAGTGAATTAGAGTTCTGAGAATGTTGGTATTCAAAAGCTGAAGGAGTTGGAGAGAGCTAGGAGGAAGCTGGGGAAGTGTGGTGCTAAGCTGAATGAGGGGATACCTGTAACTTGAAATAAACTGGAAGTTAACAAAGAAGAACATTGTTTACCTTCTTGACTTTTCACACTGGTGACGGGTGGAAATAAGACATTGTATGTGACACCTCAACATCTGAGACTTGGTATTTCTGACGCCCGAACTCTCTTATTCAGGGCATGTTTCAGGTCTGTTTATTTTTTCATTTTGAAACTAACTCCGCTGCCAAGCTGACCGTAATTGTGGTACTTGGGCATTTCAGGAGAACTGCTCTGCCCACGTGCAAATCTGCCCTTGAACCGTGTTACGCTCTTCTGTATCGAAACGAGCGGTGCTGCGCTGTAATATGAGCTGCAAACCAAGGATTGTATAACTAAACAACCCTGCCCGTGGTGGCAATAATGCTGTGGGCAACTTCGTACCAGGTCTCAATGCATCTGCAATCTTAAGCTGCACTGGTACATCTCACGCTGTGCACGCCATCCTCGTTGACCATATTTATTTTGACAACTTCATACAAAGCCTCGATTTAAATGCACACGCTCATGTTTACTTGAGCTACTTAACTTTGAGTTTGGAGTTCTTCAAGCATGTGCACATTTGTGGATGCGTGGCAGCCATATTCAACTGGGGACTTTGATTCAATTAAGCGGCCATGATTATTTGGGTTCAAGTTTTCAGCAGCCAGTGAGCACAACCAGTACAGCATATTTCTTGGCATTAGAAGCAGCCATTTTTGTGTGGAATCAGTGTCCTCTCTCTTGGCTTCTTTAATTGGACAATTTGAAGCAACTTCAATGCATTGATTTGTTAATTTCTATCCCTCCTGGAGCCATTAATGTTTTATGGAATTACCTTCACATCATCAGTAGTTTTTTTGTGCATATCTTTTCTTGTGTTATTCTTAGAGTAGGATACGTGATATTAACCATGTTCCTTCCTGACAGGTGTGGACTCTTGGATATTAACCGAATCCCAGTGAAACTATTGCTTGCTGAATTGTGTAATTGAACTTGTAATCAAGCTAATGAATTGTATTGCACTACAATTCAGAATGCAAGTCCTGTCCCATTTTTAGGTCGAGCTATTAAATCCCGCAGGGATTAATTAGCTCGACCCTATAGCAGGGGAACAAACTCTCTTGACCAAGCGGATTTCTCTGCGGATTCCTCACAATGCATGTTCACTCTTGAAGCGTGACGGTTCTCCAGCGCGCGCTTGGCCTCGCACACCACATCAAAGGCTTCTGCTCCCCCTCACTCACACCCCATCCCCATATGCTCCTTCCCTCCCTCCCACATGCTGGCTCCCCCGCCCCCCCACCAGGCTCTTGAAGCGCGAAGCTTCGCCAGCTCTTCCCTCCCACTCGCTCACTCCCCTTCTCCCCCGCCCCCATCCCATCCAACTTGTTATCAGAGCGCTACGAAACAATGATTTTGACCAGCCACGCTGCAAAAACACGCATTGTGCCTTTTTCGTTATTTTCTGGTCTTTGTAATATAATAGTCAAACTATTGTGAGATGGAAATGTATACGATATGTGTGCTGAGGGGTTTGACATGCATATATTTATCGTTAATGCATTTTAGCCATTTAGGTGCGCTTCATTAAAAAAAACTGTTTACTTTGCGAGCTTCTTTTATTGAACCCTGTTCTGGAAATGGCGAAAATAACTTGTATCTATTTGTTGTTGGCGCCATCTAGTGAAACTTTTCTACAACTACTCTCACACAACTGTACTTCGATTCCCTTTTGCGTATCAGGTTAAACCCCATTCTTCGATAGCATTTATTGGTACTTCGCAGCTGCACATTTCACAGTTTTTAATGAGACATTTAACTTCCTTTCAGCTTTTCTTGCTTAGAACATTCTCGCTGTGTAATTGCCTACCATGACTTGTGTCTTTTCAATCAAGCCTGACCACCATCTTATCCTCCATATGACCAAGTCGGGGGTCCACCCACTATCATCACAGGATAAACATCGTCCAACCCTGCCAAAAAGTTGGGCTCCGCTGTATAATGTGCTGAACTCACTGATCCTGGTGTTATTTTCAAACACCAGGACACATTCAGCAGCGGCTGGCCTGCACGCTGTCTGCTTTGGATCTGCAACAACGTGCAGGAGGGATGGGGTGGGGCTTTCTTATTTCAGACTCCACCAGGGCCCATAACAAAGGCTTGAATTTGAGGGGTCATCAGGTCTCCCCTTGATACACTTAACACTGTTGGCTCAAAAGTTCCACCTCATCCGTACAAGATATAACACCCAAATATAGCAATCAGTAAACAGAAAGCAGACCAGTCAACCTTTGCAAAGTGCATTCGATGGATCAAAAGTTACTAAAAAATGTAGCGACACATGTTGCTGTGGTGTCACCATATTTTTAGTAACTTTTGATCCATCTGGGCTAGAAAAATTTTCTTAACCTGCAAATAAACTGACAAAAGCGGCTACCCAGGATTCTGCGGAAAATGTCTCAAAAGTCTGACAATTCTAATGGCCCTGCTGACACCTAAGCCAGCAGCTCACTCACGAACCCACTCTGCTCTTTTGTTGGGATTCTTGCACGCGAGCTGGAAGTCATGGGTAATGCTGGGCAGCGAGGACAATAACCGCCTATTATATACACTGATCTTTGCAGCAAGTGCATTAACTGCTACCATACTTCTACTGAGAGTTGTTGGATGTGCAATTGATCTGTGCAGAAAGAAGATGACTAACTCCTTGGAGCTATCTTCACCAGTTGACACATTTTAGAAACAAGAAATAACCTGCAAGGCAACTCAGTGGGTAAAAGCCCTGCTGTGGTGATCTATGGCCAACCTAGTGGTCACAAGTTCGAATCTTGTTGCTGGCCAACTCAGCTTTTCTTTATTTGAGGTAATTTAAATATGTATGAAATAGATGGGTAATGAGGAAACCTCTAGTATTGACATAAAACTACGGAGGTCACTATATCTATCTATCTATCGCCCTCACTCTATCTATCTATCTATCTATCTATCTATCTATCTGTCTATCTATCTATCTATCTATCTATCTATCTATCTATCTATCTATCTATCTATCTCCCTCGCTCTATCGATAGCCCTCCCTCTATCTATCTATCTATCGCCCTCACTCTATCTATCTATCGCCCTCACTCTATCTATCTATCGCCCTCACTCTATCTATCTATCTATCACCCTCACTCTATCTATCTAACGCCCTCTATCTATCGCCCTCACTCTATCTAGCTATCTATCGCCGTCACTCTATTGATCTATCGCCCTCACTCTATCGCCCTCACTCTATCTATCGCCCTCACTCTATCTATCTATCACCCTCACTCTATCTGTCTATCTATCGCACTCACTCTATATATCGCCATCGCTCTATCTATCTATCTATCGATCGCCCTCACTCTGTCAATCTATCGCCCTCACTCACTATCTATCTACCTCACTCTATCTATCTGTCTATCTATCGCCCTCACTCTATCTATCTATCGCCCTCACTCTATCTATCTATCACCCTCACTCTATCTATCTAACGCCCTCTATCTATCGCCCTCACTCTATCTAGCTATCTATCGCCATCACTCTATTGATCTATCGCCCTCACTCTATCTATCGCCCTCACTCTATCTATCTATCACCCTCACTCTATCTAGCTATCTATCGCCCTCACTCTATCTATCGCCCTCACTCTATCTATCGCCCTCACTCTATCTATCTATCACCCTCACTCTATCTAGCTATCTATCTCCCTCACTCTATCTGTCTATCTATCGCACTCACTCTATATATCGGCATCGCTCTATCTATCTATCTATCTATCTATCTATCTATCGATCGCCCTCACTCTGTCTATCTATCGCCCTCACTCACTCACTCTATCTACCTCACTCTATCTATCTGTCTATCTATCTATCGCCCTTCGTCTATCTATCGCCCTCCGTCTATCTATCGCCCTCCGTCTATCTATCGCCCTCTCTCTATCTATCTATCTATCACCCTCACTCTATCTATCTATCGCACTCACTCTATCTATCGCATCACCACAGCATCACTCAGCACCACCACAGCATCACTCAGGGGCACAACAACATCACTATGCGCTACCACAGCATCACTGAACGCCACAGCATCACTGAACGCCACAGCATCACTCGTCGCCACCACAACATCACTCAGCGCCACCACAGCATCAATCTGTGCAACCAATCAACAACAACTGGTTCTCTCAATGCTTCAAGCTTTATTACAAATGTCACAAAAAAAATTTAATATTTCACTTCTGTTCTTGGATTTTCGTCACAATAAAATACACTTAACATAATTGTCACAAAAGTTATTTACAAAAGTTTAAGCTATTGCCATTATAAATTACAATAACTTTTATTTAAGTAATAATTATTTAAAAAAATGAAAAGCCATTGTTATTTGTAATATCAATACATCCAAGTCATGTAAATACAGCACATATTGCATTACAAATCTGACTAATCGTTCCATCTGACTACTTTCCTGTTTGGGCGCCAGGATTCCCGTAGGGTGACAGTTGCACGTTACAAATAATAAATACAATACAATACAATAAAATACAAATGCTATAGGTGTCACATTTGTGAAAGTTATAACTATTGGCATTGTAAATGACAAAGCTATTAATTTCGCTATTTACAAAACCAACACATAAATAAAAAATGTGTCATTTACAATACCCATAGCTCAAATTGGATGTATGACGTTACAACGCATGCTTTTACCACGCATGCTTTTACAACGCGTTTTTTACCACGCATACCATTACAACGCATAGCGCTTTGGGGTGCTGGATAGTGAATAGTTTAATTTATTATTCCAACTCCAGTCCCCGTGGACACTAGGGAAGGTGTTGGATAGTAAATTAAATCTATTCCCTATCCTAGAGCGCCCCCCAGCGCAATGTGTTGTAATGGTTTTCGTTGTAAAACCTGCGTTGTAATAGCACTGCGTGGTAAAAGTTGCGTTGTAAAGGATGTTTCCCGCTCAAATTTTCCTAATGCGAGACCTATTGCATTGCAAATGCTTGTTCTTATCTCCTGGAGAACCTGTTCTTCACTGGCCAAAGTGGAAGAGAGTATGTACTCTTCATACCAAGGTGCGTGGAATGTCTTTGAGTGATGAACATAAAACATCTCTCTTGATGCACTGCTTGGGTCCGGCAAGAAGTGTATGAGCATCTTCTGGACTTAGGTGAGCCAGACTCATTAGACTTAAATGAATTTGAAATTTGCATGAACAAATTGGACTTGCATTGTCTTCCCAAAATAAATACGGTGCTAGAGCGGTATCACTTTAGGAAGCAAATGCAAAGGTCAGAAGAATCGGTGGAAGAATATATAACATCATTATGCAAATTTGCATCAATGTGCAATTTTGGGGCATCTTGTGAGGAATGGTTAAGGGATCTATTCATGCTGGGTTGTATTACTGAAAAGGCAAGAGATGCATTATGGCAAAAAGACAACCCAGCTCTTAACGATGTATTAACCACGGCAAAAACTCTTATGCACTCAATGGCGTGTGTTGATAACATAAAGAAATAATCCAGTGTGCATGAAAGGGGTGATGGTGACAAGATCAGGAGTGTGGGGGTTCAAATATACAAGAAAGATGACCCCAAGGAAGGAAAAAAAGCTCAACGTTGTTGTTTCCATTGTAATAGCACTCCACATCTAGTTAATTGCAAGGATTGCCCAGGGTGGATGTCAGTTTGTAAGAAATGTGAGTGCAAAGATCACTTTACAGCAAATTGTAGGTCAGGTAGTGACAAAGGTAAAGTGAGAGAAGTGCAATAAATGTTAGAGGATGATTGTAATGTGATTGTGCTACAAGTTGGTGCAAAGGGTGATGAGGGCCCTGTAGATGTGGTGCATGCAGGAGGCGCAAACGTAAGCATGCTGTTTGATTCTGGAGCCAAAATTACGTTGATACCTAAGTAATTTCACAGCTGGAAATTAAGAGCAAAAGTAGAGTTGTTCAAACCAGATATAAAACCTAGAGGGTACGGGGGAGAGCAAATTATGCTTCTAGGCTACTTCCAAAGTGACATTGAGTTTGGCGACAGGATCACAGCAGAGAAGGTTTATGTGTCTATGAGGTCGAGACTCTCTCATAAGTTGGATTCATCATATAGAGTTAGGCTTTTATTTTGATCCGAATGAGTCTTTAGCAGTATAGTTGACAGAAAAAGTGAATTTGCTGATGTGTATTCAACAAGTATGAAAGTTTATATCCTAATGTGTTGAGCGAGGGATTTGGTTGCCTAAGGAATTATACTCATTCCATAAAGATCAAGCCGAGATCCATCCCTACGTTCTATAAAGTAAGACATGTTCAGTTAAAAGTGAGAAATGACATGGTGCATGAATTGGAAAGATTGGAGAGACACTGCATAATCAAAAGGGTGGAAGGGTTCAAGTGGTTTACCCCTGTAGTGATTGCGAAGAAAGTGAGTGGGGAGGTGAGACAGTGCGTCGATTTGAGCGGTGAATTGGTGTGTCATAGTGGACATGTACCCTTTACCCAATATAATAGAAATGTTGAGTTCAATAGGGAATGCGAAGTGTTTCTCCTCTATGGGCTTGACATCCACATTGCATCAGATAAGATTGCATCCATTGTCTCAAGATCTGACATCTTTTGTTATCCCATATGGTTCAAGTATGTGAAGTATGTGTAAGTATGTTAGGAAGCCTTTCTGTTTGGTATCGGCATCATCAGTGTTCCAGAGGGTGATGGAAGACATATTGAAAGGGATACCTGGGGTCAAGTCCACCAGGTCGATGTTTTAGTGTTTGGTAGTTCGGTGGTAGAGCAGGACAACAGAAGACATGCTCTCCTCACAAGACTGGATTCATGTGGTCTCTCCCTTACACTGAACAAGTGTACGTTTAACGTGGACAACAGAGTATTCGGGCATCAGAAGGATTGGTGGCTGCAATCAGTAATATGCTGATACCAGAAAGTAAAGATGAGTTGGTGAAGTTCCTTGACATGCCTGAGTACTACAGCAAATTTATGGTAAATTTCACCAAGAAGAGTAAGAAAATGAGGGGACTGCTAAAAACGGGTATTGAATTTTAAGTGGAATGACGATTGTGAGAGAGAATTTGTGTCTACGAAAGTGGAGTTGAAGGACACTCCTAGTTTGTTCAGTTTTGAACCAGGGCAGGAAACGGTACTAATGACTGATGCTAGCTCAAAAGGCTTGGGAGTGGTTCTTATGAGAATAGTTGATGGTAAAGAAAGAATCATTTTGTTTGTGTCCAGAAGTTTAAGAGGTGAGAAAGTTTGTTTGGGGTAATAACTTTATAATAAAGATGGATCACAAACCCCTGAAGGAAATCTTTATGTGTAAGAGAACTGATGCAGTTTCCATCAGAATATGCAAGTGGGTAATTGCCTTGCAGGGATTCGATTTTAGCGTGGTGTATGTTACTATGTCAAATACATAACAAAAGAGGGAGGGAGAGAGAAAGAAAGTGGATTCAGTCTCCCCGTTTATGTTTTACAAACAAAATGGAATCCACTAAGACAAGGGTATTATGCGGTCCCTACTATGGTGGGGAGCACACAGTGTTGTTTAAATACCCCTCACACACCAACAGGCCCCTTGGTGTCATGCTTCATCATCGGGGTCTTCGCACCCCTCTACGGGATGCGGCGTGCTACGACCGACGACTACGTGGGAGCACTATTAGTGGACTATGTGTGGATGTGTGTGGGTTAATTAATGTGAGTGGTGAAGAGGTGAGGTTTTAAAAAGGATACCTGGCTCGTGGGGTGAAAAATAGACTTTTATTAAGCCCCGGCTGGTATCATTAAAAGGGGTGCAGTGGGAGGTTGTTAATGTATAATTATGTACATCAACCTCTACTGTGCGTCTACATGGACATGTTTCGGAGTCAAAAACTCCTTCTTCAGGACGGGAACTGCACAAGGTTCCACACCTTACTCATATGAAAATGTTAAAGTGTATTCTAAAAAAAGGGGGGTGAACTATGGGTGTTGTGTACCTAATTCATAGTTCAGTACCGTAGTCTTATTAGCCCATTTGGCGTGTATTTTAGACCTGGAGGGAGAGAAAAGCATGATAAGTATTTTCTCACAAGGTTGTCAAACAGGTAGGAATGACCTAAAGACAAATTAATTCGTAATTAAAGGGTTTGCCGATTGCCTCCAGTGATCGTGCACCCTGTGAATAAAGTGAAACAAGTAGGACAAACACATAACAAACATAACACACACATTGTATAACCAGTTGGTTTCATATGATCCTGTGAGGATAAAGATGGCATAGAAAAAGTCTTACTTAAAGTTTGATCACAAAATTCTCCATGAGCCTTATGCGTGTTGTTGGGGGTTCTCACACTATGTTCAGTGATCTAAAAAACGAGGACAAATGGTTCAGGATCTTTCACTTACATCGTTATCCTGAAGTCATTCCTCTAACGTGGATGTTTGGCTACTCACGAGTATTGTAGGATGCGATGTGCCCTCTTCCCCTCAACGCAGCTCCGAAAGTTGTGCCGGTCTGGGGGGAAAGGTCAGCCCTTTATACTGCCGTTAGCTGGCTTAATTGTTGGTTAATTGGAATCGGATACGCGCCCAAACATGGGCTGATCACCATTCCTATTGCCGGTGTTGTGCGAGGGACCAGGGTGCTGGCTTTGCGCATGTGTATTAGTTGTGGTTTTTGCCGTGCATGCGTGGGAAACGGACACTGATCCCCCACGCATGCGCGAAGGACAGGATTCGTTTGTAACTGGAATCGGGAGGGCGTAACAGTGTGACATTTCGGGAGGGTACCTTCTCCATGTGCTATGTTTTCAAAACAGAACAAGTTTAACATGTTGACCCAGAGTTATAAGTTTTGTTGATAGTCATGCAAACTAAGATAAATCCCCCTAAGTAAGACATCAATCACCTTTTATGATCTTCTTCATAGCTGTAGGAATAACCTATATTGTAACCACATGCGTGGGTCTGCAATCCTCTATGCACAAGCCCCTTATTTACAATTTTATTTGCATGACTATCAACAAAACTTATAACTCTGGGTCAGCATGCGCGAGGGATCAGTGTCCGTTTCCCATGCATGCGCGGCAAAAACCACAACTAATACACATGCGCGAAGCCAGCGCCCTGGTCCCTCGCACAACACCGGCAATAGGAATGGTGATCGGCCCATGTTTGGGCGCGTATCCGATTCCAATTAACCAACAATTAAGCCAGCTAACGGCAGTATAAAGGGCTGCACGATCACTGGAGGCAATCGGCAAACCCTTTAATTACGAATTAATTTGTCTTTAGGTCATTCCTACCTGTTTGACAACCTTGTGTGAAAATACTTATCATGCTTTTCTCTCCCTCCAGGTCTAAAATACACGCCAAATGGGCTAATAAGACTACGGTACTGAACTATGAATTAGGTACACAACACCCATAGTTCACCCCCCTTTTTTTAGAATACACTTTAACATTTTCATGTGAGTAAGGTGTGGAACCTTGTGCAGTTCCCGTCCTGAAGAAGGAGTTTTTGACTCCGAAACATGTCCATGTAGACGCACAGTAGAGGTTGATGTACATAATTATACATTAACAACCTCCCACTGCACCCCTTTTAATGATACCAGCCGGGGGCTTAATAAAAGTCTATTTTTCACCCCATGAGCCAGGTATCCTTTTTAAAACCTCACCTCTTCACCACTCACAATAATTACCCCACACACATCCACATAGTCCACTAATAGTGCTCCCACGTAGTCGTCGGTCGCAGCACGCTGCATCCCGTAGAGGGGTGCGAAGACCCCGATGATGAAGCATGACACCAAGGGGCCTGTTGGTGTGTGAGGGGTATTTAAACAACACTGTATGCTCCACACCATAGTAGGGACCGCATAATACCCTTGTCTTAGTGGATTCCATTTTGTTTGTAAAGTATGTTACTATGTGCCATGCCTAAAACCCACTGCCTATGGTATAGGTAAGACACCTCTCCAGCTGGGTGCACTATACAACTGGTGAGGGTACATGTGCACGAGCCCTGTACCCCTACAGTGTCTAAGTCCATTCTTAGACATTGTAAGCAATGTTCCCTCTAATTATTTTCCTTTGTGTGCTGCAGCCAAGGCTATGTGCGCCAAGAACCTGACCGCGCATGTAGACCAGGGCTTTGAGTGGGATGAAAAATCTCGGGGATCTTTCAAAGTGGCGTAACTGATGCAATTAAGGGTGTGGCCTAAAAGCAATTAAGCTAAAAAGATGTGCATCGCATAGTGTGCCATCCGACTGCTATTTTGCTGCTTCATTCATTGCATCCAGATATATAATACAAGTAACATTACACCTACAAGAAGCCAAGACTATTGGCTTTGTCAGTGGTTGTTTTTTGCATCAAGTTGTATGTAATATTGAAAATGCTTCCGCTCTTGTGGTTGAGGTTGTGGCTTAATGCTCGAGCTGTCGTCTTAGGAGATGGGTTTTGATTCTTGGGTCAGCCTAACATCCTGTGATTCTGGGCAAATCAATCTCCCCATCCATACAAAAAAATATATGTAATAATAAATCATGTAAAGCGCTCCAATACTTTTGGGTTGAGTTCGCACTATATAAAAAATTGCTGCATTTCTTTTCTAAATGCGGGGTAGAAATCATAACAGATGGAGAAAGAATAAGGAAAATAGAGGGAAAGAGAAATGGAGGGCAGAAAGGAAGAATGAAATATAGGAAATATGAAAAGAAGGAAGAAACCACGACAAGAAGGAGAGGTCAATAAAAGGACGGATACAAAGGTGAAAGGTTTGAAAGATGGAAGAGTAAAGTTATATTTGCATGGGTGGGTGCACGTAAGAATGGATTGAACGATAAATGTTTGAATAGATGGATGGAAACCTGGATTGAAGGGTGAAAGGATGGGTGATTGATAAAAGGTAGGCAAAATGATGGATGGGTGGATGGATGGGTGGATGGATGGAATGGTAAAGGAAGGATGGATGGATTAAATGACAGATTGATGGGAGCATGATTAGACAGAGGAAATGGATGCTGGATGAAAGGCTTAAAGGGTGGAGAGACTAATAGATAGAAGTTTGGATGAAAGGACCTCTTCTAGGGAGGACAGTCCTTACTAGCTTTACTCTCCTGTTGGAATTTGAAGTACCGATTAAAATGGGTGGGGGGGGAGTATTTTAGTTTGGTTTTTGGCTACCCCTGTGTCCACAATACGTCTTCGACAACAGCTAAAGGCTGTCTATAGGTGAGACTTGGAAAGGCCTGGCTAGGGAAAGGTTTATTTTAAAGTACGGCTTTCCATGCTCATGCTACTCACGATTCCAACAGCTTTGCCATCTCAGTAATGTTTGCATAAACATCAAAGTGCTTCTCCAGTAATACAATACTATAATTGTATTATTGAATGAAGGATGTCTTGTTATCTTTGGCAAAATTATAATCTAAACTACAGGATATGTTATTGGATTACAGGGAACAATGCACTTTCCTCTCTTCTCTGATCCCCTATCACGCAGCCCACACAAGTAGAGAGATGCACTATTATTTAATTGCAAGAACGACTTTGGCTACCACAAGCCATTTTATTTTTGTTCACAAATCTGTTTTTCCTTTCTTCTTAACTTGAATTTCTAAACAACAAACATGAATTTGTAATATCCACCGATTCACAAATTCAAAAAATCCAACTTGCAAGCGTGAATGGTTCAGTTTAGGAGTGCACGGAATTCACAGAAGGTGACCTTGCACTCTAAATAAATTTGATCATGCGTAATACTATCACAGACAGTGACCTTGCACTCGAAAGGAATTTGATCATGTGTAATACTATCACACAATGGAGTAACCCCCTTTCAACTCTGGGAAGGGGAATGGAAAACCTCAATAATGGTTGGTGGAGCCATTGGCCGAACGCACCGTCCTTTCCCTCTGCACCATGGTTTGTGTTGTAATCTAACTTACTGTTATTTCCCCGCTCCCCCCCTTCTCTCTGTCTCCCACTTGGTATGGTCCGCTCTCCCTCCGGGAGCGCGAGTTAGAATGTTGACGGAGATATTATGCCGCCAAGCCGGGAGCACCTGTTTGTTTATGACTGAATAAAAAGTACTTTCTTGGAACCCATTTTTGAGTAGTGATTCCTTACTACATTTTGGCGACGAGGACGCGGAGCTGAGCCGGGGTCAGTGTGGTGCCTTCCCCCCCTGGATGAACTTGATGCTTGTGCGGAGGTAACAGATCACGGGAACAGCGGACATACCGGTACTAGACTGTACCTATTGAGGAGTTTCCCCGCGGGACGAGAGGTACTCGCTTCCGGAACGACAAAAGAGGTCGTGGCCTCGGAGACGGTGAGCCTGTGCCGTGTGGAGGAGAGGAACCGTGTCTCCTCGTTTGAAGTCACCGGCGTTGGTGTAGCTGGTGATTACTGTCCAGTTGGTGTGACCTGTGGTGGGGAAAGCGACATATGAGGAAGCAGCTGCAGGTTGAGCTGGGGCAGTCGGGCACAACGCGAGATTTTGTGAGTTGTCCTGAAGCGGTGCACGTATCTGTCATAAAAGTGAGTGAAGACGCTGAGGTGCAGCGCGTGTGGAGGAACGATTGCTGCCGGCGTTGAGGTGGAATTGAGCTCTACTGTCGGGGCAGTGCTGCTGGGCACCTTCTTTCTTCGGCGCCCGTTGAGTAGAAGACGGGACCTGCCAGCAACAGTGTTCTATAAATCTACCGTTTTGCGACAAGTTTTGGCCAGTTTTCAACTAGACTGGTTGCTGATAAGCAGCAGGAGCTGATGTGAGGAGCTGTCACAGCGAACCAAGTAGTAAACCTAACCGCTGGATAATTTATCTCTGAAGTATTTGAAGTATTACCTCGTGAAGTCTGTATAGGGGAAATCTGAGTGAGTTATTTACAAACCCCTTTGAACTGAAATATTACATGATTATTCCTATATTATACTGTATAACGGTGAGGGAACTCGAGTTTGAAAACGAGGGATAAAAGTGTTACCTGATTGGAAGTATAGTGATATCCTGGTGAATTCAGTGGTGCGCACTTAAAATGAACGTGTGGAGGAGCTGAGTGAGGCAAAGGACCAACCGCTCTCTTACATCGCAGCTAAAGTTAAAACAAAAAAAAAAATTAACCTGTGCGCTGAAATTTTCTCTAAAGTCATTCTCCACATACCCCTTACATTTTTATTTATTGAATCATCCGCTTCCTCAGCACATAAGTAAGCAGGCGCCTTAATTGACTGCCACCTGTTGGGCTATTTTCCAATTCACGCCCTTTTCAAATTTTGTTCGGAAAATAAGGGGTTAGAAAATTTTGACAAGTTAAAGGCAAGTGGTGGTACTGAAAGTGATAGGATCACCATTTAGCATACTATTTCATTTGTTGAGAGCATTCTCGGTTCCGTAACTTCTGATGACGGAAAGTGACAATATCGTTGGTCAAGGGAGACAGTGTTCATTTAACTGCGCCATTTGGAACGTTCCAGAAGGTGAAATTTCCCTCCAGACGCAAGCTTGATTGTTAAAACCTACCTAGCATAAACAGCGCAGCAAATATTCATACATCAAAGAGGAAGCGTGATGAGGTTTAGAGGCGGAATTCTTTGAAAGTGTAGGCCATAAGTATTATCCATCCCCCCTTCATCCGTTGTCACGAACCAGACTCTCCCATACCAGCAAACCTATCTTGGCTAGTTTTTTTTTTGTGTTCGTGCAATGTGTTTTTTTTTTCCTCGTCATTTTTCTGAAGGGATATCCTAGCATTATATTCTAGAAGTTTCGCCTACATTTCCTTTACCTATCATCAACAAGTAATTTTTTTTTGATCCTTGAGGCGTACAACTAGCGCAAGAAATTTTATTTCTTAAGGTGGGTGTTCCAAAGAGTCCAAAGTGTGCACTTGTGCGTCGTCTTTCTGTGGGAGGTTGCATCTTCATGTGTAATTCTTGAATCCTATAGCACACTTAACAGGGAGTGGGGCAGAATGTATAATTTCCCACCACCGGTGCCGTTTATGGAGGAGGATAAAAAAACCATTGCAGAATGGAGAGAGTGGAAAGAGTATTTTGAGAACTATTTGTCCGTTTTTGAGGAAGAGGAAGTACCTCTTGTACCTGAAGTAAAGGCGGAAATATTACTTCACAGTTTAGGAACTGGGGGACGGAAAATGTATCACAAAATGGAAAAGGTATTCATGAAAGGAACTGACAGAAATATTTATGAGAACATCTTGAATGTTTTGGATGAACATTATATACAAGCCGCGTGTGGAAAGGTACAAAGGGATGAAGTTTTCAAGGAAAGAACGGATGGCAAAGAGGAAGTTAATGCTAGTAAAATAAACCTGAGGTGTACCATCTTTATAGGCGGAGTAGAGACAGAAATAATCTCAGACTCAGGATCACGCTATAGTGTGGTAAGCAAGAGTGAATGGAACAGAAAATTAGCAACAAAATATGGAAATGAATTGAAAGAAGCCAACATATCCCTAAAAACGTACGCAGGGGAGGACATAAAGGTAATAGGCTACAAAGTTATGGATCTAGTTTATAAGGAAAGCAATACAAGGAGTACTATATATATAACGGAAGGTGGACCCACCATGCTAGGGTGGAAGGATCAAAAGAAATTGAGAATATCACTTTATGGAAAAAGAAAGGAACATATGAATGAGCTGGCACGGATTCAAAGCATACAAGTTACTATGTGTGAAACATTGAATGTTCGAACGCCGCCATCAAAGGGTATGACAGTCTTTGAAAGAGCTGCAAGTAATAAAGAATGGGGAAAAGAAGCAATTAAGGACAAACTTAATAAAAAACAAGACACTTACCAAAGTCAGGTGGATGAAAGAGAAATACGTAAGAAACAAGAGAGAAAAGACAGTAGGGGAAAAGTTGCGAAAATTGGAGAATTTGAAAGGAAGGTAGTGTGTTTAAATACCACAGCCAAAGAGCGGGAAAGGGAAATATGCAAGAGTAACCAGTTTAATTGCAATGAGAAGCGGCAAAGAAATACATCGGCCGAGTTCAGGACCAAGATGTTGGAGGAGTATGTGGACAATTATGAACTGGAAAGAGAAAGGAGTTTAAGTTATATTGAGTCGAAGGGAGAGAATAAAGGAAAAAACTTTCAAAGGTTCGATTGTGTTAAGTTGGAGAGTGAGAGTAAGGAAACGCAGAAAATACTAAAAGATTCTCCATTTAAAGTCATGTCAGGGAAGAAGGGTCCATTCTATGATCATAGGAGGAAGCATAAGTGTAGTGGCCCAGCAAACACAACTAAGTTCTTTTATGGCAAGCTCATGATGGAACAGGAGGACAGACTTAAGGCTGATGAGGCTCATGCTAATGAGCTGGGGCTGTTTGAAACGGAATTCGATAAAGGTTTTGATACTGGTCATGGCCAAGGAAATGAGGGTAGAAGAAGGCCTAGTCCAGTCACTGATGAGGACACGGAAAGAGAGACTTATTGTGTCAGAGGATGTCTTCGGGGAGTGTCCTGGCCCAGGTTACTGCCTAAGGAAAAGAACGTTACTGCCAGTATCAATCTTCCGGAGGGGGATGGAAATACTAGCATGAGGAGTTCGGAATTATATGGAGAAATAGGCTGTGTGGCATGTTCAGACAAAGGGGAGCCAGGAAAAGAACGTTACTGCCAGTATCAATCTTCCGGAGGGGGATGGAAATACTAGCATGAGGAGTTCGGAATTATATGGAGAAATAGGCTGTGTGGCATGTTCAGACAAAGGGGAGCCAAGAGTGAAAAGTGATGTGATACACAAACCTGTTTTTCAACCCATGTCAGGATGCCTATCAAAGAGATAATTGGAGGAGTAATTGTAGGGGTGGTTGTAGAGGTGTTCTTGGGATCAGTTGAATCGGCCACACCTGATAGCAAAAGTTGTTCATCCCAGTGGTGGGACAGATCAGGACATTGTGTGGGACCCAGCGGAACTACTGAACCAAATACTCTGTGGTTCCTCCTGTTAGTTCCACATAGAGTTCTACATTATGGTTTTACTGTTTACTTTTAAGTGGTCTTTTAAAGGGAAAGAAAAAATTATTCCCCATCCCCCTTCTCCATGTTCACCTCTCGTTGTTCTTCCACTTAGACTTAGCTAGGGGGTCTTCGTTCCTAGACCTCATTGTCATGTTGCTGTCTCTCTCTCTCTCTCTCTCTCTCTCTCTCTCTTTCTCTCGCTCTCCCTTGCCCGGAGCTCCTCTGCTCCTCCTTCCCCTAACCTCCTTAGGGGGGAAGGTGTGTTGTAATCTAACTTACTGTTATTTCCCGCTCCCCCCCTTCTCTCTGTCTCCCACTTGGTATGGTCCGCTCTCCCTCCGGGAGCGCGAGTTAGAATGTTGACGGAGATATTATGCCGCCAAGCCGGGAGCACCTGTTTGTATATGACTGAATAAAAAGTACTTTCTTGGAACCCATTTTTGAGTAGTGATTCCTTACTACAGTTTGCTGTGTGCAAATGTGACTGCAGAAATGGCTCTTAAAGGTCGCAATTGCATAATCACAAATCTGTTGTCAAGCAAACAAGGTCGTAAATGTTTGGACGTTAGGATTTACTCATTTTTATGGGGGTCCGGTGTATTCTTATATTTTACCTGAAATAATCCCTTTCTCGTGCAGGTAACACATTTTCTAAACATTCAAGAAGGCTTGCAGCTATCTTTTGCCATGTCTTTGCTGCGTGTCTTTTCTCAATAGAGAGAGGCAGCGGGCTGATTGTGGGCATTTGTGTGAAAGGATTCCTGTTAATCCCAGCGCCCGTTATGCACTGCAATTAACAGGAATCCTTTCACACAAATGCCCACAATCAGCCCGCAGCCTCTCTCTATTGAGAAAAGACACGCAGCAAGTCCAAAAGCATGACGTGTGCTTTACACTTCTTGCTTTCAGACTTGCTTAATTTCTTTTCTAAATACAGCGCAGTTGGGTGCTGATTGTGCGCCATTGTAAAAATATTTATGTTAATTGCAGCGCATGACAGTGCTGCAATTAACAGGAATCCTTTCACAAAGGCGGACAATCAGCACCCAGCTGCTCTGTATTTAGAAAAGAAATTAAGCAAGTCTGAAAGCAAGAAGTGTAAAGCACACGTCATGCTTTTGGACTTGCTGCTATTTTCTCAATAGAGAGAGGCTGTGGGCTGATTGTGGGCATTTGTGTGAAAGGATTCCTGTTAATTGCAGTGCATAACGGGCGCTGTGATTAACAGGAATCCTTTCACAAAGGCTTCAGGCAACCCGGGAATTGCTGTTTTTAACCCATTGCTTTTTAAATGCGGGCGGCGGCGCAAACGTGTGCGCTCTTCACACTGTACCCTGCGCGCTCGTTGCCTTAAAAGTGCGCTGGCGTGCAGGCAAGCGGCTTACTGGGAACACTGATTGTACGTGCAGTAAAGCCACAAAGAGTATATGGTCTGGAAGTTTGTCATTACGAACTCCACAGCACCATAATAGCTTTACTGAATTCTGGGAAGTTTGGTATCAAACTTCTCAGCCCATTAAACCCACACTGATGCCAGTGTGGGATTTAATGCCAAATGTGCTCAGAGGGCATCCTAGAGATGTCCCCAGAAAAGGGACTTAACTCTAGTGTACTGGCTGAGTGGCTGCTCGCCAGCTGCCACCACCAGACATTTTTCTGGGCACCTGTGTCGAGAGCCTCCCTCTCTCAGGGTCCTGAAAAAAATGACATCCTGAACAGGGGTGCCAAACCTCCTCCCCCAGGATGAGCAGGGTCCACCAAGGGGAAGCTTCAAAGGCTTGCTGCCTTTGTGAGCTGTCCCAGCCATTTGCTGCTCCCAGCAACTGACCCCCACTGATTCTAACACACACTTTGGGAGGGAGAATCAGCGGGAAAACCAAGATAGGAGGAGAGGTGTGCCCACCTTTACCAATTCCATCCCTCAGGTGGGGGAGGCATGGCACAACTCTCAGTCTCCGCCATCTTGAAGATGGGGGAACCCAGACTACCAGAGAGAGGCTTATGCCCTCCTCCCACTGGAGACTGGCATAATAGGGGGTGTACCCACCCCAAGGAAGGGATCCATTGGAACCTACCTGAAACGCACCTAAATTTAGTATTTATGGGCAACCCCGAACCTTGCCTCCTCAGACAAGCAAGAAGAAGGACCGAAGAGCTGTGCTGAAGGAAGAAGAGGACACCAACTGCCTTGGGCCCAGCCCTACCGGCCTGTCCCGACCTTGACATGCTCCAGCAGAATCCCAGCGTGTCCTGCAGCCAGCAGCCCCCCCAGAACCCGGAGGACCTGCCCTGCCTTCCCTACAAAGGCTTGATCTCCTGTGAGCACTGGACTTGCTCAAGAACCAGACTCTGGCTATGGCTGAATCCGGGAGTCTGCACCACTCTGCACCCAACACTCGCGTCCCGAGTTAGAGTGGTCCAAAACCACAAGTACCACAACACCCCAAGCAGATCCCCACAGTGATCCTGACCTAGGATCTGGTAATCCCCGACCTACCTCAAGCCTCCCAACGATGCCTACAGCCTCTGTCTGGAGGGTGCCTGCGACCGGAGCTGGTAAGAAAACCTGACGCCTAAAGACACTCCTGCACCCAGCGCCCCCCGGCCTTGGGTGGCCCAACCGACGGTGTCCAGGCAACACCTTGCATCGCAACTCACCTCTTCAACTGGTGGTCGCATCCAAGAAGCCTGCCTGCTCGAACCTGCAGTGTTTGTTCTGACCGGATATCTCCCATTGAAACCAACAGGGCACATGCAACTCCTGCAAGTATGACGGCACCAAGACCAACTCCCCATCCACTAACACCAAACAGAGACCTGACACCAACCACCTTAAATGCATCCTGCTCAACACCCGCTCAGTCCACAGACACGCCATCGACCTCTGGAACCTACTCGACACCATCTCTCCGGACGTCGCCTTCCTAACAGAAACATGGATGAACGCCTCCTCAGCCCCAGACATCACCATTGCCATCCCGGAAGGCTACAAGATCATCCGGAAAGACCGCGCCAAGCAAACAGGAGGAGGCATCGCCATCGTCCATAGGAACTCCATCCGCATCTCAACCAGCTCAGACGTCAACCTCGCTAGCGCCGAGCACCTTCACTTCCAGATCCACACCGACCCCAAGACCACACTCAGAGGCACCCTCCTTTACAGGCCACCAGGACCCCGTGCACAATTCAGCGAAGACATCACTGACTTTATCACCCCACACGCCCTCCCTTCCGAGGACTACATTCTATTGGGAGACCTCAATTTTCACCTGGAAAAAAGCAACAACAGCAACACCACCGCCCTTCTGGACAATCTCGCCAACCTCGGCCTCAAACAACTTGTCAACTCCCCCACTCACCACGCAGGCCACACACTCGACCCCATCTTCACCTCCAGCAAACATATCTCCTTCAGCCACACCACAGCTCTCCATTGGACGGACCACAGTTGCGTTCACTTTATCTACAAAAAGACCACAACCCACAACCATCATCAACCTATTCTGCGAAGAAATTGGAACAAAATCACCTTCGACCAGATCTCCTCATCGCTTCTTCAAAACCCCCCTGCCCATTCTTCAAACCCCAACCAAGCAGCCATTAACCTCACTCAATGGCTAACCAACAGCGCCGACAACCTAGCTCCCCTGAAAAAACGTCAAATCAAAATAGGCAGCAAAAACGCCCCCTGGTTCAACGATGATCTTAAGAAATCCAAGAAACTCTGTCGCTCCCTTGAGAAGGCCTGGAAAAAAGACCCAAACACCAGCACCAAGGACGCCTTCAAAAACGCCATCCGCATACACCACCAACTGATCCGGACCGCCAAGAAAGCCGCTTTCAAAGACCGACTTGACACCAACGCCCACAACAGCAAAGAATTATTCAACATCGTCAAAGAGTTTACCAACCCCAATGCCAACTCCAACGACATCACCCCCTCTCAAGCCCTTTGCGACTCCCTAGCTTCGTTCTTCCACGACAAAATCGCAGACATCCACAACAGCTTCAACAACCAACCCGGAGACCAACCCACCCAACCTTCTGCCGTACCGTCACCCCCCCCTGAGCATCCTTAATGACTGGAACACAATCTCCACTGAGGACACCATCCGCCTGATGAACTCCATTCACTCAGGATCCCCCACAGACCCATGCCCTCACCACATCTTCAACAAAGCAGACTCCGACGGAGGAGCCTAGCCCGTAACCATGATGGCCCCCTGAACCCTCGGCTCCGCCGACCCTCTTGTCTTCCTCCCGTGTCGCCGCTCATCCTGCCATTTATCCTGGTTCTTACCCGAATTTTCGGATCCGGGAGGTGACTCTGCTCTCAACGGTGTGCTTCCCGGTGTGTTCCTAGCGGGGGAAGCGAAGCAGCACCATTGCTCCCTCCTTGGCTTTCAATGGCGGCGACCGGGTCTCTCTTCCTCGGAGACGGCCGACCCTGATTGCATCACCAGCGGCCACTGCAGCTGAGTCGGAGCCGCCCGGTGGGAAGTGGCTATTGCCCTGTGCTTTTCGCCGCAGATGTCCCGTCAGCTCCGCAACGCTTCACGCTCCGAGGATAGGGCGGCTGTGAGTGCTACACAGTATCCTTTCCCCAGCTCGTAAGGGATTTTTCCAGCCTTCTCGATGCCCAGCGCTTTGGTGGGTGCCATTTTGTATCTATCTCCAGACACTTGCAATTGACGACCCCGGGCTGCTCCCGAGTATACGAGCCTGCCCCGTCACTAACTGGACTCGTTTGAGTGTCGGAATGGAGTGTGCTGCCCCTGTGCCCCCGGCCCGGCTCTACTGTGCGGAGTGGGGGCGAGACGATCGGCTGTCCACAGGGGAGGTCGGCAGCCGGTCTCGAGGTCTCCTCCATGTCTGTGTGCCTGGCGTGCAGGGAGCTGCTGAAACCCCTTTTTCTGGGGAACCATTGAGGATTGGCGATATATTTGGGGCGCTGGGTGAATTGCGAGCTGTCTTACGAGATGCTGCGCGAGAGCTGGGGGACAGATTGGACGCCCTTTTGTCCACTATGCCCTCGACTGGCCACGTTTGCACTCGAGTGCGGAGCACTGTGCCACATCCTGTACCTGACTGCCGTGGATTGCCTATCCAGATGTCCACGGAGGCACTGAAGCTACCAGATCCTGCTTCAATTGCGAAATTGACTATTGTTGTTGTGGAGAGCCCTGATGTTCGTGGACTTCTGCGTTGGTTTGGGGATCGTCTCCGGACGTTGTGTCCGGCAGCTTCTCTGTGGTCTTTTGGCGTGTCTCACTACCTTCTTCTGGGACTGCTCTCACTGCTTGGTCCGGCCTCTCTCAGTGGATTGTTGCTATGTGTTGTCTCCTTTTGTGATAACGTGGCACACTTGTTTTCGGGTTGTACAGACTTTGGTGGACGGTCTCCTATTCTGCTGTGGTCGTCCCGTCTGTTCGCGCTATTCATGATGGCCGCTGTCCGGCTGGACCTTGTCGACACATCGGACCGTAAGGGGCAAGGTTGAGGAAGTTTTCTCCTTTTGATTGCTGACGCTCATCTCGCTGGGACTATACTGTACACACGGGGTAGCTACATGTTGATTCAATGTCGGGTTGGGGGTCCGGGGATGGCGGCCGTGATTGCATGTGTTGCTTATTTTAAGTATATACGTTTGGCCCTCCTCCGGTTCGATATTGTTCCCTTTTTTTCTTCTTACTTTACTTTTTCTTCTATATTTCGGGTGCTCTTTTTGGGGCGACAGACACACTGTTAGGGGGGGGTGGCCATAGCCTCTGCATGTGTGTAGGGTGGGGGGAGGGTTTTATTTTGTCCGTTTTTGTTTCTATGGGCCTTATTTCTCTTTATGTTCTTATCCTTTTCTTTCTTGTTTTTTCTGGGTCAGTGGGATCGGTTGGGATTAGATGGGTAGCGTTTGGCGTGCCACGTGTTTTTTGTGCCTGTTTATCCTTTTGTTCTGTTCTTATGCCGCCATTTTGATTATTTCTCACTGCCTGATCGTAATGCTTCTGATACGTGTTGCCCATCCATGTCTTCGGTGACCTATATGTGCTCTGATCCTTCTCGTTTCGTATGCTTTCTTATAAATTGCATTATATAAATCTTAAAAATGAACCTTCAATTCTCCTGTATTCTCGGTAGCACCTGTTTATTCGATGTAAATTAGATTGTGTGATCTTTTGTACTCTGTGCTACTGAGTCGCGATATAACTTGCTACAATGCCCATAAATATGTCTAGGCCGGCCGGATGGTTGTAGGCCCGTATTTGTTTTATAATACTGCGCAATAAAGGTTTAAAAAAAAAAAAAAAAAGCAGACTCCATCATTGCACCACACCTCCGAGATATCATCAACTGCTCCCTCAACTCCGCCACCTTCCCGGACAGCTGAAAACACGCCGAACTCAGCGCCCTTCTAAAAAAAAACACAGCTGACCCCACCGAACTCAAAAACGACCGCCCCATCTCGCTCATTCCATTCCCGGCCAAGGTCATCGAGAAAGCTGTCAACAACCAGCTCGCCGCCTTCCTCGAAACCAACAAATCCCTCGACTCCTCTCAGTCCGGCTTCCGAACCAAACACAGCACTGAGACCGCACTCATCGCAGCAACAGACGACATACGAACTCTTCTGGACAATGGAGACACAGTCGCCCTCATCCTCCTCGACCTCTCCGCAGCCTTCGACACAGTCTGTCACAGCACCCTGCTACAACGCCTCAGAAGCATCGGAATCCAAGGAAAAGCACTGGAATGGATCACCTCGTTCCTTTCCGGAAGAACCCAGAGAGTCCGCCTCCCACCATTCAAATCTGAGGCCACTGAAGTCATTTGCGGCGTGCCACAGGGATCCTCACTCAGTCCTACCCTCTTCAACGTATACATGAGCCCCCTCGCGGCCATCGCCCACCAACATAACCTCAACATCATCTCCTACGCTGATGACACTCAACTGATCCTCTCACTCACCAAAGACCCTAACACCGCCAAAACCAACCTACATGAAGGAATGAGAGAAGTAGCCGAGTGGATGAAGCAGAGCCGTCTGAAACTGAATTCCGACAAAACAGAAGTCCTTATCTTAGGCACCTCCCTCTCCGCCTGGGACGACTCGTGGTGGCCAGAGTCCCTTGGAAAAGCACCCATCCCGACAGACCACGCACGGAACCTGGGCGTCATTCTGGACTCCTCACTCTCAATGACCAGACAAGTCAACACCGTTTCATCATCCTGCTTCAACATTCTTCGCATGCTCAAAAAACATTTCGCTGGATCCCCACCGAAACTAGAAAAATGGTCACCCACGCTCTGGTGACAAGCCGCCTGGACTACGGAAACACCCTATATGCCGGTACCACCGCAAAACTTCAGAAAAAACTCCAACGCATCCAGAACGCATCAGCCAGACTCATACTAGACATCCCGCGCAAAGACCACATTTCTGGTCACCTGAAAAACCTCCACTGGCTCCCCGTCAATAAGAGGATAACATTCCGCCTTCTAACCCACGCACACAAAGCACTTTACGAACTTGGACCCGAATGCCTCAACACACGACTTTCCTTCTACACCCCCTCCCGCCAGCTACGCTCCTCCCACCAAGCCCTTGCTGCTGTACCTCGCATCAACAAAACCACCATGGGAGGAAGATCCTTCTCCTACCTGGCGGCAAAAACCTGGAACTCACTTCCCATTGACCTTCGCCTCACTCAGAACCACCTAACATTCAGAAAGCAACTTAAAACCTGGATATTCGACAAGTAATTCCCCACCCTTCTCCAAGCGCCTTGAGACCCTCTGGGTATGTAGCGCGCTATATAAATTAACTGAATTGAATTGAATTGAATTGAACCCCACGTCAAATAAGCACCCTGCAGCTGGCCGCCCCTGTGCCACTATGGGTGCTCCTTGTGTGATAACTTGGATCCCCCTTTGCCAGAACATTTCACAGCCAACTGGCAGTAGGGAACAATTGCGCAGAATAGTATATAATATTTTCATTCAATTATATTTTAAACTAGTAAATGCTCTAAAGGAAGAGATACAACCCCTACCACAGGTTTTAATGATAGATAGAATTCTTATCTTGAATTAAGAATACAAATTCTCAACCTGAGCAAAACTAGTAAGTAACAAGTGTCCAAATTAATAGCAATTTTTCAAAAATTATGGATTCCGTATCTTCTTTTGTTTTCCAATCCTTTTTTATTTTTTCATTCCAAATTCATGTTTTCATCAATCCAATCCATGGGTACAGAAGATCAAGAGGGTTTTCATTAACTTTACAGATAACCAATAGATGTTTGCCAACACGTGTTTCGTCTGGCTTCTCAGCCAATGACTTCGTCAGGGCTAAAAGTAAACAAAATAGATCCTTAAATCACATGGAATCATATAATTTCATAATCCTAATCTAACATGAAAGGAACCTGCAAATTAGGCCTATAAATGCAGAAATGAAAGCCATGAAAAAGAAGAGTACAAGTCATAATTTTAGGTGCTACACCGATTTTGTGAGATAAAAGAAGCTCATCTAAAGTAAAAATCATATCCAGGTGATAAAATATCAAAAGAGGGAGCTGATGTCAGTCATGTTAAGTGTGCCACAGAGTTACCATCAAAAAGGTGACATTTATAAAAAATTCAATAGTGCATAGAAGATATATCCCCTGGTGATTTACATTTATTGCAAGCATATATTAAAATCAGCTTACCAAATTAACTAATTATCAGGAATATTATCAAAGCAAAGTGATTTATCAATCCTAGGAAGGCTCATCAAATTAATCGGCTTCCTATAAGAAATCGAATTAAGTTGGCCTGATGTAAAATTAAGTCATAACATTTATCAACTATTTATCCCAATCTAGTGAATTTAATGGTTCAGATTCAAAGATAGCACCTGGATTTATGTCATTAATATTCTCTAATTTAAACATATTTTAGTTGTAAACTCTAAAATTAGGATCAGGGTTTACATTGTATGTTGTAGGCGCATGATAAGTATCCTATATCCTAAGGGACTATATATATCCTGATGCAACAAAACTTGCAGAGTTAAAGGTTAAATATTCACCTATTTAAATACTAAAACAAACCACTGTTTGTAAAATGTATATATTATATTTTACAAGATCATCACTGAATTTATCCAAAATCACTCTCTTAACCTATTCATTCAGAACTTATTATAACCAAGAGAAACGGAATACCTGGAAAAAACGTGTATTCATATGTTTCTCACTAGATGTAAGTATTTCCGACCAATGCAAGTTATCGTATTCTGAAATACAATTAAAAAAATTGTCATAAAGGTTGAGAAAGTTATCTTTGATTCTGATAAAATCTTCAAGTTTCTATCATAGGTTACCTGATTAAGTATAAGTCGTATCTCATAAACTTGAATAAGAGAACGTTACCGTTAGCAGCTCAAAATGTAGTCCTAAATAAGGACCTAAGAAATAATCATAAAGAGAAATACTATTACGATTTTAATTTCTTTAAAAAAAATAGTATAACTCAAAATCAAAGGTTGTGCTTAATTATCCCCATATCTTATCTTCTCAATCTATTAAATTAATACTACATATTTAGGCTAAGACTTTACTGGGTTATCCCACTACATTCTCCTCTCTGCTTACCGGCAGTATGATTCGGAATACTTCCATCTAGCACATGTTTGGAGTGGCGTCTAGCGTCGGCGCCATCTTGGGTTGGGACTTAAATACCCTATTTAGATTAGGGGTAGATGACGGACTCTCCCAGCCGAGGTTTAAGGATCTCATTAGTACACAACAGGGTTTACAAGTACCGAATAAATCCTTATTCCTAATAATGAAAAGGTAGATCGAAGTTAATATATATTTATCTCTGTTCTAAAAAATATGTACTAATAAAATTTATACCGATTCTAATTATTACGATTTCTATTTTTAGATCTTTTAGGCTATATATAATATTACTCTGCATATTTTACTCAAAAATTGTCTAATGTAACTTCCAATGCCACCTACATCATGTTATAATCAAGGAAAGAGGAAAGAACTATTGTATGGCAGGTAATGCCATCTTGGTAGTTTATGCATTATATTTTACTTGGAGAAGAAAAAGGACTATTACATGGCAGGTAGCGCCATCTTGGTAGTTTGTCAATACGGAGGGAATTTACTAAGTCCTATTAGAATTATATAAATGTACCATCTTCCTAAATGTCCAGGATAAGTTGAATTACCAGTTCAAATTGCGAATGTTACGGTATATGATGTAACTATATCGTCGATCGAATCTTAACATATCGAAATTAGTTTATTTCTAAGTTAAAGAAAGTGAGTTCGTGAGTCACTATAGTTGATGGTAGGTAGAAACATTAGGTAAAGTAATTATTCAGATAGAAACCCATCACCATTTGGCACTCTAATTATACCTAAACTTCAACAGATAAATAGAAGCAACCGCAACATTGAATCACATTTTTTTTCCATATTTAAACAGATATAATTGTAAAGGGTGATGTTATCATGTGGTCCTATTTGTTGGAATTTTACAATTTACATACATTAACATTTCAAACAGACATGTTTGACGAATAGCAATTTGGTTACCCATACAATGTACTTGATAACGTGAGTGGATGTATAACTGAAGTTGGAAATAAATTACATCACTTATAAATAACAACAGTCAAGGTGACCTATAGGGCAGCTACGTTTATTTACCCAAAAAGTATTGCATTTCATTATCAATATTTATGCCCGACTCTACCGCATGAAGTCTAATTATCCAACATACCTCTGCCTGCCTAAGCATAAGTTCCCTATTGCCTCCCCTAGCATTAATGGGGATACTTTTTAAACCATGGAATAACAAGCATTGGAAATGCAATAGGTCTCGGATTTATTTGAGTTAGAGCTAATGGCATTGTAAATGGCAATGTCTTTTAGCCATGTGTTATGGAGTGTATGCATGTGGTGTGTAGTGGAATTATGTGGTTTGGATTGGAATTGTTCACCCTACACACTCACACACTGTTTACCCTGCACACTCACACACTGTTCACCCTGCACACTCACACACTGTTCACCCTGCACACACACACTGTTCACCCTGCAAACACACACTGTTCACCCTGCAAATACACACTGTTCACCCTGCAAACACACACTGTTCTCCCTGCACACACACACTGTTCATCCTACACACACACACTGCTCACCCTACACACTCTCACACTGCTCACCCTGCACACTCACACACTGTCACCCTTCACACTCACACACTGCTCACCCTACACACTCACACACTGCTCACCCTACACACTCACACACTGCTCACACTCATACACTGCTCACCCTACACGCTCACACACTGCTCACCCTGCACGCTCACACAATGTTCACCCTGCACGCTCACACACTGTTAATCCTGTATACTCACACACAGCTCACCCTGCACGCTCATACACTGCTCACACTACACACTCACACACACTCTGCCCTCAACAGCACTCTGCCCTCAACTGCACTCTGCCCTCAACAGCACACAGCACTCTGCCCTCAACAGCACACAGCACTCTGCACTCAACAGCACACAGCACTCTGCACTCAAAAGCACACAGCACACTGCCCTCAACAGCACACGGCACTCTGCCCTCAACAGCACACAGCACTCTGCCCTCAACAGCACTCTGCACTCTGCCCTCAACAGCACTCTGCACTCACACAATGTTCACCCTGCACGCTTACACACTGTTAACCCTGCATACTCACACACTGCTCACCCTGCACGCTCATACACTGCTCACACGACACACTCACACACTGCTCACCCTACGTAATGCGAAAAGACCTAGCTCTGCCCTTTGGCCTGTGCTTTAATCGTACAGTAGGTTGTGAGTAGTTGCGCTTGATTGGTTGAGGCGTCCCCTCCTTGCTGCTCCCCTCACAAAGGGCCGGCTGCCTCAATGAAGCTCCCAAGACACGTGCTCAGCTGTTCTTTGTTTGAGCTCCTGTGTGTCAGTGCACCGTGTAAGCGCACAAGCATACCCTGCTCTCTCTGGAACAGTCACTCTGCACTCTGCCCTCAACACTCTGCCCTCAACAGCACTCTGCCCTCAACAGCACTCTGCCCTCAACAGCACTCTGCCCTTAACAGCACACAGCACTCTGCCCTCAACAGCACACAGCACTCTGCCCTCAACAGCACACAGCACTCTGCACTCAACAGCACACAGCAGTCTGCCCTCAACAGCACACAGCACTCTGCACACAACAGAACACAGCACTCTGCACACAACAGAACACAGCACTCTACACACAACAGAACACAGCACTCTGCACACAACAGAACACAGCACTCTGCACTCAACAGCACACAGCACTCTGCACTCAACAGCACACAGCACTCTGCCCTCAATAGCACACATCACTCTGCCCTCAACAGCACTCTGCACTCTGCCCTCAACAGCATGCACTCAACAGCACACAACACTCTGCCCTCAACAGCACACAGCACTCTGCACTCAACAGCACGCAGCACTCTGCCCTCAACAGCACTCTGCCCTCAACAGCACTCTGCACTCTGCCCTCAACAGCACTCTGCACTCACACAATGTTCACCCTGCACGCTCACACACTGTTAACCCTGCATACTCACACACTGCTCACCCTGCACGCTCATACACTGCTCACACTACACACTCACACACTGCTCACCCTACGTAATGCGAAAAGACCTAGCTCTGCCCTTTGGCCTGTGCTTTAATCGTACAGTAGGTTGTGAGTAGTTGCGCTTGATTGGTTGAGGCGTCCCCTCCTTGCTGCTTCCCTCACAGAGGGCCGGCTGCCTCAATGAAGCTCCCAAGACACGTGTTCAGCTGTTCTTTGTTTTAGCTCCTGTGTGTCAGTGCACCGTGTAAGCGCACAAGCATACCCTGCTCTCTCTGGAACAGTCACTCTGCACTCTGCCCTCAACACTCTGCCCTCAACAGCACTCTGCCCTCAACAGCACTCTGCCCTTAACAGCACACAGCACTCTGCCCTCAACAGCACACAGCACTCTGCCCTCAACAGCACACAGCACTCTGCACTCAACAGCACACAGCAGTCTGCCCTCAACAGCACACAGCACTCTGCACACAACAGAACACAGCACTCTGCACACAACAGAACACAGCACTCTGCACACAACAGAACACAGCACTCTGCCCTCAACAGCACACATCACTCTGCCCTCAACAGCACTCTGCACTCTGCCCTCAACAGCACTCTGCACTCTGCCCTCAACAGCATGCACTCAACAGCACACAGCACTCTGCCCTCAACAGCACACAGCACTCTGCACTCAACAGCACGCAGCACTCTGCACTCAACAGCACTCTGCCCTCAACAGCACTCTGCCCTCAACAGCACTCTGCCCTCAACAGCACTCTGCCCTCAACAGCACTCTGCCCTCAACAGCACTCTGCCCTCAACAGCACTCTGCACTCTGCCCTCAACAGCACTCTGCACTCACACAATGTTCACCCTGCACGCTCACACACTGTTAACCCTGCATACTCACACACTACTCACCCTGCACGCTCATACACTGCTCACACTACACACTCACACACTGCTCACCGTACGTAATGCGAAAAGACCTAGCTCTGCCCTTTGGCCTGTGTTTAATCGCACAATAGGTTGTGAGTAGTTGCGCTTGATTGGTTGAGGCGTCCCCTCCTTCCTGCTCCCCTCACAGAGGGCAGGCTGCCTCAATGAAGCTCCCAAGACACGTGTTCAGCTGTTCTTTGTTTTAGCTCCTGTGTGTCAGTGCACCGTGTAAGCGCACAAGCATACCCTACTCTCTCTGGAACAGTCACTCTGCACTCTGCCCTCAACAGCACTCTGCCCTCAACAGCACTCTGCCCTCAACAGCACTCTGCTCTCAAAAGCACACAGCACTCTGCACTCAACAGCACACAGCACTCTGCACTCAACAGCACACAGCACTCTGCACTCAACAGCACACAGCACTCTGGCCTCAACAGCACACAGCACTCTGCCCTCAACAGCATCTGCACTCTGCCCTCAACAGCATGCACTCAACAGCACACAGCACTCTGCCCTCAACAGCACACATCACTCTGCACTCAACAGCACACAGCACTCTGCACTCAACAGCACACAGCACTCTGCCCTCAACAGCACTCGGCACTCTGCCCTCAACAGCACTCTGCACTCTGCCCTCAACAGCACTCTGCACTCTGCCCTCAACAGCACTCTGCACTCTGCACTCAACAGCACTCTGCACTCAACAGCACTCTGCACTCAACAGCACACAGCACTCTGCACTCAACAGCACACAGCACTCAACAGCACTCTGCACTCAACAGCACTCTGCACTCAATAGCACTCTGCACTCAACAACACTCTGCACTCAACAGCACACAGCACTCTGGCCTCAACAGCACACAGCACTCTGCCCTCAACAGCACTCTGCACGCAACAGCACTCTGTACTCAACAGCACACAACAATCTGCACTCAACTGCACACAGCACTCTGCCCTCAACAGCACTCTGCACTCTGCCCTCAACAGCACTCTGCACTCAACAGCAGTCTGCACTCAACAGCAGTCTGCACTCAACAGCACACAGCACTCTGCACTCACCAGCACACAGCACTCAACAGCACACAGCACTCTGCACTCAACAGCACTCTGCACTCAACAGCACTATACACTCAACAGCACTCTGCACTCAACAGCACTCTGCACTCAACAGCATACAGCACGCAACAGCACTCTGCACTCAACAGCACACAACACTCTGCACTCAACAGCACTCTGCACTCAACAGCACTCAACACTCTGCACTCAACAGCACACAGCACTCAACAGCACTCTGCACTCAACAGCACACAGCACTCTGCACTCAACAGCACACAGCACTCTGCACTCAACAGCACACAGCACTCTGCACTCTACAGCACTCTGCCCTCAACAGCACTCTGCCCTCTACAGCACTCTGCCCTCTACAGCACTCTGCCCTCTACAGCACTCTGCACTGTACAGCACTCTGCACTGTACAGCACTCTGCACTCAACAGCACACAGCACTCAACAGCACTCTGCACTCAACAGCACACATCACTCAAAAGCACTCTGCCCTCAACAGCACTCTGCCCTCAACAGCACTCTGCACAATACAGCACTCTGCACTCTAGAGCGCTCTGTACTCTACAGCACTCTGCACTCAACAGCACTCTGCACTCAACAGCACTCTGCCCTCAACAGCACTCTGCACTCAACAGCTCACAGCACTCTGCACCCAACAGCACACAGCACTCTGCACTCAACAGCACACAGCACTCTGCACTCAACAGCATACAGCACTCTTCACTCAACAGCACACAGCACTCTGCACTCAACAGCACCTAATGCTTATAGAGTGGTCTGTATTCCGGTTTGTACGGAGGACACATGGGTTGTCGACAAAGGGAAAGAAGGAATGGAAAGCAACAAAAGTGCCCAAACGCCTTGGATGGCATCCCTATGAGGCAAAAAGGGGCCTCGGAGAGGCTCTGTGGCACTGGCATACGTATAGTGTACAGGGGCCACTTTTTACAGACGCCTCACCTTGAATCCAACTGGTACAGAGTTTGAGGAGGATAGCATAACCTCACAGCGATCACACAATGAGCCAATGGAGAGCCCAGGATTGAAACTGAACATGGGGCCAACACTGGGGTTTAAGATGCCAAGGAAAAAGGCACAGGTGGGATTAAATGCACAGAATGCTCGTACATTTATTGTTTAAGCGCTGAGGTATTTCACAGGTACGGAGTAAGTGTTAGGAGGCTCAGGCAGGAAGGGTAGGGTTCACTTCATCCAGTGGGTTCTCTACTGTGTAACCCAGACACCAGGCTAGAGGTAATTTGTTAAAGCTTTTGCAATAAATTATAAGAAACACACCTCTGAGAAGCACCAACATTTTTTTTTTCATTTGAAGCACTGATACCCAGTAAATACCCAATACAGGAGATAACAACAATATTGAAGTAAAGTAAAGGACTGGGATGCGGCCGTGCAGGAGGGACTAGCACAGAGTTCAGGTCTGGGAAGGTTATTGACGGAGGACGAGTGTCTGCTCACAATTTGGAAGGCGTGTGGGGCCCTTGGGTTTCTGTGGCTGAATACATGATTTTGTTTAGTTGTGTCTAAATATGTTTTCCTGTCCGTAGAGCCTCCCCCTGCACCCGAACAACGCACGCAGAATAAATTATTATCTTGAAATAATATCACTGTAAGTAATCTCTGTGACCCCCCCCATTTCTCACATGTGGTCCTGTTTTAGATCTAAAATAACCTTTTTTATGGATGTTACGTTAAAGCAAACATATTTCTCTGCAAATTGTCTGTAATCGACACTCACACACCACTCAGAAAATTAAATCAAAGGAAAACGCAATTGAAAACAATCTGTTTAAAGAATTTTTCTGGGGCATCAGGGCAAGGTCTCTGCAGAACAAAGCTGGGTGGAATCAGTGTGCGCAATATATAATTGTACTACTGTGACTGGTATGGTAGAATTGCTGCAGCTGATACAGTGGAATTCTTGATCCGGAGTTCGTCCGGCTTCTTGCCCCGTTCACCTTTTCAGCAGTGTTTAAAAAGCTCCATTTGTGCCCGTGCCGGGTGGCAGAGGGCATCTAAATACCACGCCTACTTGCCTCTGGCAGCTTTGCCGAGGGGGTTGTGTCTCCTCCCTGCTGCTTGTCGCTATCAGCTGCCATTTGTTGGAGGGCTGCCCACCCAGCTGTGCAGAACGGGATCTGACAAATTAGGCTTGGAAGGAGCCACTCATAGACGGCTGGGGGCTGCTTGCTGCTGGGCTCAGGCACACTGGGTGCGTCGGTGGGGCCGTGCAGGAGGGACTAGCACGGAGTTCAGGTCTGGGAGGGTTAGTGACGGAGGACGAGTGTCTGCTTACAGGTTTAAAGGCGCGTGGGGTTCTCTGCTTTCTGTGGCTGAATTGCAAGATTTTAAAACAACACAGTATGATAAAATGTAATCTTCAAAAAACCGATAAAATATAATCTCGAAAAACGGACATACATTAAGCAGCTGCTAATACAACAAGGAAGCTGCGCGCTGAGCGCTGCAGAATTGTGAACGCGCCCGTTCACTAACGGAGGCACCCTGACAGCTCCTAATTATAATTTATGTACTTCTTTGCGCGAGCACGAACGAAATATGCCCAAAATGGCGGAACAAAACTACATTTACCCTATCACTTCAAGCCTATTAAAACGAAAACACAAGGAAGACGAATCACTGACCAGATGACAGAAAACGCTAAGGAATGTGTGGAATTCCTCTCACCAAGGCCCTAGGAGATACTTCTTCTTTTTTTTCTCCTTTAACATTAGTTCTCGAAACTCCTCCCAGTTTCACTGGGAGGAGTCAGTCCGAGCCCTAAAAAACCAAGTTGTTTCGTTTTTTGAGAGCAGACAGTGGCTAGTACACCAATTGGATATCTGGGGTCCATGTTTTTAAATGCTTCAAAGTGTTCAGAAATACGATCCTTCATGCTTCTAATGGTGCTCCCAACATAGATTTTAGAGCAATTACACACAATAATATAGACTACATAATTGGTGGTACAGTCTATATGTTGTTTAATTGTATAGTTTTGATCCATTATATCTGAAATCCTTCTTTTCTTTAAGGGCAAACCTGCACATACTACAGTTTGTACATTTGAAGGATCCTAAATTATATCTATGTAACAATGTCACATTAGATCCATCATTCTTAGGGTATCTTGGGCTAATAAGGCTACCTATAGTTTGTCCTTTACGATATTTCACACTTGGGTATTTTAGTACGTGTTTTCGTAGTTGTTCATCCGCTGTTAATAGATGCCAGTTACGTTTAAGGATTCCAAATATTTTATGGGACCATGGATGGAAATTAGTCACTAGCCTTACCGATCCTTTTGTTGCTTCTTTTGGTTTACGTATCTTAAGAGTATCAGTTCTTACTAGTCTATCTACACGTTTCTTTGCCTTTGTCACCACTTTACTATCATATCCTCTCAATAGAAATCTGTTTTCTATGTCCTTGGTTGCAGTTTCAAAATCCTTGTCTTCTGAGCAATTCCTGCGAGCCCTATAAAATTCTCCATACGGAATAGAATTGATTTGTGTTCTAGGATAGGCGCTCTCAGCGTGAAGCAGTGAATTGCAAGATGTCTCTTTCCTATGCATTATACTTTTGATCTTTTCTCCTTCCACAAACAGTTCAACATCTAAAAAGATGATGGATGCAGCACTGTAATCCATGGTGAACCTCATGTTGAAGTGATTGTTATTAAGGAAGTCAAAGAATAGTAGTAAATCTGGTATACCTCCTGTCCATATTAATAGTCAATCGTCTATATATCTCCCGAAGTACATTATGTAATCATGCCAAGGTGCACCGGATGGGCCCCAGATATGCAACGCCTCAAACCATCCCATAAAGAGACAAGCCAGAGACGGTGCAAATCTGGAACCCATCGCGATTCCGCACTTTTGTTGGTACCAATCAGTTTTGAACATGAACACATAACTTTCTCAACCTTTATGACAATTTTTTAATTGTATTTCAGAATACGATAACTTGCATTGGTCGGAAATACTTACATCTAGTGAGAAACAAAATACACGTTTTATCTCAGGTATTCAGTTTCTCTTGGTTATAATAAGTTCTGAATGAATAGGTTAAGAGAGTGATTTTGGATAAATTCAGTATTGATCTTGTAAGATATAATATATAAATTTTACAAACAGTGGTTTGTTTTAGTATTTATATAGGCGAATATTTAACCTTTAACTCTGCGAGTTTTGTTGCATCAGGATATATATAGACCCTTAGGATATAGGATACTTATCTTGCCCCTACAACATACAATGTAAACCCTGATCCTAATTTTAGAGTTTACAACTAATATTTTTAAATTAGAGTATATTAATGACATAAATCCAGGTGCTATCTTTCAATCTAAACCATTAAATTCACTAGATTGGGATAAATATGTGATAAATGTTATGACTTAATTTTACATCAGGCCAACTTAGTTCGATTTCTTATAGGAAGCCGATTAATTTGATGAGCCTTCCTAGGATTGATAAATCACTTCGCTCTGATAATATTCCTGATAATTAGTTAACTTGGTAAGCTGATTTTAATATATGCTTACACTGAATGTAAATCACCAGGGGATATATCTTCTATGCACTATTGAATTTTTTATAAATGTCACCTTTTTGATGGTAACTCTGTGGCACACTTCACATGACTGACATCAGCTCCCTCTTTTGATATCTTATCACGGATCACTGAAATATTATCGACGGACACATTATCGACTTACCAAAATATCGTTGACAAATTATCGACAACAAAAATATCGACTTACTATACTTATTACACAAACTACAAAAATATCGAGTAAAAAATATCGAGTACTAACTATATCGAATACATAAATATCGCTTAAAAAAATATCGACTACAATTATATCGTTGGACATGAAATTAGCCCTAACACTACAAAAATATCGACTACAAAAATATAGACTACCACAATATCGTTAAAAAAATAATATCGAGTTCATGTTTGCACACTTTTCTTTCTAAAATACCATCTTTATCATCAATAAAAGTCATTTCTCAGTAAAAAAAACTTTTCACATATAATACCTGTTTCTTACATAAAATTACTATTAATCCACATTTACTATACATTCTATTACATGCATTTTATCATTTTCTATTATTCTTTGCATTTAACTAACATTTTCATTACTTATTTTCACATATAAATATATTTCATTTAAACACGAACCTGCTTTAATGCGGGAACAACCACATACCACCATTCTCACATCAACAAACACTCCAATTAACTTAAAAAAATTCAAACTAGCCTATACTATGCTTCCTTACATCCTACAACCAATCAAATCAAAGCACACATAACACATATACTATAAAAGGGCTACATGCATTCTACCATTTGTTGCTGCTACCTATCTGGAAAGTAGATGCCAACACTTTGAAGATTTTGTTGCAGAATAAACATCTTTAAAGATCCAGCTTACTAGCTAATTAATCAAGTAAGTAACACAGCATTTTAGTAGAAAACTACATTATAAGTGCACTATTTTCCTTACATCTCCTAACTCTTAGACTTATTTTATTTTCATGTCTTCCTACTTTTCTGATAGAAACTACTCCAACACAATTCCTATTACATGGTCATATTTCTTCATGTGCAAAATCAGATAGTAAGTATATAATAATTCTCTGTTACACACCAACTGCTTTGTTTAAACACTAATTTACAAGAGTATTTATTTTTCATTGACATTATATTTACAGATATACAGAAATGGTGCTATTTCTACAGCAAAAACGATAAAACTAACCTAATTACACATGTAAGTATAGATGTGTTTGTTATAAAACGGCCAATTTCATTAATGCACATTTTTAAACAACATATCTTGCTTTTTACATCTTCCCTATAGATCATTTGAAAAATCCAAGATCAACTATAGCAAAACACAAAAATACCCTTCAGAAAAATGTAAGTATAATTGTTATTTGCTAAAATGTGGGCACAAAAAACGCTAACTATATTCTTAACACCATGTTATTTATTTTAAATTGCCTCTACAGATATTCAGAAAACATCATACATCTATTCTACATATCATATGAAAACATCCTACACAAAATATACCAATATAGAAGAATCGCCTTGTAAAAAATGTAAGTGTATTTATCATTTCTCTAAAACTGCCGAAAATAACACAGTCTATGTTCTTAACAACATCTTATCTATTTTATATTTCCTCTACAGATATTCTGAATACATCATACAGCTATTCTACCTACAACAAAGAAAACGACATATTTAGAAGTTAGTATACGTTTAAATCTGTTACATTTCCAAACGGTTCAGTATTAAAATTATAATATTTTGCTTTTATTTCTTCTATCTACTCTACAGATCATACCTGTACTAAATTGATGAACTCCAGCAATTACTACTATTCTACTATTTAAACAAGTAAGTATATGTAATGTTTACATCAAATGCACTAGTAGACAAAAATGACAACTGCTTTTGAGTAGGAAATACGTTTGTTATATATAAACATTAACGTTGTTTTTCTATATTTTCATACCAACAGCAAATAAAGACATACATACAAGAACATCATTCAAAAGACATTTCTGCTTCCGTGACTACTACTTTGATTAACTGTAAGTATAAATGCATCACTAATGATGTTAGCACCACATAAGTAAAAAAATGTGTACTGATTTTGTTTCTTTCTACTCTTTCCTAGAACAAGTAAATCAAAATGACTGAAGGTGCAGAATTTGTCATGTCTCAGAAAAATAAATTGCTATTATGCTACATGGGTTATGTGTATAATCAGGAGAGACAAAGTGGTAGAAAGGTTTTTTGGAAGTGTACACAATATTACTCCAACAAATGTTATGGGAGGGCCACTACCGAGGAAACTAATGTGCTATTTACTAGAGAACATAATCATCCCCCAAATGTCACCGAAATTGAAATTAGAGATGCCTTAGAAAGTATTAAAAGTGCTAGCACACAAAGTGACAAACCCACCACCCAAATACTTAAAGAAGAACTGGTAAAAATCCCTAACCATGCTTCAGGGCAACTACCCTCTATTGATTCCCTGAAACGCACAATTGCACGCACCAAACGACTCACTAGCACAACCCAACCCAACCCAACTTGTTTTGAAGAAATTATTATTTCACCCGAAATGGCCATCACACACAATAAAGATAAATTTATTCTTTTTGATAATGAAAGCAGTACAAACAGAATAATTATGTTTGCAACTGCAAGTAATTTACGAAAAATCCAACAGTGTCCCCAATGGATGATGGATGGAACATTTAAACCCTGCCCAAAACCTTTTTACCAACTGTATTCCATCCACGGTTTATACCATCATTCTAACATACCTTTCATTTACTGTTTGCTACCCAACAAACAGCAAACAACCTACACCGAAATTTTAAATGTTCTCAAAACGGAAATCAATAATTATTTTCCCGAAAAAATAATTATTGATTTCGAATTAGCTATGATAAATAGCATTTTGAGAACATTTCCCCACACAGCAATCCAGGGTTGCTATTATCATTTTAATCAGAGTATATGGAGGCATCTCCAAAAATCTACTTTAAGTGTACTATACTCTACAGATAGCACCTTTGCCTATCAAGTTAAAAAGTTAATAGCCCTGGCCTACGTCCCTGTTACAGATGTTGCTGAACATTACAATTTATTAATTGACAGCGCATATTATAAGAGGAATGAGGATAAGCTAACACCATTGCTAGACTATTTTGAAGACACTTGGGTGGGAAGGTTGCACAGATCAGGACATCGACGCCAGCCCAAATTCCAAATCCCTTGGTGGAATGTCTATCTCAGTACTTTAAACCAAGAGGCGAAAACCAACAACAGTGTTGAAGGGTGGCATAATGCTTTCCAAGCAACTACAAACAGAGGCAAACCCACATTCCACAACCTTCTTGAAGCTTTGAAAAAAGAACAAAGCTATCAGGAACTAAGAATGGAACAATCAGTGTCACAAATAGGGCCCAAACTCACTAAACAAACCCAACAAATGTTCCGACTACTTCAAAGTCAAGTCACATTATACCCTACAACTAGAGGTTTAGAATACCTGGCAATAATAGCAAAAAGTCTTCTATAAAAATGTCAAGTAAATATACGAATGTCTTCTTACAATACTAATAAAAATCACATGTCATAAACATATATAATGAATTATAAATAAAACATATTTGTTTGACAAACTTTTAAAAAATATGTAAAAAAATTCGTAACAAATATGCAATGTTTATAATTTTTTATAACATACACATAACATTAGAAATCGACATTTCCCACCCAATCAAAATTGTAAAATAAATACTTACAATTTTTGGAATTGAGAGACGCAATCAAGGAAAAATCAATCCATACAATCCAATCCAATATCTTACTATTCCAATATGGGAAACCCTCAAAAACCCGAAAATAAATTGTAAAACGTAAAAAAACGCTCCAGGAAATCCCGAAAACAGTAGTGTGTACACGTTAGGATTTAAAGTTATATACACACAATTTTAAAAAAACGGTCACGCATATCAAAGTATCAATCCGATTCGAAACCCTCCAAAAAACCCGAAAAAGGTTTAAAAAGTGAAAAAACCGCTCCAGGCAAACACGAAAAATAGGAGATAAAAGTCAAAATATAAGCATAATAACTTAAACATTTGTTTCTCCGTTAAAAAACACGCTTCCTTCCATGTAGTTTTCATGCGAGGAACCGAAACCTGTAAAATAACATACATAACGAAAGCCACCCACAAATACCCCCTTCACATTTGTAAATATACTAACAATTAACATTAACCATGTAAGAAGACATTTCCGAACACTTAAAATTAGACTTGAAGGAAAAAAAGCACGACACATCTATAACGCAGACTTTTCACCCAAACGCTACTTAAACTAATAATACATACACCAAAAAACACTACAGAGTTTGATTACACCCTCAAACATGACCACTTACTTATAATTTGTATTAAAAAATAACCTTACCTCTCTCCACGCGAAGCAACTCCCAACCGCGAGCTTCTCCAGTCCTGAATGGAGCGCAATAACCTTACGCGGTAAAAAAGTAGTCCCCTTAACCCATTTGTGTAAAAGGATAATAGAATAAACAATGTGAAATAAAAAATATATAATACATACACATGTATAATGTAACAAATTAATACACTATACTCATGACAATTTTCCTTTATTAACAAAAAATAATATATTTAATATAAATTAATATATAATATGTATTATATATTAATAATATAAAATAATTATGTAAAACTTTGAATAAAAGATGTAAATATTTAGTTATTCTGTATATTTATATGAATAATTTTGTGTATAATTTTTATAAAACATTATAAATGTTTATGGGAATAATTAATAATGATAAATAATATAACTTATTTATTGTTATTAATATAACAAGTAGAACCATTTAGTATATAAAGAATGGCCTGAAAAAAGTCTCTATTTTATCTGTGAATATATATATTTTTGTTAATAATCAATGAATGTTTATGTTTATTAATTAATAATAATAATAATTATTAAAATAATTATTATTTTTATTAATTAGTAAAAAAAGATTATATCATTATTTCTAATTATAACAAAATTATATAATTGCTTTACTAATATTTGATAAATACCAGATATTATAATTAAACATATTGTTTCCCTATACAATTATAAACTTTACAACCAAAGCGATTTATATGTTTTATGTAAAAACAACATTGTGTGAAATATACACCAAGAAAATTTATTTTGGTATTTCAATTTATCCTAAGAAATGTAATAATAGTCATGTTACTTGTTAAAAAGAAATATGTATTATATATTTTATTATATTAATATTTAATATTAACATTATTAAATATTAATGTAAGAAATATATAACAAATCATTGTTTAATGTATTTCTATATAAATACTTTAAATTGTAAATGACTGATGGGAATATGTAAAATTTACTGAAAGAATCTAGTAATCCAAATTATTGTTTACATTGACCACATGTATATAAATGTAAAGATGTTATTGTGTGAATAATAAAAGTAAAAAAAAATGTGATGTTATATTTGTTTTTGATTTTATTGTAGTACACAATAAAAAAATTAAAAATTGTTTAATAAACTAATTTGAAAACATCTATGTTGCATAATTTTTTATTATTAAAATACAGTAATGAACAAATGTATACAAATGTGCTGCACACTGACCAATTTTATATGTATTGTTACTACTCCAGTCAATCTAAAATCATAGAAGCTGCAGGACACTAGCAAAAATTATTTTACTATTCCTACTACACTCAAGGTAATACCATAAAATGTGGTGGAGACTAACCAATGTATTTTTATTAATCCAACTCCAGTGTTGGTAATATTACTGATGGTGCTGGACACCAACCAATTAATAATTAGAATTCCAACTCCACTCTAGCTACTGTCTGGAAACATGCTAATACATAAATTGTTTTTATCTAAATAAAGTGTACTAATGTAAAGTTATAATAATATCTATTTTCGTGTAATAAATTTAATGTATCACTGTTAAGTTAAACTATACATCAGCACTCTAAAATACCCAAAACTGTCCCAAAACACTAAAAAGACCCCTTGACCCTAAAGGCCAAAACTGACCCAGAACCCTACAAATACCCCTTTATCAACAAACTGAAAACTGACCCTGAACCCTACAAATACCCCTTTACCCACAAACTGAAAACTGACCCTGAACCCTACAAATACCCCTTTACCCACAAACTGAAAACTGACCCTGAACCCTACAAATACCCCTTTACCCACAAACTAAAAACTGACCCAGAACCCTACAAATACTCCTTTACCCACAAACTGAAAACTGACCCTGAACCCTACAAATACCCCTTTACCCACAAACTAAAAACTGACCCTGAACCCTACAAATACTCCTTTCCCAACAAACTGAAAACTGACCCTGAACCCTACAAATACTCCTTTCCCAACAAACTGAAAACTGACCCTGAACTCTACAAATACCCCTTTACCCACAAACTGAAAACTGACCCTGAACCCTACAAATACCCCTACAACCACAAACTGAAAAATGACCCTGAACCCTACAAATACTCCTTTCCCAACAAACTGAAAACTGACCCTGACCCCTACAAATACCCCTACACCCACAAACTGAAAACTGACCCTGAACCCTACAAATACTCCTTTCCCAACAAACTGAAAACTGACCCAGAACCCTACAAATACCCCTTTACCCACAAACTGAAAACTAACCCTGAACACTACAAATACCCCTTTACCCACAAACTGAAAACTGACCCTGAACCCTACAAATAGCCCTTCACCCACAAACTGAAAACTGACCCTGAACCCTACAAATACTCCTTTTCCCACAAACTGAAAACTGACCCTGAACCCTACAAATACCCCTTTACCCACAAACTGAAAACTGACCCTGAACCCTACAAATACCCCTACACCCACAAACTGAAAACTGACCCTGAACCCTACAAATACTCCTTTCCCAACAAACTGAAAACTGACCCTGACCCTTACAAATACCCCTACACCCACAAACTGAAAACTGACCCTGAACCCTACAAATACTCCTTTCCCAACAAACTGAAAACTGACCCTGAACCCTACAAATACCCCTTTACCCACAAACTGAAAACTGACCCTGAACACTACAAATACCCCTTTACCCACAAACTGAAAACTGACCCTGAACCCTACAAATAGCCCTTCACCCACAAACTGAAAACTGACCCTGAACCCTACAAATACTCCTTTTCCCACAAACTGAAAACTGACCCTGAACCCTACAAATACCCCTTTACCCACAAACTGAAAACTGACCCTGAACCCTACAAATACCCCTACACCCACAACCTGAAAACTAACCCTGAACCTCCAAAAAACTCCTTTACCCACAAACTGAAAACTGACCCTGACCCCTACAAATACCCCTTTACCCACAAACTGAAAACTGACCCTGAACTCTACAAATAGCCCTTTACACAAGAACAGAAAACTGACCCTCAACCTCAAAAATACCCATTTACCCACAAACTTAAAAATTTCCCAAATCCCACTAAATACACCTTCACTCACGACTACCAAAATTACCCAGAACCCTAAACAATTAACCTATAACAAAAACTATGAAACTAAGCCAGAACACTATAAATAATAATGAACACAACATTAAACATAAATATATAAAAAAACCAAATATTTTTCAAAAAACTATTATAAAATATATTATCACATTAGCTATAATAATAATTTAGATTAATTAATATTGTTTAATTCCAATTAATTAATTAACATCAACATTAATTAACACATTACATTTAAATGTATACAATTAATGTAATTAAGTCATTATTATAAATTAATTACCAATTAATTTATTTAAATGATATGCAATATATTAATTACATCATTAACTAATTATAATTAATGTGTTAGCAATTAATAAATGTAAATAATATACTAATTCTTAATACAATAAATCACTAATTAGTATTAATTAATAACCAATGTATCAATGAAAATCATATACAAATTGTTTTTTAAAAATATTAATTATTAATAATCAATTAATCAATTAATCAATTAAATTATATGCTAATTAATCAATTAAACAATTAACTAATTAATATTAATTAATTACCAATTAAAATCTAATTAAAACAATTACCACACATATATTAACTAATTAATTATTATTAAATTACTTCCCACCCTATTCCCCTATAAACCCACAACCCGCTCCTAAACATTTGGTACTATTTATTTATATATTATATATATATTATTTTATAAAATCAATATTTTCTAACATTTTCTCGATATTTTTTACTTTCACTATATTTCGATATTTTGTCTAGTCGATATTTTTAAGTCGATATTTTTGTATTCGATATTTTTGGGTCATTTTTGCAGTCGATATTTTTTTCAACGATATTCCTATAGTCGATATTTTGTTAATGTCGATATTTTTCAGTCGATATTTTGTCCATTCGATATTATGTAGTCGATATTATGTCCAGTTACCCTTATCACCTGGATATGATTTTTACTTTAGATAAGCTTCTTTTATCTCACAAAATCGGTGTAGCACCTACAATTATGACTTGTACTCTTCTTTTTCATGGCTTTCATTTCTGCATTGATAGGCCTATTTTGCAGGTTCCTTTCATGTTAGATTAGGATTATGAAATTATATGATTCCATGTGATTTAAGGATCTATTTTGTTTACTTTTAGCCCTGACGAAGTAATTGGCTGAGAAGCCAGACGAAACACGTGTTGGCAAACGTCTTGGTTATCTGTAAAGTTAATGAAAACCCTCATGATCTGTACCCATGGATTGGATTGATGAAAACATGAATTTGGATTGAAAAAATAAAAAAGGATTGGAAAACAAAAGAAGATACGGAATCCATCATTTTTAAAAATTGCTATTAATTTGGACACTTGTTACTTACTAGTTTTGCTCAGGTTGAGAATTTGTATTCTTGGATCCCCCTTTGCCCTGAGCTTAATCCTAGGTGCATTGTTCCCTCAACCCTGTGGCTTGCCCGAGAGCAGCCACCAACTGACGGCCCCAAGCCCCATAGGCTAACATTGGGCCTTAGCACTCTGCACCTGGCACCCTAGTGCCGCGGAGGGTGCTTTTTGAGTGTATTCTTGACCCTGGGGGAACCCTTGTCTTGTTCTAACCCCAGAAACTCAACCCTAAAGACGATTGCTTACCTGCAAACTGATAACTTAATTTTTCTCCATAAGATTGCATTCACTGTTTTCCTCTGAAAAATGTGTGTTGAGTTGTGTTTGTATGGAAACCTAAGCAACTGTTTTTCAATGAAAAACTGTCTTACTTACCTTTATCTAGGAAATGTCCCAGTGTGATATCTAGGCATATCACACAGAGTAGAAAAAGTAATCTCAAGAGTAATCACAGAGTAATTACAAATACCTATTGTCTTGAAATATTTTACAAACCTGTAACAAAGTAATTTTCATCCACTTGCTTGTTTTGATCAATCTGTCTTGAAAAGTACAATTCTACTTTCCTGTACCAAGTCCTGCTTGCTTCTAAAAATAAAATACAACTAAAGAAATATTTTTGATACAAACAATTGGACTGAGTTCAGTCTTTGAGTGTGTGACATCATGTCTTGCCTGAGTGTGTACAATAAATGCTTAACGATACCCTCTGACAAAGCCTTACTGCTTGCCCACACTGCCACAAATAAAAAGTAAGGTATTTTCTACTTCTACCTCTGTAAGCCTTTGGGGATCCACTGGACTCTATGCACACTACACCTTACTTTGGTATGGATATAAAGAGCCAGTTTCATACATATATCATCCAGAATGCAATGGTATCATTGAAAGGTTCAACAAAGTAGTGAAGGAGACCATACAAAGCTTGTGAGCAAGTAACAAGTCATGGTTGGAGGAGATTCATGATAAAGTAAAGGTGTATAGGCTAACACCTCATGCAACCACAGGTATGATACTGTTTTAACTTTTCAGGGGTAGAAAGCCAAACAGTATGATATGTCCCAGTTGGGTAACAAGAGGGAAGGTGCTGGTATGGAAAATAAACCTGAGGGAGCGACGTGGAAGAGTAGAGTGGAGGAGAGAATGAGACAAATGAAGGAAGAGTTTGACAACCATAAGAAAGTCAAGGTGACATGCATGAGTGTTGGAGATGGGGTCAGGATTAAACTTCCTGGGTCTGGTTCAGGTGTTTATTAATATAGCAATCTGATGAAAGTGATCAAGCTGTTTAAAATAGCCATCACGACAAAGGAACGCCAAATATAGAATTTTAACAAAATTTAACATGGTGGAAACTGAAGGGGAATAAAGGGAGGACTTGACATGCAACAGTGGTAGAGGAAGCCATACCGTTCAGAGGAGAAGCAAGAGGACCATTGTTAAGCTGTCCTGCTTAAAAGACTTTGTAAAGTGGTGTGTATATATGTATTAATTTTATTTATTTTATTGTAAGGAGGGAAAGGTGTGGTAATCGTATTAAGAGGGAAGGTGTATGGTATTTGGAAGTTAGAACCCACTGCATGCGCCTAATACTGTCGCTAGGTGAACGAGGTGCTGAGAATGTTGTTTTTGAAAAGCTGAAGGATTTGGAGAGAGCCAGGAAGAAGCTTGGAAAGTGCGGTGCTAAACTGGATGAGGTGATACATGTAACTTGAAATAATTAGGAGTTAACAGAGAACATTGCGAATGTTATCTTGACTTTTCACACCTACTTTACCTATAGTCAATTTAAACAGTAAAATACCTTTATTCCTCTCTACAAATAGCATTCGCGTGTCTACTTGTTAAAAGCAAAACATTTAATTAAAGCTTCTCTTGTGTAACGTCGGAGGGTTGTTGGAGCTGTGGACCCTGTTGGCTGCCTTGCCTGTCCGGCCACTTCGCCACCTCTCGCGGCCCCCGCTGTGCGGGCGCCGCTCGCGGGTGCCTGAACTTTGACCCTGTGATTTCGCTGGAACCTGGAGGACAGAGGATTTTGTTGGACTCATTGCCCCACACACGGACAGAGGCGGGACTGCGAGGACCAGCCTGCCCAGCGGCGCTGATCGGCCGCAGCTGGTCCTCTTCCCGCCCCCTCCTACAGAAAAGAACTTGTAGCGAGTGTGTTTGGTGGGAGTCTCATGTGTAACGTCGGAGGGTTGTTGGAGCTGTGGACCCTGTTGGCTGCCTTGCCTGTCCGGCCACTTCACCACCTCTCGCAGCCCCCTCTGCGCGGGCATGGAATTCCACAAGGAGGGACCAAGGTATGCGAAGGATTTGCCTCCCATTCGTGATAGTTTTATTTTGGGAACAACAAATGTATTCGCTGTTGCAGATCTCAGCGTCCTAGATGGAAGGTAACATTGTACCAGATTTCGTAGGTATTTAGGAGCTTTGTTTGTTGAGATTTTGTGCATAAAGCATAAAGATTTGAATCTAATTCTGTTCTCAATTTTTAACCAGTGTAGTTCACGTATGAGTTTGGTAGTGGGCGCATGGATAGGAATTTTACCTAACAGTCTCGCAGCTGCGTTCTGCACAGTTTGCAGTTTGCGGACTGTAGCTTTGTTAGACCCCAAGTATAACGCATTAGCGTAATCTAACCTTGATGTTATAAGGGCGTTAATGACAGTTTTTTTAGTGTGATCCGGTAACATCCAGCAGATTTTCTTTAGCCACTTCAGGATGACAAAGCAGGTGGCTGATGTTTTAATGGCTTGCTGGTGCATACTAAGTGTGTCATCAACAACAAAGCCTAGGTTCCGGGCCTGGTTGGTTGGCATTGGAGGGGGGCCCATTTCCGAGGGCCAGTGTTGGGGTCCCCAGAGTTCTTTATTTCTTCCCAAAATAATAAGTTCGGTTTTTTCACCGTTTAATTTCAGGAAGTTGTTTTGCATCCATCCAGCGATTTTCGTTAATCCTAGGCTTAATGTGGAAGGACCATTATTGCCTGATGGTGGAAGGGAAAAAAGAAGCTGAGAATCATCAGCATAAGAGAACATTATTAAGCCGGCTTCCTCAGCTATTTTTGCAAGTGGGCTCATGTATAAATTAAAAAGTAGTGGACTTAAAATTGAGCCTTGCGGGACTCCATGTTTAAAAGTATAGGTATCAGAACAAGCAGAATTGGAAAAGACTTGAAATGTTCTGTTTTCAAGTAGGGATGTAATCCAATTTAAGGCAGGGCCACAGATGCCAAGTGAGTGAAGGGTTTTTATTAGTACCGCATGTGAAACAGGTCAAGAAGCACCAGTGCCACTGTTTCACCCTTATCTATCATTGAGCGGATATTTTCTGTTACACCTAATAGGGTGGTCTCCGTTGAAAAACCAGCCCGGAAGCCAGATTGATGGGGAGGTAACAGGTCGTGTGTGGTTATAAAATGCGAGAGACAACGGTGGACATGTTTCTCTAGAATTTTGGCAAAAATAGGTAGGAGAGATATTGGTCGAAAATTCGAGGGTACCTTCGGGTCTGCATCAGCTTTTTTTAGCAGAGGATGAATCACTGCATGCTTCCACTCCTGAGGCACACATTCTTCCTTCAAGGAGCTGTTTAAAAGGTCCGTGATAGTGGATAAAGCTTTTTTACTGAGTAATTTTAAGATGGAGCATGGTAGGGGATCATTAGGTGAGCCTGATTTTATCGTGATTAGAAGTTCGGTGACAGTTTCAACGTTGAGTATAGGCCAGACGCTTATTGAGGGAGTGGGAGTTTTATCAGAAGTGGTATCTAAAGTAGCCTCTTGAATACATGGTCTGTTAGGACCATGTACGTCACTGTGAACTTCGTCATGATTGTACTGATTTAGTTCGATGGCCTGATAAATTCTATCAACTTTGTCGACAAAAAATGCGGCTAGTTGATTGCATTGTGTTTTATTTAAATCAGGTGGAGTTGGTGAGGTGTTTGAGCCGGCTAGCTCTTTAACTGTTTTAAATAGCGTTTTAGATTGATTTAAGGCTGCAGTAATTTTAGTGCAGACAAAATTGGCTTTAGCACTATTGCACAGCTTTTGGTATTGTGTTAATTGATTTTTATATTTATTTTTGGCTTCCGTGGAGTAGGACTTTCTCCACTGACGCTCAGCGTTTTTACATTTGGTCTTTTCAAGCTTTAAGGCGTCATTAAACCATGGAGCAGGTGGACGTTGGTTTATGCCTTTTAACTTGGTCTTAGGGAGGCATGAGTCAATGGCTGTTAAGAGCCAGGATTGGATAGAAGCTGATAGATTTTGTACTCTTGAGTTGGTGCATGTTATCGTATCTTCTAGTAAGGTATTAAGAATCTTGATATCGAGTTTTTTCCATTTTCTCACCGTGGGGAGTTGAGCCATTGAAGAGTTCTTAGAGGTTAACATTTAAAATGAAAATTTGATAGGAAAGTGGTCTGACCAGGGTATTGGTAGAGCTGGAAAAGTGTTCAAATTCTGAATATTTGAAAAAATTGGGTCCAATAAGTGACCTGCAGTATGTGAGGGGCCAGAATTTTTGAGGTTTAGATTGAGGGACATAAAATCATCAATAAGTTCAGTGGCCTTAATACAGTGTTCATTGTCCAAATGAAGATTTAGGTCGCCAATGACTGTGAAATTGGTAGTATTCATGATGAAAGGGCCTAAAAGTTCCGATATGTTATTAAGCCAATTTGATGCTGCTCCAGGTGGGCGATAAATGAGTGCACCGGAAAAAGTAAAATTGGGGGAGAGTATAATTTTGAAGGTGGCTCCTTCACACCCCGGACAGGGGAGTTTTATAAACTCACAGGTATAGATTTTTTTAAAGATTACTGCTATGCCTCCTCCAGTTTTATTTATCCTGTCAAGTCGTATAATCGCATATGAATCAGGGAGAGCCATGGCCACATCGGGTCCAGAGCTTGCGTGAAGCCATGTTTCAGTAATAAATAAGGCGTCAGGCGCCTCATCTATTAACAAATTAAAATTTTCAGTTTTATGTCTGGGCAAGGAACGACAGTTCAAACTGAAGAAGGTGAATAGCTTAGAGTTAGAGTTAGAGCATGCAGAGTTAGTTTGGGTCTCAAATTGTTTAATTCTAACAGAGTTAGTTGCCAGTGAGCAGCCGTGGCAGATGTTATGGTTTCTGTTTAATTCAAAAAGACAACAGCCTGGTTGTCTAGGTGTTCTTAAAGCTAGAAGTTGATCTATACTATATTGTATAAGAGGGGTGGCAATAGTGTCAGTAGTTGTATGGTTGCTAACACATACCAGTGCGCTTGGCTGAAAAAATAGAGACATGGCAGCTGGGCGCGTCCGAGGCGCGGACGGGCGCAGACAGGCTGACTCAGGCGTGACTCCGGCGCTGATGCAGGCGCGTCCACTATTCGCGTCCGCTATCGCGGAGAGTTTCCGTTTCCTTAAGTAGTGGTGGCTAGAGCGCTGTTAGGCTCACGCCCCTACCCAGGATGTCCGCCGTTTCTGAGAACTCACAGGCAAATAGATTGGTATTCAGCCCGTAAATCGGCTGTTACCGACTATGTGCAGGCTCTCGTTTTTAATGTTGCCAGTATTATGCAAGTGCAAAGGAAATAAACAATTTAAAATACGCCGTTTAAAAGGTGCTCGCAGTCAGCAATTTCAGCAAATAAACGTGCAATACAAGGGCAATCTACCTCCCGGCTTTTCGCCTCAAGAGGGGTCCGATTGATTTTAACACACGAAAAGAATCTCGCGTTCTTTAGCAGGGGGCTCCTTAAGTAGTGGTGGCTAGAGCGCTGTTAGGCTCACGCCCCTACCCAAGATGTCCGCCGTTTCTGAGAACTCACAGGCAAATAGATCGGTATTCAGCCCGTAAATCGGCTGTTACCGACTATGTGCAGGCTCTCGTTTTTAATGTTGCCAGTATTATGCAAGTGCAAAGGAAATAAAAAATTTAAAATACGCCGTTTAAAAGGTGCTCGCAGTCAGCAATTTCAGCAAATAAACATGCAATACAAGGGCAATCTACCGCCCGGCTTTTCGCCTCAAGAGGGGTCCGATTGATTTTTTGATTGATTTTAACACACGAAAAGAATCATTAGATTCACAACTAAGTGCCGACCTGGAAAAAACCCCGGACGTAGCTGTTATTATTACACCTGCTGCCCTGAGTGCTAGCCAGCTGAAGGGGAAAAGGGAGGAAGCCATCCCAAAAAAATTCAATCCAAAAGAAGTAAGAGAGGGGGGTAAACGCTTGACAAATGTCCCTGGGGTTTCTGTTCCAAATCAGATCATAGCCCTTCCTCCCCCTAATAACGCCCCTACAAATGAGGCATCATGTAGTGCGAATGTAGAGGTCCCGGACATTTTAGACAGGATTAGTGTCAGGGATAACGAGGTTAATATTTCCCTCCTACATAGGATCGCTGAACTCTTGAAACTTTACCTTACCCCTATTGAGTCAAGATTAGCCCACATTGAAAAACAGTTAGCTGATCTGTGTGCTGTGCCAAAAAAACTAAATCCGCAAGGGACTCACAAAATAGGGGGACCTAACCTAACTTCAGCTAAATCTATCGCTCCAGCTACTAAAAGATCATTATCAGTAGTGACCAAGCCAAAATCTAAGGCCACTTTGGCCTCTTCTAAGCCATTAGCTCTAAAGACTAAAACCTGCGCCACCCCCCCGAGAGGGGAATATTCCAACTAGGGAACACATGTCGCAGTCAAATAAGAGCAACAATGACGGAGGATCACATTGGAGACGAGCGGTAAACTTGCCCCCTGAGGTAAGTCGCTATGTGGTTGTCATGACAGGGGTTCCTGAATTGGGTGAGGCCGATGAGGAAGCCAACTGGTCTTTAAAAAATAGGGTACAACATTGGCTCAACGTAAATCGCCCTCTACCATCTAACCAAACAAGTAAGATCTTGACGGTACGCAGGGTACCATGGGGGGGCTATGAGAGGAAATCAGTCCAGGGCGACTGTATCCTGGTCAATTTTGCGGATCCTCATACAGCTGATTACGTATGTACTTGGAAAGTACAGGATAGATACTAGGGGATCGCAACCAGACGCCTCTCCCTTTTTTTATCCTCCCAGGAGTGGATCGACACGAGATTGGAACAACAATAACGACTGGCACACAGTAGGGCGTCGCGGAAGGATTGGAGATTGGGAACATGGGGGGTACCGGCCTTTAGAGACCATGTACATAGGGACAATTGGGGAGGTTTCCCGATTACTAATAGATTTGGCTGCCTAGAGATGGTTGACTGACAGCCAAATCCCATTAGTCGATTGAAGGAGGAGATGATGGACCCTGTAGCCCCAAAGGAGGAAGTAAATGGGCATTGTGAGTGGCCATTAAATGCCGGTCTGATCCCCACTGCCCGGTTAAGTAAGACTGCCTCCCCTCAAACTAAAGAGAGGACTCCCTGTACCCGCGTCCGGCACTGTCTGCAGGCTACGAGGGATTCTGCGGTCCCAGTTGAAAATGGGCAAGACACCTGCCCTAATGCAGACCTGCGTGACAGGGGTCACATCTCCAAAATTTCCTGGAAATTGGCGGGTTTGGCTAACAAACTTGACTCCCCGGACTGGGGGGCATTCATTGATCTACAAGATGTCTGCCTTTTCCAGGAGACCTGGGCTAGAGAAGATCATTGACGCCCAGGGTTTGATACATTCTCAATTTGGGCGAACTGTAAGAGGGGAAGGGACGCCCGGCTGGAGGACTACTTATCTGGGTGGCCTCCCATCTGGGTTGCAAAGCGAGGATTCTCACAACTAATTCCCCAAACGTTCAATGTGTACTCTTGGAATGGCCTAACGCTGTAAAATTGGCCCTGATCAATGTATACTCAAGACCTGTGGGCATAGCCAAGGTTTCTAATACCATCGAGGAATTAGCACTGTTTTTGAGCACCATTCCCCAAGGTACTCCGTATATAGTGGGGGAGATTTTAACTGTCAATTTGAGCCTCTTCCATTATTCTTAGAAGGTGCGACCAGTGAGGAGGATGATCAATGGGGAATCCCGAAACCGGCTGGCCCGCCAGTGAAGTCTTGGTCACCACTAGCAACACAAATTATGTGTTTGACCCTAGCAAATTCTCTAAGGGCCTGTAATGGCCGGCTAAGTGGAGATATCCCTCCCAAAGCAACCTTTAACAAACCAGGGTGTAACTCTCGCTTGAATTATATGCTTGTGGAACTGTCTGAATGGTCCAGAGTTGTCAATTTTAATGTAAGTCCGCGAGACAACAGCGACCACAATGCGCTGATTTTAAAGATTTCGGTCCCTGGCGTCACCTTGTCTATGCAGGGGGGCGTTGATCTTTTGGATCCGAGTATGATTTTATCTAGCAACCAGCGCAGAGTTCGATGGTCCAAAATTATAGGGAATCCAACTGACATCCAGATGTTGTACGCAAAGACTGTTCCAGTTCTGGAAAAAGTCGATAATCTCCTATACCAATCTCCCTTTGAGGAGAGCCACAGAGAACTCAGGGCAATTCATCTGGAGTTGTGCGACACACTAGCAGAGATTCTGAACCCTGTGCGGAGGGCAAAAAATTGTAGAGGCAATGGGATGCGCGCCTCGTGGTACAACTCTGCCTGTAGGAAGGCCAAAGCCGACTTACTCGAGGCCATGAAGCAACCTGACAATATCTCATTGGTTAGAGCTAAGAGGCTGGAGTATAAATACATTATTAGCAATGCTACGATTGAATGGGCTAGTGACAACTGGAAGGATATGACGGGCGCGCTCAAGCTTCGAGACGCCCGGAAATTCTGGCACATTGTCAAAAATGGCTCAGCCGATCCCACTCCGGCAGTAGAGGCTAATATTGCATCTAGTGTCTGGGAGGATCATTTTAGATCCCTGTATGCTCAACCCAATGTAGATCTCATCGGGGACCAAGAAGACTTGGTTTCAGGGCTGACGCCTGAACCATTTCTGGAGATGGAAAAAATTTCCGTGGCAGAAGTTGGGGCAGCTATTGCCAGACTTGCTCCAGAAAAAGCCCCAGGGTTGGATAAACTCCCTGGTGACTTATTTTCAAAATGAACCCACGGTTTGGGCTCCCTACCTACAGGTCCTATTTAATGCAATTCTTGGTGGGATGTCGGTGCCTATTACTTGGCTGGGGGCGGAGATTGTTCCCATCTTCAAGAAGGGTTCGCCTCTGCTCCCAGTCAACTATAGGCCCATCAGCTTAATCGACGTCCCGCAAAAGATTTTTGCTAGGTTGATCTTGGACCGCCTACAAGAATGGATGCTGGATAACTCAGTCCTGAGCCCATACCAAGCTGGGTTCAGGAACAAAGTGTCCACGATAATCAAGTCTTTGGCCTTGCCATCATTTTTTTGAAAACGGTACAGTTGGAGGGTGGCAGCCTCTGCACTGTATTCGTTGACCTACGAGCGGCTTTTGATCTTGTACCTCGTAGGAAACTTTGGTCCGTCCTCTCTGGCTTGGGAGTCCCACAGTATCTCCTGGACATGGTTGTCAGATTACACACTGATAACTATGCTCAGGTCAGATGTGGTAGGGAGGGAGCATTGTCCAATAAGTTCCCCGTTGGCAGGGGGGTCAGACAGGGTTGTGTGCTTGCACCGACCCTGTTTTGCCTCTATGTCAACGGGGTAATTGCCCATTTGAACGGGGTTGAAAACACCGATGCCCCTAAACTTGGAGGCAGCAGGGTGCCGGCGATTATGTTCGCTGACGACACCCTGCTGCTGTCCAAGTCGCCGATGGGGATCCAGCGAGTTCTTAATGGTTTCGAGGCATTTTGTAAAAATCATGGCCTCGAGATCAATGCATTGAAGACTAAATATATGGTCTTCAATCCACCAGCTAAAACTCGCTCTAATCCGTATATCGGTACTAACAGGCTAGAGAGGGTCCGAACTTTTGAGTACTTGGGAATCACCCTAAACGAGAAAATGTAGTGGGGACACCAACGGGAGAAAGCTTAAGCAAAACTGGCCCAAATAGCAGGTGGAATCATTAAGCTTGTTTCCAAAAATAAATCTTCTATCAAGCCGGTCGGTCCCCCTTTAGAGATCTACAGAGCACAGGCAAGGGGTACGGCTATGTATGGAAGTGAGCTCTGGGGCTACATGTGTAATCATGATTTAGTAGCAACAGAGAATAAATTCATTAGACAGCTTTTATCACTTCCTCCTAGCACGCCCCTGTTGCCAATGAGGCTTGACTTGGGCTTGAGACCCCTTATTTATTTATTTTATTTTATAGTATTTATATGGCGCACAGCTACCCACCAAGGGTTTCCCGGCGCCGATGATGAAGATATGGGTCTACGGCCTCTAATATTCTGGCGTAGAATATGGTCTGTACCAGAGTTAGTTAACTACAGGCTAGAACTGCAGGAAATCCTTACCCTCCCAAATGCTGGGGAAATTCCCTGGTTCAATTACATAAAGAAAGAACTAGGGAAAGTCGGGCTATCCACACTATGGTCTAATCCACTGTCATCATGCCCCAGGGTCACACGGAGGCAGCTCATTACCCAGTATCAGGATAGTAAACTTGCCACACACTCACAAGGAATAGGCTCAGGCTCTCTAACAGTTTCTTTTTTTATAACCAAGGACAGCTATAGGTTTGAAACTGTATTAGATGTCATATTCCCAACAATTATTAGGAAGCTGTATCTCCAATGGAGGTATGGTAGTTTGCCGGTACGGGCCTACACTAGTAAATGGGCCGAATCTTCCCCGACCCATTGCCCAGGGTGTAAATCCGAGAATGAAACGGATTTGCACCTACTGTTTTTCTGCAAAGCCTATGCACAGGCCAGGAGGAAATAGATTCTATGGCAGGACAGGAGGCTCAGATTATGCTTTCTCGATTTCTTTACTACAAACAGCAGCCAATAGTAACACAGTAAAGAAACGAAAAACTACAAATCCCATGAGCACTTAGGCAACCATAGAGAGCATATCCTTATATAAAGAACCATAGAGGGCAAGACTTCCTCTTTCTTTGCTGCTTCGCAGCCAGTTAAGTCTTTGTTTCTATTGCTATGTGCTTATTGCATGTTCGCTGTACAATTGCTTACTTTCTATTGTTGCGCCGCTTCTCTACCGACTAACGACGGAGTGTGTCATTGCTTGTCGCGCTAGCCTGCGCATGGTTTATCCGTTTGGTGCACTTGTTTCTTTTCCCGTTTTTTGCCCCGGAGAGCGCGTGTCGCCTCTCTTTCCACTCGGGCGCATTGTGCCCGCGTTTTGTTTAGTTTGGTGGAGTGGGACGGGACTCTAGAGGTCGCGCGCAGCTGTCGCGCGTCTCTCTCTTTCCGGAAATTTTCAGGCAGGCTATTGCGCATGCGCATTGGCCGTATTGACGCTCTGTGACTCGCGAGCCCTGACACGCACGGAGGTGGCGTTTTTCACTGAAGCCTCAGCCCACAGCCTACCGGAGAGTCCCCATTGACGCCCTTGCTTCATTCACGAGTTTTGGGCTGTATAATATATAGAGGCGTTGCCTAGAGTGACTGACTTGTGCAAGCCTGTCCCTCCACGTGTAATTGGTTCGTTGGGTTGAGTGTTACTCTGCCTATCTGGCTTGCTTGGGGTTGTCACTCCCCCTTACAGGGTCCTTTTCATTGGTGTGTGGCCTATTGACTTTATCCTCTGTGGGCATTTTTACTCCTCACATTCCTGCCATTCCTTCAGACATGGCTGAATATGACGAATCTGAAGACTATTATTATGAGGAGGAACAAGACGAGTCTTTTGAATATGACTTCGTTGACGCCCTTGACCAGGGGGTGCAACACTCGGTCAATACTGCGCTGGTCCGCGCTATTGGGCCTTTAAAGCGCCATTTGACCGATTATGCTCAAAAACAAGTTTGGGTCCCTGCTTCTGGTAAACATTCCTCTAAGTCGCCTAGAAACCCACATAAATCTGATTTTGTAAGGTTGGCTAAGTCCTTGTCTACCTCTACTGTCTCCACGAAGTCTCGTCAGCCTCCTCCGGATACTGACGACACCGCCTCCTCGTCTGCTTCTTTAAGTCCCCCGGGTCCTCCTCCTGCTAAGCAACCTAGAAAGGAGCGTTTTGTGGACGCCTCTTCCCATCCTCCAGTCCTTACTTTCAAGCCTACTGACATAATTCACCCTAATTCCAAATCTTGGCTCCCTGCACCTGAAGTGGCAGACTATATCCAGGCACATATCCGAGAACCATTTGATCAGGAGGTACGCTCTCGTCTCCGTTCCGAGTGTCCTCGCCCGGAGTTGGCGGATAAACTCGCAGACACACCAGAGGTGGATCCCACTATCCTTACTTACCTGAAGAAGTTCACTAAAGATCCCAAAAAGGGTATCGATAGATCCTGGCGCCTGTGCCAGGACAAACTGCTGGATCTCCTTGGCCCGCTTACCAAAATTCTGAATTTGGGTTACCAAGCTCAGGGGTCTGCGTCTGGCATCGATCCCGATGAACTTATTGGCTGGGCCCAGCGGGCTATTTGTCTCTTAGGGAACGCAAACTGCGCTCTGTCGACTGAGCATCGACGTTCCATCCTATTGAAGATGGACCCCAGATTGACGGAGCTAGCCTTGCGCAGGGTCTCCTGTTTGGTCAGCCCTTCCTTAAGGAGTTGACCAGATTTGTGGTCACCTTCAGCGGCCTGGACAAGGCGCAATCTTCGCTCCGCAGGGCATTCCGCCCGGTTTTTGGCAGGGCCGATCGTTCCAGGGGACGTTTGTCCGGCCGTGGTTCTGGCCAGCAGCGTGGCCAGCAGTCCCAGCAGGGTGGTGGATCTCAGCATTCCTCCTATTCCGGAGCCCAGTCAAGTTTCTACCCCTCCCGCAAAGGTCGTGGGCAGGCTAACAAAGGAGGCTATGGTGGACACCAAGGAGGACGACAGGAATTCTCCGCTTCAGGTGAGATTGATTCCCTACGACAGTGTTGTTCTGGGGGGCAGGGTGCAGTATTTTCTTCCAAATTGGCACACGATCTCCAACGATGCATGGATCTTACAGACTGTTCAAGGGTATCACATAGAGTTTTATCATCCTCCCCTTCAAAGTCACGTCCCTTCTCCCCTTGTTTTTTCCCAACAAGATCGGGACGTGATAACCTCAGAAATCAGGTCCCTTCAACTCAAAGGGGCCATTGTGCGGACCTCCCTACATCCTCAGGGATTCGTCAGCAATGTCTTCCTGGTGGAGAAGAAGGGGGGAGGCTCTTGCCTAGTTCTCAACCTCAAGGAGTTCAACAACGGAGTGGTTTATCGCCACTTCAAGATGGAGGGCATCCATCTTCTCAGAGATCTCCTTCGCGAGGGCGACTGGATGGTTCGTCTGGATCTGAAAGACGCTTACTTGTCGGTCCTGATCTTCCCACCTCATCGCCGTTTCCTCCAATTCCAGAGGTTGGGAACGTGGTTCGAATACACGGTTCTCCCGTTCGGCCTCTCATCCGCTCCGTGGTGCTTCACGAAGCTTATGCGACCGGTAGTGGAGTCGCTGAGGGCGCGCGGGGTTCGTCTCATAGTGTATCTCGACGACATGCTCTTGTTGGCTCAATGTCCTGCCCGGTTAATGACCCATTTGTCCTGGACGATCGAGCTCTTGCAATCGCTGGGCTTTCTAGTGAATCCTCAAAAATCTGTTTTGCGTCCCTCTCAGTCGATCGAGTTCTTGGGCTTCCTGGTCGACTCGATCTCTAGCCAACTGCTCTTACCTTCTCAGAAGATCAGGTCCATCAAACGGGAGTTGACCTTACTGTTATCCAAACAAACTGTGTCTTTGCGGTCGATCGCTCGGATAGTCGGCCTCTTGGCTTCGTCTATTCAGGCGATCTTTCCGGGGCCCTTACACTATCGGGCCCTTCAATGTCTGAAAATCAGGCATTTACAGAAGGGTCTTCGCTATTCCGATCTTGTTCCTCTGTCCACAGATGCCCGGTCGGAGATGTTGTGGTGGCTCAACCACATGGAGGCTTGGAACGGGAAAGCCCTGTTCGGATCGACTCCGGATGTAGTGTTGGAATCGGATGCCAGTCTTTGGGGCTGGGGAGCCCGGTGCGGGTCCGTGACGACGGGTGGCCGTTGGTCACGGGAAGAGCTGAATCTTCACATCAACTGTCTAGAGCTCCTGGCGGGCTTGTTTGCGATTCGCAGTCTTGCTCCTCAGGCTACCAAGTGTTGCATACTCCTCCGCATGGACAACGTCTCTGCGGTTCGGTATGTAAACAAACTGGGGGGAACGAGGTTGAAACTATTAGCTGAAATTGCGAAGGACTTCTGGCACTTCTGCCTCCAGAGGAAGATCACTCTTATTGCAGAGTATCTCCCAGGCCGTCAGAATCAAGTGGCCGATTGGAATTCTCGCCACCTGCAGGACTACAGCGATTGGCGGCTTCAGCCCAGGGTGTTTCCGGTGCCTGTCTCGCCTTTGGGGTTGGCCTTGGATCGATCTGTTCGCCTCTCGCCTCAACGCCCAACTGCCCAGGTTTTACAGCTGGCGTCCGGATCCGGAAGCTCTAGCCATGGATGCCTTTCTTCAGCTTTGGCCCCCTCATCTCTGCTATGCGTTTCCCCCGTTCGCGATGATTCCGCGAGTCTTAGCCCGAGCAAAGCACTTCCAGTCGGAGGTCATTCTGATAGCTCTTCTTTGGAGGGCTCAAGCATGGTTTCCGGATCTTCTGGAGATGAGTTGCTCGACGCCGTTCCTTCTTCCACAGAAGTGGAACTTGTTGTTGGATCCTCTGCTCCTCCCGCATCCTCTGGTTCTGTCAGGTCAGCTCCGGCTGGTTGCGTGGCGAATTTCGGGGAATGCTGGAAAGTCCCTGGCTTATCTGGAGACGCTACACGATTTATCGGTGAGGCTTGGGCCCCCAACACGCACAAGCGTTATGCATCAGCTTGGAGACGATGGTGTGGTTGGTGTTCTGAACGGAACTTGGATCCCGCTTCAGCGGATGTTACTTTAGTAGTTAACTTTCTTGCTTCCATAGCATCTTCTGGGTCTGCTTATAGGACAGTTAATTATTTTCGCTCCGCTGTTTCTGTGGGCCACAATTTTGTTGACGGGAAGCCTGTTGGGGAGCATCCCTTGATTTCTAAATTACTTCGTGGCATTCCGCTGGTTAATCCGCCTTGTCCAAAGTATGTTGCTCTTTGGGATGTCTCCATTGTCTTACGTTTTATGGAGGCTTGGCCTCCCAACTCTTCCTTGTCTCGTAAGCAACTTTCAGCGAAGTTGACGATGCTCCTTTGTTTGGTGTCTTGTAAACGCGTTTCGGATGTGCGAGCGCTGGACCTCGCGGGGCGTTCGTTTTCTCCGGACGGGGTAACTTTTACAATCTCCAGGCGCACCAAATGTAACATGTCTTCTGTGACATATCCAGTTTCTATTCCTTACACGGATGCGTCCGTTTCTAGTCCTTACCCGTTCTGGATGGTAGGCGGCCTTAACACCGCCCTCTCTATGTTCTTTCCACCAGACTATTCCGGTGTGAAGATTACCCCCTCCACCGATCCAAGAAGTGAAGAAAACTGTTCTTTCACGTAATTATAAACTATTTCCTTCCTCCTTATTATGTATTGTCCTCCAGGTCCACTGTGCGAGTGTTTTGGTTATTAATTGTTGAGATTTTAAACGGCACAATTCCTTGGAATCCACATGTGGAGTTTGTGATAACTTCCAAAATCACATTGTGTTTGACGAATTACAAAAACACATCCCGGCGCAATTTTGGGCGCCCTGAATATGGTTTGTTAGTGAGAGTGAAGAGGGAACTCCCTTCTGTAACCCGACTAAAATAACAAATTGAATACCTTTCTCTTAAAATAGAGAAGGAAACTAATGATGAGCACTTAATTCGGTGGTGTGTTATAAAACAATTTGTGGTGGATAAAGGAATCCATTCATTTTTTCATATTCATGGTTATATGTTTGGTTGTTTCTTTGTTTTCATTCCACAGATTATAAAATCCTGGAAATACCAGGGTGATCCGGTAAAAAAACCGTGAGTCTTGTAACCCCCCTTTTTTCTTTTCTACTACACTGAGGTCAGGGTGCGCCTTAGCGTGCGTACACCGCCCAGTGTCGCAGTTTGGTCCTGATGAAAGCTCGGCTAAGTGGGCCACCATGAGCAGAAACATGTCGACCATTTGATGTACCAACAGGACTGTTTGACTCAAATTTAAAGTCAAGCCTGTCCACCAATCCTTTTTAACGTCGTGCCTGCTTCAACCTTTATTAAAATTGAGTTTAGGTTGGAACGTGCACCTTTTTACACTTTAATTCACTATCACTTTTTGCACTGCTTTTAAACTAGTAACCAGCTCCACTGCAGCTGCAGGTGTAGTAGCACACCGGGCACGCATTTGGCCTGCCCGGTGAACATAACCCAATGATGAAGCATGTCACCCAATAGACGGGTGAGTGAGGGTTTTATAAAAATCATTTTGATATTTTTTCCATTACACACCCATTGTTTTCTTGTGTCTCACTTTTTATTATCACTTTTTGAGTCACTCCTTGGTTGCTTACTTGATATCCAGCTTTTCTCCAGCATCCACAGTTATGTGTGGTCCAATGCATAAAGGCTTATGAGGTAAGTACTGCTCCTTTTCGACAAGATTTGTCTGGTCATTTGCGGATTGCTTTGCAAAAGCCTTTTAAGCCTGTGGCGCCGGCTACCCTGGCCCGTTGGGTACGTTGGCTTATGTCTGAGGCTGGAATTGATATCTCCATTTTCGGGGCTCATTCCGCTCGGGGTGCCATGGCCTCTAAGGCTTTTACTGCTGGTGTGAGTTTGACGGACATTATGAAGGCCACTGATTGGTCTTCCGATACTGTGTTTAAAACGTTTTATTTCAAACCCATTGTGGATATTGCTTCTGTTGTGGTGGCTCGGCTTTGAACAAGCATAATCTGAGCCTCTTGTCCTGCCATAGAATTAAAAATTTGCAAACATTCGTGACAAGAATTTTCAATTCTATTAAGGACACGGAGGCGAGGATTATCCCACCCAGATGTATTTTACTGCATGTAACATGTATTTTTTCTCATTGCTATGGCATTGTGATATGTTTCTTGCACTATTTCCCTACCCTTTGTATTTTACCTTCCATGGTACTGGGATGGTGTATTACGGCTCTGGTTTTCTTTTAGGTTCTGACCAGAAGTGAGGTCCTTCAGTTCTCTACTACCTTGGTTCCAGCCTTTCGGATTCTGGATCTGTGGACTTCTGCCTGCTCCAGTCTCCTGCTCCTTGGTTTCTTGGGATGTCTCCTGATGATCGTTCCCCTGTTGCCTTCGGATGTTTTCTCCAGGCTGTTCTTCGGTTCCACGTGAATTGCCTCTTTAACTGATTTATTTGTTTTACTGGACAAAGAAAGAGGAAGTCTTGCCCTCTATGGTTCTTTATATAAGGATATGCTCTCTATGGTTGCCTAAGTGCTCATGGGATTTGTAGTTTTTCGTTTCTTTACTGTGTTACTATTGGCTGCTGTTTGTAGTAAAGAAATCGAGAAAGCATAATCCTCTTCTCCGTGTCCTTAATAGAATTGAAAATTCTTGTCACGAATGTTTGCAAATTTTTAATTGTCCCAGTATGTAAAAATCTGGGGTTCTCCCATTGCTCGCACGCATATAGGGTCTTTAAGACTGACCTTTCTGGCTATATAGTTTTTGCACTAGCTAAATATTTTGGGACAGTTTGGCATAAGAGAAGATATTTTTTAGCCAGGGATGTATGCTAAATGTCACTCTTAACTTTATGACATCGTTAATAGCAGTATGTTTAATGGCTGGTTCCTATATTCCGAACATTGGTTTTACATGTTTTAATATTTTAAAATTCATTACCTGTTGTTTCACATGTAATGTTATTTGTATCTTTTATGGCATAAGTTGCCGAAATAAAGATTATGAAACGAAACGAATTAAAGCTTCTTCAGTAATCAAACAATAATAAATAAGACGTCCAAATATAATGTATAAAAATACACACGAAACTGAACGGAGAAATAAGCAAGTCATAAAAACAATACGGAAGCTGAAACTGTGACTAATTGTTTTTATTTCTTGGTCAGTACATGCTAAATATAGTTTCCAAATCCGGAGTCTCATGATTTTGATGCCTTTTATTTTTCTCATACACCTGTTTCTTGTTATTCTTAAAGGGTAGCGTGCGGTTCTTTAGGTACATTCTAACGAATATCACATTACAGCGAGTGCCTAAAGAACTTCCTTTTTAAAATTATTTGAAAAGATGTGTTTGGTGAACGAAGTTTTCAAATAATCCTAAAGGTTGCAGAAAGCTTTTCGTTAAAGACTGCTTTCGGGGGAGGGGGCGCTTGGGGGTCTTAAATCTAGTCGTCCAGGAGGAGGGTGGGGAAGGGGCAGCCGCCAGAGCTAATAGTTTCCTGGTACGTGCGCTTCTCGGCGCAGGGGCTCTGGCCTGTTCCTCACCTCCCCCGCAACAGGGCGGGGCTTCGCGCTGCTACGTGCGCCACTGCAGACAGTCCCATGGCAGCCAGGCACGGGCGCCTCGCGCCTACGTGACAAGCAGAAGGGGAGACACGGGGGAAGCTCGGAACGAAAGCTTGCCAAAACTAAGGCCCCGCCCCGACCAATCACAGGCGGGCACGGGACAATGCAGGCCCGCCCTCGGCTGCCTGTGTTCCGCGTGCTCGTGTTTTGAGTCGCTGCGGCTGTTAGGTGACGTCACAAAGTGTTGGAATGAGAACCGGGTTCAGTGGAGGGTTCCTAGACAATCAGCCTCAGAGCAGTAGCGGCCGGGAAAGGACATCACTGCCGTTCTACACAGTGTGCATCCAGCCTGACTGCGACCAGCGTCTACAACCTGCAGCGAGTACCACCCGAGTCCTGCAGATTATATCTTTTTCACACCTTACGTGCCCGGGTGCTAGAGCGTCAGACATGCTGCTCTTGGAATGCAATGCAGAGGTAAGCATCCATATCCTTTCAATTACTCGCTAGGGCAGATATACAATGGAAGGGCTCCAGGTGTGCATAATTGCGTTTAATTTCACTAATACAAACCAAGTGGTGGGAGCGTTGGAGGGGTGGTATGGACAGTCCTGCAGCCCCGATCTAAGAATGTTTTCAGTGCACTCTTCGGGCCATATGGGAGAGTTTTCTTTGCATAGTACCCATTAATTTGATCATGTTACATGCTAACAAGTAACAACGCTGCGTATGAGCATTCGAATATAACATGTAACACCTCTCGCCCAATTGATTTCCACGTGTGCTAGAAGGCCACATTTACTGTGGGTGGTCTGTTTTTAGAGGGTGGCACGCTAATCCACTGGAAGCATTTGGCGTTTTGGAAGGGTGCTCTGCAGGGGTCCCAAAAATGGCTGCAGGCAAGGTATGGTCCTTCCACGCGTCAGCGAGGTGCGTTCTTCAACACCTTTGTTATCCTGCTTCCCAATAGAAAGGGTTATGCGGCTTTGTCTGCGAGGCGTGTGGGGGCGCAGAAAGGTATCAAAGATCATTGTGTGGGGGTGGACTTGAAATGGCCGTTTTATACATTTGTAACCCGTGGAGTCACTGTCACCCGGCACGGCGCGCTGCATTAACTAACGGTGATGAAGCAAGTGCTCCGTGCCGGAGAGCAGTGCGCCCGGGGTCAGGGCAGGGTGTGCTGTCTGCGCGTGTTGTCTGACCGCCTTCTCTCTCTCTCTCTCTCCTCAGTTCGACAGCCCCTGCAGCCTGATGGAGACGGGCAGCGCCGTCAACTCTGCCGGGGATGGCCTGGGCCAGTCCCCCGTGCACCTGGCCGCCTGCGGGGGGCAGGCCTTCTTCTTGCTCTGGCAGCTGCAGACGGGCGTCGACCTTAACCAGCAGGTGGGTGTCCTTACCACCCTGATGGGCAGAGGGAGTCCCATGTTTGTACAATACCATGCAGCGGCCTGGGCAGCTGAGCCATTCCGGGGATTGTATTTAATGTAGATCTCACCTGGCAAAATAATCGATTCTATATCTATACGGAACGAGTTCATTAACTGTGAAGTACTCATTCGCATGCAGCAATTACTCATCTCCGATAGTCTGTTTATTCTCTTTTTTAAAGGGTGCTTTCGGGACAGCACTTTTAAAATAAAAAAACACAAAGACGCGCCGGTACACAGTTTCAGTGTAAAATCCTTGGGCTGTTATCGAAGTATTCGATGTTTGTGGCTGCACAATGTTGGACTTTGCACATACGATACACACTGTTGTCTGACAGACAGGCATGTGGATTTATTTAAAATGGTAAACATGGATAGCACTGAAAGAATTAGAACAAATAAAAACAAAGAGATGATACTGATTGGGGAAGAAAGAGACGAGCCATCCGCCAATACAAGGCCCAATTGTATTCTCCAACTATAAACAATCTTAATTGATTCGATTTTAAGGCCAGTCACCCAAATATACCCCACGCCATGGCGACCAAGAACCCTTGTGTTTTGCGCGCGAGTTCCTAATAGACACAAATGAAAACCTTTAAAGGGTATAAATAATGAATTGGCTCTTCTTGCCACAATTGGTATCTTTGATATCTATCTTAGCACAGAGACCCCAGATTTGAATGTGCATGACACTGTAGCAGTATTCCATCTAGCTGACGTTTGTAGCAAACGTGCATCTCATGTGTCACCTATTCTGCAGACAGAACGGAGAGTTCAGCGTGCATGCAGGTCTGTTCCTCTGGCCCTTACATAAGCCCTGTGAGCGAAAAGGGATGAACACACTCGTAGGTAACTGATTTTAGGACCATCCTGTATCATATTCTGATTGTCCTTCAGCTTCCTATCTCATGGCGCAACAGGAAACTGCTGCTTGTACTGTCGCACATCCTTTGTCACAAGCATTGACAAAGACAGTAGGTCTGGCTTGTATTGTGAGTACTGTGCACAATACGAAAGAAATCTTGATGCAATGTAAAAACAATACAAAATGATTGCTTTCTGTATAAAATGCACCTTAGATATTGATCTAATGTTATGATTAAATACCCCTTTGGGATTTTAAAGCAGACCATGCCTCATGCATTGTAAGAAAGCTCTCCAGAAGAAGCTGGTGTATGCATCAAACACCCAGTAGCATGAAGTGAGGGTGAAAAAGGGCCCACGTTAGACCAGTCTCCACTCTGTATATTTTGAATAACTGGTAGCTGACATGTCAAGCCAGACCCAAAAAGCAGGTCCATGAAAAATGTCTTCTTGGTGTGTTTGCGAGTAAGGTGCGCTAATAATTCACCCCGTAGCTCCCAGTTTAATAATATCGCCTGTTACAGACCGAGGCGTTGTTTATACTCCGCACAGCACTGACCTTATTTGATGGTGGCTCCTTGAGCTTTGTCTGCGTCAAGTACGCCAATACTCAAACAGAGTGAAATGTGTATGTGATTGTTGAACATTTGTGAGAGGCCTGAGACTCGATTGTGTGTTTTGATGCACATTAGAGATTTAGACAGTGCTTTTTGTTGTCTTAACCATCAGATGCCAGTCTTGTCTAAGGCACTTCAAGTGACGTTATTTTCTCTTTTGGGTAGGAAATAAAAATCTGTATTTTATATTTTTCACAGGATTGTTTCGGAGAGGCACCAATTCACAAAGCTGCAAAATCTGGGAGCCTGCAGTGTCTCAGTCTGCTGGTCGCGGGTGAGGCCCGAGTTGAGTAAGTACATCTAAAGCACTCAATTGTGCACTAGCAGCAGTTGAGGCCAAACCTCACATTTTATTTGCCTCAGTTTTTTTGTTTTGTTGTGACACTTGATTCTTTGGCTGCCTGCAGTCCTTGCCTGCAACATGGCCTCATCTTAAAATAAAAAGGACCAAATAAGGGGGCGAGCGTAGGAGGCCGTGCACCAAAATACATTTTCTGCATTTGCTAAGTGTGGAATCAAATGAAGAGGAGTCAAGTTATGATGCAAGTCACTAGCAAGTGGGCCCCTCCCGAAAATGGCGAAACGGTGAAAAACGCCTCTCATTAGATAAAGGTGTGGCTGGTGGACATTTGATCCGTCTTCCACCCTCTGTGAATATACCGAGGCACGACTTTGGTTTAAGGAAGTCAGTGCAGTGGCTAGGAAATACTAGCATTTCACAGTAGATTCCTGAGTTTTTACCATGCCTTTTTGGGTGCCCTGTAACGAGAGGACTACTTTGTGTAACCGCAGGGCTCACTGCAACTTGTGAGCCACTTGATTCAAGGGCATCTGGCCTGTTTTGGTGAAAACCAATGTATTAACATCTCCACCCCGATGAACACACTGCCGCACACAAGCATGGTTTTTCCGACCACATCTGGCCCCTCTGACCCGACCCAGAGCTGCTTCCTCTCCCATAGTGGCCTTGCCTTGTTGCTGTGGCAGCAAGCTGGGTGCGTTCTGGACAGTGGCCTTCTGTGGCGGATTACTCACACAGGAAATGCTGACCTAAGGCACAGCCCAATTTAAACGGGCTTGTCCTCAAAGGAGACCGAAAAACACGTATAACACAATCTCTCTTTGATTTAGACTGCCCACAAAATTCCTGCAACTTTCACGTTTACAGAACTATAGCAGCTTGAGTCTCCTGAGTGGACCATTGAGAAGCCGTGTGTAGATTTGCTTGGGAAGTTGTTTTTGCTTGTTCCGTCTTAAAAATTCACCAACGTAGATTTTTAAATCACTTTAAAAAATATATGTTATTACAACGGCAAGCACTGCAATGGAAATGATAAACTGTCAAGTTAATTAACTAATGTGTTGTGAAATGTGAAAACAAAAATTAGCTCCCTTTTTGTTGTATTAATGGGTGTAATTTTGATCATTTTACTTTTTGTAGATCGCAATGTAAGATCGAATTCTCTAATAAAACCTTAAATTTGAGATGTCAGCTTATTTCCAAAGTTTTCTCCACACAGTCGTTGATTACTTGCAAAAAATTGGTATGCAATACACATGGCCTTACTTCGACGGTGTACTGGAGTAAAATGCCCCTTTATCTTGCATTTTTTAACAGTATTTTGGCACTGATATGGGAAACTGAGGATTTAACTATGTGTAGTTAAAATTCTGTTTTCATGCATTAGACACCAGAGTGGACGGGGAAAAGTGCAGTGTCACTGGTCAAAGTGCCTTTCTGCTTTCAAAGCATCCTAGAAGCCCACAGTTTACTTTCACTTGTGTGCTGACAAGGGACTTCCAGGAATACGCCTGTGAGTCACGCCTGGGTGTGTGCATGAGAGAGACTGATGGGCGCATACACTGCATTTTCTCAGAATTCTCTCTAAAACTACAGCACACCTACTTTTATTGTACGTGTACCCTAGGAAAGAAGACATATCTGGAGAGATAATATCACACCAGCTGTTAAACGTGATACTTTTATTAGAATGATGCAGGCGTATCTTTAATATCCTGGGTTACGTGGGAGCTAGCTTGTAATAAGACAGACCCAGTGGCTTTCCGCCATGTTCTTCCTAAGTCTGATGGACACTACCTTTTCTGTTTCAGCATCTGCAACAACAACGGAGAGACTGCAGAGGAGCTGGCCTATTCGTGCGGGTTTTTGGAGTGTGCCAGGTTCCTTGCCTCTGTGAAGCACACACAGAACATGAAGCTGCAGTTACATTCATCTGCTGGCAGTGACGCAATGAGAGAACCAATGGCTGCACAGAAGCGCTCCTGCAGCAGTGATGCAGCGACAGACGAAAAGAGGATGCGATTCGAAGGTATGTACCTGTCTCCTGGGGTTTTGTCTTTATCTGAAATCAGGGAAATTCCAAAGTAGGGGATCACATTTAAGGTCGTTTTTAGGGCTGTGTAGTGCCAAATGGTGCCATTTTTATGCCAGTGCACATAAACAGTTGCAAGAATATGAATTGCAATCGGTAAATTATGAAAGCGTTAAACTTTCACACAGTTCCCATGGATGCTCCTGAAAACCTGTGACTGCAGGAAAAGTTGCTGTGAATTCGAACTTATGAAAACTTGAAGGGTCCCTTGCATGCATAAGGGTACACAGTTCCACATGGGGCGCACAGAACATTATTTTTCATTTTTTTCCTCCGCAAGGTATGTATTTGTCCCCTGTAGAAACCCTTTCACCAAACCCCCAACAAACGTGGGGGTGTTAGTCCAACGCTTATCCTGGAAGGGGATTTACTTCTGGTCTTTGAAAGGAGTGAACATCAAACTATTTCCACTGTGGAAATGTGTCCAAAAAAGTTCGATTACCTAGAGAAACTGGAGTTTCTGGGTGATCCCAGATTTCCAAGGCATCCCCGCCCTTGAACACACACTATAGACACAAAGGATTTACCTATGCAGAACATTATACTGCCACGGTGTAATATTACATAGGTAAATGGAGTAAAAAGTGCAAATTCACCGTTTGTGAATTTTTTGCACTTTTAAATAAATTAAATTGTCTGTTCCATTTGAGCTTGCGCACGCAATTGGTGCTGTAGACCAGGTCTGTTTCGTTTAATATTACACCTCTTGCGGGGAAGCGGACGGAGAGGTTGGTTGGTGGCATGGATGATGGTACCAGTGTGTCAATAGTTGTGCCCAACTTCCCTTTCCAAATGGCGGGATACAATATGTACATGCTCTGTAACTATAATGTTTAAACGCCGTCTATCAACAAGGGTGAGTTAGCAGTGTAGAACTGTAATGAAACATTTTAAATAGCTTTTCCCCGAAATATAGTCTGGAACGGGATGAGGCACTTTTCATGGATGTAATCGTCTTGTCCTTGCCAACAGGTTTGCAATTCTAGATGAGAAAATTGGAGCGTCGAACCGGGGCGTACCAAGACTTCTGCCACAAGGACAAGCCGAATATTGCAGCAGTGCAAAGACAGCTCCAGCTTACATTAAGCTGTTATTCCCCTTCTGGAAAGGAGAACATTGGACACTACCTTTTTGTAAAAGGTGTTATTTTCAAAATCTAGCAGCAGTAAAGCTGTTGTATTTATTTATGTTTGTTTTTTTTACATTATTTTTTATAATAAACAGTAAAGCATGTTTGGGTCTTCTCGGCATTCAGGTGGATTGGAAAGTTTGGTATAGGATCTGAATTGGCGACCTCAGTTTCCCTCCTGCAACTTCTTGCTGTGCTTAAATACTTAAGGCCCGTCTTATGTGAAGGTGTAAATCACCCCTGAGTCTCTTTACTGATGCAATGCTACGTGCAAGAAAGGGCACTGCACTGGCATTTCCGAGCCATCCCAGAGCCGCAGATTGTCGTGGTGTTGGGAGTAGCACGAAGCACTCTGAAAGGACTGCACCCTGGCAGATGCGCGCTGGAAGTCTGAACGGACAGATATCGACCACGAGCGACTTGTTAGCATGCTAAATTATTGTGAATCTAAAAAAAGATATTTTGTTTTAAAGGATTATGTATGCAGTATTTTCACGTCAAATCCCTGTCATGCGATGGCTTTTTTTAAGGAGCCTTTGTGGCACAAATACATCTCTACAGATCACAGTGTACTGGGAGCAGGCTCTGGTCACATTACAGCACAGCACAGAACTAACTGCCTATTGCGTGCAACAGAGTATGTGGGTTTGCACGTTCTAACCTCTCTGTGGTGAGTGGGTGGGTGGGTGAGTGAGTCATGCACGGAAGAACAGCAGCTGTGCTCCTCCCAGCTGCTTGTGAAGGGAACTGTGTGCTTGCAGACGCAGGAGGTCAGCTGGACCAAAAATAACTGGCTGGTTAACTCTCCCAGCGTGCGTGCATGCACGAGAGAGCGTGCACCTTGTTTACACTCGCAGACTCGAAATAAATAGGAAACGGTATGAGCATTAAGAAGGAGGTGTTAGAGTTTTATTACTTTTGTACAGTGTTTGAGTACAAAACGTGTCTGAAATACGGTGCTGCCGCCACGTTCACGTCTTTCCAAGGTGCAGTTAATATGAATTAAATCACTTTTGGTACTTGAGGTAGGCAGAGGTTATAGTACGCATCTTGACTCCAGAAGTCAGGTCCTTTCCAACCACACCAACCCTAAAGAGGTTAAAAAAAAGATAGTTATATCACTATAAATGTTAAAATATTGTATTGTGGTAGTTTATTCTTTGCCCAATATGTGAACATGCATGTTTTCTCTTTAAGCCCCCCTTTTCGCTCCCCTCCCCCAAATAAAGCCTTCTCCAGATCACGGAAGTCCAACTTTGGTGCAAGACGGCCAGATCCATTCCAGATTTTTAGGATACCAATTTAAAAGAAATGTACCGGCAATGAATGTAAACAGAACCACTTGCAGGCTGTGGTAACCCCCAAGACCTCTGGTGGGCACCCGTGCTTGAGATGTGGTGCTAGGGTTTGGCCTGGGCGTAGGCTAGGATACTACGCCACATCTCACTGTTGTAGCTCAACAAGACAAACTGGTCTGGGATTTCTGGTGTACCCGCACAGAGGGAACCTTGCCTGGCATTTGGGGCTCAACCCTTCCTTTTGGAAGACTGATACAGATGGCTGACCCTTGTCAGTAACGGAACGGACGAGCTAAACAAGCATTGGCAATCGATATGGCTTTAAAAGGACGTTGTAGGGTAATATAGAACATTAGAAGTAAATAGCATGAAAATGAATATGTATTTGTGTGGGAGCAAAGAATTGTATTGTAATACTGGTGTAGATTAACAGTCAGGTGACAGTTGCAGTGTTCAGTCAGACCTACAAATCCACCTAGGGCAATGACTGCCCTCCTCCCATCTTTACTGCTGCACAGAAATACAACAAAGTATCTAACACACTTTAGTAGCATTTCAATGTGCGTGTCCCTGAAACGTCAAGCTCAGGCAACTGGATAAATAAAAAAAAAGGATCAGAGTTGTGTGGCGGGCGGGCACTTTTTTTGAGGAAGTACACAACTTTTGCCCAATCAAAACATGTGCTCCTGACTCCCAACAACTGAGCGGAGTCAAAGCCCCTCTCTGGTATGCTCACATAACTGTATGGCCACAGCTGTGCTATTAATAAGCCAGACAGGGCTTTAAGTGGGGGTGCGGGCCTGTGGGAGTCTGAGCCCGCCAGTTTTTTTGGGGGGTCCTAGAAAGGGGGCTCTAGGGGGCTCCATTTTCGGGTCTCAAAGGTAGTGCAACCAGACGTTTTGGTTTTTGTTTGGTGTCACTAGTGTGGGTAACATGTCTTGATAGTTAAATACTGCCAATTTAGTTTTTGATTATTGAAAGGTTACCTTGCCCATAGGATAACATTGAGAATGCTGTGTAACATGTTTACCTGCATAGCTTCCCATAACGGCAAGATAGACGCCTGGTATCCCTGAACTCAGAATTTAATAACACATCCTTTAGTGAAGATGATTTTTAAATTTTAAGTTTGGAAATAGCACTTTTAGAAAGTGGCTATTTTCCTGTTCAACCTTACTGTGTGCCTTTGCCTGGTTGTGTATTGACTGTCTGGTTTGAGAGTGACAGGGGCTGGGGGCGTCTCCAGGAGGCTGGCTGAGTCAGCACAAGGCTGAATAGACCCATCTGCATGTAGAGTGGTGGTAGGAGTAGCACCTGGGTCTCAATATGGCTTATACTAAATAAATATACTTTTTTGCCTATTTTATGATCCTTTCCTGGATGCGACTTCATGATTTTCTTAAGCACACATTGCTAGTTATCTTGATTTAGGCCACGCCCCTACTCGGATAGGCCACACCCCTTTAAGACATTTGCCGCGCCCTTTTTAGAGCACCACCATTTTTTCCCCCACTTAAAGCCCTGAAGCCAGACCATAACAATTACTAATCACTGATACAAAATTCAGGCATTTCAGCCATCACCCTTCGTGGTGGTCACTCCTACTGATCGCACTGGACTGCTTCTGTGCGCCACTTGATTATGTTTGCTAATTACTAGTACTAGGAAGTTTCTTTCATAGGGTGGGTAGAGATCATTAAGCCTAAAAATAAGGCATTGGGCGTCTTCTGTTAGATTACTTCCCAGGGCCATTTTTAGTGTCTTGTTAATTGCACATAGTCTATATACACACGCGAGTGATATGGAAATACGCTATTTCTATTGGGCTGCAGTTTATCAAAAAACAGACCCCCCCATTCCGAAACCTCAACCAGGGGTAATATTTATTTCTCACTTAATGCTGTTGACTATTTGGATGTAGCTTTTCGTCTCCCATCAAGTGCTAGCATTGAAGTGCACGAGGGATTAGTTACATCGACAGCCGTCTCTGTCCGATCCAGTTAGCGCCCTCCCCTCCTATGTGCCACGCTCTAATGTACAAATGCTTCTTCTTGCCGTAGCACATCAACAAAGACCTAGTTGGTTTGCCAAACTTTGCTTTAAGACCAAAGGCGAGGATGGTTGGGCTACCCAGTGGATGCCGTTCCAAGTGAAAGGCTATTCAGCGGAATGGCAACGGTAAAGTGAACACCAGTTTACTTAAAATCTTCCTTTTCATGGTGTAATGTGTTATCTGGTCCCAAGGCCACAGCAGAGAATATGACTTGAAATTTACAAATGCCTTTTGATCGTTTATTTTTTTTATATGTACCTTATTTTCTCTCAAACAACTATGTCGCCTAAATATTGGTTAGACACTTTTCCATGCCCGTCTGTAAAACAATTTGTAATCCAGTTGCATCCCATTTCTTGGTTTATGCCTTAAACCTACCTTTTCCAGAATCGTCTGAAGATCTTCTGCTCCTGTGTAATGTGGGTCTAGAATTAGAAACTTGATCTGCCCCGTTACTTCATTCCATGCTACTCCCAAGATTGTGTGTGCCAAAACTCCTCCCCCTGGATGGCGAAAAAAACAGTTATTGTTGTGTCAGGGTTCCCGAACATGCAGTAATCATTTTCTATATTTGCCCTTTTTAAAATGTCTTTTTATGAACAGTTCCGAGGTACTTCGTAATCATACATCGCAATACAGTAAATAAAAAAGGCATAATTCACCACACAGTATTCCCCAATAGTGTACCTTTTCTAGTAGAATACAACAAATTAAACCAAAGTCCCAATTACATCTCTCCATCACCTCCGCTCAAGTGCATATAACCACGCAGGACTGTTGGTAGCATCTAGAGAGCAGCTCTTGCTTGGTCCATCTCACTCTCTCCTCAACCAAAGATGGACCCTGCCCACGACCTAAATGGCTCCATGGATTTTAATCAAACAATGTTAGAGCCCTTAGCCAATGAGGACTTCTCACCTCAATATAGTCACATTCTATGTACTGCACACCATGTAGCCAGATTAACCTCATTGATAAGTGTGGACAGGCGTTTCACCGCCCTCCTATCCAAAAGCATGTAACACCACACCTGCTAATGTTTTCAAAACTGGACAGGAAGACCATATGTGCTTTGGGGAGCCTTCCTCCCCACAGCCCCTCCAGCACCTACCTAATGGAAATGTGTTATATAGAACTTTGTTGGTAAATACCACCCAGTCATAAATTCTACTAATAACCCCCTCTCTTATTAACCCTATCCTATTTCTCTTCCAAGACACAATTCCCACAGACTCTCTGCCTTATCTGTGGGGAGCAAGGATATTGGTCATCCCAAAACAAGGTACTGCACCGCAACTTCCATCATCCTGTAGGCCGATCACTGAATACTGCTAAAGTGAAACTTCTTGCCAAAATGCTTGCAAATCGACTAGTTAAAATCATCTCGTAACTGGTTCACAAAGACCAGAGCGACTCCACACCGGAACACGAAACCAAGCATAGCCTCAAACGCTGGAGGGACGGCATGGAAAAATCAACAAGAAGTGGGTGGTGCGGTGGAATGGAGCAACGTAGGAGCCTGAAAGGGCAAAAACATGAGCAGTTTATGCCAATCTACTATAATCACAATAAATGACCCATTTTTGAGTTTTCACACGCGAGTCTTCTACTCACAAAACAAAGGTGTATTCCTCTAGTACTGAACAGAAATCTTGTTTGCACTGACAAGTCAATAGTCTAAGGCATGCGAACGCTGGAAGTGGTGGTTCCTGGGAACCTTTTAATACAATGCACAATACAAAAACGCTTTACCAGGATCAGTTAATTATTGACAATACTGCGTGGCTGCAGATGAAGTTACACATGTGTTTAGCATTCCTTTCTGACAGCGCTATACCCGTGGAATGCTGCTAGAAGCACTCAGGAACTTGCCTTTTACCGTAACAGGAGCGAGGTTCACATCTCCTGTTTAACAAAGGGGTGGCGATGGCAGTGGCAAACTTTAAGGGCCAGTGACGTGAATTAGAAATTGGAAAGCTGATTTGAACTTTCAAATCAGTCAATCTATGCGCAGCAAACAAAGCAGGGAAACAACTGGCATCCTACCTAAAGGCAAAACAGAGGCAGCACACGATAGCAGCGATAACAGATCAAACAAACAAGTCCCAAACAACGAACAAAGGAATACTGGAAGTCTTCAGACAATTCTATCAAGAGCTATATGCCGAGGACAAAAACCTGAGCAAAGATGCAGGACTAACTCTGCTTAATGACACCAACCTGCCAAAACTCAAGGAGGAGGAGAGGGAGTCGCTTGAAGCCGGCATAACTGAAAAAGAGATTGAAACAGCCATAAGCCAACTAAAACAGAACAAAGCGCCAGGACCAGATGGATACTCCGCAATGTTCTACAAAACCTTCGGCGAACACATCAGAATGCTAATGGCACAAACGTACTCGACATGCATCCAGAACAGGAAAATGACGGAGTCCATGAGCGAGGCCAACATCACCATAATCCCCAAAGAGGGGAAAGACCCACAATTCCCCCAGAACTACAGACCAATCTCGCTAATAAATGTCGACTGCAAAATCTACGCAAAGGTCCTGGCCAATAGACTAAACAGAGTCTTGCCAGATATCATCCACACCTCGCAAGTGGGATACATCAAAAACAGGCTATCGCAGGACAACACAAGGCTACTGTGCCATCTGATCAACCACACAGCAAGGAGTAATGAACAAGCAGTCATGATAGCGCTAGATGCGGAAAAAGCCTTTGACAGAGTCTCGTGGCCCTTCCTGAGGAACTGCATGGGGCGCTTCGGACTGGGGGAAAAATACACGGCAATGGTTATGGCCCTCTACAACAAACCAAAAGCAAAAATAGTGGTAAACAGAAGCGCATCCGAAACGCTCACGCTAGGAAGAGGCACCAGACAAGGATGCCCCCTCTCCCCCGGCCTTTTCCTGCTGGCTCTAGAACCCCTTCTGGCCAGAATAAGAGACAACACAGGTATAACAGGCGTCAAGATCAAAGAGAAGACAGTCAAACTAGCGGCGTATGCAGATGACATCCTAATCACAACAGCGAACCCCTCTTCGTCCATAAAAGCGCTCATGGTAACAATAGGAGAGTACGCGGGAGCCTCAGGCTACAAACTCAACAAGGACAAATCGGAATGCAAGCCAATGAATGTCCACACCACAAGAGAGGTCCTAGGAGATTCCGGACTGGCATGGCAGACGAAACCACTAAAATACCTAGGGCTGCACTTTGGAAGGGATCTCACATCAACGCTCCAACACAACGAGGACCTCACACTGAAAAAAATAAAAGAAAGGCTAGAACTGTGGTCGCCAAAATACATAAGCTGGTGGGGAAGAATAGAAACAATCAAAATGATGATAACCCCAGCGATAAACTACACGCTAACAATGCTACCACTCCCAATGACAGAAGCCTTCCACAAAAAATTAGACCAACTCGTAAACATCTTCCTATGGAAAAACAAAAAACCCAGAATAAGCCTACAAAAACTAAGACTGACAAAGGACCTTGGAGGCCTCAATCTGGCAAACTTCAAAACATACCAAACGGCATGCCTGGCGAGACAGGGTATTGCCTGGATAGACGATACACAAACATACAAACCAGTCTGGCTAGAGGTTGAGAAAGACATCCTGGGAGGGCTCAAGCCAATAGCCCTTCTAACAGCAAACAGACACCCCCAAAAGACAAACGCCATACTGAAGCACACGAGGGAAGCGCTGATGAAAATAGACAGACGCATGGCGCAGAAGCTGAGAGGCACAACATGGGAGTCTATCTGGTTCAACACAAAAATAACTTATCATGGAGCGACAATGCAAAACGACACATGGATCGAGAAAGGTATCAGCCTCCCCAACCAGACGGAAACAAAGCAAGGACCGCTGACGTTCCAGAACCTACACCTCCCAAACCAAGAGCTCTAAAACTTCCTCAAGATCAAGACAGCCATAACGAAAGCGAACTTACACAAAGGGGAGCCAAGCATCATCAAGTACCTGCAAGTCCTCAACTCAGCAGGTCACCAAACTGCAAAGATCTACAAGCTCCTGAGCCCCTTCACACTGGCGCAGAACAAGAAAGCCACCAACGCATGGGAGACGACCCTGGGCAGGCAACTAAATGAAATAGAACGGGCAAAAATGTGGAGCTCGGCGACAACGAACAAAATCACCCCACAACTAGCGCAAACAAAGTATTGGCTACTCCACAGGGCCTACTGGACACCATCCAAGCTCCACAAGGTCGGCATCGCCGAATCGGGCAACTGTTGGACCTGCCAGAAAGAAGAGGGCACCCTCGAACACCTCATCTTCACATGTGTGAAAGTCAAGAGGTTCTGGACACAGATAAACACCTTTATAAATGATATGCTCAAAGCCGACCTAACAATCAGCTTCGTAAGCCTGGCGACAGAACACCTGACCGCGAACCTAAAAAGTAGAGAAGAGAGAGAACTACTGGACCTACTCCTCACAGCAGCCCTTAAAATAATCCTGACTAACTGGAAGAACACAGCCAAAGCAAACTTTAAAACATGGATTAATTGGGTCACCTTCCTGAGAGGGGCAGACAACATCACTGGCAACTTCTCGAAAGAACATAACGCCAAACTACACATGTGGGGCCCACTCGACGACCACCTGAGGAAAGCCCAGTAAAGGACAACGATCCCCCTCTCTCCTTCCCTCTTTCTCTCCCTCCTCGTAACTGAGGGAAAACAAACGAAAAAAAGCGCGCATCCACAAATGGACTGTAGATATAAAAAACCGCTAATGTACGCTCCACCTGTATATATATATATTTTTGTATGTTTCTGTGTATTCGTGCTGATGCCAATAAAAGCCTTTTTAAATTAAAAAAAAAAAAAAAAAAAAAGAAATTGGAAAGCTGACAGCAAATGATGTCAGGGACATTTGAAGGATTTCGGGGGCCCTGGCTCAAACGTAAAAAACAAGTTACTTGTATGTGCACTGTGGTTCTCCAGCATTGAGATCTTTCATAGATTAGCATGCTTGAATCTTCATCGTCGTCATGGGAGTCCCACAGTACTTAATTAAGCAGTACTATTAGAAGTACATTAGAAAGCATTGAGAAAGATAGTAAATTTGTAAACCAATCTACATCATTAGAATAGACCCAAACTTCAACCAATCAGAGACAAGCATCAGACCCCATCTCCCCTGCAGAGCCACCATATCTCAGATTGTGAGCCCAAGTGTGACTAAGAGAATAGTCTTATAAGGCATAATGTGGCTAGCCTAAAACGGGGGGGTAGACGGGCCGCATGTGAATCTATGAAAGATCTCCATACTGGACAACCACAGTGTACAGGTAAGTAACTTGTTTTTTCTCCAGTATTGAATCTTTCATATATTCACATGCTTGAATAAGAATAGCTAGCAGTACGAAAGTTCAAATTAAAGCGCTTAGGAGAAGACACTGCTTAACGACACACATATTTTTAAGGAAAAAACAAGTTATGTAAACAACGTTTTCACAATATAGATTTATTATTGAAAAGATATGCATTTATCAGTTGCACTCCTGCCCCTCTCCTTTCGGATTCCAAAAGCAGGCACTGGCACCAGGAGATTTCAAGTCAATTATTTTAATTTACGGCAAAACCAACAAGAGACGACACGTTTCAGTGGTAGCTTCCACCATGTTCACATAATGCGACTGCCATTTCCTTTTAACTTAAATACTCCAGTGCTCACCTGTGCTTCATGTGAACACTGTAGAAATACTCTTAGCAGTGATCAAATAAAGTGCAGTGTGCTAAATTAAAGTCCATTACATTTCTTGAATAAATAAAAGCATGTCCCACCTAGCAATGTATTGCATCATGATTCAAATAGAATGACCATTACAAAAATGGAACGCATGCACTGATAAATTACGGCATTCAGATTAAATAAACAAGTTATCGATCATGCTCGTAGCAGTGCCTATGCGTGGCCTGGGTTAGAGCAATCCTTTCAAAATTCATTGCGCGTGCCATAATACAAGATCATTCTGCCCGAGTGGTCACCTCAGTTTCAAAATGAAACAAGCATTGGCATAGCCAATAGGTCTTGCCTGTGGGACCTTATGAGTGTTTAGCCATGCAACAGTTGATGTTGTCGCACCAAGGATATTGTGCTGCATTACTAAATACTTATAAGGTCCCAAAGGCAAGACCTATTGGCTATGCCAATGCTTGTTGTAAATTTGCCCCTATGTTCTGTAATGATACTAAAATTGGGTGCATAGCTCCTCTCGAATCTCCTTACGTTTCTAGTCACTTTACACAGTTTGAAGCAAAGCCACTACTGCTGAAAAGTCTCCAGGACTGATGTAGACTTGGGTGGTCATTTAAAGTGAACTCGCAAGATCACTAACTTGAATTGTTGGCACAGGGGCATTGCCACAGCTGGTATAGGCGGCGATGTTGAGCAGGTGAGCGGGCCTAGCTGTGCATTACCCTGCTGTGGCAAGACATTTTATGCTATTGTCTTGGTGTGCGTGGGTTCAGTTGCAATGTGGCAGGGGCTGTGGTACAAAGCAGGGGGATCATGTATTAGCGTCCAGTGTTTTGCATAACCTCGTCGCCAATGTAATGTGCTATGTCGGTGCAAGGGTTACCCTTTTGTAGGAGAGACTTCATCCAAGTGCCTGAAAGGGAGAGGCACTTATATTTTTGTGTATGCATTAGGAAGGCGAGTCGTGGTATTTAGATGATTTTTGAAAGAACACCGGATGCAAAATACACCCGGTGCATGGAGTTACTGCCAGAGAAGAGCTCATGTTCAGCCTCTGCCCCCAAAATGTTTTGGTAACTTTACACCGTGTTATCCAATAAATCACAACTACAGCGTTCTCTCACGTGATGAATCCTGCTCCACCAGACAACTGAACTGGATCAAGACTCCTCTGCAATGCTCGGGATGCCAGGCCGTGGTGGGAGAGTTCACATGCCTAAGAGAACAGCTGTAGGCAAGGCATGCGCTGAACCCCCAAGCTCGGATAATACCAGCTGGGCGCCCCGCCCCCTCCACATTTTACACATTGTTTGTGCATACATTGTCACAAGATCCCTTTCTCTCTACAGAAGCGATGTGCCCAGCAAGAGAGATTTCCCACAGATCTTGACTAAGTGATGCTGCCATCAAAGCACATTTCAAAGAGCGGGAATGATCAACGCGCCAATTCTACTGCAAGTGTCGCTTACGTTAAAGCGCGTGGACAACAAACACTTCCTGCAGGAGCTAAGGGCATAAATTGCGCTGAGCGTCTTCACGTTGCAGAGTGACGCGGGCATTGAAGCGAGGCGTGCGTGGTAAGGGAGGGCCTTCACACGCATAATAAAAGAAGGCAAGTGGCAGCTGTGCACAATGGCAGCTGTGCACATCACACGTGCGCGTGATAGTAAGCTGGTCGCCGGGAAAGTAGCACTTTTCAAAGCAGCTACTAAATGTCTCGGCCAGACCAGTGCATGCACGGGATTACGCAGAGACCTAAAATGCTCTGTTTTTTACCAAGTGCCACTGATATGGATAAAATCTTTTTGTCACAATTGCGAATTCTTAACACAAATTTAGCCCCATTGGTATACACTGCAACCTCTGTTTCTTTTACTGCCATGCCTGTGATCAATAAGGGGTTGCATAAGCTGGATTCCAGACCAGTGTCTAGGCTATTTGATCTAAAGATGACGTCTGTTAGTGAGACTTTTTTTTTTTTACAGATTTCTGCCCTGCCTAGAAGTAACTCTCTTGAGTGATAAACTGGAAAAAAATTGGGCTCACTGTGATAACTGAACTAAAATTAAAAATCTACACCTCTGGAGTTTGTGGCCTATATCATTACCTGTGGCAAAAAGAAGCTGGGAACCAATCAGTAATAAATATCTTACACAGTTACAGGTGTACATACAGTTCTTCGTCCGAATTCAGACCATTCGGCAATTTGCTTTTCAACATTATAATGTAGCGAGACTTCAGTCTCCGCAGTTTCTGTTCCCTATTGCCACCCCTCAAGTTCTTCGGGATCGAATCTATGACATAATAGACTTGATCAGCTATTCTGCCCCCATGTTCTTCGTGTATGTGGCGGGCTACTGGATAGCTTTTGTCCTCTCTAGCTACGGCATGAACATTTTATAGGATGCTTACATGTACCATATGTATGGTACTGCCTACATTTACCTTAGGGCATGAGCACTGTAAGATATACACCCCATATTCACTCCTACAATTATAAGAGTGACAAATCTTAAACAGGTTATTGTACAATGGACTTGATAATTCCCTCATATTCTGACCTATTGTGCATGCCTTACACCTGTGGCATTTCTTGGACCCTATGTTTGCGGTGAGCCATGTCTCAGGCTTAAATCAAAATAGCTAGCAGTATTAAAGTTCAAATTAAAGTGCTTATGTGAAGACACTGCTTAACAAAACCCATTTTTAAGGAAAAAACAAGTTATGTAAACAACCTTTTCACCATATAGAATTTATATTGAAGAAAAAAAAAATATATATATATATATCTCTCACAATCTCTGCGAACAAGCATCAGAGGTATAGAGAAAAAATATATAGCAGAAAGCTGTACCTTGTAGAAACAGATGGCTGAGGACTGCCTGTCCTACTGCAGTATCATTCCTCCACGTCAAGTCCAAGCCGTTGTGCTTGGTGAATGTATGCACATTCAACCATGTTGCTGCCCTGCAGATATCTGGAAGCGATACACCGGCAAACGGCTGTACAAGTTGTCAATTTTCTTGTGGAGTGTGCTGCAACCTTTCTGGAAAGCGGTCTTCCAGCCTTTTCGTGGCAAAACGCAATAGCTGACGATATACATCAAGCAATACAGCTCCTTGAGAGAGCATATCCTTTTCTTGGGGGCGCAAAAGAGATAAGGAGCTGTTCTGTCTTTCTGAAATTCTTTGTTGTATGACTGTAGAACTTTAAGCAAAGTTTTACGTCTAGAGAGTGCAGAGCCATTTCCGCAGGAGAAGAAGGGTTTCTGAAGTATGTTGCCAAGACTGTAGGTTAATTTAGGTGAAAAGAAGTTGGAACTGTATGTATAAAGTGTGAGTCTGTTCTTAACACCACCTTGTCTTCCTTAAACTGTAGAAATGGTTCGAAACTGTGAAAGACTGAATTTCACTGACCCTCCTGGCAGATGTGAGGGCCAACAAGAGTGCAGATTTCCATGAGATATATTTCAGTTCTGCTTTATGGATCGGCTCTAAGGGTGGGTTCATGAGTTGAGTGAGAACCGTATTTAACTGCCAAGCCACTGCATGACGTTTTATAAGTGGAAAAGCCCCGAAAAGGTCTGTCATGAAATCTATAACTATACTTGTAGATGAAAGAGAAAGATCCCCTGATTTCCTATGAAACCTGGACATCGCTGCCAGGTGGATCTTGATGGACGAGTGAGCTAATCCAGACTTCTCCAAAAGAAGGAGATATGTAACAACTGTTCTGTTGGAGAATGGAAAGGATGCAGACTATCCTTAATGCATCATTGGCAGAATCTCTTCCATTTTGCCGCATAAGCCTTATTTGTGGAAAAAGCTCTTGAATGCTGCAGGATTCATTTACATTCTGCTGGAAAATTGAAAGCTTCGAAATCATAGTTGTGAGGTTCCATGCAGCTTAAATCAGAAGCGTTATTTGTGGGTGCAGTATCTGACCGTTGTTCATGGAGAGCAGATTGGTCAACGGCAGAAAGCACATGCGTGGAGAGTTTGACAGTATTAGAAGCTCCGAAGACCAACACTGTCTTGGCCATGCTGGGGCTACCAGAATGAGATGGTATGGCTCAATCTTCATTTTGCATATTACTCTTGGGATGAGAGGAATCGGTGTAAACGCATAAACCCACATTCCCGCCCACTGCATGTGGAGAGCGTTCCCCCAAGGGTTTTCCTGAGGAAATTTGCTGGCAAAACCATCTGCACTTTTTGTTGGTCAGCTGCCAAAAAAAATCTATGTTTGTAGTGCCCCACACCCTGAATACTTGTTCCAGCTACACCTGATTCATTTCCCATTAGTGGGCAGCCACTATCAGTGGGGACTGAACAAAGGCCCAAAGGCAGGACCTTGAATTGATAATGGCACCCTGCCACCTCGAACCTCAGGAACCGATGATGTTTGACGTGAATTGGAATGTGAAAATATGCGTCTAAGAGATCAAGAAACATCATAAAGTCTCCTTTGTTTATCAACAAGAGAATCTCTTGCAACGAGAGCCTTCTGAAAGTCTGTTCCTTGATAAATGTGCTTAGTCGTCAGAAATCCACGACTTGTCTCCATTTTCTGCATTGCTTCTTTATGAGGAAGAAATTAGAGTAAAAACCTTTTCGGCGTTGCTCCCTGTAACAGTGGAGTCAAAACTTCTTGTCTTAAGAGAGTAAGATGTTGATGAGCCCTTTTGCGGTGGATGACAAGGAGGCTTTTGGACAAAGTCCAGTCTGTGAACAACTGAGAGTCTCCCTCATGACCTATAAATACTTTTATCACAGGAAATATCTCTTAACCACAGGGCATACACAAAACATATCTTCACTTTTTTTGGGGATTTACGCATTTATTTCATTTTTTTGTAAAAAACTTTTTTTCATTTCTTTATATCTTTTTTTTCTAAATACGAAAGTTATTAAATATGCATTGCTCAAAAAAACTCATTGAAAATATTATATTAACACATTAGGACCATCAGTGTGTGTCCAGAACATAAGTTACACAAATTCATATATTCTAAAAACAAAATCAATTCCACCAAACCAGGTAGAGAACCACAACCACACATACTCATACATACATTCTAAACATACAACCCATCAAAAGCAGATACTAATCATCCTGTTGCATTGTAACTGTTGTCCAATATGTGACCGTAGTCATTTGATCAAATTTTGAAGAAAATGGCCAAAGTCCAGGGTGTGACCTTGATGCATAATGTCCAATACCCGTTTGGCCTTCGTGATGGATTTCCATTGATGGAAAAATACGTACAGATAATGCATCACCCCCGAGGCTGATGATGGTAGGAGGTGGCTGGTGGGTGAAAAACGTCACTGGCGTCTTGAGGTGTCTTGAGACATTCCTCGAGCTGAAGGCCAGCGTCATGCCGAATGCTGGGTGTACGGCAAATTAGAAGCTTGGAACGGCTGTTATTGCCGACCGACGTGCTGAGGTCTATTGCCCTGTTGAGAATAAGGTTGGTATCAGTATGACTGGAAGGAAGGCCTCTGCCAGGACTGTCCATTTCCCTTTCCTCCAGGAAAGGACTAGAATCGTCGTCGTTGAAGCATACCTAGGGAACGTGCTGTCTCCATATATGCTTTAATGCCCTGTAAAGCATAGTCCACGTGCTTTCTGAATAGATTCTCCCATTCAAAGTGCATGTCCAGGATTTACGATTGAATCTCAGGGTGGAAATATGTAGCCTTCAACCAGCCCTCTCTACGGAGAACAACAGCACCTGCCATCTGCCTGAAAAGAATGGAATACACGTCCATTGCCGTATCTATTACCTCAGATGATGCTCAGGCACCCTCCCACAAAATATCCAGTGCATCATTTTTCTTAGCCTTCGGAAGATGATCCAGAAGAGGAGCTAGATCTGACCAGGTCGTAGCGCCCCAGAATAGCTAAGACTTTGTTGACCTTAACAGATATAGCTGCCATTGCAGCAAAGCGCTTGCCAACACTATCCAGCTTTTTTCCTTCCCTATCAGGCAGAGCTGAGCATGGGGCTAACGGATTTCTGGAGAGCCGTTGCGCTGCCTGCATAATCACTGAATCCAGCCGATGATGTCCAATTAAACATGAAGGAGCAGAATCAGGGGCTCTATACTTTTTCTCCATTCTTGGCATCACAACCGTGATCAAAGCTGGGTTTCTCATCAGCTACAATCCCTCCTCCCAGATATAACTAACTATGGGGATGGAGCTTACAGATTTTCTAGTAAAGTCCTTAAAATCGTAATGGAAAAATTCAGTCTGAATTGTAGGAAGCGTTAAGTCAAATCTTTTGGAACCTCTCTCTAACAACTCGTGGAATCCTACGATATCCCCTGGGGGAGAACTTGCTGGAGAAGGAGATGGCGACGGTGAAGAAAGAGCGATATATCCATCCAATTCTTTACCAACCATGCCTGGATCTTGAATGAGCTCTCCTTTCTCTGACTGATCATCTAGATCACTTTCAATGTAATCATCCCTGATGGTAACACTACAATGGGCTGGTCTTTCTTCCTACGCTGGCGGAGGAGTAACAGGTAGTGGTGATGTAACCTGCATTCCGGGGCATCCAGAGTGAGAGGAACTGGAGCATGAGTGTCCGGAAAACGCTTGTAATAATTATTGAGCAAATGCCTGAGATCTGTGACCAGAGAAGTTTGTACTAACATGGCCTCGCCCCTTATATCTTGTTGGTCCTCAAATATCTCATGTGGGTAATGTTCCTGAAAAGAATCTTAATGTTGCAGCCGTGAGAGAGTAGTCTCCTTCCAAATATTCTGATGTATCTTGGATAGGATCTTTGTCTTCTTTATCAGTGTCCTGACATACCGTCAAATGTGATTGGCTGTAGACTGGTCCAATCAGGCTCTTTTCTCTTGACTCCTCTATATCCAAAAGATGTGATGGAGATAGAGGTGATACCTTACTAACAGATGTCAGACCTGGAGACTTTTAGGCAATTTCATGCATTCAAATGTCTTTTCTGTGCCCCGTCGACGTTGTCGACCAAGAAAGTTGTTTTATGGTGATTGTCGACGAAACCATAATCCTCAGCGAAGACTTGAACACCATCATGAATGAGTGGCCGTCAATGATGTTGTAGACGAAGTAGCCATCGGCGAAGTCATAGACGGGGCCGTCGACACGGTTGCCATCGTCAATACCATCGATGAGGTGATCGTCGTCACTGTTATCGTTGACTAGGCCATCGCTGGAGCGGTCGTCAGCGGCACAGCAGTACAAACGACTGTCGGCGGTGATCTGGATGTCGTTCTCGATGACAGGTCTGTCAACTGTTTCTTTTTAGTCGACAAAGACTACTTTTGAGGAGTTACAGGCACAGATGCTGAAGAAGAAGTAGAAGGCTTCTTTTGGGCAGAACTTTTTGATGGCTATTTATGAGCTGCCTTCTCTGCAATAGATGGTTTCTCAGCCTTCATCTTTTTTTAGCCCGCCTTTAATGAGGTAGAGCTCTCATTGTTACGCTTTCACTCAGGTGTGGAGCAAGTAGGACCTTCCGCCTCATCAGATCCACATTTAGATCTGGTCTTCTTCTTTTGGAGCCATAACAATAATCTGGCCTCCCTGTCATTAGGAGTTTTGGCAGAGAAGGTTCTGCAATATTTACAATCCCAAGTATGCTTGGGATATAAGCAGTGCAGGCAGTCTTTGTGAGGATCTTCTGATAATAGCCTTGCCTTCCCACAAGACCTGCAAGGTCTAGAAAGTCTGTTCCTAGATCCTTCTGACATCTTGAAAAGATTGTGAAGATGAAGATAAAACACAATACCTTATGCTTAAATCAGTAGAAGTGTTCCACAGAAGAACAGAGCAGCGTCAAAAGTTCACCAAGTGTAAGAACTGAGCAGAGCTCAGGGAGACTCCCTCACACATGACGCTTGGTTAGAAATCTGAGGTATGGTAGCTCTGCAGGGGAGATGGGGTCTGGGGCTTGTCTCTAAGTTTGGGTCTATTATAATGTTGTAGATCGGTTTACAAATGTACTACCTTTCTCAATGCTTTCTAATGTACTTCTAATAGTACTAATTAATTAAGTACTGTGGGACTTCCACCAGGACGACGGGGAAGATTCAAGCAAGTGAATCTATGAAAGATTTAATACTGGAGAATTTGGGGACCACTGTTTGGAATCGCTTTGGATTTATGATCCGACTTCAGCTTTTTCATGCCTTCTTTGGTCAGGTCATTGAAAGTGCAAATTCGAAATATGTCTACAGCTAATATTCACGGATAGTGACATGTTTTCAATATTAGAAAATACAGCAACAGCTCACTATTATTATTGCAAATAATCTTTGGAACACCTACCCATTTCTAAGAGGTAAGGACCTGTTTTGATCTTTTTAGAGGTGTTGCTCTGTGCTGAACAAAAACTACAGCAAAGAAGCTGTTTTTAGCCTGTTCTGAAAGATGAGGAAAGGGCTATCAACCCTCAGTGTTACCAGGAGTTTAATCGATGGATGTGTAGCGTGTTCACGGAAACACCTTTTCCCAATATTGACCTGGGTAACATTGGTGACTGCAAGGAGATTTTTATTTGCGGATTCTAGACTAAGGGTTACAAGCTGGCTACAACCCTTATATTATGGATGAGGCAAACTACGCTACTTGAAATCAGTGCAGAATCCGCTGACCTTCAGAGGCAGGTTTATGTCGACTCATGCCATATGACACTCAGACAGCTGTGTTTTGCACACATTGCAGGCCTTACAAATGCTTCTTTGCATGACCCAACAAGCTATTACATTGGTTGCACTTACTGTTTATCTAAGCTCTGACTACAAACCTCTTTTTTTCATAAGGAACAAAATGCCAGAGAATGCAAGTGGAAAAGTTTAAAATAGCCCCTTTGTAATGGACGGTATATATGGGAGGAGGGTGAACTGGCTACACAGTCACAAATCTTAAAGTAGATCTCCAACGCATAAGGGAATAGGTGCGAAAAGGGCACACATTAGGAGGTTAGATATGGGGCTATTTGCCATATCTTTCCTTTTGGTATATTTCAGCCGGATTCAGATCCCTTATCCATTCCTCTAGCTAAGATTAAATGTGCACCACAGTCTTGCCTATGGAAATTTAAAGTTGGGCATCATTCACGTAGGATTGATAAATGGTCAATTATAAGACTAATCAAGCAAGTAACTAGCAGAAAATCAAAAGGCTAAACTCAACAGGCCAGGGCCCCCGCCAATAAAGGAGGATGGAAAACCGGACAGACACTTCTATTTACTATCAACTGATCATACAAGATTTAAACTAGAGCAGCGCTTGACCTTTTACTCTTGCAACCGTCTTCAGCCTTTTTCGATGAGATGGGCGGTTGTTCCTATTAAACACTGTGGAACTGTCTAAAAGAACCAACTTGCCAAGCTTTCAAGAATCCACAGTGGCTAGAATTCAATTTCTGACATGACGAACAACAGTTTCTGTGATATGAGTGTGAAACCGGATTATAGAAGATGTAAAAACAATAAAAAAAATCCTTAATCTTTATTGTGCGATTAATTAAAATCATTACAATATGGCTCCCTGAGCCTGGCTAGCACAGTACAAAATAGACTACGGGGAAATAAAACTACAAGACCTCTATAAAAATAACACTTAAAAATGAAATCAAACAGAAAGCATTCGGAGCAAACAAAATAAGTGCTGTTGGAAAAACATAGTATTTGCGGTTAAGAGCCACATATTAAGAAGCAGGGAGAGGGAGCCCTTCCCCGCGGGAAAATTAGGGAGCTTTCGCGGACCTGCAGTGCAAGTTTTGCTGCAATGACCATTCCAGGGCTTGGGCCACGGCGGGAGTGCATGTTTAAGGGACAGTCTCCTAAACCCCAACTCACATAAAGTGCATACAGTGTAATAATGTACGGTGCTAGTAAAAGGCATAAGTGCTAATTTTGGCCCACATGTGCATTACATGGCTGAAGCCACAACAAGACAGTAGATGTTTAAAGAACACAGTGTTTTCACTGTCTTGATTGGTGTAGGGCCTGCTAAAGAAAGTGAGGGTGCTCTCCATGAGCACGGCAGATAACTGGGTATGTATACAAAACAGTGTATTAAGGCTTTAGTGGCTTTGGCAGTATGTTAAGGGTTCCCGGTTCAGTGAATGACAGGTGGTGATAACGCAATTTTCATGAATCAGGCTGCTAGACTCTCAGGCAAACTTCCACGGCATTTTCACAAGTCCTGACGTTTAAGGTGCTCCATATTGGTCGTAGAATATGTGTCAATGGTTCCTCTTCTTTTGCACAAAAGCAGCATTGTCTGTTGGAGTCATCAGTATTCTTTCGGTGGTACCAGTAGATTCTCAGCGGTATTCATCCGAATCGCAGGCTAATCAGCTGTTGTTTCATAACTGTGCTACAAGGCAAGGAAAGGTAAGTTGGGAGGGCCCCTGGGTCATACACAGTAGAGGTCCAACTGCCATGTGCCATTTTCTTCAGAGCTTGTGCCTCTCGTTCCCTTAATATTAGCCTGGCTTGCTTAGTCAGCAATTTGGAGGCAAAGGGCACCCAAAGGCCACTTGACCAAATCTTTCGTGCCTCCAGGGGGAGATTTAAATGCTCATACCAGCGTGTCCGGGGATTGTTTATGACTTCCCAAAGTGTGTGTTTTTACGTATTTTTCTTCACCTGCTTGGCTTTGAGGCTGTTAGCTAACAACTTCGCCTTCAATATCCAGTGCTGTGACGACAGCAAAACTCATGTTGAATTTGGGCAGGGAAAATACTCTATGATAGCAGGTGGTGTGAGCCCTGTTTAGCCAGTTAGACATTTTATCTCTGAATGACATGGCGCCATAAGTATGGTGGGATGTTGTTTGCAGCCCATTATATTTAGGAGGGGCAGCAAATCAGGGTTCACCAGTGATTTCCGCAACTTGCGGAAACCCACTCCAGAGAGTTTGCTGCTGCCTGCTGGGCGTGGATGTGAGATGTCATGTGGCTCTTTTTCAATTTGCGTGATATTATCATGACTTTGGTTTTTGACACATTTATAGAAGATGTAAGAGGTAACACCTCCAGTAGTTAGTCAATCATTAAGTCAGGTTACAGTCTCCATCGTGGCCATGGTAGTTTTGATCTAGTTAATTGTAAAGGATTGAACACCAACAATCATGATGAGGCCGTTACTTTCCAAGTATCAACTTAATGATTGACAATCCATCAAGACCGATATGTCCTAACATATTCTTGACAAATTCTAAAACTCTGATCCAGTTCCCCCTTTTCTGCAACACCAACTCCTACTGCAAAAGCTACATATTTTAAATTCATTTATGGAAATTCTATAAAAGAGAATCAGATCTATTTATGATCTATGTATGGCCCTCCTTATGTTGAGAAAGTGGCAACAGACTAGGTAGCCTCTTTAATTAAAAGATACAGATCGAAAAATGGAATAGGACTGTAGAGAGATTTTATAAGAAGAACTACATTGGGAAAGGGTTTTATACCGATAAAGGCTTCAGATTCACAGACTGATGAACCAACCCTCTAGACTCCAAACCTATTCTTTCCACTGACATGTTGAGACCTTTTATATAGTCCAACACATGTAATTTTATGGGGATGTTACCTCGTACTGTGACTTTGTGACATAGCCCTCGACTTTGTAAAATGATTAAAATGTTAAATGAACTTTGATTTGTTTTTCTTGACCTGGTCATTTCCAATTGCTAGGCACTGTGCTGGCAGAATTTGAAGGCTAATTCTATCAGTCTCTGCATGTTATCACGCAGAATCCCTGATCAATGTTGTAGGATTAATTGCTTCATCTAGATTTGAAAGATTGTTACTAATTGTTTTATAGACACTGGTCCTGGAGCCTTAAGAAGTCAATTATGCCACAAAACACATGTACGCAAACAAACAGGAATACTGATTAATATCAAGCGAAGAAAATAAAAGCCTGCCATTTGAACTTAAAAAGTTCATCCATGTACTGTATTGTAGTTGAACTAAAATACCAGGCGAAATTGGAGCCCATCTAAGAAAGTGCATACCTCTAGTCACTGAAATCGATTAATTTCTCAACTGCACAAGATTGAACTTTTAGTGACATGTATAATTATTGTTGTATCCAAATGTAAAAAACAGGCAAGAATCATCAGTGTCTTGCACCTTGTAAAACATTAATTGTAATGGGGGGGTGATTTAGAAATACCTTCAATGAAAACAGAAAGCATTGGTTGGGGAAATATTTCTTTCTTTGTTGTTACACAGAAGTACCCCGGTGTGACACCTCGGGTTCGCCCCTATTCGCTGGGCTAGGTGCAGCTGCTAGCGTTGTCCCTTCGAATAGACTGACAGACACTGGGGATATGGGCAACGCAGGCTTTATTGATTTAAAGGTCTTTTTCCGGTGTATCACTTTCCGGTAGTAAGGCAGGGGGCCTTCTGATTCTGCCGTGAGTCTCAGTAGTCTTTTCTCCGCAGCGGTCCGGCGCTCGTCCCAGTGTCTTCTGGGACTTGTAGTCGGAGCCTTGTCCTCCACCTTGTCGAGCCTCGGGCAGCCACTCGAAACAAAGGAAAGAACAGCACCGTTTTAGAGTCTTGCGTTGCCAATAAGACACAGGGAAGGGGTGAGGGAGCACACGTGCACATGAAAATCACTAGGGCCCGTTGTGTTTGGGAAGTGAGGGGGGGGTTAGTGCACGGGAGGTGTGCGGTGCTTTTACGGAGATTTGACCCACTTAAATCCCGCCCAACTTGAAATTCTCGATCGTACCTCTGGTAGCCACACTTCCCTTGAAGTGTGGCTGGGCGATGCGCCTTCCGGTTGGCCTCCTGGCTTGATGGGGTCGTCTCCCCTGGATCCTCCGATTCCGCCTTTCCGCTCTTTGTCCTCTTCTCCGGCCGATTCCTCCTCCTTCTGATGACCTCTCGCCCGCTCCGGTCTCCTCTCCGCCTCCTGCCTCCGACCTGCTCCTCTTTCGACTCCTCTGCTCTCCTCCTCCTTCCACGCCGTTCTCCACTCTCCTCCGTACTCGTCCTCGTCTCCTTCGCGCTCTCCTCCGTCGCCTCCGGGTGTAACACACACCTGTGTGTTTTCTGGGACGGCTTTTACCTGGGATGCAGGGGGGTATCCTGTGACGTCGTCCTCACCCAACTCCGCCCAGTTAAAGAAACAGGGCTCATCCCTTTCTGCTGTCTCCGTGTCTCCTAGGTCGTCCGTCTTTCTCCAGGTCCCTGTGTGCTGATCGAAAAGAGGTGAGACCGGTAAGCCAGGCGGATCCGGGTCCTCCCCGTTATACCCCTCCCCCCTTAGATTCTCCCGATCGGGGAGAGGAAAACGGGCGAGATAGTCCGCGCTAGCATTTTCTTTCCCCTTTCTGTGTAGCACTTGGAAAGCGAACGGTTGTAGAGAAAGGAACCACCGCATAACCCTTGGGTTGTTGGAGGCGTTACGGCTCATCCATTGTAAAGGGGCATGGTCGGTATACAGCTTAAAAGGGTGTCCCTCCAGGTAATAGCGCAGTTTATCTATTGCCCACTTGATGGCTAGGCACTCCTTTTCAATCGTGGGATACCTCACCTCCCTGGGGAACAATTTGCGGCTGATAAAGAGAATAGGGTGTTCTATCCCTTCGTCCGACACCTGTGACAAGACAGCGCCTATCCCAAAGTCCGACGCATCCGTATGTAAGACGAAGGGCTTGGAAAAATCGGGTGGGGACAGAACCGGGCTAGTGGTGATTACTTCTTTAAGGGTTTTGAATGCCCTCCACATTGCAGGGGAGGGCTTCTGGAAATCGGTTTTAGATGTCTGTTTGAGGGTGTCCGTGAGCAGGGCTGCAATGTCGGAGAAGGAGGGTATGAATCTGCGATAATATCCCACCAACCCTAAGAAGGCACGCATCTCCCTAACACTAGTGGGAAAGGGAGTCTCTGCAATAGCACGGACCTTCTCTATTTGGGGTTCGATGACCCCATGGCCCAGGACGTACCCCAGGTACTTCACTTTCTGGAAACCGATCCGGGATTTCTTAGAGTTGATATGTAATCCCGCTTTTGTCAACTGTAGGAGAATGGTTTCTAGATGTTGGAGGTGTGTCTCCCAGTCGGGGCTGAAGATAATAATATCGTCCAGGTATGCTGAACTGTACCTCTGGTGTTCCCGTAGCACTTCATTCATCAGTCTTTGGAACGTCGCAGGAGCTCCGTGCAACCCGAAAGGAAGTACCGTGAATTCGTAGAGTCCATCTGGGGTAGAAAATGCGGTTTTCTTGCGGTCTTCCTCTCGTAGGGGCACCTGCCAGTACCCCTTCGTGAGGTCCAGGGTGCTGATGTACTGAGCTTCGCCTAGTTTTTTGATTAATTCGTCGATCCTTGGTATGGGATACGCATCGAACGAGGATACCGCGTTTAGGACCCTGAAGTCCATACAGAACCTACTGCTCCCATCCGGTTTAGGCACCATTACGATAGGAGAGGACCATTCGCTTCTGGAAGGACGTATCACTCCTAGCTTGAGAATCTCTCTCACCTCTTGGCTTATGGCTTCTCTTTTTGCGGCGGGTATTCGGTAGGGTCGTTGTTTGACTATGGCGCCGTTAGGGGTCTCGATCCGATGTTCTGCCAACGTCGTTGACCCGGGAGTGTCCGAAAATATGGAGGGGTGGCGTTTGAGGACTCTTTGTAGTCCTTCCTGTTGTTCTTGGTATAGGTCTTCATTGATGACGAGACGGTCCACCGTGGTCTCTGTTGGTTTCTCTTTGGGGTTGGCTGCATAAGCCGCCAGGGGCGGGGTCCCTAGCCATTTTTTAAGAAGATTAACGTGAAAGATTTGGGTTATCCTTCCTGTCAATTGTAGCCGGTAAGTGGTTCGGCCTATGGTTTCGATGACCTGGTACGGACCTTGCCACTCGGTATGAAACCTCTTGGTGGTTGACGGTAATAAAACTAAGGCCCAATCGTTCACTTCTAGTCTTCTCCACTTCTTCCCTTTGTCGTAGTGGATTCTTTGTTTTGCTTGGCTCCTTTCCAGCTGGGAGTAGGCCAGTTCCCTTATCTTCCCCAACTGGTTCTTGAGGTTCTGGCTATACTCCAACAACGTTTTTGTGTCACGGGAGGGTTCTGCCTCCCAGTAATCTTTCGTCATCTCCAGGAGACTCCGTGGCTGTCTCCCATACAACATTTCGAATGAAGAACAGCCAAGGCTGCTCTGTGTTTGGCCTCTGATCACATACAGGGCCAGTGGTAGCAACATGTCCCAGTCTGTTCGGTTGGCGGTGAGCATCTTCTTCAGAACGCTCTTCAGCGTCCCGTTATATCGTTCCACTAGACCGTCGGTCTGTGGGTGATAGACCGACGTCTTGATTTGATGAAGGTCTAATAGGAGGCATACTTCCCTCATCACTCGGGACATAAAGGGTGTCCCTTGATTGGTAAGGACTTCCTTGGGGAATCCAACCCGGGAGAAGAGTTCCATGAACTTTTCAGCAATGTTCTTGGATGTGGGTGATTTTAATGGGAAGGCTTCGGGGAATCTAGTGGCGTAGTCCACGATAACAAGGGCATACTGGTTTCCCTTACGCGTCTTTGGGAGGGGTCCTATGAGGTCCATAGCCACCCTCTCGAAGGGTGTTCCAATAATCGGCAGGGGTTGCAATGGGATAGCCGGAGGTCTGTGGAGATTCTTTCGCTGACATACGTCACATGTCTGGCAGTGTTGTTTGATGTCCTGATACACTCCAGGCCAATAGAAGTTCCGTAGGATGTTCTGGGTGGTTTTTTCACTGCCCGTGTGGCCTGCTAGGAGGTGGGTGTGGGCGTAAAACATTACTTGTTCTCGGAAACATACTGGCACAAGGAGTTGCTTAGGTTCGTCTTGCTTCCCTTGGCGGTATAGTAGATCGTCCTGTATTACGAAACGTGGGTACCTGGGGCTGGGGTTATCCTGGTTGACATGGGCCTGTTCCCATGCGTTGAGCAAGGTGGAGTCGTTTGCTTGGGCAAACTTGAAGCTGCGGTCCCCTTCCCATGGATTCGGAGCCGTAAGAACCATGGTGGGGCCTGGTTTCCTACCGTTAAGGGTTTCGGAGAAGAGGTCTAGGAAGTGGGGATTGTCGGTCCCTATAATCAGCTCTTCTGGGAGTGTGTTCAGAATCCCCACCTTAACCACTACGGTCCGCCCCCCTTCCATCACTAGCGGTATATATGCTACTGGATAACTCTTGATATCGCCGTGGACACACTTAATATGTACTAGGGCATTTGGCATTACCTGGGGGGTACACACAAAACGTCCCTGTATCACCGATTGTTTGCACCCTGAGTCTAACAGAGCCCTGACTTTCCCCCCATTCACCTGTACACTCACGTGGTAGGCCCCTCCAAGTCCCGCAGAGTACATAACAGGGCGGGGCAGATACCCGACCTCCATCGGCTCCTCCTGTGTCCTCCTTTGTGGACAAAACCTTGCAGTGTGTCCCCAGGAGCCACAGTCAAAGCATTGTGGACCCCTGAACGAGGGTACTTCGGGGTTGGGGAGTCTAGGCCCCGGAAGACCGGGGGGGGGGTCGTGTCTTGCATTCGACCCGTATCGGGACTTTGCTGCTTTTCTCCGGCTCTGCAGGGTGCAGGCGTGGCTGAGTCCGCGCAAAAGTAGCGGCCATGTCCATTGCTTGAGCGGTGGTCAGGTTGGAGTGTTGCCTTAACCAACGCTGGGTGTTGAAGGGCAGAGCCTCAAGGTACTGCTCCAAGTATATCTTGTCCATTATAGCCTCCTTGGTGCTCTGTGCGGGCATTAGCCATTTGTCCGCCGCAGATTTCAACCTAAAGAACAACGTCTTCGGGTTCTCTCCGGGGGTTCCTCTCTCCTTACGGAAGCGGACACGGTAGGCCTCGGCGTCCAGACCTAAGTGATCCAGAATGATGATCTTGACCTGAGCATACGGGGTCTGCCCGTTTCCGTTTGCCACCTGATAGGCAGCCTGTGCTTCCCCGGTTAACAACGGGGCGAGAAAGAAGGGCCACTTTTCTAGTGGCCACCCACAAGCCAGAGCAACCCTCTCGAAGTTGATGAGAAAGGCGTCCGGATCTTCTCCCGCCGTATACTTTTGTAGGGATATACCGGATGGCGTATGTTGCCTTGCTTCCTGTACTGGGTGTCCTGCCGGATCGACGGTTCTCGGTTGTAGCCCCTCTAACCGCTTCACCACAGTGTCTCTGAAGACATCACGGTCGGCTTGGGCGGTGACTATCTGTTGTTCCACTGCCCAGCCCAGCTGCTCCTGCCCTTTTACCAGTCGTTGAAGTAGTTCCTCCATCTTCGTGTCCCAGATGGCTATTGTGCCCGCATTCTCCACCACTTGTGACACCTCGGGTTCGCCCCTATTCGCTGGGCTAGGTGCAGCTGCTAGCGTTGTCCCTTCGAATAGACTGACAGACACTGGGGATATGGGCAACGCAGGCTTTATTGATTTAAAGGTCTTTTTCCGGTGTATCACTTTCCGGTAGTAGGGCAGGGGGCCTTCTGATTCTGCCGTGAGTCTCAGTAGTCTTTTCTCCGCAGCGGTCCGGCGCTCGTCTCGGTGTCTTCTGGGACTTGTAGTCGGAGCCTTGTCCTCCACCTTGTCGAGCCTCGGGCAGCCACTCGAAACAAAGGAAAGAACAGCACCGTTTTAGAGTCTTGCGTTGCCAATAAGACACAGGGAAGGGGTGAGGGAGCACACGTGCACATGAAAATCACTAGGGCCCGTTGTGTTTGGGAAGTGAGGGGGGGGGGTTAGTGCATGGGAGGTGTGCGGTGCTTTTACGGAGGTTTGACCCACTTAAATCCCGCCCTACTTGAAATTCTCGATCGTACCTCTGGTAGCCACACTTCCCTTGAAGTGTGGCTGGGCGATGCGCCTTCCGGTTGGCCTCCTGGCTTGATGGGGTCGTCTCCCCAGGATCCTCCGATTCCGCCTTTCCGCTCTTCGTCCTCTTCTCCGGCCGCTTCCTCCTCCTTCCGATGACCTCTCGCCCGCTCCGGTCTCCTCTCCGCCTCCTGCCTCCGACCTGCTCCTCTTTCGACTCCTCTGCTCTCCTCCTCCTTCCACGCCGTTCTCCACTCTCCTCCGTACTCGTCCTCGTCTCCTTCGCGCTCTCCTCCGTCGCCTCCGGGTGTAACACACACCTGTGTGTTTTCTGGGACGGCTTTTACCTGGGATGCAGGGGCGTATCCTGTGACGTCGTCCTCACCCAACTCCGCCCAGTTAAAGAAACAGGGCTCATCCCTTTCTGCTGTCTCCGTGTCTCCTAGGTCGTCCGTCTTTCTCCAGGTCCCTGTGTGCTGATCGAAAAGAGGTGAGACCGGTAAGCCAGGCGGATCCGGGTCCTGCCCGTTACACCCGGTTTCCCTCTTAGGGACAAACATGTACCCTTTTACCTATTTGAAATATCTTGCTCCTCACATAAGTCAACACAGCTAGTGATTACACTTTATTGCACGCCTGGAGTGGCCCAGCAAACAATTGTCGTAGTCGGATATGCGAAGATATGCGAAAGATACGAGATTTGCTGAATCATGTCAGTAAATGCTTTGTCCAACTCAAGTGATTTCTGTAATGACTGAATTTATTTCTAACAATGCATTAATACAGAAACTTCAGACGCCGTAGAAATTATTTTGTTTGCACAAGCTAAATACCATCTCTGAATGGGGACAGCTCAACAAATCACAAAGTCACAAATTAAAATTGCAACACTCCATCTCTCCAAAAGGATCGGATATAGGAATACTGCAAGAGATATTCTTGAAACCAACACAAACAAGAAACATGTTTAAAGTAAAACTGAAATGCGCATAGACAAAGCCAATCACTCTGGCATTTTTTAATAACTGAATGCTTTTTATTGATTAGTAACTGTTTTTGTGTGTGTGGTTTTTTAAAAGGGTGAGTGGTTGAATATGGAAATGCATCAATGGCTGGATGAATGGACAAATGGGTGAATGCCAAAGGAAATGGACGAGTGAATGGATAAGTAGGTATATGGTTAAAGGAAATAGTAGTTGTCAGACCCAGGTTGGCAGATAGGGGTTTACTGGGTACCAACTGTGGTGGGTGAGGTCATCTGCACTGGTGTGCTGGGATTCACCTCCTATGACTCTGCAGACTGGGACAAGTACACCCTTTCTGCACTTGACTCTCCGGGTAGCAAGAAGTCAAGGCTTCTTAGGAAGATAGTGTGGCGACAAGAGCTCAGAACTCAACAGTCAAACAGCAGACACAATAATGCATTGTCCAGCCCATTGCTTAGCTTAGAAAAAAGTACTTTAATACAAAGCAAAACATAACACTACACAATCCAGTAATGTCAGCTATTCCAACTAAGATTCTTAGGTAAGCTCTTACACCCTTACTGGCACCCACTCCCTGTTTTAGAAGCTTCGCTAGTGTTTACGGGACTTTACTGAAAGCATAGGCATAGGCACAGATTAGGCAAAGGTGTAGTTTACTGGGTCTCTGTTCGTGTGGAGTATTTTGTGTTTCAGTTTGATAGTTCATACCCAAAACATAACTGTTCAAGTAACAATCAATGATTCAGCCGCAGAACACGGTCTGTGCAACTAGCTCAGTCTTTTGCGTGTGAAGCCCTTTATATGCTCATCTTGCTGTGGTCGTGCAGAGCTGGTAAACATTCTCCTGGGCAGTTCTTTCAGCAGCAGCTATACTGACACAGAACCACAGTGGGGCTTCACTTGGGGCTTGGGCTGCGGCAAGTGAGCAGCACACAGACCTTCTCATTGGGTACCTACCCTGGCAGATGTTGCGTCGAGGCCGGGTTTTGACAGGTGCTCGTTGTGGGTAGTTGCAGTCTCCTGGCCAGGATCACATGAGCACTCATCTGGCAGTTGCCGTCTCTGACCCAGAATCAGGCTTAAGCTTCAGGGGAACAGCATCATCCTGATAGATACAGGCATCTAGTTCCAGATCTTGTGAATACAGATGGAAAAAGTCTGCTTCCTTGTTTTTCTTTTTTACACTTCTTAGTCTTTAGTGTGATGGTGTCCTGGTTGCGAGTGAATTGAGGACCACCAGAAATGGTGAGCTTGTCTGCAAGATGAGTGGGAGTGCTGGTCATGATGGCTTTGTGAATGATGCAGCTATTTAGGTCTCGCCTGGCGACCGCAGCGCGAAGCGCTGTCGCCAGCGAGATCTATTGCTACTGACTTGCCTCGGAAGGGAGACAAGACAGTGGCACGCGCATGCCGGACTGGAAAGGTGAACGCGCGCTAGCATGCTCTGCGAGCCGTCCCCCTTCAGTCCTCAGCAGCCTCATGCACTTTCACTTTCCATACTCTCTGTCGGCTGCACGGCGTGAAATACACTACACAAAATGCCCAAGACGTGTCAGCGCACTGGCGCTTAAAATAAAATATGCCCCCGATGGAGTGGCCCGCAACAGCGGGACCGCTCAAGACAGGCAGTGCTAGTGCCAGCATGCAGCCCCACTCACCGGGCTGCTGTGCAGAAACTCTTCTCGGCGGCCTGTGCGGGGTTCCAATGCGACGCTCTGCAAGGGCTCCCTCAGCATACGGGAGCCCTGCAGAAACGCACCCCGCCTCTCTACTTCACCCGGGACCCCTCTTGGGACCCAGGACTTCTCAGGACTTCCATCACTACCGCGGGGCTCTCGCTTCCTCATGGGAGCCCCGCATGAACAAGCCACACCAGCCTCTTCCGGCTGCATCACAGGCCCCGCCCATGTCACGGCCAAGGATGCCTGACTTTCCTGTTTCGCCCCCCTCTCGGGCTGCAACAGTGATTTTATGCTTGGCTCTCTCTCTCTCTCCCCTGTGCCAGCTCCATCTTTGCTCCCTCTTCATCACCCCCTCTCCATGCTCCTGACCTGCCCCCTTCACCCCGCCTGTTGTACCTGCCCCCCCCCCCCCTCTCCTTGCACCTCATGAATGGCAGGCCTTTTTTTTTTAAAGTTTCAACACGTGTTGTGTGAACGACTTCCTGAATTAAATTCGCATGGTTTGGTCAGCGGCATTCCAAAACCCTAGGCCGAGAAGTGTGTCAGTGGGGTCAGGTAGGGAGGGGCAGCAGGAAGGGGGCACGGCTGCACTTCTCCTGACGGCCCGTGGTGGGAGTCTGGCTTAAAGGGTCCGCTCTTGGAGCTGAGAGAGCGTGAGCTCTTTCCTCACCGTTACTGCACTCCAGGCGGCAGCTGCGAAGGGTTATGTGAGGACAGTGTCTGGGGCAGCTGCTGATGCCACCGCCACTGCATGGGCTGCCGCTTCAGTTCTGTCAGTTCCTCCTACATGGGGAGTCCTCTAAAGCCTAGGCGGGCGGCCACATAGCAATGCGGCTCCTCTTCAAGAGAATGCAATTGTACGTCCTTCGCACAGATAAGACAGATTTTACACCTCTTCTTACTCCCGACAACACCTTCTCGTTTAACCCCTTCGACATACAAAGGCACGTTCAAAACACAACCACCTGTGGGGCTGCTGATTTCCAAACCGCTGCGCCTAAGCAAACTTCTTTCATACTTTATTTTCGTGTTTATTCCAAAACAAGTATGATGTGTGCGGGGACTGTGAAAAGTTGTTTTTTTGGAGATGTTATGCTTTCGACGGGATCAAATATTCAGATGTCCTTGAAAACAAAAACGTGAACAGCAGTCCATTTATTGGAGCGTGGACTGAGGCTCAAAGTCAGATCTCCATCTCCTGAGTCCACAGTTTGTTTAGCTTTTCGGAGCCGTTGTTTTGATGCGTTTATAGTGCCAGGCTAGCAAATCCCCTACTCATGGACATGTTCTGACACACAGTCACACCTGGGACTGCAGTGTTTCTTTCCAATCTCAGCCTGGCAAACCGGTATTGTGTCAACTATAATAGTCAATTAATTTTTGCACAGAACGTGAGATCAAATTCAAAGCCAAACTATCTTGCTGAACTCCATCCTCCCCCAAATGTAGCCTCTTCTAGTCTGTGTCATCTATATTTTAGAATTTTTCTCATTGTGTCCCCATCACCCAGATGACAAATAATAATAACAAGCATTTTCAATGCAATATGTCTCGCATTTGCAAGAGTTTAAGTTATTGTCATTGTAAATGACCATGCCTTTTATTGGTGTTCTTCAAAACAGATAAATAAAAGGCTCATTTACAACGCCAATAACTTAAACTCTCGCAAATGCGAGACCTATTGCATTGCAAATGCTTGTTTTAAAGATGGCACAAGCAGGCAAGGACAAACAATAGAGTTCCATCTGGATTGGGGGTGACATGATCATGTTTCTTCAGGCCCTGGATGAGATGCACTTCAGCATGTAGGATGGCCCTAATAGTTGCCTGTGGGTAGTTTGAGAAACTATGGAGCATGGAATTACTATGCTCCAAATGCTAGAGTACAGGGGCTTGAACAGCAGTTCTTAAGACTCTTTCTGGAAAAAACAGTCTGACTTTGTTTGGAAGAGTAATCTAGTACCAGGTAGTCTTTGTTTTATTAGCAATATGTTCCTTGACGATGTAGTTGGTGTCCAGGGTGAATCCAAGTAACTTGGCATTCGAGGAAAGTTGGGGTTCAAACCTATCAAGGTTCTTGTCCTTGAGCCAGGTTGATACTGTTTCCTGTTAGTTGTTTTTCACATAGAATAGGAATTCGGACTTTGTTAGGTTGAGGTGCCAGTAGGAACTGGACATCCAGATCTGGATGATGTGCAAGCATGGTTTAAGGCACCGAATGTCCGAAGAAAAGGGGACTTTCAAGTAGAGTTGTGTATAATTGGCATATGATAAATCATGTTGCTGTTATCTGTAAGTAGAGCATCAATCGGCTCCATGTAAAGGTTGAAGATGACACAAGACAGTATGCAATCCTTATGGACTCCACAAGTGACAGTTCTTTAATGACCTAGAAGTGCCCATGTAAACAAACTGGTGGAGACTGAAAAAGTAGGAGAAGAACCAGTGAAGGACATTGCCAGTGAATCCCACTCAAAACTCCAGGGTGGAATGGTTGATTGTGTCCAAGGCTGAGAGAGCTAGCAATATAGGGAAGGAGGAGTTTTCTTCAGTGTTGAAGCGTGCATCATCTATGATGTGTAAAGTAGTGGTCTATGTGCTGTAGCATGATCAGAAGCCATACTGATAGCTTGAATTTGACCATATATTGCTTTTTCAATGATCTTGCCGATAAATAGTAGAGTAGTGATGGGCTGGTAACTGGCAAGGTCATCAGGTTTCTTTAGGACTGGGAGGATCTGATCTACCTTGAGAGCCTCTGGGAAGATGCCTCAAATTAGGGAGACATTGCCAATGGTAAGATAGTGTCCCCACAGAGAGATACATTTGGGGATGCTGTATCCACCCTCTATCTGTATCTGAATATTCCAGTATTCAGACTCATACCACGCACAGAGCCTACTACCATTACTTGTGTCACACACTCCCTGCACAAACATGCATTCAACATTCATAGGGAAGGTCAATTAAAGGTTCTGGGGTATACATAGCAGCGGATCTCTACAATAGGGGTAAGTAAGCTCTTCTCTCACTAACACAGAGTAAAAGATCTGGTCACTACTGATTCACAAAAACCCAGTAAGCTGCCACCCCTGTTTAATGTGGTTCATCCAGTTGTGGACCATAGTCCCATACCTACTAGGTCTCAGAACAGGTTCTGGACCTCGCATTACAGGAACAATCCTAGTCCTTTGCGCACACGCTAAATTGGCATGATGGAAGAGCCAAACAGTGGGGATACCAGTTTCAGGCACTCGGAGCAGTAGAAAATGACAGTTACTGTGCAGGGGACATTCCAGTCTCAACAGGGACTCCCAAGTAAGGAGGTTGGGCCCTTCTGGGCTGGAAGCTACATCATTTTCAAGACAACATGAGTGTCAAGGAACAGAGAACCATCCCATGCCTTATGGCAGTGAAAGATTATTGTGCAGAGGAAGAAGATGAAAATATGAGGCTACTAGCACATATGTTACTTGAGAAACCAAAGGAGAAGAATATTTCGCAAAGGGAGGTTGTTTTGATGGAATAGGGAAGAGTGAACTGAACCCTGAGGTACATCGATGATGATCAGTGTAAGCAGAATTAATATGCCTTGAGCCAGTGGTTAGAGCAACATTGAGATGCTCTGGTCCTGAGGATGGTTGAAGGGGAATTATGTTAAACACTTCACAGTGATCAACAGACTTATGAAGGGATAAAAGGTGAACTACAATGGGTAGTGGCAATAAACAGGACACATACGTGAGGGCCATTTCCACAGGCATTTCCACAGCGTCTGGAAAAGAAGAGGTAATGAATGAACTGCCAGAATACCAGCTGCTCAAGTGTTTTTCAGAAAAAGGGAAGTTGAGGGGCTGGATGCTACTCAGATGGAGAAGGAAGGGTTAGCTTTTTAACAAAAGTATAACAATTGTATATGTAAAGCATTCAGTGTAGAAACACGAGAGGAGGGAGTAATTCAAGGAGAGAAAGGTCAATACACTAGAAGAAAAGCCTAGTTACTTGATTAGTTGGGAAATAAGTGGCAGAGAGAGCATGCTGGATTAGTCAAATGGAATATTGGGGATCAGCTGTACAATAGAGGTTGCAGCTAAAACATGCCAGAGGGTAGAGTGTTTTACAGGGAGGGCTAAGGAGTATGTAGGTGGAGATGAGCTTTCAGTGTATTTCTTATAGTGGAGTTCTTGGTAGAAAAGTAGGCTGCCTAGTCACTGTCAGTGATGGTGGACTGAATTCTGGTAATGCGTGGTGTGTGAGATGCAATAATGTTTCTGTGGAGGACGTTTGAGAGAGAAGGTTAGGGTAATGAATTATGTTGACCTGACTAGGCCAAGAATGGTGGTTAGCAAGTGGATTGCCTCTTTGAATCGCAGAACGCTTGAGAATAGCATTTTCTTCTTCAGTGCAGGTAACAGCATCTTTACATCTTGATAATGGTTACTATTATCCAGTGTTTGTGATGGGGAAGAATGACAAAGGATTGGAGGGACTATCTGGAGTCAAAGGTTGTCAGGAGTGATCACTTAATGAGTCAAAAGAGGCGTGATTGATGTTTCTTGATATACCCAGGTACTCCATGGAATTATACAGAGGGGAGGGTGGAGTATAAATGGGCATAAGGATTAGAATGTGGTTGGAGATGGAAAGGGTTCACCATAGAATCTGTGGGTAGGTGAAGTAGAGAAGGGTATACCGGTCCAATGGCTTGCTTTGTGAAGCAGTTGGCAGCATGTTGTGGAAATGCAATGGTCAAATTAAGTGCACAGTGACTATATTTTCAAGTCAAGACTGAAGTTGCCTTAGATCATGAGGGGGAAAGAGAGTGCAGGAATATGAATATTGTCAAAGAAGTTGCCTGTCACACCAAGTAAGTGCAAGAGAACAATAATGTGAATTTTGAGCCGGACGATTATGATGACAATGATGTGCTGAAATTTGGGAAGGTACAGGATCGTGGATGTATGCAAACAATGTATACATAAAGAAAGTTGGTGTAAGAGTTGTTATATTAAGGAAGATCTCAGCACCAATGTACTTGTGGTGTTCTGGGAGCTTGGAAAAAGAGTAGTAGCTGGTAAAGTGGACGATTTCTCATTGATCCTAGGTTCAATGATAGGATAAAGTAAAGGGAAGTCAAAATAGTGATAAAAGAGGCTATGCTTCATATGAATTGAACTTTACTTAGTCTGACAGAGAGTCATAGAATGGCTGCAATATTTATAAGATGTTGAGACATGCAGGTATGTAGATTGCTCCACATGTTTCAAACACCTCCCTGATATAAGTGCAAGCTAAGTTTATTTTGGTGTTCTCATAACGGAACCCATAACATGTTTCTAGATTAGATCAATCTTTGCTGTGGGATACGTTTATTTATATTTAACTCTCAGGGCCTGTTAATGAGTGGATACGTATTGAGCAGAACACATTTAAAAAACACAACATCAAGAGATACCGTTAGAGTTCGCCACCTGGACCGCTGTGAGTTGAGCAAAGAATTAGGATCTTCTATATATAATATGTAATGCTCTCACAAACAGAAGTTGAGATGCCATTAGTGAAATAAGGTAAGAAATTATGCAGCTGCTTCTAAGCTCCCTCTTATTATATTTATAGATTTCTCACCACTTATTTAATTTTCAACAAAAAACTTTATAAAACAGTTTGGCGAATATAGGCCCCAGGCACTTTACTTTCCTCTTTGTTTCCCTGGAAATGTTTCAATAATTAACTAGTTGGCAATATTTAAGATGGTAATACCCTGAACAGGAAGGGAATTATTTGCTCTTGTGGAATTGTCCATATTTTCAGCTTTCTTTCGAAGTAGTAGACACTCTTGTTATTTGTGTATTATAGTGTTTCAGTGTCATCTTTTTCCCCATGGTCCCCCTTAGCTTATGGTGAAACCACACATGTACCCTCTTACATGATACAGGACTCACTAATTTTTGCTGGGGATTCTTAATCATGCTAAGGCCAACCGTCCCATTTGGCTTGGTTTCCAACATTCCTTCATGGTTACATCCTCTATTTGACAAATATCCCTCCCTTGATTTTGTAGACTTCTCACAAGTATCTCCCAACTTTCCAGCAAGCTTCAGGCACTGGAGGGATATGGAGCAAACCCAGAGTTAGAACTCTTATCACAGGATCTTAGACACCTTTCATTGCTACTTTGCTTCTTCTTGTGAGCTTTCAAATTCCATTTCTAGGGTTCATCCCCTCATTCACGGAATCTCATTCAGTTCCTACTTAGATAATAATTTTTCTAGTTTAATTGCATTTGGCAAAATTCACTCACATTGTGATTCTGACAACTTGACATAAGAGAACAGAACATGAGATCACACCTCAAACCTAACAGAGGGGAGTGGTTAAAGATTTATTTGGCTACCTAATGTTTGGCGGCCCTCTAACACAGCACCATCCACTTTTTTCTATTATGAGTTGGTGGGTGACATTTTATCCATGAACTTCACTTATGACTAGAAGAATAGAAAAAATGTGCACCATCCAACGTAGCAAAAACAATTTCTAAATCTTAGCAGAGTAAAACCTTTCCTATGATCATTTCCAGACTTGGTCCTCACATCTTAATTACTGACTGAGGAGCTATCAAGTTCTCTAGCGTATTTTTGTCATTATTCCTTAAACCCGCAGCACAAAGACAGTCAATGATTAACACATTTCTGTATCACTGTTTGCACTGCACAGTCGTTCTCTGCTGGCGAAGGACTTGGTGCATGCCACCATAACGTCACAGACGTACTGCATCAGAACAACGTCTTATATAAAGTAGTGGCCTTACAATAAGGTGAGGCAGCCTCTATTCTCAATGCCAGTGGAGAAATACAAAGACTGGTCAGGATTTACTTGCAAAACAGCTTAATGACACAATGCCTTATGGTCACCTAATGCATACCACCCATGCACTTTTTCCCAGGTCAGGTAAGGTCTCACTTCAGTATTTCAGTTATCCTGTCAGGTACTCCAATGGATCAGTGAATATTCCATTTAAAGAAGCAGCATTAAGCTACTGCAAATCAGCCGAGAAAACTAGAAATGCAAAAGCTGTTGAGGATTTAGCAGCTCTATGGCATGAGCTCCCCTGATTGCCTGCTGCATATTAGTTCTTCACTCAATCAATCTGGTCAGTTTTCCAGTCAGTTCTCTTGTCAGGTGATCTGATGAACTGCATCAGCTAATCTTCCTTTCTGAATATAAGGCGGTCCACTACTGTCAAACAGGTCTGTTCCTGCTGACAGCTGGGAAGCACAAACTTTGATCATTGTTCTATTGAAAAATGATCAACATTTGTGTTGAACCAGTCACCACTTCAGCCAGGCTTTTCTAGTCAATTCTTTTTAGTATGCCAAATAAGCATCACTTTCATTTGTAACGCAGTAGTTTCATAATACTGCCAATCAGCCTCAGTTCCCATAGCATGGTAATATGCTAGTGCAGGATCTCAAAAGGAGAAGGTTCCAGGTCTGTTAATGTATACTAGTGTTATAAGGTTTCTTTTGAGCTAGATCAGATCTCTATTCAGTTAGTTCCATTATATTTCCAGCACATTCCATGGCAAGAGTTAATTTACATCTACAACTAGGAGAGAGTGTTTATAGTGATTTTTTGAAATGGGGTCTCTAGTCTTCAGTGGTTTGCACCATGTCCAAGTAGGGACCATCACTCTAGTCAGGGTAAGGGAGTCACATAGCTAAGATAACCCCTATTCACCCCCTTAGTAGCCTGGCACGAGCAGTCACACTTATCTCAGAAGCAACATGTAAAGTATTTATGTGTAGGTACAGACACACACACAGCTAGAACAGTCAATATGTATATGAATAAAACAAGACCAAAAAGACAGAAATCCAACATACACAAGTCAAAATATCACTTTTAAAGATTAAGCAAGTTTAGTCCATAGAAATCAATTGATGAGTTCATTTTAGCACAAAGATGCGTTAAAAATCAAAGAAGGTGCCAGGCGCAGGGGTGGTGAGGCACCCTTACAGCACTGTTGATGAAAAATCAGTGCCATGGGATTATGCGTTAAAAATCCAGACACGCTGCGTCAAAGCAATAGCAGCAAGACGGGCACTGCGTTGGTCTTTTTCAGCGATGTGTCGATAAAACAGACGCTGGGAGTTGATGCGTGGATTTTCTCCTTAAAATCACCAGGTTATACTTCCAAGGGCCCGGAACGGGATTTGGCACCACTTGGCAAGTCAGGACGCTCAGCAGAAGAGCCCAGGCACTGATGGGTAAATTCTTTGAGCCTTCTTTACAGGAGGCAAGCATGCACAAGTCCTTGAAGAACCTTGGAAGCAGGATGTAGAAAGCAAAGTCCAGTCCCTTCACTCCCAGCACAGAAGCAGTAGGCCAGCACAAAGAAAGCAACCGGCAGAGTGGAAGTCCCTCCTACAACATCCAGCTCTTCTTCCTATCAGAATGTCCTCATTCAAGAAGTGTTTTGATTTTGGGGTGTCATAGGTCCAATATTTATACCCCTTTCTGCCATTGAAGTAGGCACACTTCAAAGGAAAGACTTTTTAGTGCACAAGACCCTGCCTTTCCCTGACTTGGCTCCAGACACACTACAGGGGTCTGTAGACTGCCCTGTTAAGGTGTCAGTGACAACTCCTCCCACCACTGTAACTCAGGAAGTCCCGTCAGCCTGGTGATGGGCCATCGGGATATGCAAGACACACCTCATCTCCCTCTGTGTGACTGTCTAGAGGGAATGCACAAGAGCCCAACTGTCAGCCAACCCAGACGTGTATTCTACAGACAGACAGAGGCACAGAATGGTTAAGCAAGAAAATGCCCACTTTCTAAAAGTGGCATTTTAAAACACACAATTTAAAAACCAGCTTCGCCAAAAGCTGTATTTTTAAATTGTGAGTTCAGAGACCCAAACTCAAAATCTCTGTCTGCTCCCAATGGAAAATTACACTTAAAACATATGCTACGCTATGGCAGAGATAGGCCTTGCAATAGTAAAACACGAAACTAGCAGTATTTCACTATGAGGGCATGTAAACATACCACTACATGTCCTACCTTTAAAATACACTGCACCTTGACCATGGGCTGCCATAGGCTACCTTAGGGGTGACTTACATATAATAAAAGGGAAGGTTTGGGCCTGGCAAGTGGGTGCACTAAATGGCAGTTTAAAACTGCACTCACAGACACTGCAGTGGCAGGTCTAAGACATGGTTGCAAGGCTACTCATGTGCGTGGCACAATGAATATGCTACTTACCAGTATGCATCTGTTCTTGGCATGTAGGGCTGCTAACATTCATATCTTAGCATTAGATCGCCGCCTAGTGTTGGGCTCGGATGATTGCACATTGTTGTCCTGGAAGAGTCTTCGAAGTATCCTGAGATAGGTGGCTCCTCCCCTGGACTACAGTGCGCATGGGCATCGGCTCCATCCCCAGATTGTTTTTCGCCATTGTGGCAGAAGATGGAGTGAAAAGTGTAAAAGATGTCCATGCTAATGAATAAATACAATAGTATATCTGCAGCTGCGACAGGCACCGGGGAGGAGGGCGGGCGATATGAATGTTAGCAGCCCTACATGCCAAGAACAGATGCATACTGGTAAGTAGCATATTCAGTTCGAGGCATGTGGGCTGCTAAATTCATATCTTAGCATAGAATACATAGCAGTCCCTCCATCAGCGGCGGTTGCCCGTGCCAGCTGCAGAAACCTGAAAAAGTGTCTTGAGAACAGCCTGTCCTACAGCTGCTTGCTGCTTGGAATGCACATCAACACAGTAGTGTTTTGTGAAGGTATGTGGTGTGACCCACGTGGCTGCTCTGCAAATATCCTCTAAAGGAATGTTCCCTAGGAAAGCCATGGATGCCCCCAGTTTGCGTGTGGAGTGCGCTCTGGGGGGTATTGTTAAAGTGCGCTTGGCTTTTTGATAACATATCTGGATGCACTTAACAATCCACCTGGCTATCCCTGCTTTGGAAATTGGGTTGCCTTTGTGTTGGGGTGCGAAGGCAACAAAGAGTTGTTTTGTCTTTCTAAAGGGTTGTGTTCTGTCTATGTAGTACATCAACGCCCTCCGTACATCTAAGGTATGGAGCATTCTTTCCGCCACCGTTTGCGGGTTTTGAAAGAATGCTGGTAAGTCAATAGTTTGGTTTAGATGAAACTGTGACACCACCTTCGGAAGGAATTTGGGGTTAGTGCGTAGCACTACCCTATTTGAATGGATTTGAATGAATGGCTCTTGGATTGTGAGCGCCTGCAGCTCACTGACACGCCTCAGAGACGTAATAGCCACAAGGAAAGCTACTTTCCACGTAAGGAACTGGAGTTCACACGAGTGCAGGGGCTCAAATGGCGGTCCCATCAGTCTGGTGAGAACGACATTGAGGTTCCACACCGGAGCTGGCGGTGTCCTTGGGGGAATGACTCGTTTCAGACCTTCAAGGAAGGCTTTAATGGCAGGCACCCTGAAGACAGAGAGGTGCTGCCTGTTCTGGAGATAAGCCGCTATGGCGGATAGATGTATCCGAATGGAAGTGTACGCTAGATTGCACTTGTAAAGATGCAACAGATAGCAGATGATGTTGGGGATAGATGCATCTAGCGGGTCGATGTCATTGGCCGTACAGTAAATGACAAAACGCTTCCACTTTGCAGCATAGCATGCTCTAGTAGTTGGTTTCCTTGCCTCCTTGATGATGTGCATGCACTCCGGAGGTAGGTTAAGGTATCCAAACTCTAGGACTTCAGGAGCCAGATCGCCAGGTTGAGCTGTTGTGGATCTGGATGCTGAATGTCTCCATGGTTCTGCGTCAAAAGACTGGGCGTGAGGCGCAGCCTTTGATGCGGCACCACTGAGAGTTCGAGGAACGTGGTGTACCAAGCTTGGCGCGCCCACGTTGGAGCAACCAGGATGAGAGTCATCTCGTGCTGCCTTAGCTTTCTTGCGACCAGCGGTATTAGAGGGGCTGGCGGAAAAGCGTACGCAAATTTGCCTGACCAGTTCATCCATATCGCATTCCCCTGCGACAGTGGGTGAGGGAACCTGGCGGCAAAGAGTTGGCATTTTGCGTTCTCTGCTGTGGCAAACAGGTCTATCTCCGGATGACCCCACTGCTGGAAGTACGGGTGGAGAACAGACGGGTGTATCTCCCACTCGTGCATTTGATGGCTGTATCTGCTGAGCAGATCCGCCATCTGATTGTCCTTTCCTGGGAGGTGTTCTGCCATGAGGAAAATGTTCCTCTGAATGGCCCACTTCCACATGCTCTGAGCCAGATGAGACAGCTGTGGCGAGTGGGTGCCTCCCTGCTTTTGAATGTAGTACATCGCGGTCATGTTGTCCGTCCGGACTAGCACGACTTTGTTGCACAGATGTACAATGAAGGACTTGAGCGCCATGAAGATTGCCATCAGTTCCAGATAGTTGATGTGCATCTTCTGTTGCTGCGTCGTCCATAGTCCCTGCACTGTGTAAGTGAGCACATGAGCTCCCCAACCCTGGAGAGACGCGTCCGTTGTCAGGATAATCTGCGGCACAGGCTCTTGGAACAGTCGGCCCTTGCAAAGGTTGTGTGGAGTCCACCAATGCAGAGAGTTGTATGCCCGACTGGTAACCAACACTAGGTCTGTCAATTGCCCACGAGCCTGTGTCCACTGATTCGCTAAGCACTCCTGGAGCGGGCGCATGTGTAGCCGTGCGTGAGGGACTATGAAGAAGCAGGAGGCCATCATGCCTATCAACTGCATGAACACTCTCGCTGGAAGCGAGTGTTGCGGCCTGAACCTTTGGATCAGAGCCTGCATGCTGTCTATCCTGACCTGGTTTGGCTGAGCCATGGCCGTCAGGGTATTGATCGTCGCGCCTAGAAACTGCCGGACATGCGCCGGCTGAAGATGCGATTTTGGGTAGTTCAGGGAGAATCCCAGATCGTGAAGAAGGTGAATTGTAGTCGACATGTCTGCGGCGCACTGTTGCTCTGACTTGGCTTGCACGAGCCAGTCGTCTAGGTAGGGGTAGACATGGATGTTCTGCCTCCTGAGGTGCGCCGCTACTGTCGCCAGACACTTGGTGAACACCCTCGGGGCTGTTGTGACTCCGAAGGGTAGGACTTTGAACTGGTAGTGCCTGCCCTGAATAGTGAACCTGAGGTATTTCCTGTGTGACGGGTGTAGTGGAATGTGGAAATAAGCATCCTTGAGGTCTAAGGTTGCTAAGAAGTCTCCTTGGTTTAGCAAGGGAAGAATCTGTTGCAGTGTAAGCATGTGGAAATGTTCCGATAGGATGTACAGCTTGAGGGGACGTAGATCGAGAATGGGCCTGAGAGAACCGTCCTTCTTTGGAATAAGGAAGTACAGGGAATATACCCCTGTGCCTTCCTCCCCCACCGGCACGAGCTCGATTGCTCCCTTTTGCAGCATCACCACTACCTCCTGCTGCAATAAGAGCAAGTGCTCTGCGGACATAGGCCGTTGCCTTGGCGGGATGTTGGGTGGAGTGGACTTTAACTCTAGGCAATAACCATACTGGATTAGTTGTCGCACCCACCTGTCTGTGGTGATGTGTCTCCAGACGGGCAGGAACCGCTGCAGTCTCCCCCCGACAGGTGTTAGGTGGTCGGGGGGCAGTGACAGAGAGTCACTGTTTGTTGGGAGTAGAGGTGCGGGAGCTGTTGTTTCCTCTGCCGCGACCTCTGTTGCTGTTATTCCTGTAACCTCCCTTGTTCTGTTTAGTGAACGAGGTTTGTGCCCCACCTTTTGTGAACTGGGATTGTTGACCCAATTGTCCTCTGGTGACTCCACGTGCACCTGAGCGACGAAAATTGCCGCCACGAAACTGCTGTGACTGTAGGGCCCCCATAGACTTAGCAGTGTCCGTGTCTTTCTTTATTTTCTCTAGGGTGGTGTCAACATCCGGACCAAACAGACTATCAGGATTGACTGGCTGATTAAGAATTGTCGTCTGAATATCCGGTTTAAACCCTGAGATGCGGAGCCACGCTTGTCGTCTCAGCATAACGCTAGTGTTGATAGCCCTAGCAGCTGTGTCCGCAGCATCAAGTGCACACTTGATGGCTGCGTTTGAGATTAGCTTCCCTTCCTCGATAAGCATTTTCGTGCCCTCTTGGAACTGTGGAGGCAGGTGTTGTACGATCTGTTCCAGGGTGTCATAGTGCGCCCTATCATAACGCGCCAAGAGCGCCTGTGTATTGGCAATGCGCCAGAAGTTTGATGCCTGTGCAGCTACTCTTTTGCCCCCTGCCTCTAGCACTTTGGATTCCTTATCCGGGGGAGGAGCTTCACCCGTAGTCTGGGAGTTGGCACGTTTCCTGGCATTGGCGACCACAAGAGAGTCCAATGGCAATTGTCCCCGAATGTATGCGGGGTCCGCAGGTGCAGGTCTGTACTTTTTTTCAATGCGAGGGTTGACCACTCTCGCTCTCGTAGGCTCCTTAAATATGTCCCCAGCATGCTTGAGGACTCCTTTAAGCATAGGCAGTGTCTTTACTGTCCTTTCAGAGACCGAAAAAGTGTCGAAAAGGAAGTCTTCCTCCACAGGGTCGGCATGCATGTCCACATCGTGATTGGCTGCCGCCCTTTCGAGTAGGGCATGAAAACCTGCTGAATCCTCAGTTGGGGATGCCCGTGCATTAAAAGGCTGCGGGTCCTGCCCCGCACCTTGGGTGTTCTGGTCACCAGTGTCATCAAATGAATCCGGTTGCACATCAGGTTCATTGATTGGGAAATTGTACTGGTCGTCCTCATCATACCCCTCACCCTCAGAGTGGTCTGGGGAGGGAGTAGGGCTCCGTCTCGGAGGAGGCTGGATTGGTTCCGTGAGGCCTGAGGCGTCAAGGGGCACCCTTTTCTTCTTTAGTGGAATGACATAGGGGTCCACTGGCTCCGAAGTTATTTTCCTCTTATAGAGGGTCAGTTTGCCTGTGTCAGCGTCGATGAAATGCGCCGAATCGTCCTCGGATTCGAGCACCTGACGTGGAAGTGGGCCAGTCGGTGAAGAAACCACCTGTTTCGGTGCCGATTTGGTTGAAAATGCCTTGGGCGCCTCCTTCGGCGGCAAAATAAAGAGAAGTTTCCCAGACGGCTTCTCTGGAGTGTCTTTTCGCGGCTGCGTTGATGGTATCGGAGCCGACGGGGCAAAGGCCTTTTCCCTGATCCTTTTCAGTGAGTCGGCAATGGGGGACGGCACACTCACAGTTTGTGTCGGCGCCGACGAGGATGGTCTTATTTTCCCCTCGGATCCGACGTCCTTGTGGGCCTTGTGCGTCTTGGGCGCGGATCCCGCCTGTATCGCCTCCGATTCCTGCGTTCGGGGCACAGACTTCTTTCCGTGTGCCTGCGTAGCCTCCTTGGAGCCGACTTTGGTGGGTTTTGACGGCGTCGGAGCCGCTGTCCCGTGCCGACCATCTTTCTTGGAGGACCCCTCCTCTGGCGTCGTTTTCGATTTCGCAGCATCGGAATCGACGGACTTCCTCGACTTCTGCGGACCGGAGGTCGACGGAGTCGATGGGGTAGCAGGCGCCGTCGGTTTCACCGGCACGGCAGCCATCTTAGGGACACTCGAGTCCTTAACTTTCAGTTTCGATTTCGGGTCGGCCATTTTAGGTGTTGTCGATCCCGATGGTTTCGGTTTCGGTTTCGAAACAGTATGCCCAGCAAGTAAGTCCGTGGCCGGGCCCGAAGGCGGGGCTGTGGCTTGCGGCAACGGGTCTTGGGTAAGGCCGACAGGCGATCCCGTGTCCCGGTCGGTATCCTCGTAACCTTCGGGGCAGAGCTCGTCCGCTGAGCTATCCGCCGCGGCCCCATAAATCTCATCGTCGTCTCCTACCTCGTCGACGTATTCAAGGCCTGGACCCGCGACTCCGTCGTCGTCTCCCGGATCCGCCTCGACCTCCGTCCCGGGTGGGGAGATTTGGAGATGATGACCCTGGTCCTCTTCGTCCTGGTCGCCGAAGATGTTCTCCGGATCCGGTGCCGCTTGTTTAGCTTCCATGCGCACCGCGCGCCGAAGCTTGAGAGTCTTTTTCGATCGGAACTGTGCACAGGCCTTGCACTTTCCGTCGTCGTGGTCAGGCGAAAGGCATTTGTTACACACGGGGTGTAGATCGATGTGTGGGTACTTGGACCCACAGAGCGGGCAGTACTTAAACGGGCTCCGCTCCATGTCCGAAAAGGCTTGCAGTCGTGTCGCGATGAGAAGGCCTCAAAGTTCCGAGAGCGAAGAAAACTCCGCTTATTCCGGCTCCAAGAGACGGAAGACTCGAGACCGTGCGCAGACAATACCGACGCAAGAAAATCGAGGCCTTTTGGCCGCTAAAAGTTAGTTATACTTGGTTCCGACAGTAAGACGTCGAGACCACATCCGAACCCAATGGCGGAAAAAAACAATCTGGGGATGGAGCCGATGCCCATGCGCACTGTAGTCCAGGGGAGGAGCCACCTATCTCAGGATACTTCGAAGACTCTTCCAGGACAACAATGTGCAATCATCCGAGCCCAACACTAGGCGGCGATCTAATGCTAAGATATGAATTTAGCAGCCCACATGCCTCGAACTCAGTGCTGCAGGTCCACTAGTTGCATTTGATTTAAAGGCCCTGGGCACACCTACTGCACTTTACTAGGGACTTACTACCAAATCAAATATGCCAATCATGGATAAACTAATCACTAATGCAATTTAGACATGGGCATAGGCACTTTAGCACTGGTTAGCAGTGGAAAAGTGCCTAAAGTCTTAAAGCCAACAAAAACAGGTCAGAAACAAAATAGGAGGAAGAAGGCAACACGTTTGGGGCAAAAAGGGCAAGGTACAACATGAATAATATTTCCTTTGTGCTCAACTCAATATGAACCTCATTTGGGGTAGGCTATTTACTTGATTGCCTAAATTCACATTTGTCAGTTTTGAACATTCCATACTGCACGTACAATGGTCTTACCAATCATGATTGGAGTTCCTTCTGTCTTAAAATGATTGACAAGTTCCCTCCCTTGGGCAGCAAGCTCTGAACCTTGACTGCAAGAAAAAGACAAAGGTTAAAGCTCGAGTAAAGAAAATGTTATACAGAGGTAAGTCTTATCTGACACAATAGTACCTTCAAGGAATTAAGGGTCAACAGTTCAGCAAAAATCTTGGATGAACAATTTCTCGAGCAAGCATACATTCCCCCCAAGACTCGAGAAATCTCCCTCGCCTGTGCTGTCTTGGTTGCCAGGAGCACCAACATAACATAACACTTCGGGTCTAGCCAGCGCTATATAAAACTCCTTAAATAAATTGGGTCGTTCTCCACTTAAAATGGTTTACCATCAGTACAATTTTCGTCCAGGGTACTAACCTAAAGGTAAACAGTTGACAATTAATCAAACCTGGGCTCACAAAAAATGAACACTAATTACAGTTATATATTGGTTTCACATCACAATCTAAATTGTACAATGCACTGTAATATGGCAGTTTTTAGTTGATAGTAAGAAAAAACGATAAATTCCTTTTATTCATTTAACTGATAAACGGATCAAACTTTATGGGTAGCACTTATTATCTTCTCATCCTTGTTTTCGCCCACACCTATTTCACCTCCTTGTATAAGAGATATTTGTACCCTCTGGTTCTTGTTGTCAGCCTAGGGGTGCTTCATCCTATGGACTTCCTCGAGAAATACTAATTTTGTTTGAGGGTTTTACTTCATTCATTAACAAGTGCCTTTCCATCAAATCAAAAGTTTCCAATACAAGACTGTGGGCTTCAATCTAAAATAAATCTACATAGTTTGTTGTCTTTCCAAGGAATCTGTGTCTTCCCAACTTATTAAATGTTAATACCTATCCGTCACCCAGCAAAGCACATATAAAACGCATGTTCACCCTAACAGGGCATCTTGGTGCTGAATATTAGATGTTTATCGCTGTTCAGAAGGGTGAAACGTGAGTGTGGCCGCCAAGATTCAAACTTGTGTCCCTACTTCTGAAAAACCAAAGCTGTATTGCAGCAATAATACAACAGCGTGATGTCCGAATGTACAGTTTAAGTCAACATTTTTACTGTACTGATTTCCCTAGCGCAATGCAATTCTTAAGACCAGTGAACTGGAGAAATAGAGCCTGCAAGCCAGGACCAGTTTAGTGGTACATATATCTCTGGCACGCTCAGCCTTGGAACTGTTATATAATGTCAGTGTAGTACTGACGAAAACATAGCATGTGTACTTTCAATTGGCATTTGAAAAGCAGTAAGGAGGCAGCTCCTGTGTTGCACTGAAGATTTAAAAATTAGCTTTTAGTACTTCTCAACTTTGACTGTAGCCACAACATTCCTGTCTGCAGATGGTTATTTCCCAATTGCTCGAAGTCCGTAAAATGATGGAAAATATGATAAAAGGAAATTAAGAGGTGGAAAGACAAAAGGAGAGAATGAAATAAAATGCAAGGGAGGAGAAAAGCAAAGAGTAGAGAAAGAAAATTAAAGACAGAGGAAAAGTGACAGAGAAAAGGTAGAGAGAGACAAAAATATCAAAGTAAAGAAAGCACGAAAATTAATGAAACAGGTGAAGAAACGAATAAGCTACTTAACTTCAGTAATGATGTTTCTGGTAGATATTCTACCTACAGATTTAACACCACCTGAAACTCTCCAGGCACCAGATGAGACTGGAAAAATTGAAATAGCTCTCTTGCGCCAGAAGGTGGATTCGCTTGTACCTCCACCGACGCAACATCACAGTGTTGCATATGCCACCCCTCTTCAACACTATTGTCAGTTCCCATCCTTTTTGCCACACTATGAAGCACAGACGAGAATGACAATAGTGACAAAAATTCAATGCAGAAAAACTAACTGGGAACTTTATTAAACATACAATACTCCTCAGAAAGGGGGGGGGTGTTGGTGAGGAAACACATAGATGAGGTATCAACCACAAACACCATTTCCAAATCTAAGTAACTTATTCTTCTGATGGACACTTCTACCATCAGATTCCTCCCTTGAAGAATCAATACCAAAGAAAGAATACCCCAGGAGGAGGGTCTGAAGAGAAACCCAATATGGACCCCGGCTTCTCGATTGTCCATGTTTGCACATTCACCACAGACCAGTTAAGAGTGCCTAGGGCATTTGCCAACAAGTAAGAAATCCTTACCTTCAGAGATCAGACAGTGGAGCCATGGCAAACTCCAACCTGCCTAATAATTGCATTGACTCTCGAAAGGTGTCCTAAAGCACCAACGCTCCGGAGGAAAAGGAAAATAACAACCACAAAATATTCAATAACACTCTTGTGAGACAAGAGCCATATAGCATAAGTTAAATGAAAGACTAGGACCAGTATAGGAGCACCTATAGCTCATAGAAAAGACTACCATGGCCTAGGGAACAACTTGGCCCAGATGTTGTATCATCCAATTCAAGCTATGAACACAGGGTAACCAAGCAAGGTTGAAACACCAACAGATCTAAGACTCCAGCTTACCAAAGACTTTGTCTAGTGGCCCCAAATGCATAATGAAACACTATGGAAAGGTGTGCTCTCACATGGTCTGACAAAAAGGGAACCACTGTCTGCACCATCTCCTAAGGAGCATGGGCATAACTCGCCAACAGGCATGTGGCATTGCAGAAATGAGCATTACGGGGATTGGGAAGTCATTCACAATGCATGTTGGACACTGTAGTCCGATGAATGACAGAATTACATGTAAACTCGAACATCACCCAATAGCGGGCATTTGCCATACAATTTCAAGAGTACTAAATAAGCAAAAAAAAGTCAAGTATTCCCTGATATTGAAGAAATAAAATATTTATTTAAAACGATATGATGTAGCACTCGTAATGCTTTGCTGAAGAATACATTTACTTACCTCATCGGCCTTGAAAATATACACAAATATATATATATTACCTACTGGCGGTCGCCAGTAGGTAGTTATAGTTAGGATTGTTTTCCATAGGGAAATCGCAACATTCTATTGGGAATAACTTTGGCGCCAGTTGAGGAATCTGCCTGAAATTTTCCTCAACCTTGCCTAGCGGCGCTCCGGTCCTTCCCTGAAAGTTTCGGGGGGGATCCGTGAAGCGGGGGCCGAGAGAAAAGGGGGGTCCCAAAACGTGTTTTCCGCATGTTAATTTCCATAGGGCGGTCGGACTCACTTTTAGCTAGAACGGCTGAATGGATTTTCATCAAACTTGGCAAAATTGTAGGGACTGGTAGCCCGATGTGCCTTTGCTATGTCTCAAGATATGTGCTCCAGAGGATTTTGAGTAATTTAGGTTAAAAAAATATATATATCTATGGCCGCGCCCCGGGGAGCGCTCCGGGCGCGCCACGCGACTTGCGCACGGAAAGCTGATTGGCTCTCGGGTGTCTGTCAACATTCCAAACAGTCCGGAGTGGCCGCCATCTTGTGTCTCGGTAGGATCAAGACACAGGAGGTGGCAAAAACAAAGGGGGAAATAACCAAAAGGGAGCAGGGTAGACCCCCCCTGACCCCCTAGGTTTGATGTGGGGCCATAAAAGGGTCCCGCGGGTAAAAAAAAAAAAGAAAATATTTTTCGATTTTCGCAGGGGGAGCGCCCGGTACGCGCACCGGGGAGCGTACCGGGGAGCGTACTTTGGTGAAAAATAGTGAAAATAATAGTGTAAAATAATCATTTTGAGTGATTACAGGTAGGGTAGCTCTGAAAAGAGCTTTTGGGTTCTGTGGCTGTTTTAGGTACCTACAAGTACGTCCCATACACACCCACACGCACACAACCCCACACCCCCACAGCCACACACTCCCCACACATACCTTACACACGCACACCTCCACCCACACCCAAACACCGCACACCCCCACACCGACACCTTACACATCCACTCCCACACCCACACACACACCTCACCCCCCCAACACACACACACACACCCCCTTATGATGTTTTAAAATTGCACAGTATACTGTAAGTTTCACTTTATACTATAATATAAACATAATCATTTTGGTAGTACTTCATGAATTAGATATAAAAATGAATAATGTCTCAAACAATTTTTAATTATTAAATAATAATTTATTATTCAGAATTTTCATAATTTAATAACACTTGCAACATTTCATTATCCGAAATCTCCTCCAAATTTGTACTGCATGATTGCATGTTATCTAAACAGTCTATGAATTGTTGGTCAAGAGACTCATCCAGGAAGTCAAATAAATCTTCTTCAACAATCTCTTCATCAGTTATTTCGAAATGAATCTGCTCATCAGTTTTTTCGAAAGAAATATTGTTGGTCTGTGGTGTATCTTCCATTTTCTTGCTGTAAATTGCATAAAAAATAACTATATCAGTAGAGTTAGGGCACTGTTGGGTTTAAGTTCAGACATGTAGTTCTGATTTTTTAACAGTGAAGTTAACTTTGGGCAGTGTATGGTAACAGGCAGGAAGTAGAAATATAAAAAAGTGCCTGTGAAGAAGCGTAAGTCAATTCATAATTATAGCAGAGAAGCCTAAGTCAATCCATAAATATAACAGAGGAGCCTATCTCTATCTATAACTATAGCAGAGGGACAGTAAATAACTATCAGAAAACGTTTTTACAAATTAACTTAAAGTGCCCCTTACAAATTATCAACTTACTTTACAGAGAGGTGAAGAAGAAAAAATGCGAAAATCCTTTCAAGATGTACCTCAGGTAGTTGTAGTCAAAATGGCCGTGTTTCCCTCTCATTTTTCATTTATATTCATGTACATAACCATCAAATGTCAGGAAAAAAAAGTAGAAAATGAAAGTAACATTTTAATTGGTTGTAAATTCTAACACTTCAGATGTGTTTTTGTCATGTAATTTACCTCAGGATATTTAGACAATGCTACAGCTCAAATGGCTCAATGGAATTCCACCAAATTTGGGAAAATGGTAGGGATTGGTATGTAGTAGGGCCTATTCTATATTTGGTGAAAGTGTCTCCAGTGGTTTTTATGTAAATTAACTTTTAAAGCTTCCCGGTGCGCGCCCGATACGCGTACCGGCAGCGCTACGGGAGTCCTCCATCTTGTGTTTCGGAAGAATTGAGACACAAGATGGAGGACAAACAACGTTGGGAATGGGTAAAAGGGGGCACGGTAGACACTCCCTGACCCCCTAGGTATTCTGAGGGGGGCTTAGGAGGCCCATATAGGCCCAAAAAAACCCTTTTTTTCCCTAATTTTCGCGGGGGGAGCGCCCGGTACGCGCACCGGAAAGCGTACCGGAGAGCGTACTTTAGTGAAAAACAGTTAAAAAAGTTAGAAAAAGATAATTATTTGGAGTGATCAGAGGTAGGGTAGCTCTGAAAAGAGCTTTTGGGTTCTGTGGCTGATTTAGGTACCTACAAGTAGGTTCCAATGCACAGAGTTATATTCAGGAGAAATATTCTATTCCCCTCATCTGAGAAGTGCACACCATCTCCTCTGTAGATATCTTGCATGTTGTAACGCAAGTTGTTGTTGTATATTGAACCCATTCCATAGTCTCTCATGTAAGCAGAAACAGATTTATTCACATGTTTCCATGCTTTCTCAAATTGTGGACAAAATTGGTTGGACCACTTCCATTTCTGTCTTTGGCATATATTGGAATATACCAAGGCAGTTTGAGGAAAAAGTGCCATCAATTGCTCAAAGGTGTCCTTTAAAAGCATTTCCAGACCTACCCCAGTCAAAGTGCCTAAGTCATTTCCACCACAGTGCAGAATTATGAGGTTAGGGTGTGGCAGATGCAAAAAGGTTTTCACCAATGGTATCAATTGATGACATCTCAATCCTCTTTGGCCAATCCATTTTATGTCTACATTTGGTAAGTCAAGGTTGTGAAAATTTCTGGTAGCTGCATATCTTTGAGCCCAGTGGATGTAGCTATGTCCAATAATCCATACAGAATACATGGTAAGAGGAGGTTCTGGTGCAGTCAGATGAAGTGTGGGAATGAAATGGCAGATGGAACAGTATGAGTTTGCAACAAAAAAAACTGTGGAGTTTCAGTGCTCTTCAATCAATGGATAAGCGCTGGGATGCCCAAGGGTAACCACGCGCGATACAAAACTCATTAATAATAATAATAATAATAATAATAATAATAATAATAATAACAATCACAAGCAATGATTGGTGGATTCAGATAGTTGAAAACTGGAAGTTAGGGTGCATGGTTCTGTTCTGTGAAAGAAGCAATTTGAATGGTTAAGAAAAAGTCATTTAAAGAAAGATTGCAGCGGATAAGCTGGTGTATTGAGAGGTCAAACATCCTTTCTTAGTTCATTTGCAACATTGTAGAATAAACTTTTAACCCTGAGAGCTTAATGAGTAGGAGTTGCTATGGTAACAGGTAAAAAAGGCTGAGGGGGGGGAAGGGTGTTGGTTTGAAAATAGAGAGGGAAGAGTTTTGATTGGTTATCATGTGCAATATGTGTGTAGAATTAGAGGTTCTCTGTGCCATTCATGGTTGCAGTGCCTGGAGTACATACCTTTTGCTCTGCTAAAGAAATATTGGTGTGTGTGTCTGACACTGTTCTCAATCTCCTAAAGCATTTGTAAAAGTGAGTATTGATCCATTTAATATACATAGAGACTTGTATACTCTATGGAGAAGATTTGGAAGCAAATTGTGTTTTTTTAATGTTGCTTTGTGTCATGCTTTTTGATAATGCTTGGTAAAAAGTTTTTACTACATAGAGAATTTGTATTTTGTAAAATTGTGAAGTTTCAGTAGTGACATGGAATGCTTGTACATAGGACCTGTGCTGTGTTTCTTAAATGTGATGTCAAAAACGATTTTGGGAAAAATTAATGGCTTTTACATTTTTTAGAAAGAATAAATAATGTGTGCATGTTTAAAGAAATACATTTGACTCTTTACAATGATGTTACCTGTGTTAACTCAGTGTAGGAAGTACATTGATTTTCTTTGCATAGAGGAATTGTATTTTGTAAAACTGTGAAGTTTCAGTAGTGACATGGAATGCTTGTACATAGGACCTGTGCTGTGTTTCTTAAATGTGATGTCAAAAACGATTTTGGGGAAAATGAATGGCTTTTACATTTTTGAGAAGGAATAAAGAGTGTTTGCATGCTTAAAGAAGTAAATTTGCCCCTTTCACAATGATGTCACCTGTGTTACCTCAGATTAGGAAGTAGATTGTGCAGATGAGGTGAGGCATGTCCAGAGGTACAGAGGAGGTGAGGCCTTTGTTCAAGACTGTAGTGGGAGAGAGGGCTTTCCTGGGGAGCGTAGGTGGTGAGGCTTGTGTCTAAGAGTGCAGTGGACTAGGCTTCATGAAGCCTATCCCCGACTGCACTCTTAGACACAGGCGTCAATTTGACTCTTTACAATGATGTTACCTGTGTTAACTCAGTGTAGGAAGCACATTGAGTTTGTTTGCATAGAGGAATTGTATTTTGTAAAATAGTGAGGTTTCAGTAATGACATGGAATGCTTGTACATAGGACCTGTGCTGTGTTTCTTAAATGTGATGTCAAAAACGATTTTGGGGAAAATGAATGGCTTTTACATTTTTGAGTAGGAATAAATAGTGTCTGCATGCTGAAAGAAAGAAATTTGACCTTTTCAGAATGATGTTACCTGTGTTAACTCAGTGTAGGAAGCACATTGAGTTTCTTTGCATAGAGGAATTGTATTTTGTAAAATTGTGAAGTTTTAGTAGTGACATGGAATGCTTGTACATAGGTGCTGTGCTGTGTTTCTTAAATGTGATGTCAAAAACGATTTTGGGGAAAATGAATTGCTTTTAGATGTTTGAGAAGGAATAAATAGTGTCTGCATGATTAAATAAATATATTTCAACCTTTCACAATAATGTCACCGGTGTTACCTCAGATTAGGAAGTAGATTGTGCAGTTGGGGTGAGGCATGTCCAGAGGGACAGAGGAGGTGAGGTCTGTGTTCAAGACTGTAGTGGGAGAGAGGCCTTTCCTGTGGAGTATAGGTGGTGAGGCCTGTGTTTAAGAGTGCAGTGGACTAGACTTTATGAAGCCTATCCCCCAGTGCACTCTTAAACACAGGTCTCACCTTCTTTGTACCCGTGGACAGACCTCTCTTCCACTACACTCTTCAATACAGACCTCACCTCTCCTGCACCCCTAGACAATCCTCACCTCATCTGCAACCCTGAATAGACTTAAACTAATCTGTATCCTTAGACAGGCCTCAGCTTATTTACACCCTTGGACATGCGTCACCTCATCTGCACCCAGTTACCATCATTTATACTCAATACATTGAGGCCTGTCCAGAGGACACAGATGAGGTAAGGCTTGTCCAAGGGTGAGAGGAGGTCAGTCCTCTCCACTGTACTCATGGACACTGAATGCTTGTACATAGGACCTGCAGTGTGTGTCTAAAACGTTATTTAAAAAACGATTTTGATGCAAATCAATGAGTTTTAGATTTTTGAGAAGGAATAAATAATGTCTGCATGATTAAATACATATATTTCATCCTTTCACAATAATGTCACCTGTGTTACTTCAGATTAGGAAGTAGATTGTGCAGATGAGGTGAGGCATGTCCAGAGGGACAGAGGAGGTGAGGCCTATGTTCAAGACTGTAGTGGGAGAGAGGCCTTTCCTGGGAAGCATAGGTGGTGAGGCCTGTGTTTAAGAGTGCAGTGGACTAGACTTTATGAAGCCTATCCCCCAGTGCACTCTTAGACACAGGTCTCATCTTCTTTGCACCCGTGGACAGACCTCACTTCCACTACACTCTTCAATACAGGCCATACCTCTTCTGCACCCCTAGACAATCCTCACCTCATCTGCAACCCTGAATAGACTTCAACTAATCTACATGATTAGACAGGCCTCAGCCTATTTACACCCTTGGACATGCGTCACCTCATCTGCACCCAGTTACCATCATTTATACTCAATACATTGAGGCCTGTCCAGAGGACACAGATGAGGTAAGGCTTGTCCAAGGGTGAGAGGAGGTCAGTCCTCTCCACTGTACTCATGGACACTGAATGCTTGTACATAGGACCTGCAGTGTGTGTCTAAAATGTTATTTAAAAAACGATTTTGGTGCAAATCAATGAGTTTTAGATTTTTGAGAAGGAATAAATAATGTCTTCATGATTAAATACACATATTTCATCCTTTCACAATAATGTCACCTGTGTTACTTCAGATTAGGTAGTAGATTGTACAGATGAGGTGAGGCATGTCCAGAGGGACAGAGGAGGTGAGGCCTATGTTCAAGACTGTAGTGGGAGAGAGGCCTTTCCTGGGAAGCATAGGTGGTGAAGGCTGTGTGTAAGAGTGCAGTGGACTAGACTTCATGAAGCCTATCCCCTACTGCACTCTTAGACACAGGTCTCATCTTCTTTGTACCTGTGGACAGAGCTGTCTTCCACTACACTCTTCAATACAGGCCTCACCTCTTCTGCACCCCTGGAGAATCCTCACCTGATCTGTAACCCTGAATAGACCGTTTGCTTTTTGTCATTGCTTTGTTGTTTGGTAATAGTGGTCTATAATGTGCTATTTTTTTCTTTAACACAGATTGAAATCAAGATTTCAAGAGTAAGGAAAGATGCCCTCAAGGCAAAGGAGAAGAAAACATGATAACCGCAAAAAAACAAAAACAGCAACGGAATTACAGCACTCTTCCACAACAAATACTTAAAAAAAACAGGAACAAAGCTCCTGGTAAGACAACTAAGTCTTTCTTACGGAACATATGTAGATCAAAAAAAAAATGTTGGACAGCATGTAGAAAAAGAGAATGAGAGAATAAATTTGAAAAGGAAGGAGAGACCCTCAAAGAATCCTACAACTGGAGCAGGAGAGAATAATATGTATAGGAATAGAAGGCAGAATCAGTTTAGAGACATTCGTAAACGAATGTTTCGCAATAGGGTGGTTTTAAATTTGTTAAAAAACATTAGGAAAGGTAAAAAGAGAGCTTCTTTTTATAAGAAAAAGAAAAGTGTAGAGAAGATTGTTGATCAGGCTTTTGAAATTAAGAAAAAAATATTAATTTTAATAATTAATAGAATTAGGACACTTAACAAGACAATTGATGTTTTCAAATCAAACAGTAGATGGACAAGAGTAATAAATCAGACTAATTTTTGTAAAGTTTTTTCAGGAGAATGGATGCACAGTTCAAGTTGTGAGCCATTTTTTAATGAGGAGAGTTACTTCCAGGAGAATGATTTAGTGCATGCGGTTGACACCAGTGGTCGAGCGTATGAAGTGAAAGACGGTTGTCCGATTGAAAAAGAGAAACTTGTGCCTAGAGAACCAGAAGAGGTGTTAACTGATGAAGTTTTAGGGAGACGTACTAAGGGTCCAGTGTACACTTGGAAGTGTAGTCGTATTTGTAGTGTGCAACAGGAATCAATTGATTTGTTTTGTAATTTCTTACGTACATATAGTAAGAAAAGTCTAAAGCAGAAAGTGAAGTTGTTGCAAGACTTAGATCCTTGCAGAGTGAGAGAAAACACAGGTTTGCAAGGGCATTCACTGGCTTGTCTTTCTAGAAAAGTCTGTCAGAGTGTTTTTCATCATTTTAGGATGTTAGCAGTGCATCATACCAAAATGAGGAAATTAGTGAGAATGTTGTATTATGCAAAAAGTCCAGCACTTAAGCTTAAACAATTAAACAGTGCTCTTTTGCATGGAACTGAATTAGATGTGAAGAAGATTTGTGAAGAAATTGAGATTAGTTATTTTGGTGAAAAAGAGGACAGTGTAGAAATTGACACAGCAATTCAAGGTAATGTGGAAGACAATGTACAGATTTCAAGTACAGAAAAGTTTGAGCAAGAAATTACCAGGTTTAAGGTGAAATCAGGTGAAAGGACGAATTTTACTTGTGTGTGTTGTCGACGAAGTCATTATAAGCATCAAACTGATTCATACGTAAAAAGTGAAAAGATAAATAATTATGAGTGGGAGGATTTTGCAACTTATTTGTGGGTGGAGAATTGTTTTGATTTGAGTTCTGATCAGCGTATTTGTAAATATTGTTATGATAAATTAAATCAAAACAGAATGCCTGCTAGAGCTGTTCATAATAATCTGGAGTTGGTAGACATTCCCCGTGAATTGATTGAATTTAAATACATATGAGTCTATTTTGATTCAATGTGTCCATCCTTTTCAGGCAATTGTTCACATGGAGCCTAAGATAGGGAAATTGCCTCCTACAGATTTGCAGAGAGGATTAAAGGGAAGAGTTGTTTATTTGCCTCTAGATTTTTTTTTTTTTTTTTTTTAAAAACCTTTATTGAAAGACACGTAGAAGTACATGCGCAGGCCTACAACCACAGGGGCCGGCCGCAAAAGCAGGAGAGTCAAAAAAAGGGCAACATCAATGTGTACAACAAAATGAATACAGGATAGACGTGAAATAAAGACGTTAAACAGTCAGCGCCAGGATAAGAAAGGTTTCATTTTACATTTTATAGAGGAGGCAGCAACCACATCTACCGGGCGTCACGCAACATATACAGAAAAAGAGGGGGGGGCGGGAGGGAGACAGCCCCCCACGCAATACAATCACCCTAGGAGGGCGAAGCCCAAAGACATCCCACGCCCAGCAAAGGTTCATAAATCAAGGACAAATGTCAGCAAACAAATAACGTGGACGCCACATGTACAGCCCTCCCGCCCCGTTAAAGGAGAAAGTGCGGACACGTACGAAACAAAGGAGTGAAAACAAAGGGACATAGCCCACCCCCTGAAAAAAGCAAAAAGGGACCATAGAATAAAACAAACTAAAATAACAAACACCCCCCCCACCCTACATCACTGTAATGGCTACGGCCTACCCCACTAAACAGCGTGCCTGTCGCCCAGAGTCACCCGAAATATAGAAGAAAGAGAAAGGGAATAATAACAGAGAAAGAGAAAGAAGAAAGAGAGAGAAGGAGAGGAAAAAGAAGGACAGGAGAGGAGAGGAGCCAGCGATCGAAACATGGAATACTACCCCACCCGCAACAACGGATCACCAATCGAGTTCGAAAAGGACATTGAAAAAAGCCCACACTAGGATGAAAAACAAGAACTAACCAAAATAATGAGGCCTGGAGATGCCATTTAAAAGGGTCCCACAGGTACTCCGGCACAATCACCCCTGTCCACTTTTATGAAGAGGCGAGCTTCCAGACCCCGCCACGGCCAAAAAGCAGAATGATACAGTGGGTCCATACCAGTCCAGGAAGGCCAGTGGGATCTCCGCAAAACACAGTCCCGGCCAACAGGAAGCAACCAGAAGAACTCTGCAGCAGTCAGAATGCAAAAGTACCTCAACGATCCACGTGGCCAAGCACAATATCTGGGCTGTCCAGCACGAAGCAGAGAAATCAGGATGTAGGAAACACTGCAGCATCGGCACCGGGTCCACATGATCCCATAGAATCAAACTCCCAGCCGGAGATCCCAGCACAGCAGCCGGAGAAGTTTCAACCATTACAATTCGGGAAGACGACACCGCGTCACAAAATGGCGGAGCAGCCATGGCGGAGATCCGCGACTCCAGGTCTCGGCATTTCGCGGACAGGTCGCTCCCCAGAGCAGCCAGGGCAGACAAGACAGCACTCCGAGTAGGGGCCGCATGAATCAAACGAGGGCTGGAGAGCACAAATGCAGCAACTTTCCCGTCTCCAGGAGAAAGACTCTCCGAGGGGCCATCCGCCATCTTAAGCACAGCGCCTGCCGCCATCATCGTGGGCGCCTCCAAGTCCACCAGGAGCACCGGCGGCCCCAGGGCACACAACCGATCCGCGGCGGATGGCGCTCGGCGGAGAAAGGAGAGTCACCAGAAGAACGGGCGTGCTCCCCACAACACTCGGGGGGAGCCCAGCATCGGACCCCGGGCGGGACAAGCAAGAGGAGTGGGCTACCCACTTGAGGGGTGCCGGACAGCGCGGCTTCTCTTCTTCGGGCCGGCAGGCAATCGGACATACGGGGTGGCCCACCCGCGGGGGTGGGTCCGCTCCAGGGCTTCCGGCCCGCGGCTCTCAGGCTCCCAGCATCGGGTCTCTCCACCGGTTCCGGACCGCCGGTACTCCGAACATCTCCGGGCAGGCACAGCACTCGAGGCCCCGGCGTCAGGGCCGGGAAGGCCAGCAAGGCAACAAGGACAGAACGCCGAAATGACTGCACGCCAGAGCCCCGGACAAGGATGGTAAGTGAAGGCTCTTCCTTGGTGACCAAATTCGGAACACCCCGAACAGGATGAAGTGCAGGATAGGTGGCGGGGAGGAAGAAATCACGGAGCGAGGCGGTTAAGCGACTGTTCCGATCGCCATCTTGGCTCCTCCCCCCATTTGCCTCTAGATTTAAAAAAAAAATATTGATACAATTGGTATAGAAAAAGTAGAAGAGGAACCTTTAGTTACTCTAGTTAATCGGGTTCCGACAAAGAGTAAGAAAATCTGGCAAGATTTAGTGGATGTTAGGAAAGTCAAAAAGGCAACGTTGTATTTAGTCAAAAACAATGAGTATTACAAAGATGTATGTGTTGCAGCAGAGGAAACAGCTGCAGATGAAGACAGTGATTGTTCAGGCGGCCAAATTGAAAAAGTTGATGTGTCTAGAAGTGAAGAAATATATGACCATTATACTGTTCATCCTTTGCATTCCAAAGAAGTAATGGGGAATGCAATTGAATTGTTTCAAATGAAAGCAGCAAAAGGAAGTCCCATTAGTGTATGGGAAGAAAGTTTGGAAGCTCGTTGTTTTCCACAGCGATTTCCAACAGGTCGAGGTGGACGATATGACGATCGACCACTTCAAATTCCTGCATCTGAATATCGAACTGTAAGATTATATGCTGAAGATCCAAGGTTTCGTCAATGCATTCCCTATTTGTTTCATCTACTGTATGAAAGTGACTTGTCTGGGCTTTCTTATGCAGTAAACCATATACTGAAAAGTGGAGCACATTTGCAAAATGTTTCGGCGAGGGACTTTATGGAGAAAGTGAATCTGCAAGATAATATTTTGGAATCTCTTTTAATCAATCTCATGGCATGTCAGCGTGGTACAAATGAGTATTGGTTCCGTCGTCATGGGGAATTGAAATGTATGCTAAGAAACTTAGGAACTCCTACATGGTTCCTCACTCTTAGCTGTGCTGAGTATGCATGGGACGACTTACTTCAATTTCTACGAGAGGCAAATGCAAATATTCAAAATATAGAATTCAAAACTGCTGGAGAACTGTGTTCTTTGGATCCAGTGAATGTGTGCAGATATTTCAATCATAGATTTGAAGCTATGATGTCTTTTATTACCAACAAAAAAAATTCTCCCCTTGTAGAGGTTTTGGATTTCTTTTGGAGAAAGGAGTATCAAGTGAGAGGTGCTCCTCATATACATATGTTGTTGTGGATTAAAGATGCGCCCAAATTTGGAACAGATTCGGATGAGACAGTGATGAGCTTCATTGAAGAGTATTCAACATGTGCTGTTCCGAAAACTACAGAAGAAAACAGTTTAAGGCAACAAGTTTTACGCTTTCAATCCCATCGTTGTGGAAAGTACTGTCATCGAAAATTCAGAAACAAGGACAAGTTCTACACAAAATGTCGTTTCGGCTTTCCACGACCAGTGATTTCTAAAGGAAGAGTAAATAATTTGATGTCTTCTCTGCGACATACTGTGACGAGGAAATCACCAAAAAATACATACAATTTAAAAAGAAACGAAGAGTCCAAGTACATCAACGACTACAACCCAGTGATTTTGTCCATGTAGAATGCTAACATGGATATTCAATTCGTTGCTGACAACTCTATTGCTGTGGCTTGATATGTGACGTATTACATCACAAAAAAAGAAAAGACAGAACTGAAGGAAATGTGGGAGGACATTTCACATGAAAAGAGTCTAAGCAAGAAATTATACAGTTACAGTCTGAAGATGTTGTCGCATCGAGAATTTGGAGCATATGAATGTTCTGATCGATTGTCATCAGCAAGTCTCTATGCCAAATCTAGAACCATCATTTGGGTGAGTCCAGGTCTTGCTGCAACACGAAATCGAGTTTTGAAATCTGTACAAGAAATAGAGTATTTGGCGGAGAAAGAACCAGAAAGTACAGCTATTTTGAAGACAAACATGTTGGATACATACTATCCAAATAGAAGTAGTCATCTTGAGAACAGTTTTTTGTATGAAGTTCTGCAAAACTATATTTATAAGAGAACCATCAGAGAAGATATCAACAATGGACTATATATGCTATCATTGGGTGTGAAGGATGTCTAGTGAGACAGAAAAAAGGCCATTTGATTAATCATCGAAAATTGAGTTGCGAAAATCCAGAGAAAAGGGAATTTTACTATTTAGCTCTTTTGCAACTCTTTAAGCCATGGCGTACAGAAGAGGAACTACTTGGAGATTTTCTCTGTTACGAAGATTCTTTTAATGCAACCAAGGATACCATAGAATGTCCTGTTTTTCCAAATTATCTGCAAATGTTGAACGAAGAAATAGAGCAAAAAGCCACAATTGCTGCAGAGATTACTAGAGACAGTTCTCAAGACAGTCAGAGTTCTGCTTCATTGAGTCAGGATCCACTTGGAGGACCAATTATTCAAAATGAAGCTGCCACTGCCATGGAGGAGGTGGAAAGAGCTATGGAACAAGCTCAAGATGATGTAGTTAACTTAGAAGATTTGGTGAAACAACTAAACCTTGAGCAGAAACAGATATATGACGAAGTCACAGAACAGATTGAACATGGATTCACTCATGAGAAAAAAGAGTGCTCATGTACATCATTTAAACCAGTCCAACTGTACGTAAGTGGAGAAGCGGTGATTAAAGCAATTGCAACTTATCTGCAGAAAAGGACTGAATCACCGCTATCTTGTGTTGTTACCGCTCCAACTGGGCTGGCAGCACATAATATTAAAGGGATTACTTTACATCGTTTACTGATGCTGCCAGTGGAGCATGATAACAAGTTGCAATATCACAAGCTATCTGGAGATGCGTGTTCCGAAGTTTCGAGAGTCCTGAAGAAAATGAAACTTCTTATCATTGATGAAGTAAGCATGTTGTCAAATATAATGCTTGCTTTGCTTTTGTGCATTTGAGAATGCAAGAAATTCTTAAAACAGACTATGATGTCTTATTTGGAGGAAAACATATTATTGTTTTTGGAGATCTACTGCAGTTGACTCCAGTGAAAGGAGAACCTGTGTTCAAAATGCTCACGCATGAAGATACCAGGAAGTGCCTAGGAAGCATTGGAAACGTTAATATATGGTAAAACTTCAGATATGCAGAACTGCTTCAAAATATGCGGCAGGCAAAGGATGAAGATTATAAAAATATTCTACAAGATGTAAGAATCGGAAAAGTAAGTCAGCAAGGGAAAGAAGCTTTACATGGACGATTAATTTCAAATTTGTACCCAAATGAAAACATTCTTCCAGAGAATATTTTTAAGAAAATTAACGAGAAGAAATCTGGCATATGTTTGATGCCAACTCTGAAAGAATGTTCCATGTTCAACAACAAAATGTTAAAGTTAGAAAATGAAGAGATCGTGAAACTGGAAGCTACAGATAAAATTGAACATATGGGAGCAACAATTATTTTGTCTGAAAATTTGAAATCAAAATTGGATTCATTAGAGAAGACTATATCTAAAACTGCTGGTTTTGAAAAGACTCTGAATGTGTGTTTAAATTGTCGTATCATTTTGAGAAGGAATTTAAATGTTGAAAGAGGTCTGGTAAATGGAGCAATGGGTCATGTTGTTGGTTTTGTGAATTACAAAAATAGAGATGGAATTGAAATTTTAAAAATTAAATTTGATGGCATTGATGAAATAGAACAAATTTGTCGTTGTTCAGCTAGATTTTTGCTTGTGAAAGACTTATATGTTCGCCGAAAACAGTTTCCTATTTGTTTGGCATATGCGGTGACAATTCATAAATCTCAAGGTTTAAGTGTAGATAGCGCTTTGGTGAACATTGGAAGTTCTGTGTTTAAAGAGGGTATGGCATATGTGGCATTATCACGAGTCAGAACTTTATCAGGATTATACTTGATTGAGTGTGATGAAACAAAGATTTGTGCAGATCTAGATTGTGTTAAAGAATACAATAGGTTAAGAAGAGAGTATGCTCCACATTTGCCTCAATATCCTCTGTTTGAAAAACGTGTGGTAGGCCGAAAAAGAAGAAATGAGAATAATTGCAGTGAGGTAGTAGCAAAAAGACAAAAAGTAGATGAAACTGTAATTGTAAGGAGAAAGAAAAAGGATTCTGTTAAAGATGTTGTTGGATTTCAGTTTGAAAACAGCTCTGGTTTCAACTGCTATGCTAATGTAGTGGTTAATGTTGTTTTTTTCTTCAAAATATACAAGAACAGATTGTTGAAATTCGGGATCAAAGATTCTGTTGTTTGTTGAATTCCGTGTTTGAGAAATGTAGCAGTGATAGAGCAAAAATAGAAAGTGTTTCAGAAATTCGAAATCTTCTAGACATATGTTCTGGTCAAAATCAATTTTCACAGAATATTCAGCAGGATTGTCAGGAATTTTTAATGTATATGTTTGATGTATTGGAAGATGAAGGTGTAGATATAAAAAATCTTTGTAGCCTTTCTTATCAATGGCAGCATGACTGCGACAACTGTACTTTATCAAGTACTACTAGAATAGACACTGAAAGATTTATATATTTGACTTTACCAGACTGCAAATCAGTGCCTTTTAATAATCTAGTTAAAGCAGCGGATCACAATATGGTGTGTACCCAATGTAAGTCTGCAATGCTGTCCACATTATTTCTACAAAATTATGGTCAGTATGTCATTTTAATGTTCCAACGATGTAGACCTGATGGAACTAAATTGACAACTTCTATTAAAAATTTCGTGGCTTCTCAGTTATCAATATCAGGAAGAACCTTTGCAACTGTAGCTATTATTTTTCATGACGGTCCTTCTACAACATCAGGGCATTACACATGCTATTTAAAAGGTTGTAAAGGTTGGACCCACTGTAACACCACTCATTTGACTTTCAAACACTGTGTGCCTTTTGGCTTAAAAAATTCATACCTAGTGTTTTTACAACCAAAATTTAAGTAAAGGTAATTGGCCTAGGAAGACGGGAGCAGTTAATAAAGGTTATTTTGCTGTTTAAAAATATATTCTGAGTAAAAGTGATCCAGGTAATATAAAAAATTGACTTGTCATATAGGTACTGTAAGTGGATCTCATAGTAAGTGATATTAGTATTATACAAAATGATTAACATGAGTGAGTCAGAGATGGTTTTACAAATACTTAAATATTGTGAAAATGTTGTATGAGCCTTTCTTTCAGAACGTCGGAAAAAAGGTAATTTCAGAGTTTCTTAGAATTAATTTGAAAATATACTCCTACATCTGACACTATTTGGCCAAAAGGAAAGGTACAGGAATGAGTAAAGAGTCATGACTGAAAAAAAGGAGTATATGAAAATAATGAAAATATTTCAGATGTTCTTGGAGCTTTTCTTCTAGAAAGTCGATGAAATGGATTTTTTCGTGAACAGCAGAGTACTTTGCAACGAGAAAAGGACCTCCATGATATACTATTTGGCCTCAAGGAAAAGTAAGTCAATCAAAGATTAGTGTACATTTGTCATTTGTCAGTATCTAAGTTTTTTTTTAAAACACAATCTTTTAGATTGTGTTTTTTTTCCCCCGCTGTCATATGATGAGTAATTTGAACTCACAGTTTTAAGTGAAATTCAATATATTCTGAGAACAGCAAAAATAAACTATGTAACATGTTGTACAAGTTATTCTATACTTTGGATTGTGTAAATTAAATTGTATTCCCATTCTCTGACACTCACTTTCCTTTTACCATCCTCTTTCAGCTCTTTTTACTCACTTATAATGTCTTTCTCTCACTCTCTGTAACCCCCGTTCCTTTACTCCACTTCTTTGACAACCCATCATTCTCATTTCAACTGTCTGCATCCCCTCTCTCCCTTGCATAACTTTTCAGCTTTCAGTCTCTCTGCTTTACTTCTCTTTTCCGTATTTTCCTCCTTTGCTCTTTTAGTAATTCCTGTTTACTCACTCAGCAGTATTATCGCACTCTATCACTATAAATCACCCACTCTCCATCGCTTATCTTTGTTTGCTTTTTTCTTTTGACCTCTTCTCTCTATTTTTCATTCACTACCTCTATGTCCTCAGTGCCTCACTCTCCTTGTGTTATGTTCACTTGTGTTTATCTACCTTCTATCATTTCTTTTACAACAACTTCACTGCTCCTCTCTCATCGTTCTTCATCCCATTTCTTTTACTCTGGTTCCATTACTATCCCTCATTTCCTTTCTTTCAATGTCCTTCTCTTTACTTTCATCACCAAATTATTTTCTCTCAGTACCACTGTTTTAGTCATCTTCTCCTCTCTTTCCTTTTTTTGCTCCCTTACTCATTTCCTTTGCTTACTCATTGTACTCCACCTCACTCAGTTTTTCTCTTAGTGTGTCTGTCTACTAACTTCCTCACTCCATTTCCCTCAATCATTGTATATTATCCTCTCTTCCTTCATCCCTTCACTCTATGACTGTTCTTCACTTACTCTCAGTTATCTTCTATTCCTCATTCTTCTAAATGCATCCTTAATTAGACTCTTTTCCGTCTCAGTCATTCTCTTTTTACTTACTACTGTTTCCTGATTTAGTTTTGCTAACTCACATTCTTTTAGTATCTTTCTTACCTTCAGTTCATTTCTCTGTTCTTCTCTTACTCTCGGTCAGTGAATCTATATGCCTTACTCTTAGTAATTTGCTCTCCTTCTATTTCTTTTTCTCTCTTTTTGTCCTTCTACCTTACTTTATTTCTCTTTCTGTGTCCTTCACTCTTACTTTATTTCTAAATACACTGTTATGATTTTTAACCTCTTCATTTGTATCTTTTATTTTAAAATAGATATTTTACCCCGAGAGGAGGCAAGATGGCGGCGGCGTCCTAGACCGCTGCGAGATGCTCCACCGACCAGCACCCTGTAGCGAAGATTTTGAGAGGTAGTGCACATTGATGGAGACACCAGACGCTGCTGTTTGAACGAGACCCGGGCATAACCGGGCATAACCGGGCATAACCGGGCGGGAGAAATGGGACTCCGAAAATAAACCGGCTAAGCAATTCTAAGCAAGGCTGTGATAACGTAGTGCCCTAATAACGTACCTCCTGCTTCATGATAGCGTTTGAGCCGGATGGAAGGACTTCGCGCTGGGAACTCACAGGGCTCGGCAGATTCAGCTGCAGCCTTAGAGCGCCGACCCCGCATGACCTTCCTGTCATCGCTGATTGGCTTCGCTGTATTGCGGCTTGTTGGACACACCCGAACTGCTGAGAGCGCCGCTCACAACGCTGGTAGTCTGGAAGGTTTGCCGGCCAGTTCACATACAACGAGTGATTCCTCTCGCTTTCTGAGGAGTGACTTTTCCTGCCAGGTGAGCATACGTGTTAGCTCAAAAAGAATGGCCCGGAAAAACGCTGCTTCCATAACCGCAGCTGCAGCCTCTAAAACTCGAGCGGCAAAACAGGCTTTGCGTGACCGTGAGCTAGCGCTGAAACGAGCTGGGGCGCTGGGCTCAGAAGGGGCACTCGGCTCCAGCCCCAGTTCTGGATGTGTGCTGGATTCGGCACCAACAAAGAAATCCACCAAGCTATTGCCACCTACACCTAAACTTGGCCCCTCGGTGGTCGACCTTCTTAGGAAAATACCTGCTGCAATCTCCCCTCGTCCTCCAAGGAATGCGGTGCCGGTGTTGGATCAGGCAATAACGGATCAAGCAGTGATGGCTGGGCCCCCCTCCCCCTCCTCTCCTGGGATGGAGACTATAGGTGAGACGGAGGGACAGTTAGAAGATAGCACTCTCACGCCTAATCGGGAGGGGGAGGGGGAGAGGCCAAGGAAGACTGATACTGTACCAGACACTGTACTAGTAGATAAACAACTGAGGACCTTAAAGTCAAACCTACCAAACCAACTGCAGAATATAGATAAACAACTCCATATGACTCGCTTAGGCAATGATCTACCTGCACCATCCTCTGATACCTGTACCCCTATAACTATCCCTGCGGACAGTATTACTAATCCTACATCTGCTCAGAACCCGGCTCTTGAAGATCTTAATGCCTCACCATCTCTGTTAAACACCTTGAATATTGTTAATGAGCCTGAACTTGAACATGAACATGCACTTGAACACGAATCTGAAAAAGAAACTGAGAATCATGCTGTAAGAGCTTCCAAACCGCAGGTACGACAACAAAATCCAAAAAATAACGAACCTAGGGGGGAGGTATCAAAGCCACGCAAGGAATGCAATGACCACACAATATCCGACTCATTGGACACAGATAGAGATCCCTCAGACTTTTATTCGATATCTGAAGGCCTTGACGATCTCAGACGGTCACAAGAATCAGACTTGGAATCTGATGTCTACACAGGCACTAGTACTGGTACTGGCTCTGATACTAGTGCCACAAATAGTGGTCATGACCCAGCCCGAAATGAGGCTAGAGGAGGTAAGAGGACTGTACGGAGGAAGAAAAGAACCCACCACGGCGCATCGGGACTACTTTGGGATTACTCCCCAACGACAACGCCAACAGTATCAGCCCTTAACTCTCAGGAGCATGCATCTATAACTCAACCTGATCCAGCCACTCCTGCAGATCAACAAAATGCAACATTGACTACAGTTATGGACACAGTCTTACAGGCAATTGCTTCCCACCGAGAGCAAACCTCAAGGGATGGCCGAAAGGCGCAATTGGCGCTACATAAGGTACAGGGTGTTGTGCGCAAACTTTCTAAATCTGTGGCAGCGTCCAATGCAAGGATGACGGAGATGGAAGATCGAATTGTAGTTAACGAAGCAGAAGCCACAGTCACTCAGGAGCGAGTTGAGTCTCACGTGGAGGAATTAAAAGATGTTAGATGGAAGCTGGAGGACATGGAGAATCGTCTCCGACGCAACAATCTCCGAGTCCTTGGAATTGCCGAAAAAAGCGAGGGTGAAGATATACGCTCTTTCATTATCCAACTATTTAAAGATACTCTCCCTGAGCTTGCCTCCTGGAACTGGGACATAGAAGTACAAAGAGTCCATAGAGTTCCACTCACCCTGAAGGCATCTGCATCACAGGGGAAATACCCCCGTGCAATATTGGTTTATTTTGGTAACTTTCTCCTCCGCCAGGCTGTCGCCGACAAAGCCAAACCTGAGGCTCGACGCATCAGAAATAATATCTCCTACTTTGTCAGGCCTGATTTTTGCCACACGACTGTGGAGAGAAGATGGCGTCTTCGCCAGATGATTAAACCTTTCATGGATAAAAACGCTCAGGTGTATCTTAACAACCCTGCTAAATTGAAGGTCATCTATAAAGGCCAGGTTAAATTTTTCACGTCGGAGATAAAAGCAAAGGAATTCTTAGACACTATGACATAAGCTTTGAGACTAATCCCAAATAGAGACCGCTGTGATGTAGCAGTTATACACCTGATGTATGTTAGTTACACGTACAAATATATTTTTTTCTAAGTCAGTTCACAAGATTACAGGGCTGCAGATCCTAAATTAATCACGCTATTTTTCTAAATCGATATATTAGTCTCGTATCTTTTTCTTTTTCTTTTTTTTGTTGTTTTTGTTGCACTCTCTCAACTTTACTGGCTTCTGTGTAACACACATGCTGTTATTTATGGGGGTGGTCATGGAACATCTCACCATCACTATAGACTCTACTAGAGTCTAAATGCCTCGTAAGTTGGTGTTTGGGGGGAGGGGGGTGGCGGGATGGGATGGGGGAAAAAAAACTAAAAAATAAGCAACTTCAGTCAAAAAAGTCAATGTCAAGCAGTTTATTTCTCTTGTATACAGGATCAAATGATAGCAGAAAAACTAAACCAGATTAAAAACCTCTGGCTTAATCTATGTTTACACATATTTAACTGTGCCATCACGACTAAATTCAATATATATTACCTTAAATGGGGAGGTTAAAACTGTGTAATTGGAATATAGCTGGTCTTAATGACAGAAATAAAAGGGCACAGTTACATCAATTATTACTACAAGATTCTATCGACATACTATGTCTACAGGAGACACATATTGCGGATTCCGACAAAGAACTACTAAAGATTCCAGGCTATAAGGTGATCGCAACAACTTCACAAACATCTAAAACTAGGGGGGTTGCAATTTTGGCAAAACCTACACTAGGCAATCCCAGACGTAAGTTGGCTGACAAACATGGAAGATGGGCCATAGTGCAGTTAGAAGTGGGTCCCACGATCTGTGCAATTTACGGATCAAATTTAGATGATCCCTCAATATTTAGAGATCTAGACATAGAATTGGCTTCCTGGCCCTCTCCTCTTATCATTTGTGGAGATTTTAACATCTCACTAGGGACTCCTGTACATAACCGACTTCCCCAGAATTATAATGGATGTAAGCCTAAGGTGTATAGGGCCATACGCCAATTAATGGATAGCCACAATTTGCGGGATGTCTGGGGCTTGAAGAAAAATAATGATCCCGGTTTTACTTTTTTTCCATTCCCACATAATAAATATGTACGAATTGATTACATTGTGACTTCCTTGATGGACCTGGAATTAATAGATGTAATCAAATCCCCAAAAACAATTTCGGACCATAATGCACTCACCCTTATTTTTGATTTACCCAGTTTTAATAGACCTAAATCACAATGGTCTTTTGACAGAAAGTTACTTGTCAACCTGGATTATACAACTTATATTACATCTTGGGCTCAGGGTTTTTTTGACTGCAATCAATATAGTGCACCCAGACTTATTGTCTGGGATTGCTTTAAAGCAGCACTAAGGGGTGAAACAATATCATTTGTTGCCAAAAATAAAAAGATAGATGACAATAACAACCTAAGGCTAAAGCGAGAATTATCTAACCTTGAAGCTTATCATGCCACCCAGATTCATCAGGGAAGACTAAATCTAGCCAACGACACTCTTCATAAAATATCAGTATTGAAAACGGAAATTAATAGTTCATTAATTAAGAAAGCTGCAGAAACTTGCGAAGCAAACAAAAGAAATTTATATGAATCCGGGGAAAATGCTGGAAGACAACTAGCCCTACGTACTCGTCAAAAACAATCTTATAATAACATTAAAATGATTGAATATGAGGGACATCAATACACATCCACACAAGACATAGTAGAGGCTTTTCGAAAATACTATCAAAAGTTATACCAAAATGATGACCCATACTCTAACAGAGATTGCAAAACCTTTCTTAATAATTGGGCATCAGCGATAGGTCCCAATCCAGTGATTGATGAAACTATTAAACTAGAACTAGAAAGGGAAATTTCAATCACAGAACTTGAGCTTGCATTAGCTGAGCTCGCAAATGGCAAACCAGCAGGCCCTGATAAAATTCCCTTGGACCTCTACAAAATACTGGGAAAACAAATACTCCCCTACTTATTGGATATTTTTTTAGGGGTCCAACAAAATGTAATACCGCCAGAGTCTTGGAACAGTACTAATATAGTGATATTTTCTAAAAAAAAAAAAAACCCCATTTACCATCTTCATATAGGCCCGCGGCAGGACTCTGGACCTGGCCATCATGACTTTACCTTTGAGAACTTATAGTAGGGCCGATCTACTGGCCCTTCGGGACCGATGTACACATTGCGAGTTTTCGCCTGTAGTCCCGCTTTGTGGCCCATATCATTGTAGGTGTGGTGCTTGGTCATTGGAACCCCCCTCTCTTATACACTCCTTGGGGCCTGTTATAAAGAGGGTAGGACAACGGGATCTGAGTATCTGGAGCTTAAACGTCAGATCTGTGGTAAAGCACCATCAGGAGGATTACGACCTTCTCATTGATGGCTCGCCGGATGTGCTTTTTCTAACGGAAACGTGGCTCCAGGACTCTGACTCCTCGATAATTAACCTAGCCTTTCCCCCAGAGTATGCTATTTTTACTTTAAATCGGACGACTAGAGGTGGAGGCATTGCGATGGCCACCAAACGGTGTTATCCCTGCGAGTGGAAAGCCGCTGAACTTTTGGGGTGTGAGGGTGCCCTATTTAAAATAGCGTTTAGTCACCAGTTTACCTTCTCTGGTTTATTAATTTACCGGCCTCCGGGCTGTGACTCTGTTTTTAGGGCTGCTCTTCCTGAGTACATTAGTACAGAGGCACTAGGATGCGCAAATTTTAATGTTGTGGGAGATCTTAATCTCCATTTGGACTGCCCTTCTTTACCCTCTATTAGGAGCTTTCTGGCGGATCTTGAGGCTCTAGAGCTCTCGCAGATGATTACTTTCCCCACACATAGAGGTGGTCATACTCTTGACCCATTCTTCACAAATCTAGAAGGATTCAGAGTTCTTGGTTCCTCCCAGTTGGTCTGGACAGACCACATGCTGGTGAAAACGGCATGCTCTTTGTCTGACTCTCCTTTTCTATCTCAGGACAGACTTGTTCTTAAACGACACTGGAACAAATTAAGACTGGAGGATTTTTACCATCTGCTCGAGGAGGTTCCTTTAGGTCCGCTCACCGAGGTTGATTGTGGATACGACTCCTTCTGTGAGTGGATATCTGGTGCCCTCGATTCTCTGATTCCTATGTGTTGGTCCAAGTGTCATCGGAAGGAGCCGAGTCCTTGGTATGACACTTCCTTGGCATCTCTTAAGAGGACCTGTAGACAGGCCGAAAGATTATGGAGGAAGTCGTACGACCCAGATCTGAAGATATGTTATCTGGCCAAGGTCAAGATCTACCACAGGGCAGTGTGTCAAACTCGCGCTTCCTTTTATGCTCAACAGTTTCAGAATTCTGCCAATCCATCGAAACTTATTTTCAAAGTATTAAAGGACCTGATGGCGAAGAGAGCAACTGCAGTGGAAATATGCTCGGACTCACATTGTGAGGGTTTGGCCTCTTTCTTCCATGAAAAAGTGCAAGCCATCTATCGCACTTTTCCAACGGGTTTCCTGATGTTAGAGCAGGTTGGTCGCACCTTAGATGAGGGGGAATGTCTTTCTATCTTACCCCCCTTATCTCTGGAGGTGTTTGACTCTCTCAGCGCCAAAATCAAGTCTGGATCTCCGGCAGACCCACTGAAACCGGCCCAACTCAAGACCCTGGCGCCGGTTTGCCGTACCCCGGTGCTGTCCTTGATCAACCTGTCCCTCTCTACTGGAGTGGTTCCCGTCAGATGGAAGCAGGCAGTAGTCACGCCAATTCTGAAGAAGGCGACCCTTGACCCCCTTAAACCTGAAAGCTACCGCCCTATCTCCCTTCTCCCTTGGGCCACGAAAATAGCGGAGGCCCATGTAAATGCCACTCTTACAGACCATCTTGGTAGGCTTAACATTCTCGACCCTACCCAGAACGGGTTCCGTGCGGGTCACAGCACGGAGACGGCCCTTCTCTCGATGGTCGAGCATCTGCGTTCCGTGCTGGATTCCGGTCGGACGGCGGCACTATTGTTATTAGATCTCAGTGCCGCCTTCGACACGGTCTCGCACGGGATTCTGATTCGGCGTCTTGGGGAGGTGGGCGTTTCTGGCTCCGCCTTGCACTGGTTTCGATCCTTCCTTACGGATAGGTCATTCCAGGTGGCGATCCCGCCCGGTAAGTCGTCATCCTACCCGTTAGACCAGGGGGTCCCACAGGGGTCATCACTGAGTCCCACCCTTTTCAATCTGTATGTGAGACCGCTGGCTGCGGTCGTCAAGCGGTGGGGCCTGACCATGGTCTCTTACGCAGATGACACGCAGCTGGCGGTCACACTGAGTGGGGACTCAGACCTGGAGGCTCCCAGGTTCTGTGATGGTCTGCGGGAAGTGGCTAACTGGATGAATTCCAACTGTCTCCAGTTAAACACCAAGAAGACGGAGATTATGGTGGTTGGTAAACAGGTGGCTTTGTGGGGTGACAAATGGTGGCCTTCGGAGTTGGGTTTGACTCCCCTCCCAGCGGCAGAGATAAAAAACCTGGGGGTGTGGCTTGATCCTTCTCTGAGTTTCATCTGTCATACCAAGAAGGTGGCGGCTTCTTGCTATGGCATCATCAGAGGACTTCGACCCATCCTCAAATTCTTTGATGCACCCACAAGACAGCTGGTGGTCCAAGCATCAGTGCTGTCCAGGCTGGACTATGCCAGCTCCCTATTGGCGGGGGTTAACCAGTCAGAATTTCTGCGGCTCCAGCGGGTTCAAAACGCTGCGGCCCGACTGGTGACAGGTCTGCCTAGGCGGTGCTCGGTGTCCAATGCCCTGCGCTCTCTCCACTGGCTCCCTGTGCAGCAGAGGATTAGATTCAAGGTTCTCTGCCTTGCATTTAAAATCTTCAAGGGTACTTCCCCACAAATCTTGGAGAAACTGCTGATCCCCTATGTCCCCTCTCGCACTCTTAGATCGTTAGGCCAGAACTTAGCAGTGGTCCCGCGTTTTAAGTTGAGCAGAATTGGTGGCCGCTCCTTTCGAGTCCTGGCAGCGAGCTGGTGGAATTCTCTCCCTCCACAAATCCGGGCCATCGATGAGCTCCTTCAGTTTAGACGGGCTATCAAGACCTTTTTATTTGTTTAGCTCATCTGTTGTGTCTCTTCTCCTTTCTGCCCGCTTTTAATGCTGTGTTGTGTTTACCTTCTCAAAGCGCCAGGACGCCCCTTTGCTGGGGCAGCTGTGCGCGGTACAAATAAAAATAACATAACATACCATAACATATCTCTTATAAACTCCGACTCAAAACTATATGCCAAGGTCATAGCCAATCGGTTGAGTCGGGTCGTCGAGCGTCTTGTCTCCCCGTGGCAGCATGGCTTTATTCCGGGAAAAGGCACCACAGATCATACCCGTAGAGCCATTGCCCTATTTGACATCATGGGTGCCACGGGGGGCGGGATGTCGATGATCCTTCTCGATGCCGAGAAGGCATTCGACCGTGTCTCCTGGGAATTTCTATGGAACATCTTAGAACTGAATAATTTTGGGTACAAATTTATTAATGCTATAAAAACCCTATATGTAGGCCCAAAGGCAAAACTTAACATCTGTGGTTCTGAGTCGGAGTTTATTGAGATACAAAGAGGCACAAGGCAGGGATGTCCCTGCTCCCCGATATTATTTGCCCTTTATATCAATCCCCTTATTTTAAATTTACTTTCCTCACCTGTCATTCAACCTGTTACGGTGGGTCTGTTTTCAACAAAAATTTTGGCTTATGCCGATGATGTGGCCGTATTAACAACAAACCCAACTGAGGCAATTAATGAAATTGAACTAATTATTCATACTTTTGGTACTTACTCTGGTTATTCTCTCAACAGAGATAAAACAATGGTCCTTTGTACAAATAATATGATATATGAGAGCCCTTATAAAGTTAAACAGGCAACTTATCTGGGGGTTTGCATATCTTCTGATGTAGATGAAATTAACCATCTTAACTATACCCCCTTGATTAATAAGATAAAAGAAGATCTGAGAAGAGTAGACAATTTACATCTGTCTATTATTGGAAGGGCTAATTATGTAAAAATGACTATCTTCCCAAAAATACTCTACCTGTTTTGAACCATTCCGCTATTGCCCGATGGTAACTATATTAAGATCCTTGACTCCTCCATGTCTAAGTTCATCTGGAGCTTTGGGAAGATCAGAAGAGCATTACCACTTCTAACTTTACCCTTAGATAGGGGGGGGCTAGCCATCCCTAATCTAACCTTATATTTATGGGCATCACTTATCCAACATATGGGCCCTCTGTTAAATTCTAAAACATCAATTCCTATTAATAGGGAACTATACACCCCTTCCATTTATGAGCTTAGCCTCGGGTCCAAATGTCAGGGGCTATTCTTGAGACAAATCGAACCATCTTACTTAAAAAAAATCAAGCTAAAAGTAATTACTGATGCGTGGAAGGCTTGGAAATTTATTTCGAAACAACTAAATATTCCAAAAATAACGAAATAACTCCCTTATGGAACAGCTCAATCCTTCCAGACTGCCTCAATGATAGCACCTTTCGCAGGTGGGAAAATCTGGGTATCAAGACAGTCGCAGATTTTTTAAACCCAGGAAATGCTACCACCTTCGACTGGCTGCAACAGAAATATACTATCCCTACCACTGATTTCCTTAAATACCTCCAAGTATCTACGTCTATTCGAAATTGTGTTCCCAAAATAGAATTAAACAACATTCACCTTTTTTCAGTCATTGGAAAACGATCCACCAGTATAGGTACTTTGTACCAATTATTGATGGAAAATGTTGAGGATGATCTAGAGCGGGTAGAGCAAGCTTGGGCTCTAAGGTTGGCTAATCCAAACATAGATATTGATCTCTCGTTAGCTCTATCGTTGAAATTATTTATTGCCTCCAACCTTAGAGCTCAATACTACAGAGTTATATTTAACCTATATTACACACCATCAAAACTGTTCTCTTGGGGCTTGCGAGTTGATGACAACTGCCCGAGATGCAAACAACCCCAAGCAAATTTAATCCATATGTTTGCTGAATGCCCCAAATTAGATTTACTAAAAAAGATGCTAATGAAATTCTGGGCCCAAGTTTTTGGACGGAATATAAAAGATTCAGCTACCCTGTATGTGATGGGACATGATAACTCATTGGGGCACAGTATTGATGAGCAAAGGTCTTTGTTTTTAGCAACCGCTGTCCTACGTATTATTCTTGCTGCTCGCTGGAAAGACCTAGAGCCACCTACATTTCAGATGTGGCTTGGCCGCTTCCTGGCTACATACAAACAAGAGATCTCAATTTATGGAACTAGGGGTATAAAAACTAGACTTCGAGGAAACCAGATCTGGGCCCCAATTTCAGATTGGTACAATAATGTAAATCACTTGCCCTAATTGCCATATTCTGATTCGATAGGATCACATTGTTTAAGTTACTGATGATTTTAAAAAAAATTGAACTCTATAACGTAAAACATAATGAATTTTGTATATTCCCTTTTTACTCTTTTTTTATTCTTTTCTTTTTTTTCTGTATACACTTGATTTAGGTATTAATATGCTTAACTTTTCTTTTCTTATCTCTTTCTTCTTTTCTTTTAATTCCTAATCTTTTTGAAATATTGTAAATATTTTTGATAATAATGTATCATTATACTTGTTGACTGAATTTTGCTTAATAAAAACAATAAAAAAAAAAAAGAATAGATATTTTACTAATTATAACTTATTTTTTCTTCTCTCTTTCACAGATACAAAGTGTAGTAAAAAAATGTTATAAAAGTTACATTTATTATATGGTAAGTGTGACTAAAAAAGTAGTTTGTCATCACCCTTTGCTTTAACCTCACTAATATTTTCTCAACGAACCTCACTCCTGTTTCTTTACTCTGCTTCCCTCACTTATTCTCCATGTTTACTCCCCTTTCCCTATTTCCCCTCTCATATTCAACTTCTTTCAGTTCCCATTCTTTACTTCACTTACCCTCTGTTCCCTTCCTTTACTTCTTCACTCATTCTCTTTTTCTTAATTATTTACTTCACTCCTACACACACACCTCATCCCCCTCCCAACACATACACACACCTCTGACATACACCCCACACACACCTCATACACACACACCCCCCCCGCACACACTCTTCACACACACACACACATTCCATACACACACATACATCCCACACACATACCCCCCACACCCATACATCCCTCACAGATATCTCACACACCCTCACCTCCACCCACACCGAAACACCCCACACACCCACACCCACAGACACACCTTACACACCCATACCCCGACCTACACCCACTGACTCCCTATAAGTCACGCACACTGCATTACTTACCTTTATTTGCTGTTTCACTCAAACCCATTCAGGCACTTTTTCTTTTTCTCTCTTTGTCCTTTCTCTTTGTCACTCCCCATGTCTTATCCTAATTCAATTTTTCACCCTCTTTCACCCCTCTTTACTTACACTAACTGGTCTTTTCTCACCCTCCTTCACCGTTCTTCATTTATCCCGGTTCCGCCACTACCCTTCATTCTCCATTTTTTACTGTCCTTTCTTTTTCTTTCAACACCCATTCACATTCTCCCACTATCTCTACTTTAGTCTTCTTCCTCTCTCTTCCTTTCTTTCGCTCCTTTAGTCATTTTACTTTTCTCACTTTCACCCTATTACACCGTCTCTGTTTTTTACTATGTAATAAACAATCCCTCTGTATTTCTCCCTCTAGCTCTCTTTCTCTTAACATTACTCTCTTTGTGTTCTTCCCTCATGCTAACTCCTTCATTAATTATTTTTTTCGGGTGCGCGCCCCGGTGCACGTACCGGTACGCGTACCCTGCAGAAAAACGATTGACAGAGATTCTTTAAAAATATAGGTTTATTTTTATAAAGTAAGGGTAGTTCTAAAAATAACTGTTTTTTTTCTTTTTTTTGTTGTTTTATTTTTTTTTATGTTTTTTTGAACATTTTGTACTTTTTTTGGCTTTTCTGAACACTTTTATATTTTTTTGTATTTTTTATGGGGAGAAACAAAAAACAGGGAATTGTAAATGGCTCAACTGGAGCAAAAAAAAAATCAGGAAAAATTAGGGTTTTCTTGGACACTTATGGTTATCACCAGCAACCATGATAAGTTCGATACTTTGCTCACCATAGCAAAGTGTCTTGTTACAATATTTGCACACGATTTTGTAATCGGCAAACTTAGGTTGAATAGTAGCCAATGTGTCTCTTGCCCCAGGACCCGATGGAGTGGGTTGTTTTGATGTTGAGGGTCTAGACGTTGATGGGGGTAGCTTACTGCAGAGGTCCCTTAACTCTGCATTAGAGTAATTGTTTGGATGCCAACGCATCATGTGGCGAATCATGGTATGATTCCCGAAGGAATATTTTTTGTTAGGGTTCCCCCTGGACAGCTCAGCACCACAAATCAAGCAAGTCACCTTTGCAGCGTTGACTTTTTTAAAACCCCTTGGGATTTTGTAGGACTCCCATACAAAGTGCTCTTTTGGTTTGTAGGGCTGTTTATCTTCAGGCAGGAACTGCCTTGTCTGTGCCTCCTCTTCATCGTCCTCCTCCTCTTCCTCTTGACCACCAATGTAATCTTCTGGTGGTCTTTTAGATGGTGGTGGTGGTGGGGCAGATGCTCCAGCTGTTGCTGCTACTGTAGCCATTTTATACTAGTAAAGAGTAGAGATAGAACTCAAAACAGGTCTTCCTCAGTCAAAGGACAAAGTCAGAATAAGGAAAAAAGGTGGGGTCTTTCATCATTTGGAAAACAAAACTGTTCTGGACCAATGAAAAGTGTTATTTTCAAGTCACATGATCCAGGCTTTCATCATTTGGAAACCAAAACTGATCTCCACCAATGAAAAGTGTTATTTTCAGATCACATGACCCGACGCGCTTACGCTACACGCCCCGGGGCGCGTGGCGTAAGCGAGTCGAGACGTTGCGCGATCGTATGCGATCGCGTGCTTCCGGGTGCGCTTACGCAGTACGTCATATGACGCATCACGCGGCTGCGCGATACGTCACGATGTTGTTTTAGTTCGCGGCAATAGCGCTATCGGGACGCTCACCGGTACGCGCCCCGGGGCACGCCGTAACATTGCGCTTACCCGTGCGTTCACCAGTACGCGCTCCGGGCAAAAAATATTTAAAAAATGTTTAAAAAAAACTATTACATAATTATACAATATAAAATTCGTTATAAAAAAAATATTACTTTTCATACCTATAGAGATTTGCTATTAAAAAACCATTGAAATTCACTGAAAAAACCATAGGTTTCACACCAGTTATAGTTAGGAATTAGCATTTAAAAAACCTATTAAATTCACTGAAAAAAACATAGGTTTCACACCAGTTATAGCTAGCTGGAAGTTTTACTCGCATAAAACCATTGAAATTCCCACGTTATAGTTAGTTGGACTCACTATAACTTGCGCGTGCAATGCACTGCTGATGACGTCACATATTACATCACTCATGACATGGTCAGTGACATCACTCATGACATCACTGATGACGCCATCCTTGTGACAGAGTGACAGACCTCCTTTCACTGTAATGTAACCCTTGAAACACATATTCAAAAATAAAAAATAAAATTTTCAAAAAAATGCAGATACCCATACCAGTTACAACTACCAATTCAGTAATTCCACCATCTATATACACATCCACTCATTCACAAACAGTTCTATATAGTCACTCATACATATACTCACTCATCATATGTAGTGATACACCTATACATCCTGTTACACACCGACAGTCATCCAAAAGATACTCTCACACATACTCACACATGCAAATAAACTATTAAATATCAATTTATTTGCATATACAGCTATACATACACTACCACCTTACTTCTAAGGAAACCTACACATACTTACTCTCTTAAACAATCACTTATAGAAACACATAATTATTTAAACAGGAACTCTTACAATCCCTCACTCTCACATATACTCACTTATATACATCAATATTCACATATACTACATTAAAACATATCTAGTTACTGATAAAGACACTAGTGAGACAGTCATTCACTCACTAACACACACATATACACACTCATCCACCCATACAGTCCTGCACATATGCTGTCTTCAAAACACATACAAAGAGAGAGTCAGTCATTCGTGCATCTATGTGCTACGTAATACCCCCACTAAACCATACAAACACTCATACTGATACCAAGAAAAACATCTAATAACCCATAGACATACACATGTAGCTACTCACCAACCCATGCAGCCACTTATACACAAAGTGAAACACTAATACATATATTTAAATATTTAAACATTACTCTCTAATATATGTATTCACTAAGATACACTTAATAAACCAGTTAACCAATTAATAAAAAAAAAATCTTTGTAAACACTTATTTAAACATTTATTCTTCCATCAACTTTTACATATACATATATAACACATATTTATTTTTCAGAAAGACACACATTCACTGGATGGCTTCATCAGTGATGTCATGAGTGATGTCACTGACCATGTCATGAGTGATGTAATATGTGACGTCATCAGCAGTGCATTGCACGCGCAAGTTATAGTGAGTCCAACTAACTATAACGTGGGAATTTCAATGGTTTTATGCGAGTAAAACTTCCAGCTAACTATAACTGGTGTGAAACCTATGGTTTTTTCAGTGAATATATATATATATATATATATACATTTGAATAAAGTTATTCCTGTAAACATCCGCTGTCCCCGCAATGATGTTTTAGAGTCGGTGAACCAGGGCAGCAAATTGCCCGAAACGCTATGGCAGTCTCGTTTGGAAACTTTGAGGGCTGACTGTCACTGCTGCTGCCGGTAGATCGTGTGCAGTAACCCCTTCAGGTGCGACCTCCTCATTTGGGGCAACCTTTGTTTTTCAAATTTAGCGGCCAGCCTGGTCACGAGGGGGTCCCGCCGCCTCAACTTGGCGGATCCACTGTGCTCAAGCACCACGAGCGCTGACTGGAGTGAAGGGGGCCTGATTGCCGGGAGATATTGGCAGGAGTGCAAGCAACTCTACAATTTTTTCAAGCCCACTGGGGTAATGACATTGTGAGAACTACTTCATTGGGGTCTGCGGCCTCCAACCGGGTATTATTGGAATGGAGAGTCAAGAGCAGCTATGGGCAAAGACTACAACGACCGTGAGGCCATGCTTGCTCATGCCCATGTGGGCGTGACTACACATTTAAAAAAAGTTATTCCTCTAAACATCCGCTGTCCCCGCATTGATGTTGTAGAGTGGTGAACAAGGGAAGCAAATTGCCCGAAACGCGTACGGCAGTCTCGTTTGGAAACTTTGAGGGCTGACTGTCACTGCTGCTGCCGGTGGATTGTGTGCAGTAACCCCTTCAGGTGCGACCTCCACATTTGGGGCAACCTTTGAGAGATATATTCATCATTAAAAAAACTTTTATATACCTAAAAATAGATAGGTCACATAAATAGGTCTGAGATAAAAATAAGGTGAGCACCGATTTACCTAGGTGCTGTTACTTACCGGTCTCGGATACATTACACACATGCACTTTCTGGAAAAAAACTCTGGGTATCTCCTCTCTTAGTGTGTTGAAGTATTGGATTTGGGAAGATGAGGGTATACATACCTGCAAGACTTCTCACTCCTTCTTTAGCTTTTGCACAAATACTTTACAGATTGCCTCTTAAGTTAAGGCTGACTGCTCTGTGCCAAGGTGAGCACAGGGTATTTTGGTTGTGTATCTGACTTACCCTGACAAGGATTGTGGCTACTGCTTGGAAAGGATGTATACTCTGACAACCAGAAACCTCAATTTCTAACGATTATACTCACTAAGCGTAACCCACTAAATAATCCACATAATTAGTCTATCAAGACTAGCACACTCTCGCTTGTCAGGGTAGTGCTCCCCCCATGGTTCATCTCTCCCCTACACGCTATTCTCTGTGTCTTTAGTGGATTATAGGTGGTGACCCCCAGTGCTGTCTGCAGTAGGGATATGCATCAAAGTCTGGTTTTGACCTTGAAAGTTTTGAGCTCTCTGGGAGGTAAGCCTTCTCAGCTTGAACAAGTCTAACATGAGCCTGCGTCCTTGCTTCCACCTTACCCCAACAAGGGCCTTCAGAAGAGTTCAGGTACTTTTCTCACCTTGCTCCATAATGAGCACCTAGCCCTGTGCCCCATACCATGGTCAAATGCAAAAAGAGCAATTGATGGACAGAATGCTGAACAATCACACCAGTACAGAGATCTGGGCCTAAATCCATTGTTTTCTTTATCCCCATGCCATTCCAGTTTAAACCCAGCCATATGCGAATCAGTCTTGACCACACTCCCTATGGGAACAATCCAACCTGACTGCCACGCCAGGTCCTCCCTGGACCTGAAACAACCATCCTGGGACCGGTTTCGGGTATCATCCCTCATCAGCCAGGCTAGCTTGACTCCAGTGGCATAGAGAGCACAGGACTCAAAAAGGTTTGGGAGGTACCCTAGTACTTGGAAAAGGGATGGGTATATAAGAACATCTTTTCAGATCTGTATTTTGAGTAAAGATGGACCTGAAAATATAAAAGTTATTTGTGAATGATCCCATCGAAGCGTGACTAATAAAGGTAAGCTACACGATGAAATAGTAGTTTTATCTTTTATCTTTTAGCAATTCAAAGTGAGGTTGGCTCTGTATTTAGAATGCGAAAACCTTGGGGATATATATTTTTTTAAATAATTCCATAATAGCATATTTTTGCATACCACCCTAGGTATCACATTAATCCTTGAAGGGATTTATAGAAATAGAAGGGTGAGAAAACTAAACTAAGACCCTCCAAAGAAAATTATAGGGGTAAGTTTATTCAGACCGTTCTATATTTGAAATGAAACAATATACAGAGGGTCTGATCCTAATGGAATGCTCTTCCCTCATAGTATTATCCAGCACCTGTGAGATTGTAAAAACCAGATGCGGAACCCGTCCAAAACTTCATTGGAGGCAAATATGAGAGCTTCCACATAAATCAGTAGGTATGTAACGGGTTTACTATTAATATGAATGAATATTAATATGAATGAGACCTGGTGTATTAAACTATTATGTCTGAGTAACCTTTCTGTGTTTTAAATCAATGAGTCTAAGCCCATTGGATTTTTGGCCTACACTTTTCTTCCATGCAGACTTATTCATAGGTTGCTAAGTATAAATCATGAATAATGTAACAAAGGAATGTTCTAAGAAATTCTTTTTCTAATAAAGTTTTTTACATTTTATTCAGATTTTTAAAAATTGAACTATTGTCCTGAAGAAGGTGAAGATCCACCTTACCACCGAAACGCCGTGTCAACAGTTGTTCTTCATGTATTTATTGCACATATTGTTTTCCTTTTATTTAAAAATATGATGAGTATATGATTTTAATGTGTTTTAACTTCATCAATATCAATTGTATAGAACATGATCTTTTGAATAAAATATTGATAATACATTCCTTTGAATTCATATGTTTGATGAGAAATTGATTATTCTATGTATGATTTTATATATTTTTGTCTGTAAATTTAGCAACCTGGTAAAAATTGTCTTATTATATCTCAGTGTATGGCCTTACTATAACTAAGTTAACCAATCCAATTAGAGGATTGAATCCTCATGTTTTCAGAGTAGAAGGAGAAGGGAATTCTGTGTTTGTTACAATAGAGAGCACGGGACCCACATCGGGGCATACCCATCCCACTCGGGGGGACAAATGCAAAAAGAACAATTGATGGGCAGAAGGCTGAGCAAGCATGGCAGTTCAGCCTGGACTGTTACCATGAGGAGCAGGGTCAAGACTGATTTGCATATGGCTGGGTTCAAACTGGGGTGGCGTAGTGAGCAAAAGCACAATGGATTTAACCCAGATACCTTGACTGGGTGTGAATGTTTGATTTATTCAGCATTGCATCCATTCGGTTAGACTGAACTGGCTCTTTTTACTGTTATGTTGTTATGTTATTTACTCTTTTATAGTGCACAAATCACCCTGGGGCATCTCGGTGCTGCCTAGAGAAACATCACTGGTAGCGAGGGCCTGAGCTATGGTACTCTAATAGAGGAAAGCCTTAAGGTGTTTCCTGAAGGTTCCATATGACGGAATATCCCTCAGGGTCTTAGGCAAGCTGTTTCAGTACTTGGGCGCCAGATAAGAGAAGGCTTTGCCTCCTGTACGTTTAAGACGGATACGAGGGATCTGGAGCAAATGCAGGGAGCCAGATCTCAGATTGCGGCCTGGAATGTATTTTTTCAATTTCTTTTGGAAATAATAGTTATTTTTACTGAACTGCAGCACCCTCCACCCCCAGCGCCTTGAGACCCTAACGGGAGATTTGCTGCATTCTATAGGAATGCAGATTGATTAATTGATTTGTTGCAGCAGCCCTTACCAGGGTCAGCGCACTGAGGCGGTTGCAGATGTCTACAACTGCCAGGTACAGTGACTTCTTCAAGGTTCTTGCCATGTAGTTGGTGAAGCTGCTGCACTCCTGCAGGCGACTTCTGGACTTTTTCCTAAGTTCTTCAGCTGGTCACAGAAACTCTTCTGACACAGTGACAGCCCTAACGGTTCTACTGGCCCCTTCCTGGCAGACAGGAGTCACAGATATGGGCTACAGTCCCAATCAGGTGAAGCCCTCTAGGCGACGGCCCCAACAGGCTCAGTGGCCACCTCCTCGCATATGGGGGTCACAGACATGAGAGACTGTCCACAAACTAAACACGGGTGATGACCCCAACAGTCTTATATGGATGATGGCTCCAGCAATCCCACTAGCCCACTCCGGGCACACCGGTGTCATGGACATGAACAACGGCCCAAATGAGATCTGAAACACTAGGTGATGTCCTGCAACTTCACAGCAGCACCAATGGGGGATTACCTCACACTCTGCTCATCCGGCTCCATTTGCAAGGATTCCTGCTTGGTGTAAGATTTGGGGGTCTCTAGTTGGCACAGGTAGGTGACAAATAGGGACCCTTGCCTCTAATCAGGATAAGGGGATTACACTCCTAAAATAACCCCTGCTCACCCCCTTGGTAGCTTGGCACGAGCAGACAGGCTTATCTCAGAGGCAGTGTGTAAAGCATTTGTGACCACAGTAACCTAGTGACAACACTACAAATGGGCACTACACAAGGTTTTATATAAAAAATAAGTATACTTAATATAGATTTACCACAAGACCATAAACGACAAAAATACACAATACTATACGTAAGATAGTAGTTTTAGCTTAGTTCAGTTCAGTTCTTAAGAAGCGACATGCGCCAATGTACCTTACGATGCGTTGCGCTTCCACAACAAGTAATGTTGCTCTGATGGAAATGCGGCAAAGTTCCGGTGCAAAGAAATAAAGACGTGAAGATCTTCCAGATGCGGCACGCTTCTCCGATGATGCGAGAAGTCTCGATTCGATGAGTCAGCTGCAGCGGAGACACCCTTGTTTAGCGATGCGATGGCAACAGCTTCTACTGCGACACTCTTTTCCGACGTTAGCGAGAAGCTTCCGCACGATGCGACAACTACAGCGGCGACATCCTTGTTCAGAAATGCGACGGAAGCAGCTCCGACGGCGGAACGCTTCTCCGGGGGTGCGAGGCGCTTTCCTCGATGCGGTGCAATGCGACAGAGACAGTGGTGACACCCTTGTTTAGAGATGTGACGGCAGCCACAGCGACGGTGACACGCTTCTTCCTCGTTGCGAGACACTTCTCTCGATGCGGTGCAATACGACAGCTCCAGCGGCGACACCCTTGTTCAGAAGTGTGACGGCAGCAGCAGCAACGGCGATACGCTTCCTCTTCATTGGGAGATGCTTCTCTCGATGTGGTGCAATACGACAGCTCCAGCGGCGACACCCTTGTTCAGAAGTGCGACGTCAGCAGCAGTGACGGCGACGCGCTTCTTCCTGGTTGAGTCGCGCTTCCAGCTCCTTACGACAAGCAGTCCCTCAGAAGGCCCAAAACAACAGCAGGCACTTCCAAAGAACTCTGGGGAGTGAAGTCTGTTGTCCCTGAGACTTCAGCAGGATGCAAGCTCTTTTCCAAGCCCTTGGAGATCCTTCACAAGTTGAAAGCAAAGTTCTCCTTCCTTTGGCAGTCAGGCAACCACTGCAGGCCAATCCCCCAAACAGCACTTCAGCTTAGCGATAGTCTCTCCTCAGTTTCTTCAGGTTCCTCTCCTCAGAAAAAGGTTTCTTCTTGAAGTCCAAAAGTGATCTAATTTCTTGGGATCAGGGTCCCAATACTTATACCCCAAAATCCTTTGTCCTCTGAGGGCAGAGAGGCCTTTGCCCAGTCCAAACCAGTTCTGGAGCACTCTGTTTACATGACTCCTTCTTTCCTTTCACAGTGCAGGGCAGAAACATCAGACGCCCCACAGGAGGTGGAGCCAGCATTGTAGAGGGAAAGCACATCCCTGGAGCACTTTGTTGACATGATTCCTTCTCTTCTTTCACAGTGCAGGGCAGGGACATCAGACGCACCACAGGGGGTGGAGCCAACACTATGGGGGGCAGGCACAGTCCTATTCAGGTCCCAGGTGCAACTCCTCCCTCCTATCTAGCTTCAGATCTCTCTATTCACTACTGGGCTGACTCATTGTGTCTCCTGGAATCCCCCAGCCCTTTCACTCAAACTCCAGACAAGGAATACACAACCTAGCAGAGGCAGGCTTTGGATAGTTAGACAAGAAAATACCTACTTTCTAAAGGTGGTATTTTCAAACACAGAATGTTAAAACCAACTTCACTAAAAGATGTATTTCATCATTCTGAGTTCAGGCATACTAAACTCGAATTTCTACCATGTTTCCTGAGTCAGTTAGTATTATAACATGTAATAATCTAACTGCCCATTCTGGCCTATGGAGAACAGGTAGCCTTGCAATAGTGAAAAACGAAAATGGCTGTAATTCACTATTAGGACATGCCACACACATCAGGGCTTGTCCTACCCTACACTTACAATGCACCCTGCCCTTGCGCCTACCATAGGGGTGTCTGATATGAAGAAAAGTGAAGGGTTAGGGACAGTGGGTGCACTTGCCCAATCAGCATGGCAGTGCCAGACTGCACACAGGCTCTGCAATGGCAGACCTGAGACACTCTTTTACAGGCTGCTTCTGTGGGTGGCACAACCAGTGCTGCAAGCCCACCAGCAGCATTTGGTTTACAAGCCCTGGGCACACGCAGTGCACTGTACTAGGGTCTGACAGTAAATCAAATAGGCCAATCATGGAGTCACTAATCCATACATCAATTTACAATAGGGAGAGCATATGCACTTTAGCACTGATCAGCAAAGGTAAAGTGCCCAGAGTAATAAAATAGCCAACAACAGGTCAGAAAAAATATAGGAGGAAGGCAAAAAGTTCAGAGATGACCCTGCAAAAAGGGTCAAGTCCAACACAACCCCCTTCCAGCCAAAACACAGGGTAGACCAATCACTACCTTGATGGGCTTCCCTGCTTAGGGCGATAGAACATGGACCTGGCCCGCAACAGCCGGAGCATATTCCAGTTCTATGCCAATCTGAACCCATTTCAATTCCTCTGTCCATACTCTCAGGGCCCAGCATGATAACCCTTCGGGGTCCCTTCCCCTCACCTGTGGACACCATCTGTGCAGCGTCTAACCATAATTTGCTCATAGGTGTGTCCCAACAGACAGACAGCAAACCACAGTGGCCACTGACAGTAGTCAGTGATGAGACCCAGGCCTTATGCCTCTCAGGGCTCTCAAACCTCTGTGCCATCAGAGAGCAGGGGCAGTAGCCCTAGGTGCTTGGCACCCTTTGTCCACTCTCCCTCCTGTCAGGTCAGGTATGACATCCTGACCCTGACCCACCAGCCCCAGGTCTGTACCCGGCGGCTGGACCAGAGACTAGGGTGGCCTCTCCCACACCCGGTCCTCCTCCTTGGGGCTCTGTACCTTCCCACCTTCCAGAATTGTCAGGGTGCCTGTAGTAGGTGTCCTGCACAATTCACCCTCCAGTTCAGGGGTTCTATCCTGCAACTGGGCTACCAGTTTATGGGGGACATCCTGAACCTGGCCCTCCAACTTAGAGTCTAAACCCTCTAGTTGAACCGGGGTCAGAGGCGAGGACTCCCTCCCTCTGCACCCCCTTCCAGAGTCCTGTACCCTCCCACCTGAAGTGGTACACCTAGAAGCTACATTAATCAGGACACTGATTACAGTTGCCCCTTCCTCCAGGTCAGACAAAACCTGAACCTGGCCTCCCAACCCAGGGACCAACCCCTGTGGTTGAACACTTGCCCGGCGCACCAGGTCTTCCTTGGGAGCATGCATGCCCCCCCTGAGGGTAACACATAACTCATGTGTTGTGTGATAGTCTGCCTGGTGCAGACCCCCTGACCCCTGTCCATCTAACAGTGCGTGAAGATCCCCCAGGCCAGAAGTGGTTTCACTGTGTTCATTCACTGGTGACACAGCCCTTCTGGATGGCCCCTGACCCACTGGTTCTTCCACTGGGGACTCTTTCCCCCTCTCACCCCTCAGTCTGGACTTCTGTACCCTCCACTTAGGAGCAGCACTGCCAGACACCAGAACTAATGGAGGTCTGTTTACAGACACCCCCAGTTCACCAGACACATTGGGATCCCGTCATCGGGAGGCAATTCAGGACAGCCTAGGCTACCTACTTGGTGTTCCCTTGAAGAACCATCCAGGCTCTGAGACTGGGTTTCGGGCACGTTGGGACACGCAGCCCCACGCTCACTCCTTCTCCACTTAGCTAGGACATGAGCCCCTACACCCCTCCCACTACAATGGGACCTAGCTGGGCTACTCGGCACCACATCCACCACTCTGGGTTGGAAGATACCTGAGCCACTCCCCACACGGTCACTCCCCAATCAGACCCCCTAGGATATTGCGGCATGGATTAGCAAATTTAGCGGCACAAATATGGAAATTTAGCTACATTTGGTTCAGTCCTCATAAGTCGACTTGAGCATGCACCTAACACCCTGGTACTATTCCTTGTGCGGCTAAACTTGCTAATCCATGCCGCAATATCCTGGGGGGGGTCTGACTAGAGGAGCGAATTGAAAGATCTGTAGAAACATGAGCTGCAAAGCAAGCTGGTTTCAATTCCCCCTTTGAAGGTGAAGACGTAATCATTAGCTCATCAGGAGGAGTGTTGTGATGGGAGTAAAAAATGTAAAAAGTTCTGCCATGCATGGGGTGTTCCCCAAGAGTCACACGTTTGCCGCAGAAAAGGGGTCCATAATAAGTGAATTTGTCTTCAGCCTACCTTCTGTATTTTATCTGTTTCAGGCATGCAAGTTCAACTATAATTATATGCAAAATGTAGAAATTGTCTATTCATAGAACATGTGTTACTATTTCAAACTAGAACTCTTCTTACTTGTGGGCTAAACCTACGCCTCTTACCCTGCTAGTCACCTCAGACTTACCCTCTCACATCATTAAGCTCTTCAAACTTTCCACAGAGTAACTGGGGTAGCTTAGTAGTGGTATTTTTGGACTCTGCACTTTTTCATATTTATATCTATAGCTCAAACTCAACGTTGAGTAACTGTTGATCTGCCGAGAGACTGCTGCTGCGGCTTCTTCAACATTAAATTCAGGTAAAAAAATCCCTAGGTGATTTCTACTGAGCCAGGTCAGTGGGTTCCTAGCTCATCGAGGAAAACGGATTTGTTTCAGAAGCTGGCAGCAAAAACTGCACCAGGGCTGAGTAACAACACTGGTTACTAGCATGTGAGGAGCAAATTAATATTGTGGCCCAGCTCTCGGCAGTTAGTCCTTCTGAAGACAGGGACTTTTTCATCGAGGGTGGCAACTGCATGCTTTCGAGCCCGACTGGTTTAGCAGACACCCTGAAAAAATCTGCAACCCCTGGCCCAGTGAATCCCCTTAACTGTCCCAGGGCTTGGCATACCGTCAATAAACTAGAACAGAAGTTTGAGCACATATCGATAGGCAACGTGCAAGCCTCTATTTCTAAAGGTCAGAGCGCGTTGATCCTCGTTCCAGGGCGCGCGAAATCTCGATGCATAACTGGAACCAGTAACTAGAGATACCTCGGAGAGCCAAAAGTACCAGGTGCGCAATTAAACACTATTCCAAAATTCGAATTAGAATAGAGATAAGGCGGTAATGCCTCTCGCTGTCCCCGCTCCCAGGTGCAGAATCTCGTAGAGGGCGCATCGGGTTTTATCTGGCACAAACCACAAGGGCAACTTCCCTCAGGAGACACGATTGCCTCAACTGCTGGACTCAGAATCTGGACCTGAAACAACACTTTGCGCCTGAATGGGGATTTACGCGGGTCCTGGAAGCAAAGAATGGGAGTTCCTACTTGAAAACTCTTTCTATACGCGTCTGTTTCAGGGGGGTTCGACAGCCACCATGGACGGCCCCTCAAAAACTGATCATTGATTGTAATGCAAGGAGGTCAGAAAGGTCACAATGCAAACACATCCAGGCTGAATGGTCACAACATTGAATGGTCACAACATCAGCAGCACGCGCTGGTGTAAGTCTGAACCCCTGGCCAGCTCGCGACAGGTGTGTTTAATTAACATTTGTCAGATGGAAATAATACAACTTTACAACTTTTTGTTAGTAAGTTCAGAGGTCGGCGCGAGTTCTAACAATACTCGAACCTTGTCTTGATGAAAGGAGTACCGATGCTTTTATAAAGGGCACAGAAATAAATAGCTGGAGTGCCTTGTTAAAAAAAAAGGATTGCGTTTTGCAAATTTCGCGGGCAGTTTAGTAAAAATCGCGGACTTTTTTCAAAACTGCAGATTTCGCGATATTTTTGCAAATCGCAAAATCGCGATATCCTGGAGGGTCTGCCCATGCCTCTCCAGACCATCTGGAATCCACCAAAAGGTCTGCCTCCAATGTGAGCTCCATGGGGTCAGAGAACTCACTCTCCAACAGGTGTTGGCATAGCTCTTGAAAACAGGGACTTACAATATGCTCTCCCACAATTGGATCACGCAGTCCCCTACAGGGGTTAACCAAACTATCTTTCACCTCACCATCCAGTGCCTCGCACACGTACTTCACACCACTCTCCTGAGATTGGCAAGACAGTATCTGACTGTCTCTGTCATTCACCCCACACTCTTCTGGGTGGTCTCCACACTCACATACCAGGACTTCAACCTTGGGGGAACCCCTCTCCCTGCACCTCTCATCTAGAGTCAGTAGAGTGTCCCTCCCACCACTAGGACCATGAACCCCTGCGCCAGTTACCCTATTCCCCTCAGGGATGCTTGGGCACTACTGGAGCTACCTCATGTCCTTGAACCTCCTGGTGTATGTTAACCCTCTCCTTCAAGTCAGGTGCCACATCTCAGGGTGTATGTACCGCTCCCTCAGCACTAGATAACTCACTTTTGCTGCCACCATCTGAGCTGGACTCCACCTCCAACTCAGCAAAGCTCAATCGCTGAGCTACACATATTTCTTGTTGCTGGGCTGAGACATTCAAGGCCTCAAGCCCCTCAAGCTCCATATCAAGTTTCCTCATTATCAAGTCATGCTCAAACTGCAATTTCTTTTCCTCTATGTCTAATCTCCTATTTTCTAACTCCAGTTGCCTATTCACCTTGAACTTGGTCATCTCCATTTCGTCCTTCCTGCATTTTATTAAGATGCGACACTTTGCGCCAATGTACCTTAAGATGCGTTGCGCTTCCACAACAAGTAATGTTGCAGCGATGGAAATGCGGCAAAGTTCCGGTGCAAAGAAATAAAGACGTGACGATCTTCCAGATGCGGCGCGCTTCTCCGATGATGCGAGAAGTCTTGATTCGATGAGACCGCTGCAGCGGCAATACCCTTGTTCAGCGATGCGACGGCAACAGCTTCTGCTGCGACACTCTTCTCCGACGTTAGCGAGAAGCTTCCGCACAATGCGACAATTACAGCGGCGACACCCTTGTTCAGAGATGCGACGGCAGCCACAGCGACGGTGACACACTTCTTCCTCGTTGCAAGACACTTCTCTCGATGCAGTGCAATACGACAGCTCCAGCGGCGACACCCTTGTTCAAGTAGTGCGACGGCGATACGCTTCCTCTTCGTTGCGAGACGCTTCTCTCGATGCGGTGCAATGCGACAGCTCCAGCGGCGAAACCCTTGTTCAGAAGTGCGACGGCAGCGACGGCGACATGCTTCTTTCTTGTTGAGTCGCGCTTCCAGCTCCTTGTGACACGCACTCCCTCAGAAGGCCCAAAACAGCAGCAGGCACTTCCAAAGAACTCTGGGGAGCTGGAGGGTGAAGTCTGTTGTCCCTGAGACTTCAGCAGGATGCAAGCTCTTTTCCAAGCCCTTGGAGATCCTTCACAAGTTGAAAGCAAAGTTCTCCTTCCTTTGGCAGTCAGGCAACCACTGCAGGCCAATCCCCCAAGCAGCACTTCAGCTTAGGGATAGTCTCTACTCAGATTCTTCAGGTTCTTCACCTCAGTTAAGGTTTCTTTTTGTAGTCCAAAAGTGATCTAATTTCTTGGGCCAGGGTCCCAATACTTATACCCCAAAATCCTTTGTCCTCTGAGGGCAGAGGGGCCTTTGCCCAGTCCAAACCAGTTCTGGAGCACTCTGTTTACATGACTCCTCCTTTCCTTTCACAGTGCATGGCAGAAACATCAGACGCGCCACAGGAGGTGGAGCCAGCATTGTCGAGGGAAAGCACAGCCCTGGAGCACTTTGTTGACATGATTCCTTCTCTTCTTTCACAGTGCAGGGCAGAGACATCAGACGTACCACAAGGGGTGGAGCCAGCACTGTGGGGGGCGGGCACAGTCCTATTCAGGTCCCAGGTGCAACTCCTCCCTCCCATCTAGATGCAGATCTCTCTATTCACCACTGGGCTGACTCATTCTGTCTCCTGGAATCCCCCAGCCCTGTCACTCAAACGCCAGACAAGGAATACACAACCTAGCTGAGGCAGGCTTTGGATAGTTAGACAAGAAAATACCTACTTTCTAAAAGTGGTATTTTCAAACACAGAATGTTAAAACCAACTTCACTAAAAGATGTATTTCATCATTCTGAGTTCAGGCATACTAAACTCGAATTTCTACCATGTTTCCTGAGTCAGTTAGGATTATAAAATGTAATAATCTAACTGCCCATGCTGGCCTATGGAGAACAGGTAGCCTTGCAATAGTGAAAAACGAAAATGGCTGTAATTCACTATTAGGACATGTCAAACACATCAGGGTTTGCCCTACCTTATACTTACAATGCACCCTGCCCTTGGGCCTACCATAGGAGTGTCTGATATGAAGAAAAGGGAAGGTTTAGGGACTGGCAAGTGGGTACACGTGCCCAGTCAGCATGGCAGTACCAGACTGCACACAGGCTCTGCAATGGCAGACCTGAGACACACTTTTCCAGGCTGCTTCTGTGGGTGGCACAACCAGTGCTGCAAGCCCACCAGCAGCATTTGGTTTACAAACCCTGGGCACTCGCAGTGCACTGTACTAGTGTCTGACAGTAAATCAAATAGGCCAATCATGGAGTCACTAATCCATACATCAATTTACAATAGGGAGAGCATATGCACTTTAGCACATATCAGCAGTGGTAAAGTACCCAGAGTCATAAAGTAGCCAACAACAGGTCAAAAAATATATAGGAGGAAGGCAAAAGTTCAGGGATGACCCTGCAAAAAAGGGCCAAGTCCAACACTGGGCCTCCCTCCCTCCGTGCTCTCTCCTACTCCTCACAAGGTACACTGGTGTTGGCATGCAGGAAAAATCCTAGTGCTCCAGGCACAACAAAATTGTTTTTGCATCCTAGGTGATGGCCCCTCACCAAGATGGAAGAATGACAGACCTTAGTCATCAGTCCTGCTACTAGCAGCAAGAGGTCTTGGTGATTTTCTTTCTCCTGATGACACTGTGCTGTTCAACAGAGTATTGGGCTCATGCTCCCACCTTTATAGTCCAAATCCAGACACATGTGGCTTAGAATCTGGCATTTGAAAGTCAAGTTGGAGTTGTCAGCTCCTTTGTAGTACTCTCACCTCTGTACTGTCCTTTGCCAAAGGTATCTTCTTCCACAGCATGAATTGCTCCAATTTTGAGTGACCACCAACACAGGCCAGAAGAGTAACCGGGGATGACACCTGGCTGTCAGCCTCCCCTGAAATATGCCCCATAAGGTTCCTCTCAATCAAGATTCCATGTTAGTGATAACCTTATCTGTCCCACAAGCTCCCTGACAATTAACACTCGCCCCACATACCAGTAACTCTTCCTGGAATTAATTAGGCCTTTGATGTGCACAGAAGATTCTCTGCTCCTCTCACTTCAGTGTGTGCGTGTTCCACCCAAGCCCTTAGCAAGACACATGTCCAGTTGGTGGGATGCAGACCTCATCTCTACAGCCTCTCAAGGGCCTGTGCTTCCGAAATGGAACAGACAGATGTTATGTAGCATCCACAAGCACACAAATGAAACCCAGCACACATGCAAGTATCATGTGCTGTTCAGCGCTACATGCAATCCATGCTGGCCAAGGGTGAGGTAAGTATACAGCCACGGCCCTTTACATGAGTAGGCCAGTAGACACCACTCCACTGACAGGTAAAATGGTCTGTTCACATTATTGGTTCTACTGAACACAAATATGTACGCTGCCACCACTGTGCTTGTGTCACTCAACTTCGGGTTAAGGCAGTAGAACCCTTTCTACACAAGTGTAGCACTTGGTGCGCCCCTCCAGGTGTAAGCAGGCTGTGTCCATGAGACAGGCCTAGGTTGTTGCGCACATGCATGTTCCATGTTTGGCCAAAAACCAGCTTCAGGGATCCAAATATTGATGGAGCTGGGGCACTCTGGGCAAGGGTGCACGTCTGTCACCATGCAGGGGAATATTCCCTCCCAACAAAGACTCATTGCTATGTGCTGTAAGAGCCAATCTAAAGCGGATTTGAAACCTTAGACACATCTCTTATCTTAAAAATATGTATAAAAGTAACACTTCTTGCAGTATTAAAGTCTTCATTACCAAGCAAGGGAGTGCTCTGGACAGTTGCTGAAGGAATGCTTTGAGTCCAGGGCTAGTGTCTGCATGACACACAATCTCCCAGAGGTAAGGGATCATCATCTGAAGTGTGCACTTTTTGCTGAAGAAGCTGAGGGTAGAAGCTTGTGTGCCTGCTCAAATGGGGAAAAAGTGTGTCTGTCCCTATAGGAGAAGGGTCTGTCCATGTGGAGATGCCCACTGTGGTCCCAGAATGATGACCACCTGGAGGAAACTGACAGAGTGAAGCCAGTGACCCATGCTGCGAAAGGATCCCATCCTAGGAGCAGTTTCCATTTTGAACTGCCCTCAAAACTTTCTCAAGTGAAGCATCAACGTGTCACCTAGCACCCTGCAGAGGGACTGCAAGATTGTTGCTGCAGCTGTCTGATCTCGGAAATGAATATTCCTCGTTGCCGCAGGTAAAGCCCTGAATAACCCAGGGCTGCAACTGCTGAAGACTCACTCCTACTGAAGATCTGGCTTGGATGCTACAACTAACATGAATGAGCACCCATCTGCAACTGGCCTGGGGAGGCTGCACCTGCAGAAGGCAAATGCCTGCCATACTTTCCTGTATATTGATCCCACTTAGTGGCTTGTGGTTACAAAGAGGTCGCCAGAGACGTTTTAAGGTATGGGGAAAGTGGACAATTGCCCAGGGCCCCACTTTCCAAGAGGCCCTGGAAGAGTGAACTTTCTCTTTAGATCACTTTTTTTTTATTTCTTGAACTCAACCCTTAATATAAAATTCAATAATGTTTTGTATCACAGCACTTGAATTAGCAGCAACATGGCAAATACAATCCAAGGTTGTTCCAAACAGGGGCCCCCAAAATATTTCTTGCCCAGGGAGCACAAATTTGTTTAGATGACACTGGAGGTTGGTACCGCAGCCCCCACATCAATGAAGCGACCACCGCAGGAGCAGATCTACCCAACTACAGCTTCACTGAAAATACGGTGCATAGTGTGATCGATACAAAAGACTAAGTGCACAGAAAAATCTGCCAAACAAACTTTAGACTCTGCCCTGGTGAACTTAAAATGACAGAAACTACCAAAAGTATTCAGGCATTTTGCCAGAGGGGTAATCCAAAGTGAATTGCACGTGCCCATAATAATAGCCAAATTCCATTCCATAATGGCGGACTTCAGACATTAGCGACCATCACGTGCAGTCGGGTAACCCGCCCCATTCATTGACAGCGGTGGCTATCTAATCTCCATACAGGTTATTAACATGTAAGACCCACTCATTTTCAAGAATACAGATTGCAGTAGTTAAATCTACATTAAAATCAACTACTAGAATTTTCCAGTAAAGCAAGAGTCTTTCCATTTAATTTGTCCCGCAGTAAAATGCTTTGTTGGCCTTTTTTTGCATTGACAATATTTCAAAAAGTCTGTTAAAAAATCGTAATGCAGACATTTAGAGCTCTATCTAGTATTTATCTTTAATCATGAGTAGGCATTCCTGTTTTCAGTTTCTATTTTTGGTTAATTCTGGTGGGGTTTTGTCAGTTTTTTCAATACCTTAAAAAATAGTGGTTGTCAGTGGTTACACATTTGCGTGCCATTAAAAACAAGAGAAACATTGTTTTTCCTGTGTGTATGGAATTTTAATTTAATTTAAATTATTGCTTGCTTTCTGCACTGATACTGCATGTGTATAGGTAGCGTATGCACAGGGTATATGATGTCCAAATACATTTTTACTGCACCAGAATGGACAACAAAGTCAATAGCATTCTTCATTAACTCTGAAGATTGTAAAGATGCTTTCAGCATACCATCTAGCAAGTGACAAGGATCTTTTACAGGGAAGCACTTCAGCTCAGGTATCGATTTTGGCAGGCCATCATACAACTTTTTCATATACGTAGCTGAATTACTGCAAATACAAACAATATCACTCTAATCTTTATTGAACTTGGTAATAACTTTTTTCAGCAGCATTCCAAGTGACTCTGCGTTCCATGTTTACCAAACGCCTGGTGTCATGTTTACACCACTACCTCAGATGCTTGGTGACAACATTCTTTTCACATGTACCTGTCACTTCATCTTCCATTGAATGTTTAAAGACTGGGATGTTTGGCAATTCACTTACAATCAATACTGACTCACTAGAAAAGGGAGCTGAGGTATCAAAGGATTTCACCCATTCTCTGTCTGTGGGTAAATGTTATGGTACATATTAGGACAGATTCTTAGGAAACCAGCCATTTCACCTATCTGTGAAATCAAATGTCACCAACATTTCAAACATGCTTCTAAACACTGCATCATTAGACCAAAGACTACAAAACTGAAAAAAGCAGAAGGAAGAAGAGACAATGTTTTAGTGACATCCCTAAACAACAAAACTCAAGCAGAATAACAGCCCAGTCTTCCTTGATGCTACCTTGTATAATAAAGTCACATTGTATTGGCCCCTTCAGGAAGAAATAAAAATGTCTCTTTCACTCATCTTTTCCTTTCTATGAATGGCACTTAGTTTGTGGTTGCAAAGGTGTTTTTTCAGTGTTTATATGTTTACACCGGTGATGGCTATTTTCCTTTCAGTGGGGTTTTATCAGTTATTATAGGTTTAAACCTAAAATCAGATAGCCTAATCATGAGTCAACAGTTTCCTAGTCATTTAGGATTCCTTGTCAAACAAATCTGGGGATCTTCTTCTAATAACATGATGGGCTCAGTATGTTGAGGTTTGGAGGTCAATTTCATCAATCCTCTAGGACGGCTATTAGCTCGTCATAGACCCAACTTGCCCAACTCAGCTGGGACAATACCTTGTAGTTCCATCACACAATCATTCACTTTGTCTGAAAAGGGAATATATCCTGAAAAAGCACAAATTATTTGACCACTCAACCATAGTCAAGTGTACACATATTTAATTAATTAAAAGTTGAAGCAGTTCTTTGATAGAAGGAATGGGTTAGGGCAATTTCTTCCCAGAAGTAGACAAACATGGTAGCACTGTGCACATGTATGCTTCTAGTAAGATATAAATGATAAGTTAATTACGAATTGGATATATATCTCTTTCTCTCTCTCTCTCTCTCTCTCTCCCCCCTCTCCCTCCCCCCTCTCTCCCCCCCCAATTCAACATAAGAGTATACCTAGTAGGGACACAACCTGACTGTCAAATGAACATCGTTCTTACATTCAACAACTTTTCAAAATTAGATAATGCACACTAGTCATGCATCTATAGGCGTGGATACTGGATCAACTCTCATTCTGATACGGCTTAATTCTGCCTCTTCATAGTTACCTACATTCAAAGGAATTCTTGCTTTGGAGTCTAAAACTAGAAGAATATAATCATGCAAAAACTATGATTGCTGCCTTCTCTCAGAGATGCCTCTTGCAAATGTCCTTGGAAAAAGTGAAGGTGATGGGGCACTAAAATAGAGGAGGCAACCTCCACCCCAACAAAATGTCTGTTTCACATCCTGATAGACATTGCCATTTCTCTGTGCTTGCCTACGCTCTGCTAATAAGCAACTCTAAAAGGATTTTAGAAAACATTGTTTTAATGGGAAAATGTAATATACAATTTAGCATTTTGGCACCTTTCTTCCATGAAAAGAGCTTTATAAACAGCATTTTTCTTTTCTTTTGCCTATCCAATGATATTTGTGTTGCCTTTTGTTTTACTGAATACTCCTGTCATACATATTTCATTTTCTTCCTCTCAAAAAGCAATCATCACAAAAAAATATAATGCTGAATGTCAGGTCCTTTGAATACATTTCGATATATATTAAGATCAGATGGTAGGATCGAAAATGCGTGACGTTCCACGGATAAAATATCATGAAGCCAGATCAATAAGAGATACATTAGTAATCAGCACTTTCCTAAACCAAAAGGTTGAGGGGCATGATATGGGTTGGCTGCAGGATATTAGATTTTTTTCGATTGTGGCAAATGTAAAGACTGAAAATACAGTTAAAAGTGGAAGGAAAATCTTGTGTCACAATGCAAACCCTCCACAAATATTTAAAAAACCTATAACTTGCAACATACCCATTACTGTGTATTTCTTAAAGTGCCCCTGTGGTAAACAATTCAATGGTAGTAACATTCACCCTGTAAAGAGCAGGTTCAAGAGCATCTAAGGGTTATCAAGGAACTAGATAATGTATTGCTGCACCCTACGCCCGATACTTTTGCAATGTCCATCCCAGTTTTAGTTAACAACTCCACAACTGTCACATGGCCCATGGGGACATTATCGTCTTCTCTAAGTTAGTATGAGCACGCTGCGGATTGCCTGCTGCTTTGCGCACGTTACTACACGAGTTTAGTTTGCAAATGTCTCTCTTGCCGTTTTCACATGACAACCTATCGCTGTGTTCACATTCTGCAGGTTCCTGGGATTTAGTCTTAACATTGCGAGCGAAGTCGATCAACAATGCCCCTTTTTATTCTGTTCTGGTCGCGCCCTAGTGCCTAGACAAAACATACTGGTGCAGCTGTTGTTTTAGGAATACGTGCTTTGGTCTTATTGAAATACACAAATAGATGGCTCACACTTGGAGAGGGACCTTTCCAGGCAGAAGAGCAGGACAGCACCTATGATGTAGTTCTACCATCTATAGACTGTGGTACGGGGTCTGCACATAACGCCCAGAGATCTTCTAATATATAATTTAGGCTCCCGGTTTTCTGTTTAAATGGATTTTTACATATCAATACAGCCGGAAAAATATATTTCCTTTGTCTGCATTTATATATAAAAAAAGAAAAATGTCAATAAATAGGTTTAACTTTGTTGTGGTCTTCAAGGAGAAGGCAAGTCTGTCCGAGCGCAGGTGGGGAGATGGCTTATCGAATTTCAGCTGAGTCAATACAAAGGATACTTAAACAAAAGGCCTCCTTTTGTTTAAGTATCCTGGCTTTGAGCATTCCTGGTGGGAGCAGAGGTGCGGTTGGATGCACACCTAAAAGAAATGGAGGAAAACAAATGCACAACGCTAATCACTTCACAGATTCTTGAGAGGCATGCTTTTGACTTTGTTCAGCTCCTAGATTCAAGAGATATGCATGTGCGTTTTACATCACACATTATACTTTCGTGTGAAATGATCTTCGGAGCCAGCTGCTTGCTGGACCTGTAGTGCAGCTGCTTTTTCGTGCTTCGTGCCTCTGAGTGTGCACGATATCGGTCTAATGGCCTCTGTAGTAAGTGTTGGAGGGTGTCAATAGAGTGTGTTTTCCGTGCCTTACAACATTTTTAACATACAGAGGGGAGGGGGAGAGTTGAGTGTGCCCCCTTGTTTCTTTCCCGTCATTTTTTCTTTGTGGACATTTTTTTACGTTAATGCGCACACATAGCTGCCAAGGTTTCACATTGTTATGAGTGACATTTTCATAATTTGGCAACGTTGTTAAAGTCCTCTTTAAGACTGTGGTGGGTGATTGCAGGACCAGTGCGACTTTCACAGGGAGCTCTGCACAGCACCGTATTTACTGCAGAGTACCGCAGCATTTTCGGTCTGGGGAGGCTCCTCCTGGAGCAAGAAGCGGTGGGGACAGAACAAGTGAGGACGGCGTTAACCTTTACTGGTCAATGCCTGTGCTCGTCCTGCGGGGTTATACTGATTTTGTGAGTTAGTTCTGGAGTAGCGTGCTACTGGATAAAAAAGCGCTTCAATGCCATAAAGGGTAGTAAGCGCTATATAAATGCAATTACAATACAATACAATAAATCATGTGTAAATCAATGCATAGGATGTGTTACATAAGACAGCGAGGCTTATAAGGCCCTTCATAGCTCACTGTCTTATATTAGAAGGTTTGCAATTTCTTAACAGCAAGTAACAAAAGGATCTCTTTGTTAGAAGCAGTAACACATTTACCCATCTGCATAAATCTATCTGAACCTTTAACAACCAAGCGCGCATTGTTTTTTTAAATAAATGTGAATAAATACTAGTTACAGAATCTTTTTTTAGCTTGCTACAAAATAAATATGGATAAATACTGAAAAAATGACAAAAAATTAAATATGGATAAATACAGACGGAAATGTTAAAAAAATAAATAGCATAAAACCGGGAGCCCTATATATAATCATTCTGCTTCTATACAAGGGGTGGGAGATTAGGCTACACTGTCTTTTAATAATGGGAGCTCCTTTCATGATTTACGGAATAATTGCTATGTTTACTATATTTGTGTTATGCATTTTCCTGCTTATTGTGGCACGTATACCGCATATTAGAGCACATTAGTTAAAATAAATATTTTAAACTGGTTTGTGTCACAATTAGATCTTATTGTGGACAAGCACAAGAGTGCGAGCGAAAGTGTGTGTCTTGCAACCACGATTCCTGAGAGAGTTGGGAGTGTTGTGTTATGGGGTGTCTAATGGTTTTTCTCCCTGTGAGTAGGAGAGCAAGTGAAGCACTATAGGTAGTCGGTCCTGGGCTTATGGATACTAAGGTGGTAGGATGACCCAATTCCTAGGCACTAAGGTCCCATAATCCTACTCATAGTTCTGTGTTTGTGCAGAATCTCTGCAACACAACTTTGAAGTATGTTGCTTAATGCAATAAACAAGGCAGGAGAAAGAACCTTGCTTAGGAGGTGTTTGCAATCTAAATACACAATTGTGCTATAAAAAACCCTGATGGGTTGAAAATTCAAAAATAACTTTTGATTCATTTATGATTGCTAACTATAGAACATGGAATGTACGTGGAATAGAGACTGATGCAAGGCTGTTTAATATGATTCATTTACATTAGATATACTATTCATATATATTTCATTAGTATTGCTTCCTTTTGCTGCTGGCTGTTGTGTATAATGTTATTTTACAACATCATATGGCAGGACAACAATGATAGGAAGATGAACATTTGATCTATGATATGGATTGACAGGAATACTTTATGGGTTGTTATATACCTACAAATGATTTAAGGGCCAGTGAAATATCTTTTTGCTCTCTTGGGCTTTATTATTTGAACTAAAGATTTAATTATGAATATCACCTATGCATTTTAACTGGGATAAGTTGTGCATAAAGTTGATTGTATCTATGCTTGTCAAAAATGTATTCACAACAAGCATCATTCCTATATACAATATGAATGGCATATAGCGGTTTCTTTCTCTATGAAAGTAGTTCCTCTTCGCGGAAATGTCATCTGTTTTGGTACATTGTAGTATGGCTTTTATATCTATCATTTGTCATTCACAAACATGCTAGAGGGTTTCATTATACTGTATGCAGTGAGAACGGTTGTGAGCTGTAACACATTGGTGTCATGACTACTGTGTAAACGACCATAGTGCAATAAGCTACACTAGGGGTGGTAGCCGTATGTGCATGTTTTTCCCTCATTCACGGTGAAGAAGGAAAACGTTACGTACCAGTAAACATTAGTTTTCAGTTTATTGTGCTGTAGACTCACATGCTTTGCACATACCTCCATCTTCATTCAAGTAAGTGGACATACAGATGTAACGCAAGGAAGATATAGAACTGTGCATACGTGTAATTAAAAGTTGCAGGTATCATAGAGTGGGCTTGCATTAGGGGGCAGACGGTGAGTGCATGTAAATCTGCACCACTGCAAGCTACCAAACAACTGTCACAGGTAAGTAACATCTGGCAAGTCCTGCTTTGGAAAAGGGTTCTCCAAGGTGGGGCTGGTCGAAAGCTACAGAGTGGCGTGGTCTTTCTGAATGTTGTAGTACGGTCAATCTAATCATTCTGATGTATTTTTCCTCCTACAAATTCCTCCCCCTGCTTCTCATTCGAGTGCTCTGAAATAACCATCTGGTTGCACAAGTTCTTTAGAAAACAACAATTAACATAAAACAAATACACAGATCAGAAGTGTAGAAAATGGATGAGAAACACACCATTGCTCCTTATTTGACAATGCACTCAATATTGCTAGTCTACCAATGTTCTAATTTGTTTTTGCCTTAAGGTTATCTCTCTTTCTTGCATTAACAACCTCAACATGAGCTCAACCACATACGAAAGTAAAACAGTTGTACTCTTGTATTTACCTTACAAACATTATTTTTGAGGTGATTCCTAACAGTTGATTCAAAACCAGCTGCACCTCAATTGATCCAATCCACTGGCGAGATCCGACAAACGCTGCAGGTTTGTCTCCGACATCAACAAGAGCCTGGTCACAGACAAAAGAATCCTTAGTATGCTAGGAAGAGAGGGTGGGGGGTTCCTATGTAGGTTGTAAACTATTAAATCTAATTTAGCAAAACATTTTACAGATGTTAATTCCCAAAATGATAAAAAAAATCCAACACAGTGAGTAGTCAAAAGAGGTCACTAACAGTAGCTGGGTACATATTAGCATGTAGCAATTACGGCTTTAGAGAACCATATAATTTCACTTCAATGTACCGACTGAGCCAGTGAATGAATCTTAGTATTTATTTATAAAGCATGCAACATAATTTAGGTGTGGTGTGCTGTTATTATTCACTTTTAAAAATAACATACATTTTGTGACTTCCTATTTTCAAGAGCGGTAGAACCTCCAAGTCACTCACTCTAAATGGTCAGTTGAGAAGACAATTTGAAATAGATCAGTTAAGTATATCAAGCAACCTCAAGGATGCCCATGGTGTTTTTTATAACTCTTTTTATTGAAAATATAAAGAGATAGCAGCACTGTTGAGGAAATAAGCAATACAGTAAACATCAAAAATATCCAGATTGTAGATCGTCAAAAACATCACACAAAATAAATCTCACGTTTGGGCTCAAGAGGATAGGTCTTCATCATCAATGGGTACCAATGGGGCTTCGCAGATGTCACCTTTGTAGGAGTTCTATGCCCCCCAAATTGCGGAACACTTTTTTGGACAGCCCCTTGCAATATATACAGTCTTTTCTCGAAACATGCACCAGTCCATGTTTTGTTTCCACGGAATCAATGTGGGAGGTGTATCAGATCCCCAGAGTTGCGCTATATCCCTTTTAGCTGCCGAAAGACCCAGAGTTACCCAGCTCCTCTGGGAGGTGGTGAGGTCAGCAGGCTCCCGAATGTTAAGAATGCAGCGCTTTGCCTCAGTGTGTATATGTTTGTGCAGGACAGACCTAAAGGTTCGGTGTACCGCTTGTTAAAACCACTGTATACAGTCACAATCCCAGAGGATGTGCATAAATGTGGCCACCTGTCCACACCCCATACGGCAATCACCCCTACTCCCCTTCCCATGTGCACCATTTGTGGTCCGGTGACGTAGGTCCTATGGACTAGCCGTAATCGAGCGGGTATACCCACCTTCCGGGGGGGACGCCACCGCCTCCCGCCATTCGTCATCGTCCATTTCAAGGCCGTCTGCCACCCATTTCCCCTTAAGTGTTTCGAGAGGACCAGGGGTATTATGGAGGAGCTTCTTGTAAGTAAGTGAGACTGCCATTTCCGGCAGGTAGCCATCCAGGAGTCTATCCTCCAGCAGGGAGGAGTCAGGGAGTGAGGTGTTCTTCGGTATAGCAGAGTACAGGGCATGACGGATCTGCAGATAGCGAAAAAACTCTGTGGACGCCATTTCAAATCGTTGTTGTAATGTTGAAAACGGCACCACATCTCCCCTGGACCAGAGATCACCTATTTGCGAAGGATGCCCATGGTTGATGCATAACTTGGGTGACAAACGGAGACATATGCCGTCCTGTACATGCTAGCGTGACTCATACACTTGCCTTCCAATCTTGCTGTTATGAATAAATGCCACCTGCTTTTGTTAGCCTGTTTCCATATACACCAGTGTATTTTGCTCCAAGGGCCAGATGTAAGAACCATTTTTCAGCTGCAAACACTCTGAATTGGAGTTTTTAAACGCAACAATGTTTTTGCAATTTACGAATCTCATTTTAGGACTGAGGGCAGTATTACCGACTCCTAAAATGGAATTGTGACTGGAAACCGAATTGCCATTTTGTAGAGGCATGTTGTGGCGTCCCTTCCAAATATTTAATAGATATGCAATATATCAGTGGTTTGCGACCATAATTCAGGTCACAAACTATTAAAAGATTACTGATTCCCAAGCTGGGATTGCTGAAAAAAGTTTCCCGGGAAAAACGTTTTGGGGAGAGAGCAGGCAGTGGTCCAGCAAACCACTTCCAGCTCTCAAACAATTTAGAAACTTTTGAAAACTCTGTTTAAAAAATAAATACAAATAAAAGAAATAGCTAGTCCTTGCAAGCCACGATTCCTGCGATAGCCACTCATGGAGTGAGCAGCAATGTGCAGCCTACCTTATAAATAATAATGAGGGTTGGATTGAGACCCACTCTGATTCGGAACAGGTCGGTTTGCAAAATTCCACACTGATTGAAAAAATATTGGTTGCAAATTGCGACAAGTATATTAGTACATCTGGTGCCTTGTCTCTAAAAGTGACCCTCTTATCTGATTCCACATCCTATGAGCAAAAGGGGTTTGTGCATCTTCATTCGATAGACACAGGTGCTGCAAATATCACAGAGAATTAAATCCACAGGCCACTGTTCATAGGTACAGGATCCAAGCATGTGCACATTGTTTCAACTCGTATAGTTCCCTCAACTAAAAAAATAAAATGGTAAAAAGGTGACCCCCCAAAACCTTTATTTATATGAGGCTGTGAGCTTTAAGTTAAATAGTTGAACTGTCCCCACTTCATTCACGATTACTTCGATAGTTGCTAAATTAGCTTTTAAATAGTGTTTTCATTAATATCAGAGTTTTTCGACCATAATTCAGGTCACAAACTATTGAAAGATTACTGACTGGGATTGTTGAAAAAAGTTCTATGGCTCCAGCAAAGTGGAAGGCTTTGACAGGTCCCAGTCAAAGTTCCTGCAGGCCAAGGGTGTAGACTCTGGGTCTGGTCTCAATTTACTGGCATGGAAAATCACAAAGTGCCCAGGATGGGGTGACAAGCTTCTGCGAGTTTGAAATCTCCGACAAGTCTCAGTCGGAGCTTGGCACGGCCTGGACTTGGGTGTCAAGCAACAACCATTGGTGTCTCCGAATGGTACCTGTGACCCACTTCCACGGGCTGAATAAAGGCTGACTTGCTCTGTCTAGATAAAAAGCTAAAAAGGGGGTCAGCTCTGGTAGGCTTGGGATTTGGGGCCCTGAGCATTGACTCTATTCCCCACTACATGCTGTCACAAAGTGCCAAAGATGGGGATCTAGAGACCCAAAGTGGGCCCCCAGCTCCGGTAGAGTTGAAAGTTCTGACCAGCCCTTCTCAGAGGTCCTGGAGGCCCTGGGTTTGGGCTCCTGGACGTTGGCTCATTTCACCGGCCCGTGGTGTCCCAAAGTGACAAGGAAGGAATTCTCTTGACCTGGAGATAGCTCAGCTTCTCTTGAAGGTCAAAATACTATGAACAGGTCTTCGGACATAGCGGAAACAGGCTCGGGCTTGGGCCACTTGGTCTTGCCTCCATTTGCCAACCTGTCATGTCAAAAGTGTCCAGGTGGGATTTTAGAGGCTTTGGGATAGTTCCAGAGCTAAACAGGGTTGAAAGCACTGACCAGGCTTCAGTCAGAGCTTTGCGAGACTGCATGCTGACCAGGGCAGGGGTCATGAACTTCGATTCCATATGCTGGTCTGGGTAGGCCTTTGCACGCATTGCAGCCTTGTAGAAGATTGCCAAGGCCCCCCCGGCGCAGTACTGGCAAAAAACTCCTACTGGATCCTAGCCAAAGCTCCAGCAGGCCCCCAAAATCTGGCCCATAAACCCTGGCTCCCGCCAGCGGCCTAGGGTGTCCCTCCATGCCCCGTCTGCCTCCTGAGTGTAAGCAGAAAAGTGTGCACAACTCTCTTTGGAATGCCTGTCACAACCAAATATACATATGTTAGCCATCAGGTTGCCATCGGAAATTAATGGTAACACACGTTGTCTGAACTGCTCTGGAAGTTCCTGTAAGAGCTCATTTGAAGCTTTTGGCCCAGTCAGAGCTCTATAAGATCAGATATATGAGGAATGTCCCATCATTCATAGAGGTTGCACATATAACAAGGAAACCTACTCAGGGATGTTCACTCATTTCTGTACTGTGACTGACTACTTTACATGGTTTATTAGGGAGCTGCTTGGACAACTTCTGCTTTTGTTTCAAGCTAAGAGTTTCTACCCTCCCTACGACTGTCCAACTTAAAGGGGTACCTAGGAGAGGCCCTTTTTTTGCCTCCGCACCCAGGAGATCATAATTCAATCAGCCTGACAGCTCCCAGTGGTCTGATCAGAATAGATGAGGTAGGGTAGCATCCGCCCCAGATAGCACCTGGAGGTCTGGGCCTTGTATGCCATGCTGTTCTCCACCTTTACCTATGCATTTCTGCAGAAGCTCGGAACCACTGTTTTGTGGGGTGTTCCAACTGCACATGCCCGTGGTGTGGACAGAACCCAAATGTCTTGTTAAGAATGCACCTTGTCCTCAATCTCCCTTCTATTCTCACAGAGCAAACTGGGCTGCCAGTTCCTTTAGGATTATCCTGTTCACTCAATCAAAGCAGGTAGCATGAACCAAAGGCAGCCTTTGTGTGAAAGTCGCCCAGGATGGGCATACTGATTCCTCTTGCTCAAGCAGATGTGGTTAACTGGTTGTTCCTGCAAGTAGAATACACTTGTATTGAAGCTTAAGGCATGCATGAGTAAGCACACAGGGTCAGTAACATGATTCTACAAATAGCTCATTAAATCAATGATGGTTCCATTGATCATTCCATCTCGTACTTGGATAGTTGTTGTAATTCTACAGTCAACGAATGCCAACGATTGCTAGCTTCCGAGGTGCATGAATTTAAAAGATGAAAACAATCTGGGCATGCCTAGAATTTAAAGTGACTAACTGTGAGTGAATGTCTTGTTACCGATCGCAAGTTTCTGAGATGGTAACGAGACATTCAACTGTCTTCCCTATTAACTTTCAATAGTACTTTCTGGTTCTACCATGATGACCATGTGTAATGGGGGAATCAGGATTTGTTTCTGTGGAGTGAGTCTGAGATATGGCTATCACATTCAAGGAAGGCTGTATGTGTGAAAATTTCCCAGTTTCAACTTCGGAAAGTAGCACGAAAAATAACAATATGGGAGTCTTTCAAGACCCTGAAATCAGAATGAGTATGCTTTAAATCCACTGGTGGGCAAGTCTGGTGTCAGGCATGGTAATAACTTTGGAAAACGCACGGGCCCCTGTAAAAAGGATAAAACCCTAACAGGGAAATCAACTACTTTAAAAGAACTTTAGCACCGGGCTCAGAGCTGATTTAACAATAGAGTAGCGTGCAAACTCTAGACATACAACCACATAATACACACTATGACAAACAACTTAAAATCTTTTTGTGTTTTTTATGGATAGAAAAAATATATGCATATAAATAGATTCAATTTATACATGATTTGCTTCAAAACATAAATAAATATACATTACAACATATATTACACTGGTTAAAGCCACATATTAATACCAATTATGATGTCACCTGGAAGGTTTGTATTTGTGTACGGATCAAATACACCCATTTATATATGATAGATGGTTGAGCAGCTTATTACATTTTTCACAATCCGTATTGTCAGGACACAATTTGCAATAAGATTAGAGTCGTATATACAGAACACTGGTAGTCATTTGAAGAATACCACCAACGCGTTTCGGCAAATGCCTTCTTCAGGGTTTTCTTTACCAGTGGATACTTTGCTGCACTCTTCAACGATTTAGTATGTGACCGCCCCTCATCTTTTATTAGGTTATGGACTAAAAATGGGTAGCTCCGTTCAGCACTTTGTATTGGCGATTACGTGTCTTCAGTATGTAAAAATGGCATTCATGAAGCCAAGGTGCGTACAATGTACTCAACCTATTTTGTATCTTCTTTTTTATCAGCCCCTGACTGTATAACAGCTATTTCTATTGGTCGGAGGTCCTTTATGTATAAATATCTTATTTAACTCTGGCAGGAGCCTGTCCCCAATGGCATATTCCTATTTCTTTGTCCCTTTAATGGATAGAACTGTATGATAAGGTTCAAGGATCCTAAAGTTGCACTTACCACCGTTTCCTACTTCTTTTTATAGATCCAACGCTGATATTTAACCAATTTTTGGACCCACTAGGGGCCCCCGTTTTTGTGTCAGGGCCACTCTGTTACGGTGTTATCTATTCCTGCCTCCGACCCGCTTTCCATGTACCAAGCTTAATAAATTAAAAAATATTTTTTTAAGTTGGTTGTCATAGTGTGTATTAGGTGGTTGTATGTCTAGAGTTTGCACGCTACTCTATTGTTAAATCAGCACTGAGCCCAGTGCTAAAGTTCTTTCAAAGTAGTCAGGCATGGTAATTCCAGCTAAGACTGTCTGAGGGTTGTTTGAAAGTCAATCACTCTGGGGCCATCCCTTTATACCCGAAGATCAGACTTTGATTGTCCATTGCAAGCCCTCAGGTCCTGTAATGGAGGTATGACACCTATGTGCCTTGTATCCATCTTGTGGGAAAAGCATGTACCTAGACCATCACAGGTTTAAAACCCCCAGATGTCGAACTATGTACTACACGTCTGTCTGTAGCGCATGCCTGACAAGAGGCCACTCAAACCCCATAGGACAGGTTTTGACGCTCAACATATGGCCTTTAGTCTCTGGTATGGGAAAAGGCTAGCAGTCATGCCGCTTCTCCACACACAAAACAGGCCTCCTTCAGAGAAACTCCCTGCACTCACTGGTCTACAGCTGTCTTATGCAAATTTGTGATCCAACCTGGGTGAAAGACTAACTGAACTATCTAGCAGCTGGATACCTCTGAAGTTTCCCTCAGGATAGCTGGTACTGGGACAATATTGTTAAAAGACTGTTAAAACAAACGATTATTCATAATATGGCCCGTGCTTAGAAATTGAGAGATAGCAGTACCAGAGAGCGGTGTACAAAGAGTTCTTTGGAAAAAACATATGTAGTACACATTGAAAAATCCGGTGGTAAAGTAACTGATAAATGTGAGTTACAGAATATTAGGCAGAATTCTAATGTGAACTACCAGATGTAACAAACATCGGTAAAGCAAACAGGTACGGTATTGGCTGGCTCCCTTTTGATTTTGGCAATGCTTGCTTTGCTATAGTTTGTGCAAAAGATTACTGTTGGGAAAGCTGACAGGCCCTCATCAATCAAAAAAGAAAAAATGTTTCAAAGCAAAACTATTGTTTTCAGCCTGAAGAAGCACACATTGCTGTAGTAGTCCAAGGCATTGAATGGCACTACATTGAGAGTAAATGTGCACCTTGTGAAACAAGAGAAGTTCGTCAATCACAGTAAAGTTACCCAATGGGTGACGTGGCCTGCTCCACTGCCCCATGCTATATGCAGTAGGGGGTAGAAGATAAAAGTAAGAGCCAGTAATAGACCAATGGATGAAGAGGTCTGGCTAACGCCCAAATAAATAAGTGTATTATAAATTTTGTTTTAGTAAAATCAAAAGGTCTTGGCTAACGTCAGACTTAAAGGTGCAGTCACCCAAACCTAAAGAGAACAATTAGGGGCATACTGGCAAATTTGTGTTTCCATATAAGGAGGGCCAGTTCTGATAGGCCGGATGGCCTATCAGAGGGACTTTAAAAGCATATGCAAGGAAGATAGGACTCATATGATATGACAGGACCGATGAAGCCTAAAAGCCAGACAGGCCTCAGCTTACTGGAAACCAATGTGCCACTGCAAAAGGGAAGGTGGGAGACCTAAATAACGACAGCAGTCGAGATGGCTTAGGATCATTGAATGGACCAGAGAGCATAGTAGGTTAAAAGACAGAAAAGGGCAGATTTTCCATAACATACAAATGCAGAAAAAGCAAATGGAATAGACCTTGTGTAGTTTTGAACTGAATGGGACGGAATGACGGCGTGCTTGTATAGGGATGGCTGCCGCAAATAATTTCTTTTGTATCTGTATAGTTTAAGAAAGCTCTGATTTATTTAAAAGCCAATTTTGCAAAGGCATTGTTTAAAAGTTTCAGTGTAAAAAAGACTGGCCATCAAGTCCAATGAGAATCTGTGTGTCGTCTATGCAGTTTAGGATAGAAAAACCAAAAGAGCAGATAATATGGGCTAGCAGAAGCAGATAGTTGTTAAAGAGAGTGGGGCTCAACATGGAGGAAACTCCAAGTGCTAAAGGTTTGAAATCAGACCTTTAATGGACCAATTAACTGCTTGGGCACCATCTGGAATGTAGAAGCCAATCCATCCAAGCACTGGTCACGGACTTCCACCAGGTGTAAATGTTGCAAAAGCAGATCATGGGAAACAGTGTGTTGAAGGATGCTGAGAGGTCGAGTAAGATCAGAGCGGTAATATAACTCGGATCTACCAGGCCTCTGTGATCGACTAAGATGGAAAGGAGAGCAGAATTTGTGCTGTGGAGAGGACAGAAACCAGATTGAATTGGGTCATGGGAATTACTAATTTCTAGAAATGAGGATAGCTGAGTATTGGCCTCTTATTTAAGTATTTTTGGACAGGGGAAGAATAGAGTTTGGTCTGAAATTGATAATAAAAGAGAGATCATATATATTTTTTTATCAGCTGTGGTACCTATGAAGACACTCCGATGGAACCAAGGAGCAAGAGATGAAAATTGCAAATATGAGTAAAAACAGGAGCAATTGCACAAGAGCCAAGAGAAGGAAATTGTGCAGAACATGGTTCCAAGGCAGAACCAGGTTAGATGGAAGTCTTCAGAGAGTTAGTCCTATCTGCCATGAGAGGGTTGGAAACTACACGATGTGTAATATACAAATGATGGCCAGTCCATGGCAGAGGAACAGATAATTCAAGTGAAGATTAAATATAAAATACGTTCTGTTGAATGGGTAGGATAAGTTACATAATGGAAATAACTGAGAGCAGACATATAGTCAATGAGCAGGGGAGTTTCAGTTCATGATGGTAGGTCTGCCCAAACATTAGAAAATTAGCTTAGAATTCCTGAAATTCACAGCTGTCTGACTTAGAGCAGGAAGTTGAGATAGTGATCTCGTAGTTTGACTGAAGTGCAAAAACTAAAGATTTAGAGGAGACAGCAGCAGTGACTCTATAAACAAAACATCAGGCCTGCCACCTCTTTTATGTGGATGTGGAAGATGGATGATTTTGAACTCATCGGATGACAAGAGCCAAGTAAGGACTCAATGACAAAATGACGAAAAGGATATCAAAATTATACTCTGATATCAAGTCAACAATGTGTAATTAATATATTATCCCCAACCACACTGGCTTTGAACGGAATATGTTACTTACCCTGTAAGCATTGGTTCATGGCATGTAGTGCTGTAGATGCATACTCTTGCCATGTAGTGCTGGGTCCGGATGTGTGCAAGTTGTTTCTTCAAAGAAGTCTTTTGAGTCATGAGGTAAAGTGACTCCTCTTCTTGGTGATAATGCGCATGGGTTAAATTGTTTTTCCACAGATGGGTGAGAATGGAGTGTAAAAGTAAGTAGTAAGTAAAGAGATGTCGTGCATATAAAATTGTAAATTGATACTTGTATAGCGCACTACTCACCCGCAAGGGTCTCAAGGCGCTTGTACGAATACCGCTGTGGAACCTATCCTGGCTTTCCCTGTGCGGTGTCCACTCCTGGGCACCCCCAAGGTGGAGGCCAGGCATCCTTAGCGTTGTGGGGTCCGTTGTGGAGATTAAGCAAGCTATTGCCCAGAGTTGCAGAGTGGGACTCCATGATTGGAATAGGCACCGAGGCGAGAATTATCAGGTCCGTGGAATTTTGAGCCCAAGACCCGTCGAGGCGGGGAATTGAACCCTGGTCCCGGGCTAGACCTCTGCATCAGGGTCTGCCGCTCTAACCATTGAGCCACACTTCTCCACATATACAAAGAGAAAAGAAGCAGCAACGGTCACAGGTGTCCGGGGAGTCTTGTGAATCTACAGGACTACATGCCATGAACAGATGCTAACAGGGTAAGTAACATATTCCGTTCGAGGCAAGTGTGGCTCTAGATATACATGCTTTGCATAGAATGTAAAGCAGTAATCCTCAGAAGTGGTGGCTAACCTGTGGCATTGCAGTTGTTTGAAAAAGTGTACAGCACTGCCTGACCCACATTAGCTTGTTGGCGTGCTAGAACATCTTCACAGTAATGCTTAGTGAAAGTGTGTGGTGTAGACCACATAGCTGCTTTACACCTCAGATATTTCAATGTTTCCTAGGAAATCCATAGATGTTCCTTTATTTTGTGCTCTAGGACAGGGGTCTTCAAACTGTGGGGCGCGACCCCCAGGGGGGCCGTGGAGCGATGCAGAGGGGGTCGCGCCTTCACAGTGTCACTTCTGCCCTGGCCTCCAGGGCTTCAGCCCCCCCTCATCCCCCATCCTGTCTCAGCCCGGGCTGCTGCAGTGCAGCTCATGCTCCTGGGGCCTCGGCTGGGCAGTGTCTGGAGTCTTATCTCCGGCCCGGGTTTTTCACAGGTCTTTAAAGACCATTAGCATATTTACATGCCTTTGTTAACTGATTACCAAAGCTTAGTTTATTTATGGTTCCAGTACCCCCTGGGCCCCCACTCTGCCTATTCCTTACATTTGTATTTTTACACTTACTGCTGTAGTGTGAGAATGCATTTAATGAAAATAAATATAAAGTTGGGTTGCCAAAAGAAACATGCCTGCTATGTATTGTTTAAAGATTCTGCAGAGACCTGCTCTTGACACTAAAGTCATAATAAAAAAATTATGTATTAATTAGTTATGTGACTTTTCTGACTTTATTCTCTTTAATTATTAGTCATGGATCATTGAGGCATCCCTAGAACACAATTAAAAGTGCTTTCTATTTATATTTGCTGTTCTAAGTATTCACAGATAAGTGCAAAAAAAACAGCTGTAGGTGACTGCTTATTTCTGGGCCATCAAACTAATGAGCTGGTAACCCTAATCATCAGACTGGAAGTTTGTTGCAGGATCAGCACATTATTTATTTCCTCCACCCTCGAACCCTGATTAATGCCATTATAGCAATAGTTTAACTTATATCTGAAACCCTACGCTTCAAGTTTCTGGGAATGCACCCTGCTTTCAGACTACTCACTTCTCATTCTCGCTTTCACTTTCACGTTCACCCTGCACACCCAGTGATCACAATGCACTCACACTGATCACCATGCACTCACAGCGATCACAATGCACTCACAGCGATCACAATGCACTCACAGCGATCACAATGCACTCACACTGATCACCATGCACTCACACTATTCACCCACTCACCCTGCACTCACACTGATCACCATGCACTCACACTGATCACCATGCACTCACACTATTCACCATGCACTCACACCAATCACAATGCACTCACACCATTCACCCGCTCACCCTGCACTCACAGTGATCACAATGCACTCACACTGATCACAGTGCACTCACACTGATCACCGTGCACTCACAACATTCACACACTCACCCTGCAGCTACAGTGATCACAATGCACTCACACTGATCACAATGCACTCACAACATTCACCTGCTCACCCTGCACTCACAGTGATCACAATGCACACACACTGATCACAGTGCACTCACACTGATCACCATGCACTCACACCATTCACCCGCTTACCCTGCACTCACAGTGATCACAGTGCACTCACACTGATCACCATGGACTCACACCATTCGCCCGCTCACCCTGCAGTCACAGTGATCACAATGCACTCACACTGATCACAGTGCACTCACACTGATCACCATGCACTCACAACATTCACCCACTCACCCTGCACCTACAGTGATCACAATGCACTCACACTGATCACAGTGCACTCACACTGATCACCATGCACTCACAACATTCACCCACTCACCCTGCACCTACAGTGATCACAATGCACTCACACTGATCACCATGCACTCACACCATCGACCCGCTCACCCTACACTTACCGTAATCACAATTCACTCATACTGATCACAATGCACTCACACTGATCACAATGCACTCACATTGATCACAATGCACTCACACTGATCACCATGCACTCACACTGATCACCATGCACTCACACTGATCACAATGCACTCACACTGATCACCGTGCACTCACAACATTCACCCACTCACCCTGCTCTCACAGTGATCACTCTGCACTAAAAATCCGCTTGCATTGTTCACTCTGTACCTCACCCTGCAGTCACACAAGCACACTTCTCACCCTGCACTCATGTGACACTCCACTCACCTGTCCCCCCCTTACTGCTCAATCTGTAGCTCACTCAAACAAGGCCATCACTAACCATGCACTAATTCGTCCCACTCTGCACTTACAGCCGAACCCAAATTCATATGGTCACCTCACTCACCCTGCAGTCACTCCTTTTACCCTACTCCCACACGGTTGCATTGCTCACCGTACAGTCACATGGGCACTCTTGTCACCCACACAGAAGGTTAAAGTGCCTGGTACAAAGAAGATGTACCATGCACATCACAGAACTGAGTGTAAGTAAACTATGAGTAGCATTATAAAAAAATGAAATGTTTGTCAGACAGGTGCTATAGAGAGATGAGGTGTATTGTTGGTGAGTGGTAGTGAGGGAATTCATGGAGAAGGTGGAAAGACTGTTGCACCGTGTGCGACCAGTGCTTAGACAAGCCCTGGCTGGGAGTGTTAACCCCCCCCGAAGTTCGGGTCTAGTGGATCCCCTGCTTCTGCCTATTATTTACATTTGTAGTGCGCTACTGTTACCAAAAGGTATCCTGGGGCTAATAACCATCTGCCTGCAATGTGAGAGAGGGATCCGGGGTTGGGAGAGGAGAGAAGAGAGGGATGGAAGGAAGGGAGTGAGAGGAAAGGGGCATGGGTAAACTGCTTAACTCTGCACAAGACCGCCACGGTTTGAATGCACCCTTGCTGCTCCCGGCCATGGCCAGGTGAGCTTCTAATGTGGCAGCGCGTATTCCTGCGGATTGGGAGGCCATTCACAGAGGTTGACTAGACATCTTTCTGATGTTAATTGCTGTATTTTGGTTATAAACTGGTACTGATGGGGTGAAATCTTTCCTCAGTATTACTGTGTTTTAAAAAATTCTAAATAATAAAGCAATGCTACCCCAAAATACGCAGCATCACAGAAGATTATTTACATTTTCTACTCACACAATTTAGTCAAGCCTGTCGCATAATTTGGTCCTCACCTTCCTCATAACCTAGAGGTTTAGAAATTTTTATCAGGAGGGGGTCCTTACGTTTGAAAATGTTGACAAGGGGGTCTCGGCATCCAAAAGTTTGAAGACCTCTGCTCTAGGAGGTGTACGTAGAATTATTTTGGCTTCAGCATAACATGTTTGAATACACTTAACTGACCATCTGGCAATACCCGATTTGGATATAGGCTTTCCTTTATGAGTTGGTAAGAAAGCAACAAATAGTTGTTAAGTGTTTCTAAAAGTTTTAGCCCTATCATTGTAGTACATGAGGGCTCTTTTGATGTTTATTGTATGGAGAGCCCTCTCCTCAACTGAGTCTGGTTGAGGGAAAAAACGGTAGCTGGATTAACTGTGGTGGAAATGACAGATGATCTTTGGAAGAAATTTAGGGTTGGTGCGGAGGACCACCTGTCTCTGTTTAGCTAGAAGAACAGTTCGTCTAAGGTTAATGCTTGGAGCTCACTAACACGTCTGAGTGAGATAATATAGCCTTATAGCCCACTGTAGAGGGCTATACCGGCTATTAAAGGCCCTCTTGAGCATTAAAGGCCCGAGCCGAAGGCGAGGGCCTTCGACAAGGGAGAGGGACTTTAATAGCCGGTATACTCCAGCTACGAAGGGCTATAAGGCTATTAGAACATTCTGCCACTAGAGGGCAGAATGTTCGAACAAAAAAAAACAAAGCCTAATGGAAGCGTGAGGGGATTGGAATCCCCTCAGGCTCCCTTTAGCCTTTGTTCACAGCCAGAGCTGTAGACAAAGAAACATCGGAATGTTGGAGCTCCAGGCTTATACCAGCCATTATAAGCCCGGAGCACTCCATTGTTTTCAATGGAGCTCCCAACATTCCAATGTTCTAAAAGCTATTAATAATTCCATCTTCCAAGACAGAAATTGAAGGGGGCAAGTATACACGGGTTTAAATAGAGGGCTGGTGGAACCGGTAGTGGAATTACTCTTTTAAGACAATCCATGAAGACTTTAACTACTGGCATTGTGAATAAAGAAACGTGTTGCCTTTTCTGAAGATAGGCAGTTACTGCGGCAAGATGTAACCTTATGGAAGTGAACGCTAGCCCAGAGAGTTGTAAATGAAGCAAGTAACAGACAATGTTCTGCACTGGGCATTAAAAGGATCAATTTGTTTTGAGTGGCAATAACATACAAATCTTTTCTATTTAGCTGTGTAGCATGCTCAAGTGTAGGTCTACGGTCTTCTTTAAGAATGGTTATACATTCAGGTGGGAGATTGAGGTAACCGAACTCTATGACTTCATGTGCCAGATCGCTAGTTTGAGAGACTTGGGATCTGGGTGCCTGAATTCTCCATGGATCTGAGTGAGAAGGCCCGGCTTCTTGAGGAGTTTCTCATGGGGAACCACTGGAGGTCCAGCACTATTGTGAACCAAGGCTGATGGGCCCATGTGGGAGCTACTAATATGAGTGTGGACACGTTTGCCTGAGCTTTTGAACCATAATTAGAAGGAGAGGTAAAGGAGAAAAAGTGTAGACAAATGTCCCTGACCAATTCATACATGGTGCATTGCCGCTGGATTGTGGGTGTGGGAATCTGGAGGCCAAGTTTGGGCATTTGGCGTTGTCCACGGTTGTGAACAGATCTATAAAAGGTGACCCTATTTTGTGGACGTATGGGAGGAGGTCTTGTGGGTGGAGTACCCATTCGTGGACTTGTTGCCGCATCATGCTGAGGAGGTTGGCAAAAACGTATTCCACTAACATATTAATGTTGCTATGGCGAGCCTATCGCCAAATGGTCTGAGATAGGTGATAGAGATGTGGAGAACGTGTTCCCCCTTGTTTCTGAGGTAGTACATGGCTGTCATATTGTCTGTCCAGACTAAGACAACCTTACCGATCAGGGGAGGTAGAAAGCCTTTCAATGCTAGGTGAACAGCTTGAAGCTCTAGGTAGTTGATGTGGAGACCCAATTATTTATTCTCCCATAGTCCCTGTACTGTGAGATTCTGTAAGTGTGCACCACATCCCGTTGGTAATGCATCCATTGTGACAGTGATGTGGCAAACAAGGTCAAGGAAAGGCCACCCCTGTAATAAGTTGTTGGTGTTCCATCACTGAAGTCTGTGATTAGTGTGGCTGCCTATCAACACTAGACCTTTCCAATGACCCTGTGACTGAGACCACTGTTGAGCTAAGCATTCCTGCAAGCGACACACATGCGGTACTATGGCAATGTAGTAGGCCATCACGCCTAAGAGACACATGGTAGGGTTACCATGTGGAAGTGCTCTGATAGGATGTATTCGTTTAGGGGCCTGAGGTCTAGAATTGCCCATAAAGAGCCGTCTTTTTGGGGTATTAGGAAATATAGAGTACACACTCCTGAACCCTAGTGATGTATAGATAGGTACAGCTCTATAGCTCCTTTAAAGAGGAGAGCACAGATATTCTGTTTGAGCAATGTTTGAAGCTCTAGAGATAGCCTGTGATTGTGAGGTAAAGTGTTCGGAGGTGTGGTAATGAGCTCCAGACAATAGCCATGATGGATAATATCCAACACCCACTGGTCTGATGTAACTGTTGCAGTGTGGGTAGGAAATGTTGTAAACGACCTCTGACAGCTGTAATGTGGTTGGGAGGTAAGAGAGGGAAGTCATTGTTTGGTGGTGGGTGTTGTTCTGCGTGGGGAATCACCCTTTCCTCTACCTTTGGAATTGATACCTCTGTAGAACCCTCAGAAATAACCACAAGGGGAGGTATGTTACTCTGATTGCGCTAGTACGAGGTGGAGGTGTCAGACGAGGTTGCTTTAGAACCTCCACAGTAGCTGGGGCAGCACAAAGAGCCACAGGGAGCAGGTGTTGTGAGAGCCCCTATTGCTTTTGGTGTCTTTTTAGATTTTTTTTCTAATGTTTTGTTCACCTGAGAACCAAAAATGCGGAGCCATGCATGCCTTCATAGCATTATTAATACCCCTAGCTGAAGTGTCAGCTGAGTCCAAGGCACAGTGGATGGAGGGATAAAAGCTTGCCTTCAGCTACAAGTTCTTGGCCCCGTTTGTTTTCTATGCTCATCTGGGAGTTCTTGGAGCAGGTCTTCCATCTCGTCCCAGTGAGCAAGATCAAGATCGATGTGCCTTCTTGATCAAATTGAGCAAGAAGGCACTTAGAGTTGGTGATATGATAATGGTTGGCGGATTGTGCTGCAACCCTTTTACCCGCCACATCTACAAGTTTGCTTTCCTTATAGGGCGGTGGGACATCTCTGCCGGCTTGGGAGTTTGCTCGCTTGCGACGAGTGTTGAGGACCAGGGGATCTGGTGGAAGTTCGCCCCGAATATAAATAGGATCAGATGGGGATGCCTTATATTTTTTGTCACCCCACGGTGTTAGAACCCTAGCCCTAAGAGGGTCTTTAAAGATGTCTGTATGGATAAGCATGCCCTTTAGCATTTGGACATATTGTGGAGCCCTGTGAGTGGAGGAAAGGGTCTTGAAGAGGAAATCTCCTTCCAAGGGCTCTTTATGGAGTGCCACTTGATGGAAAGAAGCAGCTTTCCCTATAAACTTCTGATACAATGTTGCGTCATCAGGAGGGGAAGGTCGGGCAGGATAGAGATCTGGATTTGTGTCCCCTGGTGAATCGATATCATAGATATCCCAGGGGTCAATAAGTGGTGGTGTACCCTAGTGTCCTGTCCCTCACCATGCCCAACTGTATCAGGCTGTGGAGACCCCCGAGAAGAGATATCTAGTGGGTCACCTGTAGAATGTGGTGTAGAGGATGAAACTGGTGGAGTTTGTGAGGGTGGTGGAAGAGGCAAAGAACTGGTGGCGCGCCGCATTTCTGCAGTGCTTTGCAGGAACTGGTACGTTCAGAGTCTCCATTTTTTGGGTGGAGAAATGCTGAAGCTCTCGCAAGGATAAGGCCGGTATGAGGCTGGATGTGAACCAGTTTCTGTCTGCCATTCAGTTGCTCTTGAAGCCTATGAAGTATTTGCTCCACTGGTTTTCCCAGAATAAGGCTTCGATGTCTGCTTCAAAGGTTTTGGGTCTTACGCAGGCTTCGGCAGCGAAGTTCCGCTCAGTGCCGAAGCGGTGGACGACGACTGTGCTGGTCGGCTCAGCACCGAAAGTCGGGTAGGTACTGGCTGTCATTTCGAACCCATAATTGCTTGATGCCAAAGGTTTTGGCTTTGGTTGTTTTTTAAGCGCCGATCTGAAAGACGGGGCGTCTGAAACGGCTGCTCGGTGCCAACTCTGTCCAGAAGCCAGTGATGGACCAAAGGGATCTGTATGGTGTTCCAGAGGAGCCAAGTGTCTTTTGGACTGACACAGTGGTGAGGGGCAGAGGATACCATACCCACAGACTGCTGAGCAGGCGTTACTTATTCCATCTCCAGGTTGACCTCAAGGTCGGATCCGGAACTGCCCTCGATCAAGAAGGCCTGTTCCTCCGCAGTCAACCAGGGGCGCCTCCTTCACTAGGGCGGAGGAGTGTCGTTCCACTGCTTTCTCGCAGTGTGAGAAGCAGAAACATAAAATGTTAAGACTACCATTTTATGTTTCCGCTTCTCGCACTGCGAGAAAGCAGAATTGTTTGATTGTGGGCGGGGCTGCTCTATGAGCAGGACTCGGCATGGGAGGAGTGGTGTGTCCACTCCTGAGTGAACATGACTGGTTTGGTTGGGCCTTTGAGGCCGCCCAAACCGATCACGCGCACTCTGCAATGCAGCCAACATAGAGAACATGGCGTCCCCATAGGCGGGTGGCTGAGAAGTGTCCCCACCAATCACAATGCTGCCTTTGTAGCATTTTGATTGTCTGAGGGAGGCTGTCTGCTTCCTGTTCCTGCCGGAGGCTGGAGAGGAGAACAGGAGCTAGAGCCATGAAAACTCGGGACCCAGCCGGCAGACAGGTACTTTTTTTTTTATTATTAAATTTACCTCCACCCCCTTCCCGCGCGCACCCCTGCCCTCCACCCTCGCTTAATGCCGTCCGCGACTGCAGCCAACGGCTGAGGGTGTTCTTCTTCCTCCTTGATGTCTTCCTGACCGTAGAGGTCTAAAGGGACCTCTAATCTCCTCTGCAACATCTGGAGCCAACGTGCGCAACAGTCTTGAAGGGTTTTCTTGGAACAGAAGGAGTGGAAGCCGGCACAATCAGCTTCTTTGTGTTCCAGCTGCATGCAAAGATTACAGACCTGGTGTGAGTCTGTCCAAGGATACTATGCTTGACAGCGCGGACAGTAACGAAAAGGTGTCTGTTCCACCACCAACAAGGCATTCTCTAGAAACTTGAAGTAGACAGAAGAAAGGCCCCCGAATGGCGAGACCCTGTGAGGGCCGCGTTCGGAGTGACTCTATTAGATGTACAAAACCTCGATGTGCAAGAACTGGAAAACGTGATCAAAACAATACAGAGAAAAGGAATGGTAGTGAGCGGACTGGAATGAGCGCCACAAGTGTGTTGAACCGGAGCACAAGCACACATGTCCGAACACGACGGGGGAAAGAAAACAATCAAACAATGGAGTCAACGCTCATGCGCATTATCATCAAAAGGAGAAGTCACTCTACCTCATGACTCAAAAAACTTCTTAACAGAAAAAGAACTGCACACATCCGGACACAACACTAGATGGCAGGAGTGTGCAAAGCATGTGCATCTACAGCCAGACATGCCTCAAACCTTGTGTTACACTAATGAGTTGACGTTTACCAGTGGGCATGACCAATGTTGGGAGGGGACTTGTGGGAAAGCAGGTGGCGGGTTTCTAGCAGAAGTAGAGGACTTGGCAGAGATAGCCAAGGTAGCATCAGCTATATTATGTTTTGTGATCACACATCCACACAAGCCTCTTGTCATGATAGAACCAAACTTCCTTAGTTAGATATAAAAGAAAGAGAAAAACAAAGGAGATCTATTAAAACAGTTATTGATTGAAAAGTCACATTCCCAACATTTATCTCTAAAGAAATTTGGCAAACTTAATAACACTAGTGCATAGGCATGGAAATCCAAATTCTGAGTGCGATAATAGAAAACACTCTTATGGTCTAGGAAGAAAGTCTAGATTTAGATGTTTGACAGAGGAACTGGTCCAAAGATGACAATCTTCTGAGGTTTTGTTCCATGAAAATGTAGAGCATGGCAGTTGGTGGCTTTATGCCCAATGATCATGAGTTAAAAAATGACTCTGCTTTGGCTGGGCAGCCAAAGAAGTGAGCTCAAGACTGGTGTAATGTGGTCCTGTTAGGAACATTTGCCTATGAGGGGAGCGGCTTCATTTTCCTCTAGCTGTTGGAGCTGAAACAATATAGCAGGTGAGACTACATAGATCACACTGCTATAATCCAGTCTAGATTAAGGCATTGAGCGGTGGCATATGAAGATGAGAGTCCAGGAATGGGAGGATTGTTTTTAAAATCTTCAGGAGGAAGAAACAACTGTTAGCAACCCTGAGGAATAGATGTTTCAGAGAAAGAGAGGAACCTGGAAAAATGCAATTGTTTCTTATAGGGCTGGTGGGTACAGGACAATGCTTGATAATTACAATCTACCCGCTGGTGCTCTACTGTTCTGGTTTTGTAGAGATGAGTAAAACTTCAGGTTTTGAAGGGTTTCGTTTTATTCAAATTAATCTAACACTTACTCATTTTGGTTGGATAATCAGAGAGAGAAGTATTTTTTGGGGAGCAATGGTGAAGAAGACATGCACATCATCCCAGTACATACAGGATTGTGCTCTGTGTTGATGAAGTAGGTTTGCAAGGAGATGCTTGTACATTTTAAACAAAAAGCCACAACCATTTGCCAATGCTGCTACTATTTCCTAAATTAAATCCATACAGACGTAAGAACTAACCATCAGTACATCTTCAAGCTCATTAGTCGCTTTTATTTTTGAATTCTCATTTCATTTTTTCAAAAACTTTGTCATTTTTATATCTATATATACAAAACTTTATACAATAACCCACAAATACTGTACAAATTTCTTTTTTTTACAAATTACACGACAAATCCCATCAAGCTCGCCATTTCAAGCATACCGCATTCATACACATACACAATAATACATTAATAAACCAAACATTGATCAATAACAAAAAAGCCTTTTTTCATTAAACTAAGTTCTATACAATTTTTACATTTGATGCACTTAATGATTTTTGCATAAATCATCTATTGGATATAATATACATTTAATGAACAAAAAAACGTTTGGTTTATCCAGTGGTCTATGCGTTTCAAACCTCTTTGTTTAAGAGGTTCTCATCAGGACCAAACTCACTACAAAAAAGAAAAGAATGGAAACTAATAAGAAAATGACCATAAATGCGAAACTTAAACCCTGGCTTAACCAGTCTTGTATCACATCAGCCGCTTACCTCAAAGGGGAATCAAAAATGCCAAACGCCACAGGTGGCACAAATTAAAGATAATAAATATAAACAGAAACATAGAGAGGAGGAGAAGGACTGTAAGTCATTTGGCCGTGCTCTTATATAACTTGAAAATACTCGAGATTATAATGACTCTGCAATGGTCACAAAGTGTGAAACTTACTTTCAAGTGTGTAAGGAAGTTTCAAAATTATGGAATTGTGGGTCTCACAGTCGTCGGTTTCGGCGATTTGAAATAAACGGAATCACAGCGCAAAACTAATTGAGTGAAACGCATGGGGGATGGATACCATAAACGCTGGACAAGCAAACAGGCAGCGAGGCTTACCTGATTTAAGAGGTTTGCTTCATGCTCTCCTATAATAGTTCGTATCTGAAAGATGAAGAAGGGAGGGCGAAATGAGTGAAATCCGTGTAAAGGTAGAGGGGGTTGTTTTTTTGGAGTGGGTTTGGGGCACGCAAAGTCCACAGAGTTATTCGCAGTTAATTCACCGATATCGGAAAGAATCTCGCCGAAGCACGAACAAGCGTTGGCCTATCGTTGTGCCTGGTATTGTCGGGTGCGGCAAATCTTGTTTATACACGATCGTAATTGGGCTGCGCAATGATTGCCGGGATTTGCAGTTTCTCACGCCGCTCCAAAATGGTATACTTTTTTCTTTAGGTACGATCTCGCTTGTAATGCGCTTAACTTTATATTATGATTCTCGCCGTTAAAGAGGGACAATTAGCAAAATTATTACTTGCTTTGTGTGGACAGACACGATTGGACCACAAGGGTTCCTGGAATTTGTAGTGGTCAATTTGGGATTGTTTCTAGACAAACGAGCGCACGCTGTTCGCATTACTCGCCCCTGAGATTGAGTCAGGTTCACGCTTGTTAAAACTCTAGACAGTCAGTGCTCGCTTCTATCGACAGACGGTAGCGCTGATTAAGATGCCTCCTAGCCGATTTTAGCGCACTTATGCTTTCATTGTAATTGATTTTAAAAATTGCATTTTACTTTATTTTAAATTGAATTGAACTGTCACATCATTACTGTGCTGCACTCACCATTGCCTATTGCCCTGGTGTGTTCCCCGTTCCACCGCTGAAAGTTCAGTTAGTGTAGAGGGAACTTGGCCCCACAACCGGAAGCGTCCCCACACCACTTCCGGCTGACACGAAGGTCAGCTCTCTAGTTGCTCCCCCATATAAGACTGGAGGGCAGCACTAGACAATTGGATTGTTTCTAGACAAACGAGCGCACGCTGTTCGCATTACTCGCCCCTGAGATTGAGTCCGGTTCACGCTTGTTAAAACTCCAGACAGTCAGTGCCTGCTTCTATCGACAGACGGTAGCGCTGATTAGGATGCCTCCTAGCCGATTTTAGCGCACTTATGCTTTCATTGTAATTGATTTTAAAAATTGCATTTTACTCTGCCTATTGCCCTGGCGTGTTCCCCTGTTCCACCGCTGAAAGTTCAGTTAGTGTGGATGGAACTTGGCGCCACAACCGGAAGCGTCCCCACACCATTCCGGCTGACACGAAGGTCAGCTCTCTAGTTGCTCCCTGCGCGCCAAAGGCAAGCCCATCTGCGCCCGTCCGTGCCGGGACCGGGCCCAGGGCCATACACCCTGGTCAGGCTCAACCACCACTTACACCTCAGCTGATCTGCTAACACTCAGGACGCCCTCTAATGTACCACACTGCCCACCACAGGCCCTCCATTCCGATCCTATTGGAGGCCCTTCCAAATGCGCTTCATGCATAAGAAACCCTCCTCCACAATCTCCGCCCAAGCCACTCCAAGCCGCGCTTATTAACGCACGCTCTCTTCCAAACCATAAACTAGATATACTAGAGCTTATCACCGCCCATTCCCTTGACCTACTCTTTATCACAGAGACTTGGGGTGACAATGCCTCTGGGCCAGACTTAGGGCCGCCTTACCGGACGGCTTCTGTGCAAGTCGACAAGACAGAACGATAAAAAAAGGTGGCGGCATAGCCATTATTCATAGAGACCACTTCCGCATAAAAACGGTAGCCCTCAACCACATAGGCTGTGAATCATTCACCTTCTCCATTGCCCTCTCCAACAATCAGTCTCTCACCGGTATCCTGCTATACCGCCCACCAGGTCCTCGAACCAATTTCCTTGCAAACCTTAATAATCTCATTGAAATCGTGGCAGGAACCCCACACTACACCATACTAGGGGACTTTAATTTTCATTTAGAATCCCTCACGATAATGAAACATCCCTTCTCACCAGCGACTTTCTGGCAGCCGGACTCCGCCAACTCGTCATCACACCCACACACAAAGCAGGCCATACCCTTGACTGGATATTTTCCAACAACCCTGACATCACGGTTTCTACTACAATTCCCCTCACCTGGACAGATCACTCTGATGTCCTTTTCAACATCAAACCAAGAAGGCCCTTTTCCACTTATGCTAAATACACCTCCCTGTCAATTACTAGAGATTGGAAAAACATTGACATTCCCCTTCTCACTTCCACTCTGATAAATTCTCTTAATACTACTGAGTCTGACCCGGAACTAGCATCTAACAATTATCTTGCCCACCTTGACACTGCCTACAGCACTTTGGCCCCCCCTAAGTCCACTTTCCGAAACCGAAGAACCCCATCCGCCCCTTGGTTCTCTGAACCCCTTCGGCTACAAAGACAATACTGTCGAAACCTCGAAAGACATTGGCGAAAGCACTACAACCCGCATGATAAACAAACCTACAAGAACGCTCTGGCTAAATATAAACAGCTCATATTCACCGAAAAGAGCAACTATTATGTCACCCAAATCAACTCGGCAAACAACTCGTCAAAAAAACTCTTTCAGGTGATCAATCATCTTTCTAATCCCCCTGACCCTCCTCCAGACACTTCCCAAGCCCTTTGTAACTCCTTGGCCAATTTTTTCTCCGACAAAGCCACCTCCATCTTCTCTGCCTTCACCCCCCACTCCTGCCCTGCTAAGAACGTCTCCTTAGACGATTCTACCTCAGATTCCCCCACCTTTCTCAAATTTCGTCAGGCCCCCCTTGAACAAATTTCACATTTAATTTCCACAACTAAATCAGGTTCACCCTTGGATCTGTGTCCACCGTCCATTCTCAACCTCATTCCAGAGGTCATCCCCCCGGCCATAGCCAACATCTGTAACACCATATTCCATACAGGCTCTTACCCTTCCGTATGGAAAAATGCTATCATTAGGCCACTCCTAAAGAAACCCACTCTTGATCCCGCATCACCATCCAGCTACAGACCCATTGCATATCTTCCGTTTCCGACCAAGATCTTTGAAAACATAATGAATAGACAACTATCTGAATTCATTGATACCAACCACTTGCTGGATGATACTCAATTCGGCTTCAGGCAAGGACACGGAACTGAGACGGCCCTCATTAAAGCCGCTGATGAGATCAGGATGTCCTTGGACAAAGGCGGGGCGGCAGTCCTAATACTACTACACTTATCTGCAGCCTTCGACACGGTCGATCATACCACCTTGATCGACCGTGTCTCAGCAATGGGCATTAGACACAGGGCCAAAGATCTCCTCGCCTCCTTCCTGGCCAATCGTACCCAATCGGTAAAGTTGGGTCCATTCGTTTCTTCCATCTTTTCCCTCCCGTGTGGAGTGCCACAGGGCTCCTCGCTAAGTCCGACCTTATTCAACATCTATGTTTCGGACTTAGCGAGGGTGATCAAGTCACATGGTATTAATCTTACAACTTACGCCGATGACACCCAGTTGGTCCTATCAGTTCATCACGATGGAGAAACAGTTGCAGCCAATTTCCGAGAGGGAATGCTAGCCATCAGCGCCTGGATGGCATCCAATTGTCTAAAATTAAACTCTGGAAAAACGGAGATCATGACATTCGGGAAACTAGAGCCCAGCTGGTTCCCACAGTGGTGGCCAGGCGAGATGGGCCCTCCCACCTCAACCCGTAACAAAAGTCAGAAACCTAGTTGTCGTCTTCAACGACAAATTGCTCTTCAACCATCACTTCAATACGGCGGTATCCATATCCTTTTTCACATTGAGGAACATTAAGAAACTCCTTCCCTACCTCCCTACCTCAGCTGGAAAAACCCTGATCACCACCCTCATCTTCTCTAGGACCGATTACTGCAATGCCCTCCTCCTCAACGCACAAGAAAAAGTTCTAAACAAGCTTCAGCTAATACAGAACGCCTCAGCAAGAATCCTCTTAGGTATCCCTAAATTTAGCTCCATCTCCCCTTTCATTCGCCAGCTCCACTGGCTGCCCATCAAAAGCCAGATTAAGTTCAAGGCACTGTGTATCGCTTACAAGGCCATTAACAACACTGGCCCGCAGTTCCTCAAATATGCCTTCCGTCCACTTGTTTCATCTAGGACTCTTCGCTCAGCCTCAGCACACCTTCTTAACGTCCCGCGTACAAAAAAAGCTAATTGGGGTGACAGGTGCTCTGTTGAAAGAAGGGTTTGAACAAGGATTTTTGGGACATAAGGAATATGACTTCCTGCAAAATAGGCACCCACGGACACCAGTATTCTATATACTGCCTAAGATTCACAAAAAATCCAATTCAACCCCCCGGACGACCGATTGTGTCCGGTTGCGATTCCCTCCTCGAACCGATTTCTAAATATGTTGATTGTTTCCTCAAACAATTTCTGCCTGGAGTTAAATCTTACCTGCAAGACACCACTGATTTCATCAAAAAACTTCAAGACATTCAATTTACAAGAGGTAAAGACTTGCTAGTGACATTAGATGTCACGTCTCTGTATACACAGATCCCCCAAGATGAGGCAGTGGCAGTGCTTACTCAATTTTTGGATGGCAGAGAAAGACCTTGCAGAGTACCAACTCAATTCATTGTCGACCTGGCCACATTCGCATTGAAAAAGAATTACTTTTCATTTGGAAATGAGTTCTTTTATCAAATAAAAGGCGTGGCAATGGGCTGCCCCTTCGCACCGGAGCTGGCGGTCCTCTTCATGTCCATGTATGAGGAGGAGTTTGTATACAATAACAACCCATTTGCAGTAGACGTGGCAACTTGGCTCCGGATCATTGACGATATTTTTATGGTCTGGACCGGAGGCGAAGATCAATTATGCACCTTTTACAACTGGCTTAATTCCAGGATGCCTGACATACAATTCAGTCTATCCCGATCAGCCCACAGAATCTCTTTCCTGGATGTGGAAGTATATGCTGACAGTGATGGTCTAGCAACGACCCTTTACAAAAAGCCCACCGATAGAAATAAATCTCTTCTTTTTACCAGCAATCATCCGAGGAGCCTACGCAAGAATCTGCCATATGGGCAGTTTCTTAGCATCCGCCGCAATTGTTCTCATAAAGATGAGTATATGACACAAGCTAACAACTTGATGACAAAATTGAAAGAACGTGGTTACCCCAGGAAACTGGTGAAAGCAGCTATAAAGCGGGCCTGGTGGACTCCACGTGAGACGCTTCTAGAAAGGAAAAGGAAGCCAACAATGACACGACAAGTCTGTGTAACCACCTTTTGCCCGGAGTCTAACACATTGAAAAAAGTAATCGATCAAAATTGGCACCTCCTTAAAAAATTTGACGACGAGTTCAAATCAAATCCTTTATTTGCTTTCAAAAAAGAGAGTAGCATTTCGAACTACATTGTAAGGGTGGCAGTTAAAAAGGAACCCAAATCCACCCTAAGACAATTAATGGGTTTGACACCTTTAAAGGGCCACCACAAATAAGGCACATGCATCTGCTGTGAGACTACAGTGGAAGGCGATCTATTCAGTCACAGAGGAATACAATGGAAGCACGAAACGTTTTCGAATTGCAAAACAAAATTTGTGATATATGGTATAACCTGCCCCTGTGGACTGCTATATTTTGGAAAAACAAGCCAGGAAATACGCCAAAGGATAAGCCAACATAAGTCACGCATCAGGAAGAAAGTTGAAACCGCTCCTCTTATGAACCATTGGACCAGGAAATCACACATAGAAAAAGATCTACAATGGACTGTGATCTCGACTGTTGAGGCAGTTACCCGTGGAGGTGACAGAGAACAAAAATTGTCTAAAAGGGAGGCTCTACTTATAGTCAAATTTGACACTGCCGTGTCAGGATTGAATGAAATTGCTGAGCTTTATAAACTATAAAATACGACTCTGCAGTAATAAGCACCCCACATGTTGCATCATCACAATCTCATTCAAGACCTGTAGAATAATTGATGGATATGAGGGTCTTTAGAAGAAACTGTGCTTCTTATTACCGTTTGTGGTTTTGCATAGCATGAAACTGTCACAGTAAGAGTATGTTGTTCGCCAGCTGGAATCAACCTGTAGAAATATAGGCGCGATATTTACTTCATGATCTGTAATATCGACTAGATTGTCTTTAAAGGCATGCACGTAACAACAAATGCAGCCGCGCACTTCTGATGCTTCATCTAACCCAAGAACGCTGGTTTAGATCAAATTGACCACTAGAAATTCCAGGAACCCTTGCGGTCCAATCGTGTCTGTCCACACAAAGCAAGTAATAATTTTGCTAATGGTCCCTCTTCAACGGCGACAATCATATTATAAAGTTAAGCGCATTACAAGCGAGATCGTACCTAAAGAAAAAAGTATACCGTTTTGGAGTGGCGTGAGAAACTGCAAATCCCGGCAATCATCGCGTAGCCCAATTACGATTGTGTATAAACAAGGTTTGCCGCACCCGACAACACCAGGCACAACGATAGGCCAACGCTTGTTCGCGCTTCGGGCGAGATTCTTTCCGATACCGGTGAGTTAACTGCGAATAACTCTGTGGACTTTGCGCGCCCGAAACCCACTCCAAAAAAACAAACCCCTCTACCTTTACACGGATTTCACTCATTTCGCCCTCCCTTCTTCATCTTTCAGATACGAACTATTATAGGAGAGCATGAAGCAAACCTCATAAATCAGGTAAGCGTCGCTGCCTGTTTGCTTGTCCAGTGTTTATGGGATCCATCCCCCATGCATTTCATTCAATTAGTTTTGAGCTGTGATTCTGTTTCTTTCAAATCGCCGAAAGCGACGACTGTGAGACCCACAATTCCATGATTTTGAAACTTCCTTACACACTTGAAAGTAAGTTTCACACTTTGTGACCAATGCAGAGTCATTATAATCTTGAGTATTTTCAAGTTATATAAGAACACGGCCAAATGACTTACAGTCCTTCTCCTCCTCTCTATGTTTCTGTTTAGATTTATTATCTTCAATTTGTGCCACCTGTGGCGTTTGGCATTTTTGATTCCCCTTTGAGGTAAGCGGCTGATGTGATACAAGACTGGTTAAGCTAGGGTTTAAGTTTCGCATTTATGGTCATTTTCTGATTAGTTTCCATTCTTTTCTTTTTTGTAGTGAGTTTGGTCCTGATGAGAACCTCTTAAACAAAGAGGTTTGAAACGCATAAACCACTGGATAAACCAAATGTTTTTTTGTTCATCAAATGTATATTATATCCAATAGATGATTTATGCAAAAATCATTAAGTGCATCAAATGTAAAAATTGTATAGAACTTGGTTTAATGAAAAAAGGCTTTTTTGTTATTGATCAATGTTTGGTTTATTAATGTATTATTGTGTATGTGTATGAATGCGGTATGCTTGAAATGGCGAGCTTGATGGGATTTGTCGTGTAATTTGTAAAAAAAAAATTGTACAGTATTTGTGGTTTATTGTATAAAGTTTTGTATATATAGATATAAAAATGACAACGTGTTTAAAAAAAATGAAATGAGATTTCAAAAATAAAAGCGACTAATGAGCTTGAAGATGTACTGATGGTTAGTTCTTACGTCTGTATGGATTTAATTTAGGAAATAGTATTAGCATTGGCAAATGGTTGTGGTTTTTTGTTAATAGGTGCTCAGCCTTGCTGCTTATGAGCCAGACCCTTTATTGCTATTCATGTACATTTTAAACAGCAGAGGCGAGAGTGAAAGCTTGTGGAGCACCATATTTCAGCAGCCTGTGCTTTAAAGAGGAAAGGGCAAGCGATACAGACTGTGCCTATCTGAAATAGTTTGAGTCCAAGGAGTTTCTCCTGAGGATAAGAATTCTTAGTAGGGTTTACCCAGTGCTTGGGCATCTCACCGGTAATGTGACTGGCTCTGGGTGCGGCCGGCAATGCCTTAGCCCAGTTTTATCGCTTAAAGTGAGTGACTGGAGGTCTTGGGGCCAAAACAATTTCAACCTGTTCTCCAACTTTAAATAGGTAAGAAGCCCGTCATGCTGGCAAGGGGCCAGTCATCAAATGTGGGCCACTTTTGGTAAGCAGAAGCAGTGCTGTGAGATGAATCAAATGATGGGTTAAGAGGTCAGATGCTGCCACACTCATCAGACCCCAAACAAAAGGTGTTAGTTCATACAGCTAGCAGGACGGTGGTCATAGAAGTTGAAATCCACTAATGAATGAGCAACAACTCACTTGCCAAATCAACTAGCCCTGAAATTGGATTGCTCTGGAGCATCTGGCACATAACTGCCTCTCACTGAGAGCCAAAGTCGTTAAGCTACGACAAACAGGAAAGCTATTGCGCTGAACATGGAAAGTCAGGCTGATGGGCCTGGTTGGAACTGCCACAGGTGCAGTTCTTGGTAGTAGTACCAAATATTCAAAGAGGAACTTAGAATGCCCAATTGACAAAGGGTTCTTTAAGAACAGCAACTTAACATGGGTCAGTCAGTTCTAAGAAAAGAGCGAGCGCCATGGTTTGTCCTCAGCATGCTAGAATGAGTTCACCCCCAGAGGAGTCCAAGCCATGGACAGCACTCCAGCTCTGGAGATGTCCAGTCAGCTCGCACTATTACTGCTGTATTAGGAAGCTAGGGGGAAAAATTGTAGACTAACCAGCGGTAACATGGCTATTGCTGGTCATCTTCAAATTCTGACTATAGCAGCTAAAGGATACTGGAGACATAAGCACAAAGTGCCAAGAGGTGTGCAACATTACCACCTTCATGAGGTTCTGCAGTTGCTGCAATGACGAAGGGTGGAAAAATATTTGTTAATCACTCTGCTACAAAGATTTAAGTGACCAGCAAAGTCACATAATACAAAAGGAAAATGTTAAGTACCCTGTAAGCATCTGTTTGCGGCATGTAGTGTTTTAGATTCACATGCTGTCCATACTCCTGCCATCCAGTGTTGAGCCCGGATGCATACAACTTGTTTTTCCTTCACAGAAGTCTTATAGAGCCACTGGACCTAGTGACTACATCTACTGCTGTTAATGTGCATTGGCATCGACTTCGTTGGTAGATTGCTTTTTCCTGCACAGAGGGCGAGACTGTAGATGGAGTATAGCAATATAGCAAGGATGACCCTGCAAAGTAATTGAAAGATAACGTTGGTAAGGAAAAAACGTCTGCAACAAACACAGGCGACCAGGGAGGAGGGTGGGCGCTTGTGAATCCACAGTATTACATTCCACAAACAGATGCTTACAGGGTAAATACCATTTTCTGTTCGAGGCATGTGTAACTGTAGATACACAGTCTGTGCATAGACTATAAAGCAGTCCTCTCAAAAGCGGTGGTGTAGCCTGGGGATGTTGCAGACAATAGGTGCATAGTAGGTCTGCACATGCTTGGGGAGGCAGCATGCAATACCTGCACTGGAAATTAGCACACCACTTATATGATTTGGAGTGAAACACAAAAAGGGTGATGTGTCTGATGAAAGGGCCTCATTGGAAATAAAATGAGAGGCCACCTCGATGAGGGGTTTAGGATCTGGTTGTGAATCACTCTAACATGATGACCCTAAAAGAAATGTTCTTCCAAGTGAAGAGAGTGAGCCCCACTGGCTCACCTGGGGGAAGTTATGGCTATGAGGAAAGCCACCTTCAAAGAAAGAGATTGAAGTGAGCAAGAGTGAAGTAATTTGAAAGGAGGGTCCACAATCCTTATAAAAACTATGTTGAATATTCGCACAGGAGCGGGAGGCGTCTGAGGTGGGATTGTCTGCTCAAGGCCTTCTATAAAAACCTTGATGGCTAGAAGTGGGCGCAGGGTAGAATGTCGCCCATTCTGTTAACAGGCAACACATCCATCAAATGTAACATAATTGAGGTGTAATTAAGACATGCTTTCAGTAGGTGGAGAAAGTATCAGGCAGTGTCCTGAGCTTCCTTTGCGAAAGGTACGCCATGTGTAGCGCAACAGCATCTCATGAACTGTTCCTAACTGATTGCATAGAAGGATCTATATGTGGGTCTGTTTAAGTCCTTGAGAATAGCTATGCACTATTTTAGGAGGTTAAGGTATGCAAACTGTAAGACCTCTGGAACTGGACCAGGGTAAGCAGCCCGGAGGAGAAGTGTCATAGGGTGTAGCGGATTTGGGTGAAAATGTCCCACCTGTTAGAGAACTTCTCATGAGAAACTGATGGAGAGATCATGCAGAGTGCCAAACTTTGACTGGCGTACCCATGTTAGAGCCGATAGAAGGAAAGCTAGTGATAGTCACCACAGCCTCTGGGCCATGAGCAGATGAATGAGAAAGGCCGAGAAAAACGTAAATAAATATTTCTGACCAATTCACTTACAGTGCACTGCTTATGTATTGTGAGTGCAGATGCTGTGTGGGGCAGCTTGGGTATGTTACATTTTTAAATGCAGCTGGCAACTACAGTGAGTGCATTATTCCTTCATGCTCTGCAATTAAAAACAGAACAGTAGTGAAGTCTGTTCAGACTAAGACTACTTCACTGTGTATGATAAAAGACATCTCGCTGTGCTGCGATGCAGAGACCGCCTTCGATGAGCTGGCCTAAGCCAACAGGTGTTGCTTGGAGACGAGTGTGACCACCGAAGTCTGTGCCAAGGAGCTTGCTGAAGTCGAAGTCATTTGGTGGGATCTGGAACCGTTCTTCTACACCTTGGGTGACTTGAAGATGAATGCCAGAGTTGACCGGTGTGACTTACAGGCCTGCTTCAACACCAAGGATGTTTCCTTTGACTCAGACTCTGTATCTTGGTGCCGGTCGTGAGGCGGTAGCGGACCAGAAGCCTCATACTTGGCCTGTGAACCTGAAGCTCGACCCCCTTGAACGCGAAACTCGGGTACTGAGTGTTGTAGAGGGATAGGAGTAGGGGTATTGGTACTCACTGTGGTCAATTTTTCAGAAGGGTGCTAAGCAGATGGAGACTCATTGACGTCTAAGTCCGATTCGAGTTCCAGCTTGTGGATCTAAACTGCTCCAGGTGCCCTTGGTAGTCGCTTGGTGCTGGACATCTATTCCCCGAACAGGTCCGGTGCGCCTTACGAATGGCAGTGTGCTATAGCTGCTGATGCATGACATTGATCTCGACAATATCAAAGGGTCTCCTTACCCCGGAAAGCAAGACATGCTGAGCACAAAAATGTTTGAAGGTCTGGGGACAGACAAAGTTTGCAAACCAATAGAGATCTGTCCTGGGGTACTTCGCTCGACACTTCAGGCAGAAGCGGAATGGAGCTCTGTCCATTACTTGTCCCTCCTTCAAAGCTGAGGCAGTGGAAGGAGGCCCAGCCCCAATCAGGGCCTTCGAAAAAGTGGACCGCGGACAGGCGCTGAAGCGCGAAGAAAATTAGAAGCGATGGAGAAATACAATGTTTCTTCGACCAACAGTGGAAGAGAGATCCGAACTGGCCAGGTATGAATGCAACATGATGCTCATTGGGAGCACGAAAGAAACACATCTGAGCCCAATGGAGGAGAGAAAACAATTTACAACTAAGTTGACACCCATGCGCATTACCAGCAGTAGGCGGAGTCACACTATCCTGTGACTCGAAAAGACTTCTCAGGAAAAACTAGTTGTATACATCCGGGCTCAACACTAGATAGCAGGAGTAGGCACAGCATGTGTATTTACAGCCAAAAATGCCTCTGACGTGGTGTTTTCATTTCAAGTCTTTTGTGAGTCTCAAAGCTAGGATTTTGGGGATGACATCACTGAAGAGGAGGCCAGAATGATAGGTTCATTACTGCTCTGACACTGCTAAATACTTTTTTTTGTTAAACTTTATTTTGAGATTTTAAGCGACAGTACATCAAAAAGAAAGACAAAAAGGTGCATTCACGTGTACACATTCTAGTCTATAATCAACAATGCATGTACAGAGCCATAGAAATTTAACACATGCAGACTCAGAGCAACATCACTGTTTAATAATCAGATGTTCACGCACTTTATCCACCCCGAGATTGTTTTGCATCTCTAGTCACCTGTGACATCAGCACCTGTTCACGAATAAGATTCTCTGCATTATAACATTTAATAAGGTGATGCAATAAGTCCCAAGGAAGAGTACACAAGCAACGTGAGGGCTATCCAGTTCCTGCATGAGAGCACAATACTACAGCATCTTCCCCTGAAATCATCCATCATATAGCACTCATTCTAGCACCCTGATACCAAAGACACTGCTAAATACTTTCTTTAAAAAATCCACTGTACCACAAACAGGCATCTATACATGTACCTGCTGAATCTCTTTGTGTGTTGGTATTGCTCGTTCTGTGCACCCCTGATGCTTGAACCATGAACAGATTGTCTGCAGAGATCTGTAGGCACACCCCCAGCCATTGTCATCAATACGATCTTGCATGTAATGATGATATGTGTAGTTTCCTTGGACAACAAACATCTGTTCAAGATAGAAAAAAATACAGGATGTGCCACATTAAAATTGTCTACAGCTGTAATGTTATTATTAATATTTGAAACCAGAATCTACACTGAAAAGGAAAAAGAAACCATTAGTCATATTTATGTACCCAGTGTACTTTATGGCTCCAATCAGCTCTTGGTATGACCTCGAACAGTTACAAACTCTGTGTCAGGACCACACTTATCCGTAAATATACATTTTTGGACAGGCACACAACACTCACAAAAATACTCTCCTAAAAAAGCAGGATTGCAGCAAAAAACTCTACATCCAGATGACATGTAAAGTGACAGTTGGCTAAATAGCAAGAGATACCATTTAACAAGGCCAGAAACAGTATATGCATTAATGAAATTAACATGGATATCAACAGTGACCAACATTTACAGATCCTGCTTTCAAGGGTTGGCTAGTATTAGTCCACAAGGAATACCATTCTTTGTCAATTAATTGCAATGTGTTTGCAATTTTTTTACAACGATGGATGGATTGCAATTAAGGGTTTGTGACTTACAAAAATGTGTCCACTTTGTGTAGCATCATGTAAGTGCTTTTGCGACACCCTAGTTAATGGGATTTCCTGTAAAGCAATTTAACCATTACAATATACTGCACCTCTGGAGGGACATGTGCATAACTGTCTAAACTAATGCTACATTGTTAATGCCCGAACTGAGATCAGGAGATTTAGTTATTGATAATGCCACCCATTTCCTCTCCCAAGATAAATAAACAGATATTTAGGAATTCTTTTTCAAGTACTGTCATACTCCTCTTTCTTTTGTTGATTACTAGAACACATCGTTCAATTTAAGTTGACTTTATGCCTAAAAAAATAATTTCAATTTTTTTCTCTCTTGTGCCATGTGTTTTAGAATGCACAAAATACATACTGTTGGAGATGTGTTGCGCTGCAGCTGGCTCCATTCTTTTGATCCCACCCAGTACCATGCCCTAAGCGAGGCTTGGAGACTGCATCAGCTCACCATCGCAATCCGCACTGGGCATGAGCATGGCACTGTGCACCAGCAGCTGAACCTCGAGGTGTGCCAACGTGGACTTGATGCTAAAGTCCCTGTTAATAAGCTATTTCCCCCCTGTGGGGAGCTAAGGAGATCTGATCTGTCCTGTGGAGGCAGTGTTGGCAAAAGACCGAAGTTGTAGCCTGGCATCTTCTCAAGAGGAAGTCGCTCAAAACTTGACTGGATGGCTGCACCAGGGTTATCGGAGATGCTGCACCTGAGGGCTGCGTGTGTGAAGGAACGCTCCTGGAGGTACAATATACTCTTTCCAGGAGTACTTGAAATACTGAGGGGTGGATCATAATCTATTTATCGTAACACTAAGGGATCACTTCTAACGCTTACAGTGACAGAGATGACATTATTCAGGCATTGAGAAGCGTGGGCCAGTTTTATTTGAGAATGCCAAGATATTAATATTCTAGATTATACTTAGCCTGTTAAGAAAGTCAGAGAGAACTTTGATACAGGCAAAAATAAAGATGCAAAAACTTTGGCATGAAATATATGCTTCTGTTACCTGCTCGCTGAGGGTGACAAAGTACGGCACTTCCCAGATCCGGGGGCAGCATGTATGTGGCGGTTGAGCGGTGGAGCAGGGAGGGGAATTGGGTTGATGGTTGAGAAGACTGGAGGTGTTTCGTAGGTTGGGGTGGAGAAGCTGCGCTGGATTGTGAAATTAGGCCATAAGAGTCAGATAACCCAAGGGAACGGAGGTCCAAACTCTTGGAATGGAAAAAGTGAATCTACATTGATCGGACTTTGAAGTGTCTGTGGACTGCCAGATTCCCGGAAACGGGCTCTCGCACTGCCTCATGACTCATGGGAACAGTTCAGCCCAAACTGCCAAGCCATGTCTTCCCTGGACCGGAAACAAGCATCCTGGGACCAGTTTCTGGCTAACAGCCCTCATCAGCCAGGCTAGCTTGAATCCAGTGGCAAAATGAGCAAGGGAGCCACGTCTGGTGTCTCTCATTCTACACTACAATAATGTATGCGGCTTCAGCTAAGGAGTGTTAGGAGTCAGACAACTTTGTCTGATATGAATATACATATATAAATAGATATGTTATATAAACATACATATGCGTACATATGGTAGCCTGGGCAGAGCACTTCGGTCGTTAAAAACAAAGTTCACCTTTTGGGCAACACTGCCCTTGTAGGTCAAGGGTTGGATACCATTGTTGAAGACGATGGTGCTCCTGTGCCTCCTTTATTTTATTTTATTCCATTATCACTTCCCCATTCCTTTTTTTAGATCAGGATACAGCACCAGGCGAGTTTATTTCGCACACAGATCGCAGACGAGTGGCGTTGACTACTCTTAAACACACAAGTGAGGCTAGCGGCTTGGGACTCCCGGGTTTTGAACAATACAGCTTCAGTGGTCAGCTAGCCAGCTGGCAGGCCTTTCTGAGAAGGGCCTACCCAAGTGGGACCAACACCAGGGTCAGTTGAACTCCATAATTCTTTACTTTAAATTGTTCCTTGAAATTTTCTCTAGCTAGTGCTCCCCCGCTGTTTTCCACTGTGCCACACTGCCTTTCATGCATTACGCACTTCACAAACATAGACTCCCTCTATGCTTCAGAGATCCCCTTAATGGGATTGGTGGCCCTCAAAGATACCATTCCCCAAACCCACCTGGAGTTTTGGGCTGAAGGGGTAATCGCTACTATTTCTGATACATTTTTTGTAAACTGTTGACATTCGATACATTCAGGGCAGAATTTTCGATTCCTCCCAGACACTTCCTTACATATGCCCACATTAAGCAATCACTGAGGGCTATGTTCCTGGTTTGAGAATCAGAACCCGCTGTCAATACAGTAATCCTAACGCTTTTCACCCTATGGGGCAGTGCACATCTCGTCCAAGCACATCTCCAGCACTAGGATCAGGCCAGAAATTCCCTTCGAGGGAAATAGGAAAGAGATATAGGTCACCCATTGCACGATTTGGAGTTGCATCATATTCTGTCATAAACACATAAGGTGGCTCGCAATTTGCACTTTAAGTATATTCAGTTTAACAACCTAAACAGGGCATACCTTACTCCACATCACATCTCCAAGATTTACCAAGGGGCATCTTCCCTTTGACTTTGGTACAGACTCCTGGACGTGGATCTGCCTCATGTCTTGTGGACGTGTGGAGCGCTGACCAGCTATTGGACTGGGATCATTGATCAACTTTACCAAACTACAGGGCGTAGATTCCACAATTGCCTGAAGGAACTGGTATTGGGCCTCTTCTCTTGCCCAAATTTGAAAAAAGCTTTGGTTACATTTTTAGAATTGGCCCTACTATTATCAAAGGAGCATATTATGATGAGATCGAAGGACACTGCCCCACCGACAGTACAATCTTTTTTTAGGTCTCCACCTGACGAAAGCAGCGCATGCGCTGCTCTCGTCATACGAGGGCTTCTTGGAATCGATACGATTCCAGAAGCTCACTTTCTGCTCCGCCTGTGTTTTGCATTGGTGCACCTCATTTTGCGTCACCAATTATGCAAAACCGGGTGTTCTGGTTGTCCAGGAGGGTTTTTAACCCCTCCTGGTTACCACCCTGTCTCCTTTTAGCCCCTTAGCCCCGCCCACCGGGATTGCATCTTTTACTGGCGGCGGAACACAGTGGCTCCTAATTAGCCGCTACACACTTTTTTTGTTATCATTAGGCTTTAAGTGAAAGCATGATGCAAGTATAAAAAAGCGGCTGCCTTTGCCAAAGCTGAGAGCTTGTTTTTCTCTTTCTCTCCACTGAGGCGCCACCTTTCACTCTGTCTCTTTCATCCATCTTCGTGTTTCTTGCCCCCCACCCCTTTTGCCCTCTCACAAACTGCCCCTCCTGTCTTTCACTATTTCCTCTACTTCTCTGTTTCTAAATATCTCTACCCACCTCACCGTTACCTCTCGCTGTCTTTCCCTCTGCGTCTTCCTCGTCCCTACAACCACCCTCTCTTTCTGTGTAACCACCCCACCCCGTTCTCATCTCTCAGTCACCCTCTCCCCTCCCTCGCTCTCTCTTACACAGTCACCGCATGCCTGTGTGTCTCGCACTGTCTCACCCACTCACGCTTCTTTCTCTGCCCCTTTCCTTTTTCGTCCTTCTTCTTTCAACACAAACTGAAAGTTCCTCCCAGCAGAGCACACGGGCTTCCCAGCACTCTAAGGCAAGGATGGCACTTTGAAAGTAGCAAGAACGTGTCTCTCAGGCACCTCGCCCCCTCGAAAAACACCCAGAAAAGCAGCGCTAATCTGCATTTGTCAAACAACGCCACCAGAGTTGACGGCCCAGCGGTAACGACACGCAGACATTAAAGCTAATTTCCAAGACCACTGCCTGCAGTAAACGAGCCTGCGCGCATGGACGCATTTGCGCTGTTTTTGCGCGCTGCTCCTACTGCATTTGTGGCGTGGTTTTAGGTCACAAGGAAGTATTCGCAACCCATGTGCTCGACACAGTTGTATATTTTTCGAGGTGTATTGATCCGAGGGTGCTGTTGACCACACAACGGAAATTACCAGGCACGAGGTGTCTTTTATTTAGTTTTGAGTCCGCGAAACAGCGGCGCAGTCGATCGCGAACAGTCGCTTCCCGCCTTCGTTCCGTAGCTCAGTCGGTGTGTTTTTCTCAACCGCATAAGTAGAACACGCATTAAAAATGCAATAGGTCTCGCCTTTAATTAAGTTAAAGCCATTTGCTTTGCTATAAAATACCATTAGCAAATCAAATGGCTTTAACTTAATAAAAGGCAAGACCTATTGCATTTTCAATGCTTGTTTTTAATTTCTTTTTATCGATTACAGATTAAACATGTGAAAATACAGAATATCAGATTAGTATACATTTACACTTCTTAGTACATGTTGACTCTTCCATTATAATTATACAGTTATTGCCATAATATTGCTGACCGCCGGTACCATCTTGAGGTCAGATGACAATCCCCTGTCATTTTGCCTGGGAGCGTTCACTTTCATAGGGAAGAGAGAGCAGGCTTACATAACCACCCCTTTCCCAGGACTCGGAGACCTTGGTTGAAGCATTTAAGCAGGGCAATGAGGATGTTATACATCTCCCATGAACATTCCGCTATTGTTACACCAACTCATCAGTTGTCTGCTTAGTTCGTGTTTAACTGACATAGATGTGCTCCATGCCTGCATTTCAGGCATTGCAGCTCACTGCTAAGTTCTGTTGTTGGGCTGGACAGAGATGCCAGCAACCAATTGTCCTGCAGCGCCGTTAGGTTATCTGGAGTGGTAAGAACAAATTGGGGCGGGAGAAGGATGGGTGGGTTGATAATACAAGTTGTTCTGACTCAGGCTGTTACAATACGGGAAAAGATGTATATGACAATAATAAGGGCGGGAAAAAAGAAAAAAATGGCATGTCTGAAATACTATCTTCTAAAATGTTGCACCTCATGAATATTCCAAGCTGTATCTCTTTGATGGCTTGCCAATAAAAATATATTTAAAAAAATACATATTCATATATATATTATATACCATGTTATAACATATCCGTCTTTACGTTGCTAGGCATTATGTCTCCAAAGCCCCTCTAGACTTATGAATCCCCATACTCATCAAGAAAGCAAGTGGTCAGAGAGGCTCCTTGCTAGATATATAATTTTCCAAAAAGAGTGTCATCAGATTTCGACTGAAGAGGCAGCTGATCCATAAGAATATTCTCTGAACTCCTAAATGAAGCATTTCTTGTTGCGTTTATGCATTGTTTTCCCCCACAAACCTAAGGGCCCATTATAATCATGAACTTCTCCACACTTGTCTGTGTTTGGAGCACCTGTTTTGTCGTACCCCTGATCCCTTAATGTTGGACCCTCATTGCATGGTCACCCCCAAACATTTTGCCTTCATCACTCCTGTTTACTGAACTCATTTTTCTTGGCTTTTAGGACTTGTTGCACCTACCCACTTATAACCAATGCTAAAGTGCTTCTCCTCACTCCTTTAAACACGGTCAAATTGTATCTTACACCCAATTGGCACATTTTATTTATTTACTTATAAGTCCCTAGTAAAGTAGCACTACATGTTCCGTGGGCCTATCCATTAAATGCTGTTGTTGTGCCACCCACTTAAGTAGCCCCTTAAACCATGCCAGAAGTCTGCCTTTGCAGCCTGTGTGCAGTTTTCAACTGCTAATTCGACCTGACAAAATAAACCTTTTGCCAAGCATGAAGCTCTATTTTTAGTACTTATAAGTCACCCCTGAAATAAGGCCCTAAAAGCCCATAGGGCAGGGTGCTTTGTATTTCAACGGTAGGGACTATCTTTTTAGGTTTTACAAGTCCTAGTAGAGAAAAACTCCTAAATTAGTTGTTCACTACTATGAGCACTGCATCTCCCATTGTTGCAGGGATTCTGCTCAGAAACAAAACTATGCCTGGGACCACAAAACATCAGTATGTAGGGACTGTGTCATCATACCACATCAGTGCCCCAAAAAAATGGGCATTGCCGAGACCTAGACCTTGCAATACTATATAATATAATAGGTAACAATTGTCGGACTTATGTCACGAAAAACAACTGTTAAGCAACGCCATGCTGACTATCAACATGAATGTGTAAACACGGAACTGCGTCTATGGGGTGGGAGGGAGTGGGAACATAGTTAGTTTAGGCTAAGTTGGGAGGGCTGGAACAAGTGGTGTAACCTGTCAAAGCGCCTATACTGTGTTATATGTATGGAGGTAACGACATTTAGCCAGACATTATAATACAATGAAAATTTAAATTGTTACATTTGTAAGACAATCCTACTGGCAATTTATTGACAATAATACCATTGTTTGTTTTATGTCGAGATCTAATATAAGGTATATTAATGGTGATTTGAATAATGTACACCATTGACAGCAGAACCTGTGTTAATAAGAAAATCAATAAAATATGTTTAAAAAGAAAATGTGTGCGAAGCAAAAGCAGCCTACCACGTGCACAGTTAGGCTAACATAGGGAAAACGACAACAGGCTCCAAAGGAAACACATGACACCATGGGATAACATGAGGTTACCTAATTACATGTAATAAGTGCTAACTTTTGACTGTGAGCTGGTATAAAAATCATGTTTGAACTCAAATGAATTATAATTTAAAAATCCCTTTAATGGTAAAATCGGATTTTTAGATTGCAATTTCGAAAAAGCCAATTTTAGAAAGTTGGCATTTTCCTGGCCTAAAGTTTTGAGTCCTTCTAGGTGTTTCCAGCTGCTTGGGCCTGTTAATTGCTCTTCCCTTAGGAATATGTATTAGGCCCAGGCAGTGAACAATAAGACCCGGTGTAGCTGGGAGAGGGACATACTGCCAGGGTGGGAGGGGCAGATCTGTTCCCTGCCCCACTTATATTTCAAAGGGGATGCCTCCAGCACACCCACAAAGAAATTGATATCAGCATATTGTCATCCCAGGCACCTTGGAGCCAGGGCAGGGGAAGGGGGAGATTTCCAGAACAAGATGTAGAATGACCTTGAAGTTTCTCTCACTATCGGTTTTAAGCAGGTATGAACACTGGACCTGACCTGAGACTGTTCCCATGGGGAACATGGTAAAGACTGATTTGCATATAGCTGGGTTCAAACTGAATGGCATTGGGTGAAAAAAACGATGGATTTAGGCCCTGATATCTGCACTGGGGTCAGTGTGTAACATTGTTCAATATTCTGTCCATCAATTGTTCTTTTTGCATAAACACTGGACCCTCAAACCAACACTTCAGTGCATTCCTTGACCTGCGGAAAAATACAGAAGGACTGCGTAGCACTCCGCAGGACTGTGCTAGTGCTTGAGGCCTGTCTTGTTTCTCAGAAAACTGCCCTGCTTCTTGAGACCTGCCTTATTTCTCAGAGGACTTCCCTGCTGCTACCAGAGGACAGCCCTGCTGCTTGAGGCCTGCCTTGTTCTTCAAAATACTACTCTGCTTCTTGAGGCCGGCCTTGTTCTTCAGAGGACTGCCCTGCTGCTTGAGGCCTGCCTGCTTCTTGAAGGAGAGAGGACCATCTCCTTGAACCCAGGACTACTAAAGCGGCTCTAAGGGTGAGTTAGCTGACGTCCAGTTCTGAGCTACAGGGACACAACAAACTCCAGAGGTCTACCTGTATCTGCCCAGCTGACCTGCTCCAAATGTCCCTGCCTGGTCCTGCAACTGGCCCCTGCTAGAGTCAGTTCCTGATTCACAATAGGGGCCTCACCAGGTCCTGGACCCTTGGCTGGCATTGGTTGAGCTTCTCCTGTGATATCCTGAAGTTTCAAACTCTGCGCACTGGATTTTGAGAAGATAACTTTTTCAGTAGGACTCACCTGGTCCATGTATCTGGCCCGCACTCTTTAGAAGTTGGCCTGAATTTGTGACTTTATCCCAGTCTAGTGCAGCCAGACACCCATAGTTAGCGCTTTCGCTTCTTGGTGCTATTTTTACATAAACCTTTAAACTTGCTTATCTCTGGTTCTACTGATTGGATGTACTCTATTATTCTAAATCTGTGTTGTGTTTTTACGTTATTACTGTTTGTGTGCAGCATCAATACTTAACACAGTGTCTCTAAGTTAAGCCTGACTGCTTTTGTGCCAAGCTACCAGAGGGTTAAACATAGGGCAATTCAGTGACGTTTGTGGTTCACCTCAACAAGGATTGTGATAGTTGACTGATTGGGGTTTCCATTCCTCTAAATCAATAACCCAATTGTTTACACGTAATACAACTAAAATCACTGCAGAGTACATGTATCAAGTTTGCGACTAAGAAATAAAGCCTTGAGACACTCACGGGTGAGTAGCCGCACTATATAATCTCCTGATTTGATTGAAATAGGACATAAATAAGCAGTCTTTGACAATATGTCCGGGTTGGCCCTGTCTGGGTGTTACAATAGAACCATCAAAAAGGTTTGCAGCAAATGAGATCAAACTTTTAGATTTACTTATAGCTTGAGAATCCAAAATGATTCTGAGTAATTGGAACACGCAAGTCGACTATAGCATTATTTTTGGCGGGCGTGCCAGAAAATGTTAATCTATCTGGCTCAACCCATCTTTATTTAGATCAAAATCCTGATAACATTATAAATCTGTTAATGAACTCGTGGTGTGGTCACCTGCCTTGATTTAGTTCAGGGGTAGGTCTTTTGATAACATTACTTCAGATAAATTGCTGCAGGATTGTTTACTTATCTTTCTCTGATTGCACAGTAGGAGAAGATTTTAAAGTCCATTATGTGACAATCTAGCTGGAGCACAGGGAACATGAAAGGAAAGACTCTGTGATGTCATGTTGTGCAAAACACAACAACATGTAAAAACCTGTAAATGAACGGTATGCACTTAGCAGCTAGGAAAACAAAAATGAAGCCCATTTGTTTTGTAATTCTGACGTGCTGGAAACAGAGATTTTAATAGGATCAATACAAATCAAGACATTTTACTTGGTGATACACAAATTATAAATATACAGATTATCATTTGTGTTTTAGCTAGTTCCATCAGTAAAACTGTATGTTTATGAAAAGTTAGTGGCCATTTCAATAGAGAATGTGCTATCTGTGAATGAAAATGCGCTACCACACAAAGCTTTAGTTACATAAAAGAAATCTCCCCTCCTCATGTCCATTAAAAATACGTGAGTCACAAAAGTTTCTCATTCTAAAAAGTGTCATGGTTCTAAAAAGTTTGGGAACCCATGTTTTAGTCAATAAATGTTTGTGACCTCACCACAAAACATATCCTCCTGAAGATCCTTGTATACTCTCGGTGTCTCGCTCTACTTTCTTTTCACTACTTTATTTCAGTTGTGCTCTCCATTCTTTCTTTCTCTTCATCTATTCTATTTTATACTCCTAGGCCATTTCTTTTTGTTTCCCCAATTATACCTTTATGATTCTAATGGAGGACCAAGAGGTTTATTTAACTGGTTGCTATTGCTAGTAAAATAATGTAAGATGGAAATATGTTTTCTTGGAGGAAATAATGAACTTTGGTGCCTTAGTTATTATTAGGAATATACAAGTCTGTTCAATCCTCATAATTTACTCCTCAGGACTTGAAGGATAAATGCTATGGCTTGGAGGATTCTATTAAGGAATGCTTGCGTGTAGAGTGAGAGGCCATGAGCAGGGTGTTTAAACCATCCAAATGAGAGAGAACAAGGGCTTAAATAGAAGTTCTGAAGTTGCTTTCTGGAAGAAATGGCTTCACTTTCTTTAGAAGACAGAGATGATGCCAGGCTGTCTTTGTCTTTTTGGCAATGTGTTCTTTGAGGATGAAGTTGTTCAGGCTGAATAACAGGAATTCTGTCTTGGTTGGGTTGAACTTAAAGTAGGCGCTGGACATTCAGGTCTGGATGATGTATAGGTAGTGTTTGAAGTGTTGGACGTCTGAAGCAAAGGATACTTACAAGTAGAGTTGTGTATCATCGCCTTATTGGTGAATCTTGATACTAATATCTGTGAACAGAGCACAAAGCTGATTACTATGGTTGGGCAGAAAGTTTCATTCCTCAAGAGGAATTAGCAGAATCTGGCAACATGTGATGTTCCAGACAAATTCCTCCAATCACCGCGTAGTAGAATTTTTTCCTGTGAGGCTCCAGAACTATGAACCAGATTTGGTGTACCCTAGCACCATTTTCTAACGTGGTTGCGGTCAGGGGACTTCTTCTCTAGTAGATTTGCTCTGCACGAGTAGATTCAACTCGAAGGGCCACACGCTCTAGAGCATCGCATGGCACCAGTTGCTCTGATTTTTCAGTGCTGCTCGTGCTACTGGTGCTAAATTGCAATGCGAGCAGCACAACTTGCATATTTTCTGTCCGTTTCCGGAACTCTGTGGAATTCCACGGAGTGAAACTCTATAAGTTCTGCCCACCACTGTAGATTACCAGGTCTGCCTTGCACAAGTGGGTTCATCTAGAACAAAGGTCATGGACACGTTTCTCACCACATATGATATGATAGGGAGAGGTGGAAAACTGTAGGCAAATTGTCTCTAACCAGGTCATCGATAATGCATTGCTTCTGGAATGTGGGTGCAGGTACCTTAAGGAAACGTTTAGGTATTCTGAGTTTTTTTGGAGTAGCGAACAGGTGTACTGTTGGAGTCATCCTTAATTGAAAGCACTGGTGAAGAAGTTGTGAGTGGATTTTCCACTTGGGGACTTGTTGATGCTTTCTGCTGAGCAGGTCCGCAAAGTCATTCTCCACTCCCCGCAAAAGCTCTGCCAGCAGGAAAATGTTGTTGAATGTTGCCAAGTTCCAAATCTCCAGAGCTAATGCAGAGAGCTGGAGGGAATAGGTGCTTTTGCCTCTAGGACATGGCTGTCATTTTGCCTGTCTTTATTAGTACCGTTTTCTCCTGCAGAAGTGGGAGGAATGCTTTCAGGACTAGTCTGAAGGCCTAAAGCTCCAGGTAGTCCATATGAAACCCCTGGGGCTGAGTGGTTCAGGTACCCTGAACAGTCATCTAGCTGTTGTGAGCTCCGCACCCCACAAGAAATGCATCGGAGGTGATGGTCTCCTGTGGAAGGGGGTCTAAAAACGCCACCTTGGCAACAGGTTGTTGCTGTGCCACCAAAGCAGAAATTGCTGAGCCCTGGTTGTTAACAACACTAGATACTCCCATTGCCGTTCTGCATTTAAGGCTGAACTGAGGAAGGGCTGAACCTGCTGCAGCAGAAGATGCAATTTTTTTCACACTGATGGTAAAACCTAGACTGTGAAGTAGAGTTACTGTTTTCTGAGTGTGTACTAGGTATTGTTGCTTGCTGCTGCTTTTGATCAGCCATTCACCTGAGTACGGGAAGACGTTTAATGACATTTCTTCCGTAGGTGTGCTGTTACTAGTGCTTAGCACTTAGTAAACAACCATGAAGTTGTAGTGACTCCGAAGAGTGACACCATGAACTGAAAGTATTGATAATGCACTGGGTGGATCGTGATGTGAAAGTACATGACTTTCTGATCCAGCGCGGACATTAAGTAGCCTTGGCGTAGCAGCAGGAAGACATCTTGTAGAGTGACCACGTGAAAGGTATTTGGAGAAGATGATCCTGTTGAATGACCGGAGTAGCGAGCCATCCTTTTTGGTTAGGGGAAGGAGAGTGGGTAGGTAGGTCAAAAAGTACAGCCCTGCAAAGTATGATGGTTCTATTGCGCCCTTACTAGGAGTGTGCAAACCTCATCCTCCAAAGGTAAAGGTGATCTGAACTTAGTACATGAAGGTAAGGTGGGATGTTGGGAGGAGTTGTGTGGAATTGAAAGCAGTACCCTTCAGAACATTTAGGAGAACCCGTTGGTCTGAGGAGTTGTTTTCCCTCTGGGTAAGAATGTGACGCAGCCTTCCCCCAACAGGTGCGAAGTGGTCAGGAGGAAGGGAAGGGGAGTCATAGTTTTGCAGCGGAGGTGCCCCTTGCAGAGCAACTTCTGCACTCTCCGTGCCTATTTGCCCTACACCCCCTTCCCTGAAAGGTCTCCGGTCACTGAGGGTCCTAAAAGGACAGTTGGTATGGGGGTTTCTAACATAAGCTGGGTGGTTTTGCACTTCCCCAGCTTTGCTGCCTGCGGAAGGAATATATGGGGCGCAGGGTCAATAAGGCATCTATGCATTTGGCAATGTCCCTGTCCTTTTTGATTTTTTCAAACATCTGGTCGACCTAGGGGGATCAACAGATATTCCCCATCAAAAGAGGTGCTGCTGCTCCTCAGACCTAAATCTTGACAGCCTAAGGAAAGCATTCCTGCGTCGGAGGATGCTGTTATTAATACCTCACATGATTGTATCTGCTGTGTTGAGGGTGAATCGAATGTTCTCATTGTTAGTGGTTTTTCCCTCACCAGCCAACTCCTGTCCTCTTTTATGATGGGCCTCTGGTAGGTCTGGATCATTTGGGGGGATTACCACATATTACTCCCAGGATCACTTCCCTTGTGGGGCCTAAAGGACTTGTCACATGGGTCTTGTTGGTAGTAAGGACTGCCCAGCTCAGAGTCTTCTTGTAGCTCAGGGAGAAACGAGTTCAGCAGTAGTGGTGATAAAGCAAAGCATGTGGGTGGCAGTGGTGGGAATGGGTTTGGATAGGTGGCCGAATCCCTTAAGTTTTTGGCACTTGGTGGCGTGGAATGGTCAAGTCTTGGTTCCTGTTAGGAGGCCAACTGGCATTTTTCTCGGGATCCAGGTGAATCCTCGAGCTTAAGGTTTAACAACATTTTTGCCAAGGATAAATAGCTTATTCTGCTTGGGCCTCCAAGACTTTCTAACTGGTGAACCCCTCTGTGGTGTCTGACCTCTGCATTGGGGGAGCTTCTGAACTGTCCATGTTGCTGGTTTGCGGAGGAGCTTTCGGCATGGTTTTTGGCTCAGGGCGTGGCTTTCTAAGAGACTTAGGCCAATGTGGTGTTGACTTTGGTGCAGAGTGTGGCTTTCAGTGCCCAGACACCATAGAAGTGTGATAGGAGTCTGTTCTCTTTGAGAAATTCTTTGCAGACATCGAAAGAGCCTATTGAGTATGTGGTGTTCTGGCTGGTGTAGAGCAACCTGCAGGTTTGTGCCATTTCTGGTTCGACTCAGTGTTCAATGCCTGACTCCCACAGGACTGGTGTTCTACCTCCATCGATGTGAATTTTGGCGCTCAACACAGAACTTTAGGGGGATGTGGAGGTGCTTGTCGTTGACTTGATCTTCAGCTCTGAGGCTGGCTTGTGTTGTACCGCTGGTCTAAGGAACTCAACCTCCTCCTTGAAGTTAGAGGGCTCTGAGAAGATGGCCTATGGGTTCTCCACTGTTTGACCCGCCGGAATGTCGGAGGGCACTTCTTCCTCGTCGAGTGTATCTTTGACTCCGAAAATGTCAGGTGTCTCTGACTAGGCCTGTAAATGCAGGCCTGTCCTCTTTCCCTCTGGAACTGAGGCGAGGAAGACGTTATAGACGTTGTGATGATCGCTGAAAGGCATTTTGTATTACACTTAGGGCAGCACCGGAAGGTTGCGCGTTCCATTCTATTGACCTAGGTGGATTCTCTAAAAGGCATTGATGAGGACTCAAGACTACTCAATGCCAAGGTGCGTCAAAATGTACGGTCAGCAACCAATGGATATCTGGGTGGCTAGAGTCTTGTGGTAACATTGTTTTCATTGTGGTCACAAGGTGAACTGCTGGAACCAAGAAGAACGAACAGGAGTGTTACCATGTTGATCTGCTGTGTTCTACGCTGATGATACGCAAATTGTCTCCCTCGCTTGAAGCCTTGACAAAGTGACACCCTGGATGGCAAGTTGCTCACTGAAATTAAATGGGGATAAAACCAAACTGATGGGCCTGGGAAACAACAACCGACCCCTCCCCCCCAACTCCAGTTTCATCGAGGGGTTGGGCAGATAATCTAGGGACTGAACCAGTCCCATCTACCTCCATAAAAAGTTTGGGATGTGGCTAGACAGTTCTCTTTAGATGGAAGCACAGGTTAAAAAGCATTTTATTATGTTGAGGACGCTGGGTAACATTTTGGCGCTACTGCCCATTTCATGCGGAAGAGTGGTAGTCCAGGTACTGATTTCATTACGCCTGGATACGGAAACTCCCTATATCTTGGGTCCCCCAAATCAGTTAAAAAAAGACTTCAGGTGCTGCAAAATGCCACGGCTAGAACTATCTACAAGATATCCAAAAGCTCCTCTGCCAAGAAAGCCTTGACTTCTCTACACTGGATCCTTATGAAGCGTAGAATTAAATTCAAGGCCCTGTGTCTGATACACACTGCAATAAATGGGAAGGGCCCTCGTATGGTTCGAGCCTTAATGACCCCCTACATTCCGAGCAGGAAGTTAAGACCCTCTAATACAGATCTCTTAATCGAATCCAATAGGCCAAATAGGGGGGGGTACATCTTTCGCTTACCTTTCTCCCAAACGTTGCAACACAGTGCCAATCAGTATGAGAACCGAATTGGATGAGGCCAGATTCAGAAAGTGTCTAAAAGCTTGTCTACACCTCAAGTAATTTGCAGGCCTAAAGTAGTTTTTCAGGTGTACACTTGACTCACAAAGGTGCTGGGAAGCATTAGGATAGCTATGCACTTTATAAGATAAGTTAAGATAAGATCCTTGAAACAGCATTTCCAAACGACGAGCCTGATGGCACAAGAAAGCAATCTGAGGTGGAACCATTGTGCTTTGTGGACAACAGGCCTTGTGACTCGAATTTCTTCAAAGAAAATCAAGTTGCAAATGTCCAAGCCCAACACTAGATGGCAAGAGTATGCAGAGCATGTTTTAGCAACAAAAAAACAACACTCTGGGGCAAAATTACCACCAGATAGGCCTGAGTCTCCTAGAAAGCAGCACTCCGCATCTACCACATACATGGCAAAAGCACCTCAGCAACCAACATCAAGGACAGCGTCGAAGCTCCCCTCGACATCGAGGTCAGACACCACAGAGGGGGTTCACTTTGTAGATCTATAGTTACATATGACATTCAGAAGGCAGCACATGATAACTACTGAGAACAGTAATTAAAATGAAGTAGTCTCATTTGAAAAGTTTAGATTTCAGTGCATTGGTTGGCTCTGTTAGATATGCATTCACTTACATTTTTAGTAAAGTGTGTAATCAATTCAGAATAAAACACAACAAAGGTTAAACTCACCATACAAGCATCTGTAAGAGGTGGATTAAGATGAACATGTGGATTCCTGATATATCCTTCTCTGGGACTTTCATCAGGAAAGTGATGAATATTGGCTCTCCTCAGATATGGTCTGTCAAGTGGCAGGTGAAACTGAGCATGTAATTCCTAGATCACAGACAAAATATGAGAAGTTTAGAAAGCCCCATTATATATACACACGATCTATAGGTAATGTGTGCCAGACGTGTTTACAACTTTAAAAGCACAGACTATACCTGTTCTTCAGCGTTATTCTGCTATTCTAACGCCAATTGTGATTGTGTAAGGTCTGCCAGACATTAGTTAGTGTATTAACGACAAAACCTAACAATGCCAAGTACCTAATCTATGAATATCTCTCCATTCGATTCACCATTGATTAGTTATATACATATTGTGTTAATCCGAACTTCTATGCCCTAGCACTGGCCAAAGTCAACCTCATCAACACCTTGCTCTTTGTGGTGACCAGTCCTCGTGTAAATTTGCCTGCCTGACATGCTAAAACTGCTATGTTGGGTGTAATTAAGTTTGAGGATGCATAATAGTGAGTGTGGATCAGCAGCAGGAGAGTGAGCAGGGATGTCCTTGTGGTTCCAGTGTGGCACTGTTTCCTTCCCTGCATGTGTAGGAATATACTAACAAAATACTCAACTCAAAGCAGCACTAGCAAGTAGAGAGATGGAATTCTATACTTTACACATTATAAAGACAACGGAAAACGACCACATAGCATGTCAAAATACAACACATTCATCTTTTGATTCTTGTTAACAATAAATTCAGCCATTCTTGCAAGAATATAGTGCTGTCTTTGTTCTCGGATTCACACTCTCCTCTTTAACTATCTGTACCATGTTCCACAAGTGTCCAGTCTCTAACACCACATATTCCTTTTCTACCTTATGTATCATTCAAGACTGTAAAACACCTGAATACACATTAGGAACATTTCTATGTTTCCGCAATACTTACAATTCCACCTTTTCTGACCTCCACGTCTTTTAGACATACACAATTATCATGGTAAACTTTGTAGACTAGTTGCTTCTCTTTCAATTTCTTCTTCCTAGCATTCCAGTCAATTAGTGCCCTAATATTTCTGTTCAACAACCTCACACTTAGCCATGTTCTATGCATCTTTCTTCTCATCAGGGTGAACCCTATTTATGAATGAACAGCTTTCCTCTTTGCCTATGTCTATACCTACAATCCGGAGTTTGTCTATTTGTATGAGAGCAACAGTACTGTGTTTTGCTGTTATTTTCTAAGTTGCGTTATGCCCTAGATAAAGGAATATTTCCTCGTGTTTGTGTTTTTGTTTAACTGGTCTTTCTACCCTGGTCTAATCGATGTGTTGTCTCTCTCTTATCATGTGTTGCCTGTGGGAGAGGTGCATTTGTGCAGACATCCCTCCTGTGTTTCCCGAAAAAAAATTGTATTTTTTGTTGCTGTACAGGAGAGAGAGGTGTGGTGAGCTGTCAGTATATCATCTGTTTCTGAAGAAAGAATGTCTGTAGTGAGAGCCTCCTGTGGATTTCCCTTTTTACCCTTATCAGGCTGGAATAATGGTTGCACTTTATAATATGGATGTGTCATAGCATCTGGAGTTGGACTAGCACCTGACAGAGGATAAGCATGAAGTGAATGTTTCTTCTGTTTCTCCCAGAACCAGCACATAATTTCTATGTTGTAATCAACTCATTGATAAATTGACTGCAATGCCTTCTACAATAACCTCTCAAAGAAGGATCTTGCACGCCTCAAAGTACCCAGGAGCACTCTTCCAGGCTTGTATTCAGCTTTTGACACCAGGTGCTGTCTGAAGGCTCTACACTGATACACAATAAAAGAAAGGTCATTGTTGACCATGCCCCTAGTGCACGAGAGACTGCATGTCACACTCAGGCTTAACTCAGCAAAGTGTCCAAGCCACATAATCTGGCAGAAGATTTCTTCATGCAATGACAATCCAATGTCCCACCAGCATTACTGGGACCTTAAAGATCCCTTGAACCTCTGGCACGGAGTGAAAGCCCAAATGTACTGTTAGGTACCAGAGTAGCAGATGCATCTGTCAGTAGTGCTTACCCCAACCCTGAATCTCACTTATCCTAAAGGGCATCCATCACCCTCATCAAACGTCCATCTTCATCACTGCTGCTCAATTTCCTAGTCCAGGAATGGAAACCACCATGAAGCAGGCACAGTAGAGAATCGAATTGACTCTCCTTACTACGAAGGCTTGTCCACTAGATCAGCACATGCGCAACATATGTGTCAAAGATCAGTCGGTGCACCAACACCCACAACACAATGCTCTCCTATACAAACCTAGTCTTCACGTCTTATGGAAAATAGTCTGAGGTGGCTAAAAGTGACAGGTAGGACACTATAAAGAATGCAGTCACTGTTTCATTGAAACATTTTAGACTCCCACAATCTGATCAAGTAAACTGTTGGGAAAGACAAGGAATTTGGAAGGCCTCAACCAATGTTACAAAGAGAGAGAGAGAGGTGACTGCATTATGACATAGCTGATAAAAAGTCACAGTCCATAAATGAGTGTCCTTTCAAATTTAAACACTGCTGTCACTATTCTAATAAAATTACAAGAAAAGAACAAAAATGTAAAGAAATGCTGAAGTACATAACAATGATACATGTGGCAGAGATACTGAAAGAAAACACAAAATGTGCATACCATTAATACAGCAGAAACATATTTGAGTTAATTACCTTGGTAACCTGTGTCAAACTGGCATCTCAATAAATATTTTAACTACATGTAGGAAATCATTCACTTGAATTACTTGCCACTTGAACTTACAAAACATGTTTAACATAGTAATGCATTATTGGTAAGTGATGCACATCATCTACACAAGAAAAAAGTTTTTAAACGTTGCACTTCTCGTATTACCTTACGGTAAGCCTCCAATTGGCTGTCTGGGACTCCTCTAGGGTACATGATGGTTACAGGGCCTTTTGCTCGAGGCAACATAAAGTGATGAGGTTCAGGAACAATAAAAGAGGTCCCTTTCAAGTACCTAAGGATACATTTCTCCATGTCATCCACTTGTCGCTGAAGTTCTTCAACCAGGCGATTTCTTACTCTAGTAATATAAAACATGTGTGGAAAAATGTGATTGCTATAATCTGTTGCCCTCTTCTGTTGTGCACAAACCAATTTTGTAAAATGGCTGATTTCAACAGGAAGTTCAGACTTAAATAAAGCGGCGGGAGGAGAGTTAAAGGAACAGAGAGAGATGTGTGTGATATGTGTTTTCCACATCATGTTCAGTACAACACCATGACGCAATCTATTCATCATACTCATGATCCTTCAACACTGAAGGCATAAAGACCCACACACGTTAGACCAAGTAAATGGCCTCTAGTGTCACATGTTAAAATGGGCTCACCACAAGAGTCTCACAGGAAATTGATCCTAACGAAATTGACGAGGTAAAGTCGGTCATGGGGAAGGAGGTGGAATATGGCGCGCGTGCATCAGTAAGACTCCTGGCAAGTGACAATCCCAACAGTTACTCCTTCGATGATCCTGCAATGCAGCTGCGGTGCGGGTGTATGGACCCAACGGTGCCATTGTGGCCAGAGTAATCCCCTGAAGCCCTTGACCAACAAGAGGCCTGGCAGATGATAGACTGCATTGGAGCGCCCCCACTGCCCGCAGCTACAACCACCTAAGAATGTCAGTGCAGTGTGAGTCTGACCTGAGGTGCGGTCTGAGCTGGCGAAGGATAGGTGTGGACCTGGTCGGAGGGTGCCACCCAGCTTGTACCAGCCTCCTGAGTCGACAGGGCCGGGAACAGGTGTGGCAGGCTGCCTGGAACATCTGGGAGGAGCAACTGGCAAAGGAGGTGAGGCTATGTACCATCTCATACCCTGACACAACGGAATTTCCCACCAAGTGGACACCAAGGTGCTCTATGTAGTTTCCCACCATGTGGACAGCCCAAAGTGCACTTCTGCGTTGACCAGTGTGGGGCCCTGAACTGTGCTGGGGTGTCACTGGCACTCGACCCCTATTATTGGACTCTCTAGGGGCCCATCTCTCCATCTTATTGGTTACAACCTTCTTAGAGGGACAAGCAGACGTGGTCTATTGTAAGTGTATACATTTCCCCAGCACTGACAGACTCCTTCCTTTTTCAATGTAGTGTGGCAACCGGAAGAGAGACAGTATGTCTTTCTCTTGCACACCCACCCTTCGTTTTCACACTTAGATTATTTCTTTACCTTACATAGCTACAAGACCAGACCAGAAGCCCACGAGGCCTCGGTATAAATACTTAAAGAAAAACAGTGGCATTTGTGGGCACCACTTTAAGACAGTAAGGTATTCAATAGACTGATTAGCCTTAAACACGTAATGCTATTGTAATAGAAACACGCACAAGGCCACTGAAGTAATTCATAATACAGTGTTTATGCCATCCATTGGTGCACATAAAATAAATTAATTAATTATGGTGAAATAGAGTGCATAGTGTCTTCAGTAAAGCAAAACCACACAAAGAAAAAGTATAAACAAACTTTTTACTAGTAAACAATTCTGTGTGTGTGTCACGCATAACAAACAACAATCTGAAATCAACCTTGATATTCCATAAGGCTTAAAGATGCGGCAATTCGTTTGGTTGTTTGTTACACTTTGTCTACGACATTTTGACCCTGAATTGAGGTGACCGGGTCTCATCAGACCCTATTATGAAATGGGGAACATCTTACATCCAACACATGGTGAGAAAGGAGGCTGAGCAGTGTTGCCAAAAAGTAATGCACCCTTGTGAATTAAAAAATAATTTGTATTATTATGTTATTATATTGGAAAATTGTATGGATAAGTCATCAGTATTTCATGGCGTGGACTGTCTGAGAGAGAACTCTTCCCTCCCAGTGACAGGCAGTGCAACCGGCCGACTATAAAAGTCGAAATCTTTGTGAGGATCCTTAGGATACTATTTACCAGTAATTGTATCACTGATTAGGGCCCCATACCATGGCATTTTGGTGCATATCAAGCTTGCACAAGAAAAGAAATAACATCAAAAAGATTCTATCCATGTCAGCAACTTTTGTTATATATTGGAAGGAAATAATCAATAGTTTTACCTGTAAGAATAGACAATTTGCAAGATACAATTAGTAAGTTCAAAAGGATGATTTTGCTATAGTTAATGTTATATTATATTCCTTGGATGTCATTATTATTATTAATATTTTAGCTTCCTGGTTCAAACAACAAAGTATGCTAGTGTAATCTTTTATTTGCGACAATCCACTTTTAAGCATATCTATACAACTTCATGCAACCAAAATATTTAGGTGGATCAAATATTCCAAATAAAAAAAAATGTAGGGGGGCCCCATTTACAAAAACATTTATGAGTAAGGGAAATATTTCTACACAATTGCTCTTTTTTGTACTCTTATATGCGTTTCTGAATCGGTCCTTAAATATCTAACTCTCTATTAGAAAAAGTGCTAGTGTCTATTTGAACTAATGGCACATGACTATTTCCGGGATAGTCCCTTTTAATATGTTTTGGGGTCAATTTAAACAGGCAAAGATTACTTAAAGAGTCCTACAGGAGTACTATTTCACATTCTCATAAATGCCTTTGCGATTCAGTTCCTTAGAGTGTATGCCACAACGTATACCTCTATGAAACAAACAGCTTTTTAAAGACAAGCACTTGCAATGCAATCGTTCACGCCTTTGGGACCCTATACGTATTTAGCTATGCAGCGCACTAGCCTGGGTGCTGAAACGTTTACTGTTCTTTAACATGGAGGGAAAGTAAGCACCAAACTACGTGACACGCCAGGTATGGGAACACATGGAGAGAAATATTGCCTTTCAGCTGGAAATGGTTTAGTCCAAAGCTCTGTTTTTAATATTAAATCAGGGTCTTCTGCGGTCATGTCACTGAAAATACAAGATTTGAAAAAAATATTATTGTCTACAGGTGCATGTGGAAGCCAATTTGTAGGGCTCGCCCCTTTCCTATTCCGCAGGAATAGGAAAACAAGCCCTAATGCAGTTAAACCACTTCTTAAGGCCAAGGGCTCTCCGGATTTTGGGAAGTGCACGCCTCGTGCACGAGCTTGCCTGAGCCTTCTACCTATCAGCTTGCCAGTTCTCCTCCCCTAATTATTCACTTCACTTATTCACGGCCCCAGGCCGTGACTCTGGCTCTTCAAAGGCTCTGCTTCCCGTCCCCCCCCTGCACTTCACGCCCCTGTCGCTTCATCTGCTTGCCTTCTGTCCCTTAATCCCCCCGTGACTCCCCCCTCACCTCTCCCACTCCACTGCTTCAGGCCCCCACCATTTGCTCAGGACATTGCTAGTTTATTTTTCCCCTTAAGCAGCATTTTAAGTTTTTTAATGCCTCAAATTTGTTTTAAAATGTCATGTTTCTATCTAACCCAATGCGAGTCTTTACTTTATGCCGATATTTGCACCAACTAGGTAGGAGCTTACCAAGGACTCCCTACAGAATGTGTTTACTTATTCTTGTTGCTTTTTTACAACCACTCTACAAGAGTATGTGTATGTGTTCAGGCTGTCTTCTCCCCTTCTGCCATACCTCCCTAATTAATTTTATTATTTGTTTCCTGCTCATGTTTTCAGTGTTGGTGTCCGTCACCGCTTGCAGTTCACTTAATCACCCGTGCCGTGTCGACCCACCACCACCACCACCTCCCGCCCATTGCTGGTTGTTATGTGTTTCCTGCTTGTGTTTTCGGTGCACCCCTTTCACCGTCTGTGCATCGCTAGAATGTAATTAGCTTTCGGCCCAATCCTTCCCATTGTACTTACTCACTTCAGTACAAGTTGGCCGAATCTTGCGAGTTTACCGACTTCCTCATACATTCCGCTATGCAGCATTGTATTTCGACGTAATATTCTTACAGATTACACAGAATGCTAAATGGCTCTTTCACAGCATGCTAATGCTTTGTTTTTACATTGATTCTTCAAATAAATAAATTAAATTGTAAGTCTTACAGTTATTACTTCGGTTTCTTTTGCTCTAACTTTAATTATTATTAAAAAAATGGCCAGACACTACAGAGTTCTTTTCTAGGAAGTCCTTTTTCTAGCTCTAAGAGATCCCGTAAATGCAAGAGGTTGGTGACTGCGTCCTGCTACGGTGCTCCAGACCCCACACCACTGTTTGAAATTTGGCTTACAGGTATCATACTTTGGTTTTGTGGGCTGCATTATGTGTTCACTTTTATTCTATCTAACCCAAAGAGAGTCTTTTCTTTATGCCGATATTTGCACTAACTAGGTAGGAGCTTACCAAGGACTCCCTACAGCATTTGTTTACTTATTCTTGTTGCTTTTTTGCAAGCACTCTACAAGACTATGTGTGCAGGCTGTCTTCTCCCCTTCTGCTATACCTCCCTACGTGCCCCCATGCACATTGGTGCAGTAGATCACTTTTACAAGAGCATCGGATTACATTTCACCAGGTCAAATTCACTTTTTCAGATACAGGCAGGTCTTAAGTTACATTTTGCATGGGAATCATTCTTTCTGTTAAAGTGCAAAATGTTCAGCGCAACATACCCTCCAAATACCACTCAGTGCCACATAGTTACACGCCACATAATTACACTGCACTCAATGCAACATACACTCCAAATACCACTTAGTGCCACATAATTACACACCACATAATTACACTCTACCGAATGCAACACACACTCCACACGATACCACCCAGTGCCACATAATTACACGCCATATAATTACACTGCACTCAATGCAACATACGCTCCAAATACCACTCAGTGCCACATAGTTACACACCCCATAATTACTCTGCACTCAATGCAACATACACTCCAAATACCACTCAGTGCCAGATAATTACACACTACATAATTACACTGCACTCAATGCAACACACTCCAAATACCACTCAGTGCCACATAATTATATGCTACATAATTACACTGCACTCAATGCAACATACACTCCAAACAATACCACTCAGTGCCACATAATTACACGCCACACAATTACACTCTACTGAATACAACATACACTCCACACAATACCACTCAATGCCAAATAATTATATGCTACAAAATTACACTGCGCTCAACGCAACATACACTCCAAATACCACTCAGTGCCACATAATTACATGCCACATAAATATACGCCACATAATTACACTGCGCTCAACGCAACATACACTCCAAATGCCACTCAGTGCCACATAATTATATGCTACATATTTACACTGCGCTCAACGCAACATACACTCCAAATACCACTCCGTGCCACATAATTACACTGCACTCAATGCAACATACACTCCAAATACCACTCAGTGTCACATAATTACACACCACATAATTACACTGCGCTCAACGCGACATACACTCCAAATACCACTCAGTGCCACATAAATACACGGCACATATCTACACTACACTCCATGCAACATACACTCCAAATACCACAGTGTCACATAGTTACACGCCTCATAATTACACTGCACTCAATGCAACATACACTCCAAATACCCCTCAGTGCCACATAGTTACACTGCATTCAATTCAACATACATTCCAAATACCACTCAGTGCCACATAGTTACATGCCACATAATTACACTGCTCTCAATGTAACATACACTCCAAAAACAACTCAGTGCCACATAATTACACGGCACATAATTACACTACTGAATGCAACACACACTCCACACAATACCACTCAGTGCCACATAATTATATGCTACATAATTACATACACTCAATGCAACATACACTCCAAACAATACCACTCAGTGCCTCATAAGTATATGCTACATAATTACACTGCGCTCAATGCAACATACACTCCAAATACCACTCAGTGCCACATAATTACACTGCACTCAATGCAACATACACTCCAAATACCACTCAGTGCCACATAAGTATATGCTACATATTTACACTGCGCTCAACGCAACATACACTCCAAATACCACTCAGTGCCACATAATTACATGCCACATAATTACACTGCACTCAATGCAACATAACTCCAAATACCACTCAGTGCCACTTAGTTACATGCCACATAATTACACTCTATCGCATCACCACAGCATCACTCATCACCACCACAGCATCACTCCACTCAGGGGCACCACAACATCACTATGCGCCACCACAGCATCACTGAACGCCACAGCATCACTCGTCGCCACCACATCACTCAGCGCCACCACAGCATCTGTGCAACCATTCAACAACAACTGGTTCAAATATGTTCTCTCAATGTTTCAAGCTTTATTACAAATATCACATAAAGATGTTAATATTTCACTTCTGTTCTTGGATTTTCGTCACAATAAAATACACTGAACATAATCTTCACAAAAGTTTTTTACAAAAGTTTAATCTATTGCCATTATAAATTACAATAACTTTTATTAATTAAAAAAATTAAAATCAGTGGTTATTCGTAATATCAATACATCTAAGTCACGTAAATATAACACATATTGCATTACAAATGCTATAGGTGTCACATTTGCGAAAGTTAAAAGTATTGTCTTTGTAAATGACAAAGCTATTAATTTCGCTATTTTCAAAACCAACACATAAATAAAAAATGTGTCATTTACAATACCAATAGCTCAAACTTTCCTAATGCGAGACCTATTGCATTGCAAATGCTTGTTATAGACTGGAATCTAGAGAATGCTAAAGGGATTCAGGTATTTTACTGACCTCTGCTGGTCGTTTTCTATCAATAAAGTTAAATAAAAAGGGGTTGAATTTCTGCCCTACAATGAAATGTGATATAAATGATGTGCGAATTGACGTTTATAAGCTGGTGAGACAATAGAAGACAAAGAAATTTGTTGCCACTAATGTTGTTAATAAAGATCGACTTGCAGATAAGATATGTGGTGATGTTACAATTCAGGACATTCATGATACAAAAACTTTGCTCTCCATTACAGAAAATGAGAATGACCCTATTACCTTACATCAAGTGCTACAAGATTTAGACTGTTGTATTAACAAGAGTGAAAACAGTGGTCTGAAAGAGAAGTCCAGATGGACTCCACAGATATCGAGTGGCAAAAGTATAGATGGTTTCTATAAAAGCGTTAGTAGGGAATTAGATGTATTGGAAGAAAGAATTAAAAAGACTAGACCATCACATTATAGCAACAATTTGACTTTTAAAGAGAGATTAGCACTTAAGACCCTTGGCTCTGACACCTCCCTTATCATTAAAGAGGCAGATAAGGGAGGGAATGTCGTTTTAATGGACAAGATAAAATATGATGCTGAAGCACTAAGTCAATTAAACATCGCAGATTGGTATACTAAATTACCCCACTATCCTATTTTTGAAATGATTGCCATTTTTAATGGCCATCTCAAGAAGTGGCACTCTGTTACCATCATAAATGATGATGAATTTAAATACTTGACTATAGACCACCCCCGTTTTTCATGTCTATATACCTTACCAAAGGTCCATAAAGATGCGGTGTCAACACCCGGTAGACCCATCGTATCGGGTATAGGTGGCCCGACGGAAAGATTAGCGGAATTTATTGACGTATTTTTACAACCTTACGTGACAAACTTACCGACTAACATAAAAGACACAAAGCATGTTTTAAATATTGTTTTTTTAGATCTGGAGTTAAATGTTGATCACGGCATGCTTTGCAGTAAAGTTTTTAGGAAAAGTACTTCTTGTAATTCTATACTACATTCAAATATTGCTCATCCGAGATCGCAAGTAAATGCTATACCGTATGGTGAATTCTATAGAGCACGACGTAACTGTAGTGCAGAGTTAGATTTCAAGCCATGCATGAGAGATATAGAGAACAGGTTTTTGTCAAGAGGATATGGACCGGAGATTGTCACCAGAGCCAGAGAAAGAGTATTGAAACTGGACAGAAAGGTTACTTTACAGTCTAACAAAAAAAACAGTAAGGAATGTAGGAATTCAGTTAGGATGGTTACCATCTATCACCCATGGTCGGCTAAGATATATCACATTTTTTAAGAAATATTGGTTCATGCTCACGTCTGATCCCATGTTGCGACAATATGTGGAAAACCACCTATCGATTACATATCGAAAGGGTTTAACAATTAAGAACATGATTAGCCCTAGTTACCCGAGAGAACAGAAACAGAAGCCAACATGGTTACACACACATCTCTGACAGGGCTCTTTTAAGTGTGGTGGCTGTAGCATGTGTAAGCTAATGCAACATGGTATACGGAACTTTAGCTATAATGGCTCCAAGGACTTTCAAATCAAGACACACATAGATTGTAACACAACTTATGTGGTATATGCAGTAATTTGTAAATGTACTAAGGTCTACATAGGGAGCACAATTAGGAGATTAAAAGAACGCATTGCTGAACACTTCAGGGCTCTGAAGAACAGGGATATGAGATATCCGATAACGGTACATGCGGCAGAATGCGAATCGCAGGGGACACACTTATCCTTTTCTTTCCATGGGATCGAAACTGTCTTACCGGATGCCAGAGGTGGTAACCGGGAACTAAGATTAAGGCAAAAGGAAGCACGGTGGATCATGCAAGTACATACAGTTGATAGGGGCCTCAATATTGACAATGAACTTTAATATTTTTTAGGAAATTGATCCATTTACGACCCTACCATACTCTGTATGACCATTTGCAGAATTTGAGATGTACACATCAATGAGATGAGATGACATCCCCTTGGATGTCCAGAATGTGCTATGATGATGATTGGCTATAGGATTAGCCACCTAACTGGTTAGAGTAATGTCTATAATGTTTTTTGTCCTGAGATACATAGTCATCGTTGGTTGTTGTCCCTTCGCTTTACAACCTATGTTATGTTAGTCCCCTGTTATCAAATGAGAGCTGTTCATATGTACTTTGGATAATTGAGGATGATTAGTATTCGTAATTGCATCATCACTGAGAGTACACTTGCTTTGTCCATGATTGTACGCACCAGACTAATGCCGTCATATGTACTGTTTATGTTGCATTTCGTATTTTGGGGTTTGACAGGATTCCTAGTGTGGTGAGTTAGCATCCATACCTGCGTAGTGATAACTATGAAATTGGTACTTTATTATGTGGCGATTGTAACATTATGTGAACCAAATTCAAATGACACATGTTATTGATACTGTGAAAACTTGAGCTCCTTATTGATTGCACTTCAGCTATTTCTTTATTTTGATAAACTCACCTCTCACTCTTTGATAACACTCTTTTTCACGTGTGCATTGGAAATCTAACGATGCTTCTAAATATATACATTTAATTTTGACTACGGGACTCATACTAGCTTCCCGACAGATCGCAACAATTAGATGCGTTTTTATCAAGAGCCCGTCTCAAGATGGCGGCCATTTCTAACGAAAGTGTTAGTCCTCTTTCTTAGTGGTGTATGCTTACGTCTATAAAACGGTCACGCATAAGATGGCTCTGTTGCTAGACGCCGACTTACACGAGCGTGCGGGAAATGCTGCGATTACTGGAGAGCCGTTTGTTGAATTTAATGAGAGTTTTTATAACTCCATTTTGATATTGAGGGATAATAATGGGATTTAGTGACAGTGGAGGCTAATACATCCACAGTATCACAGCTTTTCGAAACTGTTGTTTTGGATAAATCGTTCGTATGACTTAACGCAGTACACTGATATTGACTGCCACGGTTAAACGGTACCACAGTCGTTGTTTATTATGTATTTTAAAGTAAAGTAAAGTCCACATTTGTAAAGCGCACAATCACCCGTAAGGGTCTCTAGCCGCTGGGGGGCCGTCGGGAAGATTAAGCGAGCTATTGCCCAGAGTCACATGGTGCTGGGCTAACCTGCCGCCGGAGCCGGGGATCGAACCGTGGTCCCCAGATTCCAGCGTCAGTCGCCCTGGCCGCGGCGCCACACCTCTCCCAATGTGGTCCTATTTTCCGTTTCGCATTTAATTTGTTGCTAGATTTAATGATTCGTCTTGTGCACACACGTGATTTTTAACTTCTGACTTTAGATAGGGTCCGAAGTACATTGAACTATATACCAATCCATGTATAGAAATATGGATATTCCTTTTCACCCTTGACAGGTCTAATGTTGACTATGAGATTGAGAGAAGATTACTAGGAGAGGCCACACACCTGTTTCTTGATTACAACGTAGTACAAGTGAGTTTTATACACATCAACTCTATTTTTAAACAGGAGGTTCCCCTTCTGTTGCCTTTTTGATACAAAAGTGGTTTAGTTCCAAAGATATGTGATGACTGGGATGGTTCCTTTTTAATACTTCTGAAGTTTGATTATTGGCTAAACTACACTCCTTGGAAAGAATTAGGTGAGTGTTGCAGGAATGACGACATTTCTCCTTCACTTCACTTTGCATGTTTGGAGTGCATGCGTGGTTTGCTATCTCTTACTACCACCTTTATTCATCTAATAAGGTGCGGTGGTTTGTGATATCCACTTTTTTCCCTTTTCTACTCACGGTAGTTTGCTTTTCTTTAACTGGTCATTAGGATACTTTCTGGTGGTATTCTTCTATTTTTACACATAGATAAAATGACTTAGTTTTATATCTGCCTAACCTTATCTGCTCTACACTTGGTAGTTTAGACAACTCATTGGTGGCTTGTTCCTGCTTTCATAATTGCACTTAGATTCCCGTATTTGGATTTGGTAAATTTATTTGTCTAAGTTAGGATTTACTGTAGTTCATTTTTTGATATATTGATTGTGTGTATTGTAATATTCTAGCCCTGACGAAGTCTGTGGTTGTTACCACGAAAGACGGAACACGTGTTGGCTAGGATCGTGTGTGAAGAACAGCAGTGAATAAGAAAAATAAATGAAGGATATAAGAAGACTACGTCAACTTTGACTTACTGGGGATATTGATTCTTGTGAGATTTAGCTCAGGATATATCCGAGTTTTGTTGCTTATAGTAGTGGAGTTTTCCACACTATTTGGCTGATGGTAGATGGCTATCACCTTATCCTTTCAGCTTGGAGACTGTGATTTACCCTACTAATACCAACCCTGCGCAACTGTCACCCAGCCATCTGTTCGCTAGTGTAAAGTTAAATAGAGGCAGTTGCCAGAAAAGTTAAAACAAAGAAAGTCCCTCAGCAGAAAGCAATTCTCTTATTTTACTGGCCTCTACTGGTCCTTTTCTATTAAGACAGTTAAATAGAGGCAGTTGAACAGAAAAAAAGTCCCTAAGTGGAAGCAGACAAGTCCTAGGGCTGATCTCCAGGGACCTCAAAGTACATACACATATAAGTATATACTAATAAATAAGTATATACTAAAGTATATACAAGAGGTTTCGAATGCTCGACCTAAATAAGTATATACTAAAGTATATAAAAGAGGTCTCCAATGCTCGACCTAAAAAAGGCAAGAAGGGATAGGAAACATTGATGTGACATTTATGAACAAACTTTTGCTTACGGAGGGCAGTATTAGATTATGCCCCACTGCCTTATCGTCACCAGAACATTTCTGTGCAAGAGATAAATGTCACTGGCATGTTAGCCATGTCATTAGTCGTAGTAACATTAGAGAAGTCAATTACTTAAAGGGGTGGGTAGCTGTTAGATCTTTTCTCATGGAATAAATTAAGTAGAGTTTCCACTGACTTGTAAGAAATGTGAATAAGGAAATGCATAGAGAAAGCCTGAACAATAAATACCAAAAGCTAGGGGGAAACATGGCGGCAGCAAGCTAAGCTGCCGCGGTGCTCTCAGCTCTTGCTCCCACTGACGGCTGTAAACGAACTTCTGCAAAGATTGTTGAGGCGAAATATGGAGCGGTAGCGGTAATAGTTTCCTGCACTTACTGAGGGGATGTCAGGCGGCATCTTTCTGATGTTTTTTTGTGTGAAATAAACCCGTTTCGTTTAACTACTTTTTGAAAACCTACCTGCACCTTGCAGCACGTCTTTCCTCCATTCCCATTTGCTTGGAGGCGTTTCTCTCTCCAGTTGGACTCCCACAGGACTCCAGTGAGCGTTTCTCCTCGGGTGAGTGCTTTGTCTCCACGCCGCTTCTCTGCGTGTCCCGCCGATTGCCTCCAGCTCATCTGGGCTTGCGGCTGTGGACATGGGCTGCCCTGGAGCTCCGAAGAGGGCGGCGATTTTGTAGCTTATTGCACGCTTCTGCGTGCCTAATGGGGGTCCCAGCGGGCTGGTATCGGCGTTGGCTGTAGATCGGCTCTGGCAGGCGCGGCAGGATCAGAGCCACTACGGGTACTTGCGGCCCTATCTGAGAATCCTGGGGGCCCTACTGTATACGGTGAGGAGGCGGCTCTTTCCTCGATTGCGCTTACACCAACTTTAATGTCCGCCCTCGCTACTGCCACTCTAATAGCGACTACGAAAAAAAGAGGTAAGCGTGGAAGTAAGAAGAAGGCCACTGGGGGTGTTAGCAAGACGGTAGATGATAATCCTGCTGGGAGTGATTCGGATATAACGTCTATTAAGCCCCCCTTACGTCTCTTCCCTTGGGGTCATCCTTAGCTGCAAACCCTGACTCAGAATCTGGTGCCATAAAAAAAAAAGAAGAATTCTACATTTTTGTCGGCAGAAGTCAAGGCTAAACGTGCTAAAAGTTATAAAGCTGCAAAAGGCCATAACTTTGCCACCAGTGCTGGGTCCAAAATTACTCCATCACTTCGTTCATATTATAAAGCAATTCCACAGGTACTGAGTTTCTCGGAAGATCAGGTCCAGACTAAACCCAATTTTTTGGGGAGTGAGTCAGTCGACTTTAGCGGGGCTATTGGTATTAGTGTCATGGATGTACCTCTAACCCCCACCCCTGTGGTCGGGGCAGAGAGCAGTCTGCACGCCCAGAGTCTGACGGTGCTTACGGTGGACACGATTGACACAGTAGATACAGTAGACGTGGTCTCTGTGCAACTAACGCCACCAGTGGTGGCACCCACCAAATTATTTATCGAAGGAGAGGGAGAGGGAATTGCGATAGAGAAATTGCAGATGGTAGAAAGTCTGCAGGATGAGCTTGTGCAGAGGGATAGCACCGTCTCTATGACTGCCTCTCTACAGTCTATGTTTTTAGCAGTGTCTGCAGACATTAAGAATGGTTTTGATGCTTCCAAAGCTAACCAACTGGAGATGAGGAATTTTTGTGAATCCCTTGATAATAAGATCGATGGTCTGAGTGCCAGAACCACGCTACTTGAAGAGACCGTTGCAGGTCTATCGCTACATCTAGACCAGGCCAAAGCAGATATCACCAAACTTAAGAGAGAGGACCTTATTCTGGCCGAGAGGATGGAATCCTTGGAAAACAATGCCAGGCGCAGTAATATTCGAATTCTAAATGTCCCGGAGGGGAGTGAGGGGACAGACATTAAACAATACGTGATCTCTCTTCTAAAAGAATCACTGAGCTTGGCAGAGTCACCTGAGGATTTGGCTAATGATATTCAGCGCATCCATAGGGATCCTTTTAGGAAAAACCCTCAGAGATCCAAGCCCCGAAAAATCCTAGTAAACTTCCATACCTACACGCTCAAGGAAAGTATTTTGAATTCAGCTTTGAAGCAGAAATCATTGGCGGGGAAGGGGTTTAATTTTCAAATTAGATCTGACTTATCTAGGGTTACCCTTGAGAAGCAGTGGGAGCTGGGGAGGCAGTTAGATGCATTTAGAAGTGTCGGTGCAACAGCGCAACTTAAATTTCCTGCTGCTTTGAGAATAATGCACAATAACAAAATGTTTAATATCAGGTCTGTGCAGGAGGCAGATGAGTTGTTGCTCTCCTTAGGGGGTGCTAAGGGTTCCTCGGGTTGAGTTTACCCTCCATATTGGAATTTCAAATTTTTCGCTTTTTTCTCTATGTCCCCCGTGTAAAAGAGATAAGAGATGTTGTAGAAAGTGAAGATGGGAGAAAATGTATTAAATAAGCTTAAAAAGGAAAAGAATTTAAGCACAATTAGAGAAAAGGGGTGAAAAGGGGTGAAAAAAAAATAAAAATAAAAAAAATTATTGGTGAAATATAAAGAATCCTTTTTTCCTAGAATATAAGGGTTTGTCGTGTGAGTCCTAGTTAATTACGTTTGTGTATCACACAGCTAATATTTGGCAGCGCTTTGTTGAAAGGGTGCTGCTACGAGCGCCATTCCACAGAGAGCTCTCAATTTGGTCCCTGGCCCCGATACGCCGTTTCGAGGAAACCATGTCCTTTCGGGAGTGGCGGTCTGGTGGTTGTGTGACTCTTGCAGACCTCTACCCGAACGACTCCTTCGTGACCTTTGAGGGTGCCAGGGAGTCGTTTGGACTAACTGAGGGACAATATCTTCATTACGGTAGCCTACAGGAAGTGGCCAGGATCACGTGGCCCCAATTCCCGGAGGCACCTCCGCTCACCAATACCCTTGACGTCATCATGTCCTGTGGGAGAGGTAAACGCCTGATTTCCCTTCTTTACTCCGCTATGCGTCGAGACTCGGTTCCCCCGTTAGCCCCAGCATGGGGGGCGTGGGAGGCAGACCTGGGGGTGGAGTTAGAGCCCGCCCGCCCAAAGGACGCGGATTGGTCGCTTGGCCCATAAGGTCTCCTGTAATGCTCGATTTAAACTTATTCACTTTAATTTCGTTCATCGCACATACATGACACCAGTCTCCCTCCACCGCTTCTCGGCGGATAGAAGTCACAACTGCCCTAGATGTGGAATGGGGAGGGCGGGCTTCCTGCACTTGGCATGGGAGTGTCCTCTTGTTCAGGACTTTTGGCGACAGGTGGTGAGATACGTCGTTCGGGCTACGCACCTCAGGCTTCTGCTGGACCCACTCCAATGCCTCCTGGCATTGGTGCCCAGACCTAAAAAAAAGAAACTATCGTACAAGTTACTGCAACTCCTCTTGGTCTTGGCGAGGAGACGAGTGGCTATTACTTGGATGGGTCAAAGGGCCCCTGATGTTCTTATGTGGTTGAGGGATGCGAGGGAGTGGGCCTTGGCGGAGGAGACTCACATGCAGCGCACCCGCAAGGACGACAAATTGCAAGAGGATTTACTTGCCTGGAGAACACTGTGCATGGAGGGGTTGGCGGAGGATGACTCGGACGCCACCAGTGCTCAGTTGTTTTCCTCTGATGCCTCGGAGTCTGAGTGTGGAGGGGAGGGCTATGTGACGGTGTAGGTGTCCTACGTTGCCATGTTACGTACCCTTGATATGTATGTATGTTTGTTGGTCTGATTCCCATGGGTAGATGCTGTCGTCAATTGCATAGACCAACCCTGGCCCTTACACAAATGTCCTACACTATTGACTCAGTACTGTCGATGCCATTCGAGGGGTTGCTAGTTGTTCTTGAATTGTTTGGTGTTATAATTGAGTGTACTGGTAATAATTGCGAAGCCACTGCTGGGTTTCATATCATTGGAGCGTGACCGCAATATCCTCTGCTTAAGACCACGCTTTGAACTGACGCCGCCCAGCCTCCGGGATGTGGGCCATCTATGGCCATGTAGCGCTGTTAGTATTGCATACTATTATTGATCGACTATTGCTGGTGACAATACCGTTATGCTCTGTGTCCTACTTTCTGTGGCTTCGCTACAATAAAAAGATATTTTTTTTTAAAAAATTACGTTTGTGTATAAGTTTAACAACTTAATCTGTTTTGTATTTCTCCTCACTGTTTATTTCTTCATAGACAGCACAGTGGGAGTATCGGGTTGGGGCACTATCTTCTGGACTGGTTCCGGATAGATAGGGCAAGGGTTTCCCATGGGGGGGGGTGGTTGGTAGTGTGGGGCACAGGGGTAAGGGGGGGTGGGGAGAAGGTCTAAAAATACCTCATTTTCTGCATGAAACAGATTTTGTGTTGTTCTAAGGTTATTTCTCGTATCCATGTAACATTATTAGTATGGCAAAGTTCTTTATTTTTCTTTTATGAGAGGTTTGTGGGTGGAAGAACTGAGCCCCCATGAGTGGCTTGAAAATTATCTCCTGGAATGTGAATGGCCTCCGCACCAGACCTAGGGCGGATAAAATTATGCAGTATTTACGGGATTCTGATGCGCAGGTCATCATTCTCCAGGAGTCACATTTAATGGAGACTGAAGTACTCTCCCTGGTAAGGAAAAGTAGTTGGATCAAATTTTCTGTATCAACAACACAACCCACTAATACCAGAGGTGTGACAATAATTTTTAAAAAACCACTTAAAGCAAGGCTAATTTCGAAACTGGTTGACCCAGGTGGCAGATGGGTCATTGTTACAGTATCTCTGGCCGGTGCACAAACCACGATTGTGGGTTACTATGGGCCCAATGTAGATGACCCCTCTGTATTAAAATCTATATTTTCACATCTATTATCATTCCCAGAACCGATTATTCTGGCCGGGGACTTTAATATAGTTCTGGACCCTGTTCTGGATAAAATCCCTAATAGTCGACCTTTAGTTCTTTCCAAGACGAGGGTCTTTCTGCTTAGAAGCATGAAGCAATATGGTCTTACTGACATATGGAGGGATAGGGCTGGCAAAAAGCAGGGGGTCTCTTTTCGAAATCAGAAATACCATCTCCAGTCTAGAATTGACTTTATGTTAATTAACCACAGATTGTCAGATTTTGTCAAGAATATTTGCTACCTCCCATCTCACCTATCTGATCACTCTGCAGTATTCATGGAATTAAATGGGTTTCCTAAAGCTTCTAGATCCTGGACATTTGACCGTTCACTTTTATCTGCTACAGATGATATCTCTTTTCTTATTATGGAAACCCAAGGTTTTATGCAAACCAATCAGGGCTCGGCCGTCTGGGATGCCTTTAAGGCCTTTTTAAGAGGCCTCGTCACCAACAAGGTCTCACATCGAAGGAAGCAATATAGGGAAGAGGTTGCTTCTATAGAGGCAGAGATGTTGGAGACCCAATATGAGATTGACCATGCCTCACCCGAGATCTCTACGCAAGTTCTCTGTAATAAGTTACTATCTTTAAAAGGTCAGCTGGGGTCGGTCTTGAATCAACGACTGCTTGAGAAATGGGAGGCTAGTAAAATAGCCCATTTCCAATTTGGTGAAGGAGCAGGGAAACTCTTGGCCTGGAAAGCTAAAACTGACCAGGTCCGAAATAACATCGAGTCTATATCATATAATAATGTATCCTATTCTTTAGACAATGATATTAGAAAAGTTTTTAAAGAATTCTTCCAATCCATCTATCAGGAGGATAACATTTTGGACCAGACCTATATTGACAACTGGTTGACAGCAGTTTCTCTCCCTTCCCTATCTTCGGGGCAACGGGCCACCCTAGACAACATTATTACAGAAGAGGAAGTTAGGGCTGCTATCCGTAACAGTAAACAAGGGAAGGCAGCTGGTCCAGATGGCCTCCCAGCCGAGATTTATAGGGCCCTGGAACAAGCAATTGTACCTTTTTTAACTTTGCTATTTAACCAAATTTTGCAGGATGGGATTCCTCCGCCGGTTTCCTGGGACAGTGCTTCGTTTACTTTAATCTTAAAAACAGGGAAATCAGCGCAGTCCTGTGGGTCATATAGACCTATTTCCATCTTAAACGTGGATTATAAGATCTTCGCCACAGTTTTGGCAAAGAGGTTGAGCAAAGTAGCACCTGACATCTTACAACACGACCAGAAGGGATTTGTGAAAGGCCGTCAACTATATGAACTGACCTATGACTTGATAGGGGCCCTTGATATGGCAACAACTGATTCCCTCCCTTTGTCAGTCTTGACACTCGACGCAACCAAGGCCTTCGCCAGGGTGAATTGGGCATACCTGTCGGGGGTCTTGGTTAAGTTTAATATTGGGGTCGGCTTTCGCAAGCAATCAGACTTTTATATTCCAATCCATCAGCCAGGGTATTAGTGAATGGTGAGTTATCTGACCCCTTCTCCATTACAAGGGGAACACGTCAGGGTTGCCCCCTTTCCCCTCTATTATTCGATCTCTACATCGAACCCTTTGCCCAGCTTTTGAGGGAAGAGGAATCAATTAAATCGTTTATATATAAAGGGTGGGAGAGAAAAGTGGCGCTGTACGCCGACGATATTTTGATACTTTCCTCAGACATACGTACAGCCTTTCCAGCAGCTATTAAATTGGCTTTAGAGTTCGGGAAAGTGTCAGGATATGAGGTCAATGCCTCAAAAACCGAGGTAATGGTTTGGAATAGCGCAGATTGTGGCAATGTGTTTCAGCTCTCCACAAATTTGCGCTACCTGGGTTTGAATATTGTTAATGACATCAACACAATTGCCTCAACTAATTTCGCTGTTGTTGCGAAGGAATGTCGGAAACTAATGCAATCTTGGTCACATCTTCCTTTGTCCTTGATAGGGCGAATTAATTTAGTCAAGATGACAATCTTACCTAAAGTTTCTTTTTTATTCAGCACTATTCCTCTCTTTTTTGATCCGTTATTAATATCCAAGTTACAAGGAGAAATAACGTCTTTTATTTGGGATAAACATGTTCCAAGGATTGCTTGGAAGAAGCTCAGACGACGTAGGGAGGCCTAGCAGCTCCTGATTTGCAAATCTATGCGTGGGCGTTCCAATTATCTCACGCTCGAATGTTGTTAAAAAATGCCCACAGATTTTGGAAGCATGTCCTCAGCCTTGCTTAAAGGTGAGGGAGTAGCTCAGTCGGGCTTCTTGTTTAAATTCGGAGATCCGAAGTTCTTTAAAAAAATTAAACTAAAAGGTATTACAGGGGATGGCAAGAGTGTGGGCTAAGGTGAGGACCTCAATAAAGCTTGGTTACTTTTCTAGTAGGGCCCCACTGTGGGGATCACCTGGGAATCCTGAGTGGCTGGAGGATAGTCTAGCCGCCCCTTTGCGGGAAGCAGGGCTGGAAATATGGGGTGATATATTTGTGGAAGGATGTCTGATGCCATGGGAAACCTTAAAAGGGAAGAAAGGATCAAACTTTTCCAAATTTAAGTATATTCAGATTGCTAGCTGGGCACATTTCTTTCCCTTACAAGCTCCATCCCGACACTCAGCTCCACTTGGGGGTAGTAATCAGCTTGAGACTCTCCTTTTGGATAAACCATCTGGCAAAAAAGAGGTATCGTTATGGTACAACCTGATACAAGAGGAGTCTGACGGGGAATTTCAACTACCTGAGTTATTGTGGGTCCCTTCCCTCATTTGCTGTAATCTACAAGACCGGTGATTTGCATCATTCAAGGTCTTGTGGGATATTGTAAAGCCCGCATGGTTGCGCCGGAACCGCCTCTACACAGTTCACAGAGCATACTATTCGCCACAGAGATTAGCAAAATCTGCTCAGGGATCCACGGTGGCTTGCGCCAGATGTGGCTTGATAGCAGCCTCAGATGCCCACATGTTCTTTGAATGCCCCGGTATATCAGCCTTTTGGGACGCTATCAGCAATTTGCTAACGTCATCTTTGGGTCTTCAGATCTCGATTGATCTCCCCCTTGCAATTTTTGGGGTAACGATGGAGCTCGAAGCCCGGCAAAGAACCTTCTCTTCTACTCCATCTTATTGGCTAGAAGGGAGATCTGTAAAAAGTGGAAGGACCATCATCCACCTACACTCTTAGACTGGCGAGCTTCGGTCCAACAAGTATCAAAGCTTGTCTTGGCAAGGATTGGGAATACAAATAAGAGAGCTTTTTGGCATTTTCTTAATTGGAATTAACTGGCCGGGGTTTTTTTTGTTGTTTTTTTTCCCCCCTGTTCCAATGATTAAGCTGCTGTGGTCTATTGCCCCTGTTTTTATCCATACTAGGGTTGACATCCCTAGTATGATGGCAGCACTGTCCTTAATTATTTGGTTTCGCCATGCAGATCTTGGAATATGCCTTTTTTCTTGCTGAAGGGTGATGGAATGTGAACATAGTTTATCCCTTGCCAGTTAAATACTGTGACAGCGAGAAGGCCTTGTTAGACCTTTGCATATGGAACCATGGTGGAAAATGAGGACCAAATAAATAAATAAATAAATAAATATCAAAAGCTTTTTGTCAGATAAAATATTAGAAATAAGAACATAACATTCTAAGAAATATAGCAGTTTAAAAAAATGAACATCTGCATAAAAAAAATAGATGAATAGCATTCCAAATTAATTAATATGTTTGGGGTTTGTCAGCTGTAATACATGTTGTGGTTATGTCTTTGGTCCTATGGAGTTAGCATCTGTATTATTTGTTAAAAGTCCACATTGGCTTTGTTGAAGTACACTTAGTATTTTTAGAACAGGTCAGAGGATGCAGGCTATTTGGGCTTTGACTCAGGACAGGGAAGACAGAGCAATATGAAGGGAGTGATAGAGAGAGGAAGTATATCGAAGTGCGACATGCCAGCACCATGGAAGGTGGGAGGCTTACCACGTAAATTAAAGGTCAAAGCTTAACTTGTAGTGCATGGGGCAAAACTGCTAACACGTAGGCCTGATAGTCCTTAGTGAAGTCTTAGTGATGTCTTGAGAAAAGCTAATTGAATGAGAGCATTTCCTAGTAGAGATTGTATTAAACAAAAAATAAAGGATAATTGGCCCTTAGTCAGAAAATGCGACCCATTATAAATATGGAATCACTCTATCCTTAGCCTCAAATGCATAACAAAGAAATGCAGACAATTCTCACTGAGTCTGACTCCTAAACACAGCCTTAATTCACAATTCTAATAGAGTGCTTACAAACCTATTCACATTTTAGGAATTTTACAGATCCTATTCTCAACCCAAGTGTTACATTTGAAGACAGGATCAGCTTGATTCCCATCAATTTCCACCAGCAGAGGATTTTTCAAGCTTTTTTACCACATCTCTGAGATTAACAATACTGAAGATATATACCTGGAGAACTTACTATGCTGGGGAGTCTTTATATGCATAATACAATAGTTTAACTAAAGGACATCTTCAAAGACCCTTCTCAATTCCCACTGTGCTTTAGCTCTGCTCTGTGAAAGTGAAAACCCTTTCAAGTACTTACACTCCCCATGTCTCTTCTGCAGGGGCTGATACAACAGCATCAATTGGCAGAATCATGCTTATGTCGTGATGTCTCTTGTGTGCCTGTGTAATGACTGGTGCTTTGGCAGCTGAGGAAGTGGTCATCTCAGTCAAAAGTGTAAGATTTATTATCGTCTGCTGCAAGAAGTGAGAAAAGACACACATATCACTTAGGTCTTGGTTACTATCCAACACTGAAACATAAAATGTGGTCATTATAAGATCGGACAGTTTATCCCTTCTTTTTTTAAATACCCATCTTAATTTTATTTCCAATCATAATAATATACAACATAGATTTCAGTTGCATATACTGGTCCCAAACTTTCATTGCCAGTCAAGTGTGGGATTTTGGGATGAACAGATGCATGCAAGCTAATTAGATGTTACAGCCAATCAGCTTCCTCTTCACCATCATGGAATATATTAATCAGCATAGACCCAGTTTAATCTCCAGTTTTTCTCTGACTTTTCAATCACAACTGCTTTGCTGTGTTCTATTTCTATTCCCCTTTCAGCTAACAGAATGCTCCATGTTTTAACCAATATTTGCATAAATAAAAGTCTACTCATTTCACTTCTTATGCTCCCCCCTGTCTCATATCATAAGCTTGCACTGAAACATATTTTACTGGATTCATCTTTTTATGCAAGTGAAGTCTGCATTGTATACCACCCTTGTTCCCCCAGCCTAAAGAGACACAGGTTTGTTGCTTCCCGGTCATGAGATTTGCTGCTAACATGGACCCATTCTGTAAGTTGGTAAGTGAGAAGTGATTTCAACTTAAAACAGTGCAAGTCAAAGGAGAAAAGACAGAATACCCTAATGCTTGCTTTTAAGTTCCTGCCTAAATTTAGAATGATTGACCCTTCAGTCAATTCAACATAGTAGTGCCCAAATGATGGAACACAAGTGAAGAACAATAACACATCAGGATTAAAAATTAATTTGAAAGGGGTGTGTGGCCAACAGCATGGCCGGGTAGGACGTGCGCCGCTGTAGCTCCTGACGAGCTGCTCCAGATCCGATGATTAAAGCCTGTTTGGAAGCCCCGTGAGAGTGACTGCGGAACCGGGGCAGACCCGACAAGACCTGGAGTCCGCAGGAGGAAGCCAACGCGACCGTAAATGGAGTAATTTGGAGTCGGAACAGCCGCGAGCCCAGACGCCAAAATCAAGATGGCGGCCGGACCCTGAGAGACGGAGGTAGGCCGAGTCCGTGAAGGACGCCCGCAAGAGAGACCCAGAAGGAAGCTGTCGGGATGGACAGGGGCCCAGTCCGCAGCGCTACGGAGCTCGCAATGGAGGGGCAGACGGGAAAGGCCGCAAAGCAGTGGCAACAGCTCCCGCAGCCGCAGCGCGTATAAGAGACAAGGAGTTTGGCGGAACGTCAGGGGCCTGGCCTCGGATGGAAGCACGGGGCTCCCCGAGACCTCGGAGCAGACTGTGAAGCCGGGCGGAAGCGGAGCCCGAAGACAACGGTAGGGGCCCGCGCAATCCGGCAACGCCTGGCACAGGACAGAGGAGGGCAGCGAGGCGCACCTAACGGGCTGCAGTGACTTCCAGAGGGGCACGAGTGTGGGAAAAACCAAGAGAGCACCCCCGACCCCCCGACCGCTCCCTGACTAACCCGCGCACGGGTGGGCCTGGGGTAGACCCAGACACTGGGAGCAGAAGATACGGACACAGCGAAGCGTGATCCACGAGGGCAGCGAGGCTCCCGGGGGCGACGATAGACCCAGAACAGTGAAGTCCGCGACACGCAGGACTGGATCAGGGCAGTGGGCGCAGTTCGAGGCCTGGCCCCCCCCCCAGGCAATGTCTGATCCGGAAAGGGGGTAAAGGGAGACCATGCCCTGACAAGGACGTAAGTGTTCCCGTCACCATACAGACGCCAGCCGGGGTGAAACCCGCAGAGAAGGCGAGAGCTTAACAGTGGGAAAAAGCGGGGGAAGCCCAGGGCCTTGGCGAGCCGGATAGATCGACATTGGCCAGGCACGAGGGAGGCCCCATCGTCGATGCCAGAGAACCAGCACGCAGCACCATGGGTCAGACAGGCGAGACCCGACCCCTAGGGTCTAGGCCCTGCATGCTACTGTATACAGACCCCCGGGTAGTCCGGGAAGGACTGGGGAGACCCGCTGACGACGTAGGACGGTGTGTAGGTGAGGAACGTGGCCGGCGCGACGATTAGATTGCCGGGTACAAAGAGAGGAAGTGGCCGAGTAGCGCCGACGCGAGGGAAGAGTCAGAAGACGCATCCTCCCTAACATCTGGAGAAGAGGAGGTGAAATATACGTGCGGAAGCAGTCTACAAGTGGGTACACGCGGAGGTGCTGGAAATGGGGAAAAAGGACATGGCCGCCAAAACCCCCAGGCAGGGGACCATGGACAATTACGAATTCAGACAACTCCATATCCAGGAAGCGCCTCGTCAGGACGACGGAGAAGGAACTCGGCCTCATCGGGGGGACAAGAGGCGGCAGGATCTCGGTTCCGCTGCCTGGAGAGTAATGCCCGTTCTGAAGGAGAAGACGAAAATGGGGGCCGCTCCTACGGAGGGGTAGAGGAGGAGACGCGCTCCATGCACCCGTTAGTGGCAGCTATCCGAGAGATGGAACAAGATGCATCGGGACTGGCGGAAGACCCGAGAACTGATACACAGGACTCACACTCTTGAACGGTGGCGAATCAGGCAGTAGAGATTGCAGCTCATCGCCAAAGGGGCACGCAAGTTGATACACCCCTTTGCCTATAATTTTGCTCTTTGTCTTTTCTATGCACTGTTTCCTTTATTTGACTTTTCAGGTTGATCTGGTGGGAATGTTTTACATGCTCACTGCACAGACTGCAAGAGTAGGTTGAAGGGGGGGTTACACGGGAGGGCGACAGACCCTCTCCGCCGAAAGTCCTGCTTCTGCGGAAGATGGGACTGAAGGGGGGTGGGGGAAGTGGGCATGGGGGGAAGGGGTGGAGTTGTGCAAGTTTTCAGGTTGGGGAAGTTGGGGGGCAGTACAGGGAAGGGGAGGGAGGAAGGGAGGCGGGAGGGGGTGGGAACGGGACATGTCAGAAAGGTCACATATGCCGAAGTACAGGACACTCCACTAGTGAGGGGCCAGAACACCACTCACAGCAGGACATGGCAAGATATCGGATAGACGCATTGAACTGAGTCAGGGCCTGGAGGGGCTCTCGATACTAACATGGAATGTGAATGGTCTAGGCAGTAAGATCAAACGGGGCCTAGTGAACACATACATCAAGAGGGTAGGCCCGGACATCGCATTGTTACAAGAAACACACCTTATGGGTAGCAACTGCAGTTTCCTAGCGAGAGGGCAATACAAAGTCCTGGCGCATGCGGGATTCACCAAAGGCTCGAGAGGGGTGACGATACTGATTAGAAGGAACCAACCGTTCCGAGTGGCTCGAATATGGGCAGACCCACAGGGAACATATGTGGGAGTGAGGGGCACCTGGAAAAGGAAGGAATATACGATAGTATCGGCATACGCTCCTCCTAAATTACAGGCAGCCACACTGGCAGGGGTGACGGAGGTCCTCCTTAATTCATCTGACACTATACAGATACTGGGGGAGACTTCAATGATGTGATGACTCAGACCCTAGATAGGACAGGAGACAGGATAAGAGACCAGACCCCGACAGCCCTCTCTAACATGATCAATGCTATCGGGCTAACAGACATTTGGAGGTGGCTACACCCAGACGACAGATCCTATTCCTTTTTTCAAACGCACAGAAGGTCTACTCTAGACTAGACTATATATTCCTTGCCAGACACGTTATGTCGAGAGATGACTTAGCAGAGTACAAAGCCAGGGGGATATCGGACTACTCCCCGCTAATGGTCAGGGTGGGAAGACGGACTCAGAGACAGGGGACCTGGAAGCTGTCAGCCTGGGACTTACAGAACCCGAAAATACTGAAAGGCATTAGAGCAGATGTCAAAGTATGCATAGCAGAAAATGAGGGCTCGGTAGCGTCCAAAGTGGTTCTATGGGAGGCCTTCAAAACAGTCATGAGAGACAGGGCTCAAAATGGGCTGGCAGAGGCGACCCGAGAAGTCCAGAGAGAGCTTGTGACATTGGAAGCCCGAATATTAGAGCTAGAAAGGGAATACCAGGATACCAAAGATACAGGGACTCTACGTAAAATGATGGATACCCAAAGCCAATACAGAGAACTAGCAACCGGGGAGGCCAAATAGTTGGCGACATTGCACCGTCTGTATGACGTAGGAGAAAAATCGGATAAACTGCTGGCGTGGCTGAGCAGGAGGGAGAGGGAGGTCAGGTGGATAGAACAAGTGCGTGACGCCCAAGGGAACCTAACGGGATCGGATGTACGGATTGCGGACACCTTTGTTAAGCACTGCCAGTCATTTTATGAGGCGAGAGACCTGGGAACACAAGAGGATGCCATGAAATATATGGAACATCTCGAACTCTCGACACTGACGGACACGGATCTCAAAGACCTGGAGGCGCCCATTACGTTGGACGAAGTCACGCAGGACCTGGCTAAATTACGAGTAGGGAAATCCCCTGGCCCGAATGGGTTCCCGGCTGAATTCTTTAAGAAAACAGTAGACCTTCTGGCTCGACACCTGCTGGGGCTCTTTGAAGGGGCACCGCAAGACGAGGAACTTCCTCCAGACCTGCGCATGGCCACGATCATTCCAATGGAATTAAGGAAGGTAAACCACCAGGGGAATGCACCACCTACCGTCCTATCTCTCTGCTAAATATTGAGGTGAAACTCCTGGCGACGGTACTGGCGCTCAGATTACGGAGGGTGATCCCGGAACAGAACGCTGAGAGCAGAGAGGCGCCGTGGAAGAACAAACAGATCTCCCAAAATTATTTTAAAGGAAGAAGGATTGCCTAAATACAACATAAATAATGAAGATGAAATGACAACGTATGGGCAATACTATTAATTTGGGAATATCTACCACGAATTGAGATTTCGCCTCTATTTGTAACTCAAGATATGAGTGTGGCTCTAAAAACACAGCGGTAATTGATTACACCATAAAGACAATTCATTTGTAAGGTATAATTAGACTAACCAGAAGACATACAGAGTCAAAAGGTTTATCGACCCCTGAAGAAACTCTGAAATTGAAGAATCAGATACTTGCAATAAACCTATCAGATTTTAATAACGTTCTCGTCCTGATGAAGGTGAAAAGATAAACTATACACCGAAACGCCGCGTCGACTGTTTTTATGAGACTGTTTTTATGAATGTAATATGTCGTTATGAGATAACAGAAATATAATTGTTTTTAGATTGTAACCCATTGGGAGGTCTCTTTCAATAAATGCATTTTTTTACTTTACTTTATTCCAGACGTGATTTGTAGTGCACTGTGAGATTAATAATACTATGAAACAAACTGATAGAAGAATTAAATAGTGATAAAAATAGGTGTATTCAAGGACACCTTAGAATAGGGAATCTAGTTTTTCTCTGTGATCCCGGATTTGGTCCATTTAGACGAAACAGGGTTTGTACCGGGTAGGGCTACTAGATTCAACCTCCGACGGTCGCATAACTGGCTACAGGAGGTGAGTAGGAGACAAGACCCCCACTGGTTCCTATCGCTTGACGCAGAGAAAGCGTTCGATGCGGTCCACTGGCCCTTCCTAGAGGGAGTTATGATAAGGCCGGGCTTCGGCCCAAATTTCAGGCACTGGGTGCAACTACTTTACACAGACCCAAGGGCCAGGGTCAAGGTAAACTGGATCATATCCTGGGATTTCCCAGTAAGACGGGGAACCAGGCAGGGATGCCCCCTGTCCCCTTGCTCTTCACGCTGACGATTGAGTTGCTTGCAGCGGCAGTCAGGCATCATCCAGACATCAGGGGTTTTCAGTTGGGACCGCTAGACGCCGTTGAGGAAAAGATATCCCTCTACGCAGACGATGTTCTCCTATATATTACACACCCTGCCACGACGATACCGGTGCTCTTCTCAGAGTTAGAACGATATGGAGTGCACGCGAGATATAGGATCAATTGGCACAAGTCAGTCCTATATGACCCTAGAGGACGTGAACAGTGGACGAACCTTCCAGAGAGGTTGCAAACGACGACGGAAGGCTTTACCTACCTCGGAGTGTTCATGAAGCTGGATAGGAGAACCTCGTACAACAAAATTGTCGGACAAATTATTCATAATTTCGTAGAGGACGCAAACAGATGGCGGCTCTTACCTCTCACACTCCTAGGCCGCGCGGCCATGTTCAAAATGATGACGCTGCCCAAGCTCCTGTACGCGTTCCAAAACTAATATTACCCTCTCCCCCGAAAAGTATTTAAGGAAATCAACTCGGAAGTCCGCACATACCTCTGGCTGGGCATACAACCTAGAGTAGCACTGGCGACCTTGAAAAGACACCAATATAGTGGGGGGATTTCGCTTCCCAACGCGGAGGCCTATTACTGGGCAGAACACTTGGTAGCCATCAATGACTGGTTCCATGCCCCGGCAGTACACCCCACGTACGCATTAGAGAGGTATGCCATGGGTACCCGCCCGTATAACTATTATCGATACGGGGGTGAAGGGGAGACTGTTGCCAGCTACAAGGCTCACGCTGGTGCTATGGAATAGAGCAAATAAGACCATAGGCTGGGAGAAGAAGCCCACCAGACAAACACCCATATGGCACTGCGCATGGCTGCGAGAGCTGAATAAACTAAAGGGGTTCAAAAGGTGGGATGACATCGGAATCTCGACCCTGGGAGACGTGATTGCGAGGGGGCCACTGAAGACGTTCCCAGGCCTGAGAGCGGAGTTTGGTCTCCTCCCCACATAATACTTTAAATACGCCCAGCTGAGGCATGCGTGGCAGGCAGAAGAGGTCCCGGAAGGCACATTCCCTGAATATGCACCCCTAGAGGGCCGCTTATTGCAAGAACAAATACCGGAGAGAGCGGTGTCACTTACATATAGAACCCTTATGAATAACATGCCGGATGGCATAGGTACCCTTCGCAGTAAGTGGGAGAGTGAAGTGGGTGAAATGGATGAGGTTGACTGGGACACTGTTCTTATGCATCTAAGGGAGGTAGCAATTAAATCCCGGTTGAGGCTTATACAGTTTAACGTCCTCCACAGGACCTACTTCGATAGGGTACGCTTACACAGAATGGGACAGATAGGGGATACAAACTGCCTAAGATGCGGCCAAGAAGGAGGAGACTTCTACCATTTACTCTGGTCATTTCCGATGATTCAGGTTTACTGGGTGGGGATTCTGAATGAACTAAGGGGCATATGTAGGTAGGCGTTTGCGATTCGCAAACGCCGAAATTCGGCGAATTTCGGCATTTGCGAATCGCAAACGGTGCTTTGGTATGTAGGTGCACATTAGCAAAATAAGGAATCGCAAAAATTGTGATTCCTATTTTGCTCAAGCATTTAAGGAATCGCAATTTTGCGATTCCTTAAATGCTATGTAGGAGTGAATTTTAAAATGCGATTTGGGCTTACGGAATCGCAAAATACCACCTACTCCAAGTAGATGGTATTTTGCGATTCCCTTTCTAAATGCATTTTTTTTTAAATTCAAAGTGCCATGTGGCGCACAGACATGCCCTTAGGGCATGTCTGTGCGCCACATGTACTTAGAGGCACATTCCAGGGGTGCAACAGGTGTCCTTTGGACACCCTGGCACCCTTAGAATTGCGATTCTCAAATTGGGATTTTCTCATAGAAAATCACAATTTGAGACTGTATCCCCATTCATTCCTATGGGCCTCTTGGCCCATAGGAATGAATGGGACACTCATTCCTTATTTGTGATTCGCAATTTGCTAATCGCAATTAAGGAATGTTAGAGATTCACAAAATAATAGCGAACTATTACCTACATTCCATTTTGCTATTTTCAAATAGCCATTCCTTAAAAATCACTATTTGGGAATCGCAAAATGGAAATTACCTACATATGCCCCTAAGTGAGGTCCTGGAAGCGTCCTTGCCAACAGATCCAAAACTAGTCCTGCTGGGTATGACCAATGATGTAGATCTCACTCGCTCTTTATTGATCTTTCTGGTCCTGGCCTTGGTGGTGGCTAAGAGGGATGTGGCAAAGTACTGGGGGCAGCTACGACACCACAGATAGAGGAATGGCGAAGAGGACTAGATCGGTATATGGCGGCTGAGAGGGTCACATACAAAGCACAGGGTTGTCCTAAGAAGTTTGACAGAGTATGGAGTAAATGGAGGAAATATCGGGGCCTTGACGGGGGATTGTGAGAAGGGAAGTGGGGAGAAGATACGTCCAAAGACAGGAGGGCTCCGAGGGCACTCGGTCGAGAAACGACAGACTGGGTTACAGACTGCGCTAGAGACATGGTGTAGGGGGAATAGTGATGTATTGTTTTTAATGGTGTGGCTGGGGGGGTGGAGGGCTGGAGGTCGGGGAATGTTGACCAGTGATGACATGTCTGTTTTGTTGCAATATGAAAAAATGCAAATAAAAATGTTTTTAAAAAAATTAATTTGAAAATATACAAGATTGTAAATTGTAGGGGATTACAGTGGATAGTGGGCTAAAAAGTCTTGCGAGGCTATCAATTACATTTTATGAGGGGCAGATGCTATTTTGTGCATTTTAGACCTTCCATTAAGGCCCTAACCACTGACATCCTAAAAATTGATAGGGCCTGTATTTTGTCGAAGTGCTGCCATAAGAACTCATATTGATGATTAAGTTAAAACAGGTAATTTAAGTAGCAACACATATTAAAGAATGTTTTGAATAGAAGTATGAACTTAAAGCTTTGAGAAATATAAAGCTACGGTAAGCTCTTCCATTTGACTGGGAAGCATGTCTGTGTAATTGGTAGCATGCCCCCTTAAGTTGCTCAATCAGTTCTTCAGGTAAAGTAAGGTGGACACCTTATATGATTTAAGATTCCAGCTTACTAAATTGAGCAAGTGTGGATTTGTATGTTATGTTCTTCCTGTTTTTTTTGCCTAAACAATGTGTGCACCAATGGACGGGCATGATAGATCAACATTTCCATCATTTGCTGTTTCCAAGTTCATGAAGATCATTGTGCATGGTATCTGCTGTATCTTCCTGACCATGTTTGATGCTAAACATACTGGGTGAAAAGTGTATACAATTTCCCCTGACCAATCTATCTAGACAGAATTTCCTTAAGACACGGGAGCAGGGAGATGGGTCTTTGTTCATCGAGCCCTTAGTGGCCATCATCAGCAATTATTTGGCCTTTCAATCCTAAGACTATAGAATAATAAAAATGGCATAAGAAAACTATCATCACACAGCACAGACAATAAAATTGAATAAAGCATATACCATATCGTGGGTCTGCTTGTCCTTCTTTTTTGTTGCTTTTCGTCTGGTTTCATCTTCTTCAACACTGAAATGTTCAACACAAACAGTAATTTACATTGTGAATAAACCATAGCAGTTTCTGTGCTGGATGAACGTAGGTCTTTAATTACACTCACTGAATAAACTGCATGATGTCCTTGCAGGCGGAGTCATCGCTCAGCTCTGTACTAGTAGTGCTCTTGTTAGGCCACACGTACAAGGAGCTGTGGGAAATGCTGAGCACCAACGAGTCTGAAGCGAGTTTCACAGAGAGATCTTTCAATGCATTTGACAATGTGTTTCTGGTGGAGATCTCTGACCCAAATAAAGAGGATTGGTTAGTTTTTTTAATATGATGAACGGTCTTCCAGTAAAGTTAATATATTTAACATTTTTCAAGAAATAAAAACATTCCAGTGAATCTAAATAGTTTTTCGCATTCTGTTCACTTTACCTCCCTTAAAAAACAAATACATTATGCTAATCAACCTACCACTAATAAAAGACAGTTATTCTGAAACAAATAAGAATGTTGAAAGCCTATTGCACCATATAATATGGTTGGTTCTTTGACACTTGTCGAATACTGTGCCTCAGGCTTGACTCATGTCTGTGTGTCACGGAGGACATGAGCGAGTCTTTGAAAGGGCAGCCTTCCTCCCCATAGCCCCCTCACTCTAAAAAAAAAAGCTAAATTAGTTTTCTCAACAGACACCAGAACCTTTGACACTGTGTTTTCTAATTCTCCTTTACCCCCCCACCCTTAGCACCATGACCCAACCTTTGAGAGGTCCTCATCTGAGTGCTAATAACTTAAGTCTCAATCTCTTCATGTGACTGCAAAGACGTTCACTGAGCCTCAATCCATTCTTAGCACTATCAATGCTTGCTTATACATCTGACTTACTCACTTTTCACTGTCATTGCACCCAAATTGGGGTTGCAAGGATTCCACATGGCTTAATTAGTCTGACTTATGGCCTAATTAACTGTGTGAGCAATCAAGGGCTAAACTTTTTTTTGGGCAATCTCAGTTTCTATTTTGCTCATATGTTTGAGTGCCCAAGTTTTTACACACTATTCAAATTTGTCGTGGATTACTAATTGTAGCTTTGAATGCACTCCCTGTAGTTAGGTTTCCATATTTAGCAAAATCAAATTCTGACTCTACAGAGATAATGAAAACTGACAGATATTTCACAGTCCCTACTCTGAGTTGTATTTACACAAGTAAAGGGGTATTTAGAATCCAACGAACCTGCCAGAGTAGCTTTTAGTCTTATATAGGGTAAACACAGGAGACCACACCCGAGAATACATATATACACACACAACTGCATTTTCTGATAAGTAGTATTTAATATGCATAATCCTACATAAATCATCTTCTTACTATTTCCAAACAGCTCGAAACACTCTGTTTACAAATCCAAGCTGAAAACAATGCTTTTAACTGAAGTATTTCGGAAGCTCTGAACTCTTAATTCTCATTACTTCTCCAACTTCAGGCCTAGTGCATTTATGCTAAGTGAACACACTTAATACGCAACACACAAAAACACAGACTACATTAACATTCGTCAAGGACTGTGATGTATATTAACATTATCCAAACACATATTCAAGAAAGCAGAAGTTCTGTACGACAGTGGGCTATAATATGCTACAAATAGGATTTACATAGCCACACAGCTCATTCTTCCATCCTAAATAGATTTGCTTGGCTTTCCCCTTCTCATTCAGTTGACTCTTATTTTTCCCTTGTGATTGAAATTTAAGTTTGGCTATATCACACTTCTGGGTATATCCTGCACATTACCAGTATGTTATTTACTGCATTTTTCCACAGCAATAAGAATGAAGAAAGTTTCTTTTATGCTTCACATTAATGAGATAGCAAAGCTAGAATGGGCACAGGGAAAATCGAATGTCTTAATGTGGCAATGTGGATCATCTGTCTAGGCCCATATCAACCAGCATTTATGGCCGTTAGTCTAATCTACAATCCGCTCGCTCAGGTTCCTCTGTGTGTGCACTGAAGCGCACTCTCTAATACATACAGGCACCCATCTTTCCATTTCACACAACACTAGATTACTACATTCTGGGGCCGTATTACAATAAATGCCCCAGGGGCGCAACGGACACTTTGGTATTATAGAAGGGGGCGCAGACACTGTGCGTCCCCTTCAATGATACTGATAGCGCTGGCACACTTAAAGCGCCAGCGCTACCTTCAGAGGGTGCTCCCTCATTGGCATAGGGGCGTGCCCTATGCAAATGAGGGAATTCCTTTGACTCTGCACCCGCGCCATATTACAGATGCAGGCGCAGAGGCAAAGAAGCCCTCAGTAGGTGCACTAATAGGGCACCATTTAAAAGGTGGCGCAGGGTCAGTGCGCCTCCTGAGAGTAGCCCTCCGCTGGGGGTAAAGGGGTACCATGAACTCCCCAGAAATACCCTAGCAGGCGGTGCAGTCAGTGACTGCACCCACCTGCAAGGGGATCTCTATTCACCTGTAAAATTGCAGGCGGGTGCAGCCTGCACTGTGAAAACACGGAACAGCTGCTCCGTGTTTTCACATAAATGCATTGCCACTAGGGCATCACGAGTTCCTAATAGTGCGCATTGTCATTGTTTGCACCTGGTGCACATTTAAAAGGGTGAGCTGGACGCAAACAATGATAAAGCATAATACGGCCTCTGAGGAGTTGGAAGGGGATGGGATGCCACAGAGATCAGAACAGAGAATAAAAGATAAGCCACAGATAGACATTAAACTGACCAAAATTAGGGATACTTGAACTAATCTTACAGCAGGGAAAATAGTGGGATTCTATGGAGACATCAAAGCCAAGCTGAAGGGCAAGGAGATTCACAGACATATTACTCAACAGAAAATTAGACCTATGATTAATGCTAAACCAAGAACAACATAGTATACGCTGCTCTACTCAATGCACTGACATCAGCAAGTTCAACTATTGCTCGCTGTCTGGAGTGCAAAGTGAATAGAACTAATTTTGTTGTACTTTCTATAATGAGAAGATGATGTATTAAAAATTAGATTATCTGATGCGCAGGTTTATCTTCTACCACAGAAGATAGGAATTTTCAAATCCCTCAATCTTCTCTATCACATGTGAAAACACTGAATGAGGGCAACCTAAGAAATATCAATTTAAAGGGTAAATTTTAACTCAAATGTGGGCTCCAGTTACTCCATCCAGATCTACAACAGTGTGCTATGAATGTGTTCCTGAAAGCGGCCCCAATAGCGGAAGGTCAACAAAAACAATGGTAATTTCTGAAAACATTGCAAGTTGAGAGGAAAGGTCTTGAATAAATGATATGTAATATTCAGATAATAGAAAATCCAAACCCTTGAGTGCTACCTAGTTTAAAATGGTGCTTAAATCTCTGTCACTACAACACTCTCTACCAAGGCTTTGCCAAACGTCAGTCATTCATTTTGCATGAGCCAGTAGTCTCTGGCATGCCTATGTGGGTTAGCAGGTAGATCTGTACTCTACGACAGTGACCACTGTTTAACTAGAGCTGTACTTAAAAGTCCAGTTAGAGCATGGATTTCCCATCAGCCCAGAAAGAGACATCACTGGATCTCCCAATACCAAAGGGAATGATGGACGGAAAGCTGGAGCAAATCAAACACTCACCTCCAGTCAACTGATCTGGGTTTAATCCATCCTCATTCTTTAGCTCACTCCACCACCTCAGTTCAGACAGGGCCATATGCAAATCAGTCTGACCCTGTGTCTCTTGGGAACAGTGCAGCCCGAACTGGCAAGCCATGTCTTCCCTGGACCGGGAATAAGCATCCCGGGACCGGTTTCTGGCTAATCAACCGTCATCAGCAAAGGCTAGCTTGAATCCAGTGGCAAAGTGAGCAAGGGACCCTTGTCTGGGCATACCCTGCCAATTTAGGGCGAACAAAGCGATACCAAAAGGGATGATGGACGGAGCGCTGGAGCAAATCAAACACTCACCCCAGTCAACTGATCTGGGTTTAACCCATCATCATTCTTTAGCTTACTCCTCCACCCCAGTTCAGACATGGCCATTTGCAAATCAGTCTGACCCTGTACCTCATGGGAACAGTCCTGCCCGAACTGCCAAGCTATGTCTTCCCTGGACCAGAAACAAGCATCCCGGGACCGGTTTCTGGCTAATCAGCCGTCATCAGCCAGACTAGCTTGAATCCAGTGGCAAAGTGAGCAAGGGACATACGTCTGGGCATACCCTGCCAACTTAGGGCGAACAAAGCGATACCAAAGGGGATGATGGACGGAACGCTGGTGCAATCAAACACTCACCCACAGTCAACTGATCTGGGTTTAATCCAATATCATTCTTTATCTCACTCCACCACCCCAGTTCAGACATGGCCATATGCAAATCAGTCTGACCCTGTGCCTCATGGGAACAGTCCAGCCTGAACTGCCAAGCCATGTCTTCGTTGGACCGGAAACAAGCATCCCGGGACCGGTTTCTGGCTAATCAGCCATCATCAGCCAGGCTAGCTTGAATCCAGTGGCAAAATGAGCAAGGGACCAACGTCTGGGCATACCCTGCCAACTTAGGGGGAACAAAGCGATACCAAAGGGGATGATGGACGGAGCGCTGAAGCAAATCAAACACTCACCTCCAGTCAACTGATCTGGGTTTAATCCATCATCATTCTTTAGCTCACTCCACCACCCCAGTTCAGACATGGCCATTTGTAAATCAGTCTGACCCTGTGCCTCATGAGAACAGTCCAGACCGAACTGCCAAGCCATGCCTTACTTGTACCGGAAACAAGCATCCAGGGACCGGTTTCTGGCTAATCAGCCGTCATCAGGCAAGCTAGCTTGAATCCAGTGTCAAAGTGAGCAAGGGACCCACGTCTGGGCATACCCTGCCAACTTAGGGCGAACAAAGTGATACCAAAGGGGATGATGGACGGAGCGCTGGAGCAAATCAAACACTCACCCCCAGTCAACTGATCTGGGTTTAATCCATCATCATTCTTAAGCTCACTCCACCACCCCAGTTCAGACATGGCCATATGCAAATCAGTCTGACCCTGTGCCTCATGGGAACAGTCCAGCCCGAACTGCCAAGCCAAGTCTTCCCTTGACCGAAAACAAGCATCCCGGGACCGGTTTCTGACTAATCAGCCGTCATCAGCCAGGCTAGCTTGAATCCAGTGGCAAAGTGAGCAAGGGACCCACGTCTGGGAATACCCTGCCAACTTAGGGCAAACAAAGCGATACCAAAGGGGATGATGGATGGAGTGCTGGACAAATGAAACACTTACCCCCAGTCAACTGATCTGGGTTTAATCCATCATCATTATTTAGCTAACTCCACAACCCAGTTCAGACATGGCCGTATGCAAATCAGTCTGACCCTGTGCCTCATGGAAACAGTCCAACCCGAACTGCCAAGCCATGTCTTCCCTGGACCAGAAACAAGCATCCCGGGACCGGTTTCTGGCTAATCAGCCGTCATCAGCCAGACTAGCTTGAATCCAGTGGCAAAGTGAGCAAGGGACATACGTCTGGGCTTACCCTGCCAACTTAGGGCGAACAAAGTTATACCAAAGGGGATGATGGACGGAACGCTGGTGCAATCAAACACTCACCCCCAGTCAAATGATCTGGGTTTAATCCATCATCATTCTTTAGCTCACTCCACCACCCCAGTTCAGACATGGTCATATGCAAATCAGTCTGACCCTGTGCCTCATGGGAACAGTCCAGCCCGAACTGCCAAGCCATGTCTTCGTTGGACCGAAAACAAGCATCCCGGGACCGGTTTCTGGCTAATCATCCGTCATCAGCTAGGCTGGCTTGTATCCAGTGGCAGTGGACTGTTCCCATGAGGCACAAGGTCAAAATGATTTGCATATGGCTGGGTTCAAACTGGAATGGCATGGTTAGCAAAACAATATGGATTTAGGCCCAGATCTCTGTACTGGGGTGAATGTATGACATTGTTCTGCATTCTCTCCATCAACTGTTTTTGCATTTGTCACCCCGAGTGGAATGGATATGCCCAGACATGGGTCCCGTGCTCTCCATGCCACTGGAATCAAGCTATCCTGGCTGAAGAGGGATGAAACGCCGAAACCTTTCCTAGGATGCTTTTTTCCAATCCAGGGAGGACCTGGCTTGGCAGTTCGGGATGGAATGTTCCCATGAGGCACAGGGTCAAAACTGATTTGCATATGGTTGGTTCAAACTGGAACGGCATGGTGAGCAAAAAACGATGGATTTAGGCCCAGATCTCTGTACTGGGGTGAATGTATGACATTGTTCTGCATTCTGTCAATCAACTGTTGTTTTTGCATTTATCACTGGATCTCCCATCATCCACCTGCACAGGAAGTGACATCACTGAATTCCCTATCATCCATCTGGACAGGAAGTGACACTACTGGTTTTCCAGCCAAAAACATCTTTAAAAGAAGCCAAACAAGAGGACTTTGTTTCTCATCATCCATCAGCACAGGAAGTGACATCGCTGGATTCCGCATCATCCACCTGTACAGGAAGTGACATCACTGAATTTCCCATCACCCATCTGGACAGGAAGGAGAGGATGAAGTGAGTGGGATTAGAGGACACAACATGTCCATACTTTTTTGATTCATGAAAAAACTTTCCCTACTTTGTAAAAAGACAAGCATCCGGGGATGGTTAATTTTTTATTTTTTTTTATTTTTTTTTAAAGAACCTTTATTTCAATTAGAATGAAATTACAAACACGGGCCTACAACCAGTGTGGCCGGCCGCTAATTAAATCGAGCAGAAATTAAGTAAGAAGTATCACATCAATCCTGCGCTTAAAAACAAAGCCACATCCAGGATACAGCAGAGAATCAAGATAATACGTGATACCAAGGATTTGAAACGGTTCATTTTAAAATTATCAAAAATTAAATCGAAAATCGACATCGCATTGTCATTCCCGCTCCCAACACAGTCATCTAAAACACATTATCACTCCGATGATGAACATAGATTGAATGGGAAAGGAGAAGAGTACCAAAGTCAGGATAAATGCAATAGTCACGTACCAAGCACGGTATGCAAGCCCCACCCCTGAAAGGGAATGTACTATGGGAGACATGAAGACGACGACATCGAAGAAGGAAAAGGGCAAAGGGCCATAGAAACAAAAAAGGAACAGAGAACAAACCCATCCCCCAACCCCCCACCCTGCACCCCTGCAAAAGGCTACGGCCTACCCCCCCAGCAGCGTGCCTGTCGCCCTAAATGAGAGACCCGAAATATAGAAAAGAAAGAGAAAAGAAGAAAAAAAAAATTTGAGAAGAGTCGGCGATTCGGTTACCCATTCCTCCCACCCCCGCATACTAGAATCGTATAAACAGAAGCAGTATAAAAGTATAAGTATCAGCAAGCACATAAAACGCAATCAATTACAGCCCCACTAGACGTGCCCTTGAATCACCATTAACCAGCAAGAAGTCCCTCCAAATCCCAAACGAGGTCACCCCTGGCCGCTTCTGGCAATAGTATCAATGATGAATAGTCCTGCAGACGAGATACAATTCGGTACAAAAGGTCCAATCGTTCCAATCAGACCAGGTAGCGCAGCCGCCCAACATGGTCGTAGCCACCGAGAGACAACTGACGATGCATGGCGGATGTCGGAATGCAACAATACCCAGACCACCAACAGTCTCAAGTCCAAAGACAGGTCCGCCAAGCACGGAACGGAAAGCACAGGATGTGGGAAACACCGCAGCACAGTCCGGGCCTCATGTACCATGGATCGATGTAGCTTCTCCACTCGCTGGATAGAAAAAGGACCCGGTGAGACAACCACTTGCGGAACAGGTGTGGCAACAGTAAGCTCAGAAACCAAATCTATTCGCGCCTCCAAGTCTGTAAACTCATCCGGGGGATATAACACTGTAGCAGAGGGAGACGCATCGGCACCAACTCGAAAGCAACCCAGTCCGCTACAAAATGGCGGGTCAGCAATGGCGGCGATCCTTCCTTCCAAATCCCGGGCTCCCCGGAGCAGGGCAGTCCGCAGGGTTGTCAGTGCAGCCAATACGTGGCCACGCGTAAGCGTTTCCCCACATTGCCAAACTCCGGGGTCTCAAGTTCAGCAGTTTCTCTGTCCCCGGGAGGGGCGCACCCCGAGGCGCCATCTGCCATTTCAGCCATCTCGTTCTCCTCCTCTTCCCCTCCACTTCAGAGTCTCGTCCGACCACTGGAGTCAGCAGGCCCCACGGCTGGATCTCGATAGTCGGCGCTTGCTGCAGAAAGGAGAGTCACCAAAAGGCCGGTCATGCTCCCCGCAGCTCGCCGGGAGCCACCCGCTGGATCCCGGACGGGACTATCAACATGGCTGGGCGTCTCACCCAAGGGGAACCGGGCGTCATGGGCTCTCTCCGGCTCGGCAATATCTCGGGTTCACGGGGCAACCCACTATTGGGAGTGGGTTGATACCAACTCTCCCGGCTCGCGGCTCTCAGGCTCCCACTGACCGGCTTCTCATCCCGACCAGGGCCGCCACCGCTACGATCACTGCAGGGCACCCTCTGCACTCGAGGCCCCGGCTTCAGCGCCACGAAGGCCGGCAAGCAGACGGGGACGGTTCTTCGGATCTACTGCACGGTGGAGCCCCAGAAACAGACGGTAAGCGATTGCTTCCCTTCAGCAACTTAGATCAGCAAACCTTGCTCAGGATTATCTTCAGGATATACGTGTGGGGAGGAAGGGCCCACGGAGCCAAGCGTTTATGCAACCGTTCTGATCGCCATCTTGGCTCCTCCCCATCGGGATGGTTAATTTTGATAGTTTAAATGCTTCCGCTGAAGAGTCATTCAGCGAGTCTCCTGTACTGTGAAACCAAAGTGGGCCAGACAGCTAAACAAGCCTTCCTGCCAGGTTGCCTGCTTGCCTGAAGGAAATGCAAAGGTGTGCAACGAGCTAATCTGCACATGTAAATGGTAATCTGCAAACGTAAAGAATCCTTGGAAGCTGGTACTGGTTTTAATTGATCAAATCAATGAAAGCTTTGTGATGACACAGATTTATTCTTTTTGAATGGTAATGCAAAGAGTTAACTAAGTTGTAATGTGCATGCTTTTAATTGCAATTGTATTTATATAGCAGTTACTACCCCTGACGAGGTGCTGAAGGCAGTTATGCAAAACAAAAAAAAAATGCATCACGTAGAATCTGAGTATTCCTAAAATCCTTTTTTTGGAAGTACAATTTTATCTTAAATCTTTTTGTGCATTTTGTAGTAGTCTATTTTATAACTGTGTGTTATTCAATTTTAAAATAATGTCTTACGTATTCACAGCGCTTTCTATCACAGACTGTGACCTTGTAGCACTAAAAATACACAAGTTGCTGTTTTCAACTGCACCAACCAAGATTTCATTCTGTGGCTCTCTGGTTACATTTAATGTACAATAGTGCATTTCCCACTAAGTAACAACTTTTTTAAAATTTATTTTTAATTTAAGCCGCATGTTATTTCATATGTAGCTATCTGACGGTGAAATACCACAAAAATGTACAGAATATTTTGTTTCTTAAGCCACACTTTTGACCCCGTCCCCACACTCACTGACTTCGCCCCATTGCAAGCAGCATCACTTTTCGACCGCTGACAGGAAGTGACATTACTGGTTTTCCCACTAAAACAGTCTTTAAAAGAAGAAGCCAAGCAAGAGGACTCCATTTCCCATCATCCATCAGCACGGGAAGTGATATCACTGGATCGGCCATCGTCCACCAGTACAGGAAGAAACATCACTAAATTTCCCATCATCCATCTGGACAGAAAGCGACTACCAGTTTTCCCGCCAAAGAAGAAGCCAAGAAAGAGGTCTTCATTTTTCATCACCCATCAGCAGAGGAAATTACATCATAGCACCCTGGACTCCTCTCCCCTCCCAGGACATCTTAATGACAGCTGCATCGGATGTGCAGCGGGTGTGCCACTGACGCGCCGAAGGCAAGCCTGTCTGTTTCCCGTCCATACCTTGGAAGTGCACACCCCCAGCAACCCTGGTCCGATCACTACCCAGCGGTACTCTTCAGCAGTCCTTAGGTTACTAGACCACAGACACCGTTCCCCTAACTGCTGCAGCACCACAACAGACCAGTGTAGGAGCTTCTACCTGTACCCACTGTAGGTTCTCCAGCAGTCACGCACCCACCCCCCCACACAGATATTAATACCTTCAACACCCACTCTCAACAGACACACCACACAAGCACTAACGCCAACACTCCCACCCTACTCCACACACCATAGCAAACCCTATGTCAACTCCCACTCGCATGCATGCTCCTCAACACATGATCACCCAGCAAACACACAACCAAAATAAGAGGCCGTCTAAGCAGCGACGCACCCGACATCCTCTTCATCACAGAGACCTGACCCAACCCCTCATCGGCTCCCGACATCGCTACAGAAATCCCAGCAGGCTACAAGATTGCTCAAAAGGACTGCCTTCACAAACCAGGAGGAGGACTCGGTATCATCTACAAGGAATCCATCAAATGCAAAACATCTACAGACAATGCTACCCCATTCATGGAACACCTGCACTTTAAGCTGCAAATCTTTTGAAAATTCACCCAGGATAGAACCCTCGCCTACCAGCCCACCGGACCCCGAGCCACCTTTACCAACCTCATCACCAGCTTTGTCGCTCCGCCCACCATCGACTCTACAACGTACATTCTCCTCGATGACCTCAACTTTCACCTGGTAGACCGAAACTACCCCTGCTCCACAGCACTCTTTGAAAGCTTGAGCAACATTGGACTCACCCTGCTCGTCGCAGAGCGAACACACACTGCAGTACATCAACGGGGCCCATCTTCACCACAAGCGGCAGCACCAAATACAACTCCACCACACAGCTCACATGGACCGACAACTCCATCATACACTTCCAAATCAACACACCTCAAATCTTCACTCCCACCTGATTCAGCACTCCAAGCAACAGTTGGAGCAAAATCACAGAAGCAGACTGGCTCAGCACCCTCGGCTATGATCAGTCTAGCCCCTACAGATAACCTCAACAAGTACATCAACAACTAGATCATGTAATGAGCGGACCCCCTCGCACCTATCAAACCCAACAAGCATTGTAGATCAGACATGCAGGCCAGTTGCTACACAGAAGACCTCCGAGACACCAACCGACAATGCAAACAGCTAGAAAGGAAATGGAGAGCCAGCCTCAACATCACCTACAGAACTACCTAAAAAGCTGCACCCAGATGCTATCACCAGCAAATTGGAGACACCAAGAAAAAAGCACTACTAAATATTACTTTATTGTAATTACATTCTTTACAATTGTTTTTAAAAAGAGACATTAGTGAGCATTAGACCGGTAAAACCTGTAATACATAAAACCAGGTATTACATAATTCATTAGAGATTTAAAAATACGTTGCAAAAGCTCTTTAGGGGGATTCAGGTAGTAAACCTAAGGGAGGGGAACAGTACAAATAGCTTTGGATCATAAAATGAAAGGAAGAGGGGGTGCAAACTCAGCATTAAAGTGCGTTATCACAGGGGGTGTGGACTGAAGTGATCCTACGCTTGCTGGACAGTACTAGAATGAAAAGTTCCTTTGGGTCAGGACTGACGGGATGGCCCGAAGGAGAGATTAAACGCCAACGGAACGGGCAGTTCTGTTGCCGAGCCCCACAGATTATTCCGCAAACCACCTGAGCAGAAAATGAATTCCTGGTGGTTACAGGGCGACTGTAGAATCAGCTGAACTAGCCTGCTGTTGTTACAACCTGTACGTTCACTGCTGTGGTCAGTCAGTTCCTGGGCAATGTGACCTCTTGAGTGCCCCTTTTACTGCATTGTTGCATGAGTCTGATATATATGGCAAATTTCGCCAGTTCCATCGGCTCAATTAAGGTGAACACCAGGTAGTGGCCTTGTTACATGTGCTTACTCCATGTGCCAGAAAATTGGTTTTAGTAAAATTCTGCATGGATTAAAGAAAAAAGAACTAGTGGGCAGCATCGAGGGAAGCTGCAACATCCTACAAGGAGATCTTTTCAATTGTCAAGCATTTCACCTCACCCTCAGCAACTGTCAACAACTTAGCTGCCTCCCATCAACACTATCACAACCTACCCAACTTCTACAACAGCAAAATCGCAAACATCTACAGCGGCTTCGCACACCAACCCAAACCCCGGAGAACTCATCCCTAACCTACCCACCACCAACCAAGGCGGCCACCTGAACATATGGACAACGCTCCCCAGAAACAACACGGCGGTGATCATGCATACCATTCACTCAAAGGCCCTAACGAACTTATGCCCCCACCATATCTAAAACCTGAGAACATCATCAATCAGCGCAACCCTGATCCACATCATCAACACCTCCATCATGGCCATCACCATTTTTCTGGATGAATTGAAACTTGTAATAATCAACACCCTCTTCATGAAGCCCACAGCTGACACGAATCAATAGAGTGTCTTCCGACCCATCGCCCTGCTCCCCTGTCCATGAAAGTGATTGAGAAAGCCGTTAACAAGCAACTCACAACCTAACTCAAACTTCACCATCTTCTAGACAACCCACACTCAGGATTCAGATAGAACCACATACCTCATTGCCAAACATCCTGGACTTAGGAGAAACAGCGGCCTACATCCTTCTCGACGTCTCTGCGGCCTTCGACACTGTCTAGCACAACACTCTCATCAGAAGAATTCACAAGATTGGCATGCAAGGATCCGCTCTCAAATGGACCTGTTCCTTCCTCACTGGCAGAACTCAAAGGTTTAGGCTGCCACCCTTTGCATCAGAGACCAAGAAACTGATATGCGGTGTCCTTCAAGGATCTTCCCTCAGTTCCACTCTTTTCAACATGTACATGATAGCACTCGCCAACATCATCCGATCACATGACATCACCTCATACTCATATCATGTGACTGCTATTAGTCACTAGTTAAATTCCGATTAGTTCTTTGGTTTTGACACAAACTCGAACACGGGAATGCAGTAGGGAATATTCTGCTGCGTCTCGTTACCAGCGTTTAACGAAGTAAGTACGCTAACATTTAGTTAAAAGATTCCCTGTTTAAATATCGGAGAACCTTAATAGCTTCTTGCTAATTGTAGAATTATCCGGTCCACTACCGTAGCAGTTTACCCTTGTGATTTGAGTTAGCGGTTACAGATAACTTTGAATAATTTGTATGAATCCTCGTTTAGGTCCATGCAATACACGTATTGTTGACACGTGTATACATTTTTTCGCATGATATTTAGTTTTCGCCCGTACTAGGATATAAGTTCATCATGAGATATGGAGTTTTCCACTATAAACGTAAACCTGTCCTGATAGCACTATTTGTCAGCATATGAACTGAGCGTTAATTTGTATTGATTTTTTGTAAATTGCATAACATTGTTGAGAGCCTTTTCATTTACCAGTCATAACATCAACCATCTGCGAAATAATTATGTTGTATATGTCAAAATCTGATATGTTTTTTTTTTATCTTTCCTATAGACCCCTGATGAAGGGTCGTTTTTATAGACCCGAAATGCATTGGGTATCGTAAAGAGCATGAAAATTATATGAAATATTTATGAATATGGATTATGGAGTTTTGAAAATTACATTTGGAAGAGTTAATAAAAATAACACAAGTGAAAATTTAAAAATTGTGGTCTCAACATGATTTCATGAATTAGAAGATAATGTGAAGAAACATTGAGTTTCAAGTAAAAAAGTGCACACACCCAAGGACTGGCTCACCCAGACCTACATTGCATAATCACAAGACATCACCGTCATCTCCTATGCCAATGACACACAACTCATCCTCTCGCTTACAAACAAGACTAACATCACAGAACCAACTGCATGACTGTGGTAGCAGACTGGATGCTAACCAACTGCCTGAAGCTCAGCTCCGACAAGACGGAAGTACTGGTCTTCGGCAACATGACCTCCCTATGTGAGTTTCACCTGGTGGCCGTCGAAGCTGGGATCAACACCCACATGCACAGAGCACGCAAGAAATCTAGGGCTCAAACATGATGGCTCAAGTCAATGCAGTGCGCGCACCTCCTGCTTCCACATCCTATGCATGCTACAAAAGATCTTCAAATGGTTGCCTGAGAACACCAGACGGACTGTCACACAAGCACTCATCATCAGCAGGCTGGCCTACGGCAACACGCTCTGTGCTGGAATCTACAAACAACTCCTGCACAGACTCCAGACCATCTAGAACACAGCCGCAAGACTCATACTTGACCTCTCATGCCGCACCCACATCACGCCGCACCCACATCACACCACACTTCAGGAAGCTTCACTAGCTCCCCGTTCACAAACTAAGCCAATTTAAATTTCTCACACACACACACATGCAAAGCCCTACACAACACAGGACCAGAATACCTGAACAGCGACATACACTTTGACCAACACACCATACACCTACGCTCTGCCTCACTATCAGTCGCATACACGCCCGCATGTGCAAAAGAAAAACTAGAGGTCGCTTGTTCTCCTATATCGCATCCAAGACATTAAACGGCCTTCTTCAACACATTAGAGGCTTCTCCTCAATTATTAAGTTCCGCTAGCAACTCGTGACCACACACCTTGCCCAAGCACCTGTATACCCTCTTGGCCTATACAAATAAACATACCATAACATGTGGTTCTATGCTGCTAATGGAAGTAAAGGTGCCTATGAATCAAAATCTGAACTGTTGCTGGTGCCTGACAGTAAGAAAATGGGATATTCAAGCATTTCTTTGGGGGTGACAAATACTGTTCTCTCTTTTGCAGACGACTACAAGAATTCGAAAATAGCCTTTCATCAAACTGAGTGCAGTCAGAGCTGACGGACTCTCATATGGCTTGGACAGTCGATAATCATGCATTTGGGTTAGCCATTCAATAATCAGCAATGTTCACTGCACAGCTACACTTTATGTTCATACGAAAGAGTTTGCAAGTCGCCAAGATGGCTTTGCAACTGGTGCATTCACTGTAGAAATGTGAGTACAACATGAATGCTGCAAGTTGCAGTCTTGTCAGATCTGGCTCAGCCTATTCCAAGCACATGAACATGAGTATTTTTTACAACAAATACCAACACCTATTTATGTAGCGCCTAGAGATAATTCACTCTGAAGTGTGCTCTGTATATATTACGAATATTAATCACATCACCATGTTCATCATAAATAGTTAGGAGCTGTGTGTATATATGAATGCGCCTCTATAACATTACTGTATTTATATGAAAGAGGTCTGCCTCTTGCAGAAAGAGTTGTGCTCTACACCAGGAGATCTGATATGCAAGGAAAGCAATCCAAGAGTCTGCACATCATTTTGTCGCCACTCATGTAGGACACAGAGCTAGTAATTGCATCGGATATCGACAGCTCAAGGCGAGGGACGATTGAGTACAGTCAAAGGAAATAGGGTGGGGGTCCCTTTTCAGGCCTATTTAGTGAACACTTCCTCCCCAACGCTCAGGAATGCTTTCCTTTAAACAGAGAGTAATAATGCTCACTTTGTTGTATGCTTTTTTCCCCATACCTTGTGGACTTACCATCTGAATCGATAAGTTGAAATGCTAGTGACAGGCCCCCTCTGATTCTGAACAGCACGTCTGTGGACTCTGCAAAGACCTGTAAGAACCGCAACATAGATGCAATAAATACTACCAAAGGAGTAGAGTATTGTTTCAATGGAAACTGATACAGATATGTTCATGAATAAGATTTGCTGACTGGCCATATAAAGTTTACACAGCATGGCTGAATGCGTATAATAAAGAGAACAAAGTGGAAATGTAAAAAATGGATGTTAATAAATACAAATTATTAAAACTGCAAATGAGGGCAGCCCGTTAAGGTATGTAGATATGCACTACAATCTTATTTTGCAAGTTTTATTTAGTGATACCCACCGACTGTCACACCACAATATAAAATAAAAAAGTTACAAGTGCATTGAACCACAAACTACATCTTGCATTGTTTACAATAGGTATTGTCTTTTTACTTAGATTTTTATGAATCACTAAACAGTCCCTTGCTATAGTGTCAGAGTCCTTTGGCTCAGAAACAGAGAGAATGAAATGGGCTGAATAGGTGTGGAGTAACAAGTAATAATCAGAAGTGCTATTTAATGAACTTGTGAAATCCATTGTCCTTGCATGCTGATCAAAAAAAGTGGAAAAGCCTTACAGAAGAGTTGACAGAATTGGAAGAGACTGAGGCAGTAGCTAGTTTTAAGAATTTAACCAGCAGGCCCGTTCAATAAGGAGGACTAATAAAGGTAGCATAAGGAACTGGGCTAAACATAAGATTAAAAGGTCCAGGAAATATGGTCCGCATTAAGGTCTACAAAGGTTAGTATCTTGCCTGAACAGGTCATTGATGTGCAGCCATTAGGTCACAGGGATGGGGTACAGTTTTCGGAGAGTCAGCAGATATTTTCCAAATCTGAATGAGCGATGATTTCCAACGCTTGGGAAAGTTATTCTCACTAATCTGCCACTAGGGTGGAATTCTATTACAGGACCGGAGGCTTCGTATTATGCTTTCGCTTTCATTTATTGACACACAGCAGCCAATGAAACTTTAGTATTTGAATATCAAAAACTACATTTCCCATGATGCACACAACACATCACATCCTGTCATAGCCCATAAGAGCCAGTCAACACCGGATATCCTCCTCTTTCTTTGCTGCTCACAGTTAAGTGCAATTTTACTCTCATATCATGTCTTTGGTAAATATTATATTAATTGTAATCTCGGCATGCGCCGAGTGTGCTTTTTGAAGGTGCGCGTCTATCTCGCTTGCTGTATGTATTGTGATTGGTCCATTTGAATTGTTATTGTTGTTTATTTGTAGCGAGCCTTGCGCTCGTTTGTTCTATCGGGCCGCGACACCCCCGTTGTTATCGGGAGGTGCGCGCCCTTGTCCCTGCGAGGGACAGAAGCATTTGGTGCAAGTGCGAGTATCGCGCTGTTGTTTGGAGCCCGCACGCCCCTCCTGCTGAGATCGGGGAGTGCGCGCTGGCTCCTCAAGCTGCCGAAGCCGCTTTTTCTATTGAATTCCCCGCACGGGTGGGTTGTTATTGCCGCCACGACCGCTTGCGGTCTTCTCACTCAAAGATACGTTCCTTAGCTTGCTGGTACCGGCACGCCGACGGCGGGAAGTATTTCCATACTGTATTGATGCGCCAGAAGAGGCCTAATAGGCCGGAAGAGCAGGAGCCTTCTCACTTTTGTTTTTTCATTAGGTTTCGATGTGCAAAGCCCAAGTGGGCTATTTCTAGTAGAATTGGGCTACGCACATCGCTACTCCCCGTAATTACTTCGTTATTTCAATCTGCAATGCCCCTGAGCAACATCTTGATGTCTGGCTGGCTGGAAAACGACTTGGGCCTGGAGTGTGCACACCTCCTTCATACATACATTGCTCTTTGGCTCCATTATGCCCTGTGGGCTGCAAGAACTGTGCTACAGCCTTTACTGAGGAGTTAGGTACCCCTTTTCTGGATTTTTGTGCTGTGGGTTAGCTCCCCCATTTACTCCTCTCTGTTTTTCGCTCCATGAGCAGATATATTTACAAATTTTGCCCCACAATGGAGGATTCGATTATCTATGAAGAGGATGACAACCTTTATGAGGAGGAAGTGAACAATCCTTCCTTAGAAGATAATATTGTTGAGGCCCTGGGTGCTTCGGTCCAGGACTCTGTCAACAAGGCCCTTGAGAAGACGGTTCCGGGAACTGTACAACAGGCGCTAGCTACTGCATTAAAACCTATCACTAAGCGGTTAGAAAAATTCGCTAAGCGTCACGGTTTCACTGCTCCAGCAGTTTCTCCAAAGAACGGCGCAGCCTCTGACTACCATGTCCTGGCCTCACTCCTATACCTTGACCTCATTGCCTGCCCCTGACACTAGTAAGTCCAAGGCTCCGGACACTGATACAGACACAAAAACTACGTCTACGTCTACTGATACTCCAGATGAGTCTACTCCTAAGCAGAGGACTAAGAAGTCCAATAATGTGGAGCCTTCGCAACCTATATCAACCCCCTTCAACTTCAATCCTGCTGACATTGTTCATCCGAGATTTTCCGGTTGGCTTCCAGCGCCGGAGGTTGCCGCATATCTTCATGACAACCTCCGTAAAAGCTTTGACAAGGAGGTGAGTGTCCTAGGCTGGACATCTCTGATAAGGTCACTGAAACCCCAGACATAGACGCCAGCCTGCTGACTTTCCTAAAAAAGTTCGCCAAAGTCCCTAAGAAGGGCATTGATTGCGCCTGGCGGGGGTGCCAGTACAAGCTCCTAGACGTTGTGGGGCCCCTGGCAAACATTTTGGAGATGGCCTTAGAGGCGCAGGAATCTGGTGCTGCGATAGATCTGCATGTCTTGGCAGGATGGACCCAGAGGACGATATGCCTCTTGGGTAACGCAAATTGCGCCACATCCACGGAGTGCTGGAAGTCCCTCCTTATGAGGATGGATTCCAACCTCACCGAGTTAGTAGTGGCGGAACCAGGTCCTCTGGCGGACGGTAACTTGTTCGGAGAAAGTTTTGGGAAAGACGACGCTGCATCCCATAAGGCCCAGTCAGGGATCAAGAGAGTCTTTCAAGCTGGTGTTTTCAACAGGGCCAGACAAGATCGTGGACGCTCGTTTGGCCGTCAGTCTTCCCAAGGTTCCCAGAGAGGTGACTTTGGTCGAGGTGAGTGGGACTCCACCAGTGGGGGGACATTCTATCCCACCAGGCAACGTTTCAAGAGGCGTTTCAACAGGGGAGCATATCATGGTGTCTTCCAGGCCCCAGAATCTTCAGGTGAGTGCTCCAGACACCTTCCCACTTCCCTTGGGGGCTCGTACTCGATTTTTCTTTAGCAATTGGGTTCAATTGTCTCAGGATGCTTGGATATTACAGACGGTTCAGGGTTTTCATCTAGATTTTTTTCAGGTTCCCTATCAGGACAGACAGGCCAGGCAGCTGTCTTTTTCCCAAATAGAATGCGCTTTTATAGATTCAGAAATCGAAGGATTGCTGCAGAAACACGCGAAAGCACTTTGCGACGAGGGCCCTTGGGGCTTTTGCAGCAATATTTTTCTGGCTCAGAAGAAAGGCGGAGGTTACAGGTTGGTACGCAATTTAAAAGATTTCAATCACTACATGATATACAAACATTTTAAGATGGAGGGTATCCATCTCTTGGCAGATCTTCTGAAACAGGGAGACTGGATGGTCCTTCTGGACCTGAAAGACGCCTACCTATCCATTCCGATATTTCCTCTACATCGGAGATTCTTACAATTCCAGTGGCGAGACCGATAGCACGAATATTTGGTTCTTCCTTTCGGACTTTCCTCGGCACCATGTGCTTCACCAAGGTGTTGAAGCCAGTGATAGCCTACCTCAAGGAGCAAGGGGTTCGCATGATAGTGTATTTAGACGATATACTGATCATGGCGCAGACGCCGGAGATGGCGGTGCAGCACCTGTGCATGACCATTGCTATGTTGCAGAATCTCGGGTTTGTGGTCAACGAAGCCAAATCCGCTCTGTGTCTGTCACAACAGATAGACTTTCTAGGTTTTGTGATAAATTCTCACGCGGCTCAGTTGAGCCTCCCTCGTTCCAAACTTCGGGACATACAGAGGGAGCTACGCTCCCTGTTGTTCAAACAGACAGTATCGTTGAGAGTCATTGCCAGGATAGTAGGTCTCCTGGCGTCATCCATTCAAGCAATCTTCCCAGGTCCCCTTCACTATCGAGCCCTTCAGAGATTAAAGATCCAACATCTGCAGAAGGGTCTTTCATACACGGACCTGGTTCCTCTGTCTTCAGAGGTCCGAGAGAAACCTCAGTGTTGGCTAGCTCACGTAGAAGTGTGGAACAGCCGAGCCATCTTCTGCTCCGTTCCAGAAGTTGTTATAGAGTCCGACGACAGCCGCTGGGGCTTGGGGGCGCATTGCGAAAATATTTCCACGGGAGGACGATGGTCCCTTCAAGAAAAAGATCATCACATCAATTGCCTAGAGCTGCTCGCAGGCTTATTTGCGATCAGGACTTTCTCACCCAGAAAAGTCTTGTATTGCATCCTCCTACGGATGGACAACATATTGGCAGTTCGCTTCATCAACAAACTAGGAAGCACAAGATCCTCCATGTTAGTAGATATAGCTCAGGACTTTTGGCACTATTGCCTGAGTCACCAGATCTCGGTCATAGCCGAATATATTCCGGGCCAATCGAATGTAGTGGCCGACTGGCACTCCCGACATCTCAAGGACTACAGCGATTGGCAACTCCAACCTCAGGTAGTTCAGTGATTACAAGCGATCTGGAGTCCATGTCAGATCGATCTCTCTGCGTCCAGACTGAATCGGCAAATGCCCAAGTTTTTCAGTTAGAGACCGGATTCGTTAGCTCTGGCGATGGATGCCTTCACTCAGGACTGGTCTCAGTCTCTGAATTATGCCTTTTACCCATTCATATTGATTCCTCGAGTGTACACACAGATAATGCGTCAAATGGCAGAAGGGATCTTAGTGACTCCCCTGTGAAAGTCGCAGCCTTGGTTCCCAAGTCTCCTGGAGGTGAGCTGCGACTCCCCCAGGAGGAATCCATAGTCCCCGATGATGCTCCAGGGCAGTTGTCCCTGATGGCCTGGAGACTTTCCAGCAACGTTGGCAAATGCCAGGATTTTCAGAGCAAGCTTCAGCCTTTATTAATCAGGCTTGGGCTCCATCCACCAGGAAGAGATATGCTTCAGCCTGGAAGGGCTAGGTTCGCTGGTGCGTGGAACAGCACGTGGATCCCGTGGGGGCAGGATTATCCTGCATTGTGAATTTTCTTTCTCAGAAGGCCTCTGAGGGATTGGCATATCGTTCCATTAATAATTTCCGTTCCGCCATCTCAGCGGGTCATTCCCAGCTTGAGGGCAAACCGGTAGGTATGCATCCGTTAGTATGTAAACTTTTGAAAGTTATTAGGGTAGCGAATCCGCCTAAACCTAAGTATACTTCATTATGGGATGTCTCTCTAGTCCTTTCTCTGTTTATTCAATGGCCACATAATGACATGTTAACCAGGAAACAACTTTCGGCCAAATTGGCCATGCTTTTATGTCTTGCGGCATGTAGACGTTCATCTGATGTTAAGGCTTTGGACATAACAGGTAGAGTATTTACTCCGGAGGGAGTTTCTTTTAACATTACTTCTAGAACTAAGACAATGTCTCGAAGTGTTGATTACCATGGTTTTCCTAGTAATGCTAATCTTTGTGTAGTGCAATGTCTTAAGGCCTACGAGGAATGTGTCATATAGGCCTGCTGGTATAGTACAATTATTGATTGCTTTGCAAAAACCTTTCAAGCCTGTTACTGCGGCTACAATTGCCAGATGGTTGAAATACGTTATACAAGAGGCGGGTATTGATACCCAAGTGTTTGGGTCGCATTCTGTTTGTGGCGGCATGGCCTCAAAAAGGTTTTATGTTAAGATCTACTGTTCAGGACATTATGCACTATGCTGATTGGTCTTCAGAATCTACTTTTAAACAGTTTTATTATAAGCCGGTGGGTGATATTTCCTCTTTAGTGTTTCATCAGCATTAAACTAGCATAATACGGAGCCTCAGGTCCTGTAATAGAATAAAAAATTAGCTATTGCGCCAAGAATTTTCAATTCTATTAAGGACACGGAGGCGAGGATTATCCCACCCGGTTGTATTACAAGTATTGTAATGATTTTTCCCACCCGTGTGTTTATGATCTGTTTACGCAGAAGACTATGGGTTCTATTTCTCATTCTTTCAGGTCCTGAGAAGAAGATGGACTAATTATGCTTCCGGGTTAAGAAGAGGTTCTTTCCAGTTGGATGTTTCTTCCACGTTGGAGGATGTTATTGTTGGACTTGAGTTATTACTGGACTTTTACTGTTCGAAGCAAAGAAAGAGGAGGATATCAGGTGTTGACTGGCTCTTATGGGCTATGACAGGATGTGATGTGTTGTGTGCATCATGGGAAATGTAGTTTTTGATATACAAATACTAAAGTTTCATTGGCTGCAGTGTGTAGCAATAAATGAAAGAGAAAGCATAATCCTCTCCTCCGTGGCCTTAATAGAATTGAAAATTCTTGGCGCGATAGTTAGCTAATTTTTCTATTGTGCTTTGAAAATGATAGCAGCGTAGTTGTTGCTTTCCAGGTGGGTTCGGAGGAATCAGATAGGAACTAATAGAACAACTGTTTGGGAAACTTCCTGAACAGCGAGTTCCGGAGTCATGCAAGCCGACTTGCCCGAACGACGACTCAGCCTTAACTACGCATTGCGTGGTTGAGGCTGATTCGGTCTAGTGTTCGGGCAGGGCGGAGTTCGGAGGAGCAGCGCAGAGGAACAGTTAAGCGGGGTTCATTTCAGGGGGGGGGTTAGGATTAGATTTTAGTTTTTAGGGGGTATGGGTGATTGTATTTATTTATAAGGTGGGGAATTAGTTTATAAGGTGTGGAGTACATTTTTAGGAGGTGGGGGTATTCATAATTATTTTTAGGGAGGGAGGAATTAGTGTTATGGGGGTTGAGTTCGTTTTTTTAGGGGGTGTGGGTGATCGTGTTTGTTTTTAGGGTGTGTGTGTGTTCGTGTTTCTTATTAGGGTGGGGGAATTAGTTATTAGGGTTTGTGAGTGATCGTGTTTATTTTTAGAGTGAGAAAATTAGTATTTAGAGGGCGGGGAGTTTGGGGTTAGTATAAAGGTGTTGGGGGTTTGGGGTTAGTTTTTAGGGGTAGGGGTTTGGGGTTCGTTTTTAGGGAGTGTGGGTGATCGTGTTTGTCTTTATGGTGAGTTGGTGCTCATGTTTATTTTTAGGGTCGGGGAGATTTAGTTTAGTGTGTGAGGGTGATCGCGTTTATTTTTAGGGTGGGGGAATTAGTATTTAAGGGGTGAGGGGATTGCGGTACTAGTTGGAAAGCATTTTCTTTAACACGCATTCCTTTACCACGAAAAATCGTGGTAAAGGAATGCGTGGAAAAAAAATAGATGTTTAGACAAGGTCGTGGTTACAACTTCGTTGTCAGAGAAGTTGTGGTTGGGGAACTCGTTGATCCAACATACAACCATTTGAATTAAGTGGGTGCTTTCATGAAGTCACTATGACCCCCACTGAAACCTACAAGTTGAAAAACTGCATTATTTTAAAATGCCATCAATTTATCAAATACAATAAACGTCTATTTCACAGCATTATATTTCATACCAAATACATACATGTGATTAGGTGGCAAACTATTATGCCTCTCCTCATTGTTAACAGTGCTTGTCTGCTTCAGGCAATAGGTATCCTCCTATTAGGACACCTAGCTCATAAATGCTCATTGTTCAGGAGCAAGTCAACCACTGATAGGTAGGTAGTAGTTATTGAATTAATTAAAAAATCAATTATAGTAAGTGACATCATCAATATAAAGACTAACAATACGGTAAAAGCAAAAGTCACAACAATCAAAGTAATCTTCACAAGTATTACAAGGAAGCTGGCCAACCTTACACAAACTAAGAATTAATTAATCACAGGCCAATTCACATTATACAAATATGAAAATCTTCCAATATGCCAATTCAAATTGTTAAAATATCCCAGAGAACATAATTATACCTTTTTAATTTTGTAATTAGTTATAAACTGCTCTACAAAATAATTCAAAACATGCTACTAATTTACTAGAAATTCTATATAAACAAAACAATGTCACTTCTCTCACCATTCTCTTACAAGTCGTAAATGTAATAGAGCCAGATTTAGGCCTAGAAGAAGTTCTAAAATGTCATCTGCTTTGGAACGCAGACATCAAGATCTCCGATTGCAGACCAAGTAAAACCTGGTGCCCTCTATTGGTAATTTAGGGATCTATACACCCATGGAGTCACCCCAGCCAAATGCTACGTCGAAAGTCCAGTAGGAGCAGGAAAACAATTGAAACAAGCACAGGCATAGCCAATAGGTCTCGCCTTTGTGACCTTATAAGTGTTTAGTTATCCAGCACAATATCCTTGGTGCAACAACATCAACTGTTGCATGGTTAATCCCTAATAAGGTCCCAAAGGCGAGACCTATTGGCTATGTCAATGCTTGTTTTTAGGGTGCTGGGGCCTATTGTTGATCCCAATCCAACACTGGGCTGGGTAGAACAGAAAAGGAGGCTCGGAAGTGACATTATGAAATGAATTTCCAAGGAAACGTCACCGAGAACTGCCAACATCCTCTCCCGCTAATGGTAGAGGGACAAGAAAAGAGTAAATGTGACTGAGTGCAGCCAGAATCCGGTGGATGCCGCCTGTCTAACTTAGGATGGAGGGGCAGACTGGAAACAGCTGGCAGGAGGTTGTCTTCCAATATATTCGACTTCCGACTTGACAAAAGTTTACTAGAGGAAGCGGAGGAAAGGCGTCCTTGATAAGGAATGGCAGCGCAAGGCTCCAGGAGACGCCGTTGGTGATAAGAGAAAAGGGAAATTCAAATAACCCGGTGGGCTGGGGGGGTTCTCAAGCACACAGAACTCCTCCTTCTTCAGCACACACTGGGCTCAGCTCCTTATTGGGTAACCCACCAGTCACTTTGAAGCCTGCCACTCTCCGAGTAGGTAAGCAGCAGACAGCAGGATAAAGGCGCTGTTATCAGCCTTTCTCTCCCAGAAAGAGTTTCACTCATTTACACACACAACGCCGGGGCAGAGAATGTCGACTGAAAGGGACGCTGTGCGACTTTCCAAACAGGTGCCCCAGAAAGGGTACCTGGGTCAGAAATCCTATTTCAAACGGTGGTTTTCCTCCCAGAAAGTCAGGTGACAAAGGTGTGCATACCCCGCCCCTATGTTTATGTAAATGCATATGCTAAAGGACATATACACTTACCTCAGAATGTCTCCGATCTAGTGCACACGCTGCTGAAAGCACAGCTCGGAAACACTGAGTAGTCAGGGCCTTATACTGTTTCCGAGCTGTGCACACTCTAACTAAGAGAAACTGCGAGTTAATTATATACACTTCAAAAACTATAACTCTGTAAAATATACTTACTGCCCCCAAAAACTTAATGTGACACTTGGCTCTGTCATCGGGCCACTGAAATCATTCAGCAATGATAAACAAAATTATGCAACATAGTTCAACATGTTCTTTGGCAGTATTTCGTTATTATGTCATTTTAGGACGCATTGATACAGTCTGGGCAAAGGTTTCTCCTCGTCATTTTAAGTTTTACAGCTGACTATGTCAAAATAGACATGCATGTCACATATGCATCACTCCCCTCTGTCACCCTGGGAAATTAGGGGTTAAGAGCTTGAAGCTTCTGATAACGAGGGCGCCATTAGATGAAGAAAGCCCTCGAGTGGTGCACGCGCGCAGCCCATTTGTTTTCAATTATCGCGCCCACGTCTGGGAATGATAATTGAAAACAAATGTGGCCCATGCGCGGAACCGCAAGCTTTAGGCCGTGGGCGGTTACATTGGCTCGGAAAGGCGGGACATACGCCCGCCTTTACCCACTAGCGTGCTGTCTTTTAAGGAAGACGCCCGCAAAGGCCAATGGAATGTCAGGACTTCGAGCACGAGCTTGCTCTCTTCTGTGCGAAGTGCTGGTGAGCTCCAGAGGTTGTTTTCCTATTGCAGCGCATGCGCGTTGCTATAGGCTCGACCTAAAAAAAGGGGCGTTGAAGTTCATTCAGGTTGGGGGGTGGCTACAGGGCCTGGCTGCATGGGAGGCCCTGCAGTCGACTCCACACTGAGCACGTGCATGATGGGATAAGTAAAAAACGACCCAAGAAATTCACTGAAAAAAACAGAAAGGTTAAAGTCGCATTATAGTTATGTATGGTAGTAAAATTTTCGGCTGCGTTAAAAAAAAAAACCTAGAAATTCACTGAACAAAAATAAAGGTTAAAATGACATTATATTTAAGTGAAAATGTCAGTTTAAATGTAACATTTTAAATGAACAAAAACAGTGAAAATCACCAGTTCTAGGTAACTCAAGAAACTGAAACTCACGCATGGATATGTACTTCATATGAACGCACATATTACAACACTTATGACATATTCTATGACACCTCTGATAACATCACTGATGGCAATTGAAATGCCATCATTGATGACAACACTGTGCATGGCAGAAGCGCCAGTTATAGTTTCTTAAGTTAACTATAACTGGAGGTGCAACAGTAGAGGCAAGATGGCGGCTGCTCACTAGTGGCTGTAGCAGCGGTGCAGTGAGGACGCTGTTATTCGGAGCTCTGAAAGGATTTAACATGGCTCGGGACTCACCGCGTTTCCTGCCGTCTGAATGAAAATTTTGTAACCTTTGGTTTTGTCTGCCACGGAACGAGCTCTAAAAAAAACCTTTGGAACTTTTGAACTTGGACAGATAAATCTTACTTGTCCGCCGTCTGCTGCGTTTGTTGAGTGGCTCGGGAATTACAACCGCGGCCGCCGTTCAATGCAAAGTGAAGGAAGTTGCTTTCATCTGGGGAAACTGGATGCAGTCTATGTTCGCGTGTCGTGGCTCTGCGAGGCAGATTCTTCGGGATCTTTCGAGCATTCTCGCTGTGGTACTGCCGAGGTGGAAGCGGCTCAGCACAGCTGTGAGGCGGACCAAGGGAGGGTGCGGTAGACGCTCTCAGCTGAGAAACGCCGTAGCCGCGGAGGTAGACGCCGAAAATTACTCAAAGCAGAGGCGGGTTGGAAGAGACGGCGTTTGCCAGTTCGTGGTTAAGAATACTGCTTGTGCAATTATGGCCCCCAAAGTGAATTCTACCGCAAAAAACCTGGGTGCTAGAAAGAAACAACATGTACAAAGGGAGGAGGAATTGGTTGAATCCGGAGGGGCGCATACACCCCCTGCTGATGAGCGTGGGAAAAGGAAACAGCTACAGATACAGCAGCCAGCAGGAGCACGGACACGGCTAGCGACTGCCTCAATTGCTGAACTCTTTGCTAAAGTTGGTAAGGAGAAGGGGGCTGAAGAGGGTGCGAATGATACAAAGGATGAAGGAGTAACAGTAATTGAACTGAACGATGTTAAAGGGGCTGAGATAGTGCACCCCCTGGACCATCTAGCTTCGAATGAGAATAATATCTCCTCCAATGCCCCGTTAGAACTGCTAAATCAGCTGAAGGAGGGCGATAAACAAACAGCGATAGATGGCACAAGTGATAATACGGCTAACAACTCGGGCAAGAGTGTAAAGGAACCACTACAGGCGGGATTTGAGCTACTGCAGGGCAACACTTTAAGCTCACCCCTCTCAGTATCAGTGACAGGTTTGGTTGCTGTAAACGGGTCAAATGTGGCAGATGAGATAGTAATTCAATCGTCCTCTATCACAGATGAGAACCGGGGCACAGATGTGTTGACTTATGGTGTCCAGAACGGGGAGGGGAAGGAGAGTGTCCCAAGCGTGGCCTTCTACTCTGCTTCGGATGGTCAAGAATGGACTGATGATGAAAAAAATCGGCTCTTCCGACTTAGACTCTGAAAGTGATCTTGAATTAGATCAACCAGTGACGGCATTTAAAGCTTCAGGCGTTGGAATAAAGGGGGGGGACATCTACTGTCCATAATGAGTCAAGCTGGGATCATCCCCGGGATAATCCTTTACAGGATAGCCCTGGTTTAGAGTCTGCGCAGATGTCACTCCTAGAAACAATACATCAGGAGATCCTAGCGCATAGAGAGGAAACTCGCAAGGATAGCCAGAAAGCCCATACTGCTATGAAAAAGATGCTGGGGGTGGTTAGAAAATTGTCAAAAGTCTGCGCCACCACTGGAGACAGAGTGGCAAACCTAGAAGATAGGATCGTATCTACAGAATCCGAAGTTGCTGAAGCAGTTTCTAAAGTTGGCTCTTATGGTGCGCAAATGACTGATGTTCACTGGAAGCTCGAGGAGATGGAAAACAGGATGCGCAGGAACAATCTCCGGGTCCTGGGAATTCCTGAGGGAGCTGAAGGGTCTGATATTAGGGCATATACAATCAAACTTTTTAGTCAGGCCTTCCCCGAGCTCAATGGATGGAACTGGTCCACCGAGATTCAAAGAGTTCACCGTACCCCTTTCAATGTAAAAAAGAATACTAAGGAGGGGGAGTATCCAAGGGCAGTTTTGATATTTATAGGAAACTTCATTTTACGACAAGCTATATTTGATCTGGCAAGACCAAATGCAAGACGGAGTGCAGAAGGGATTTCATTTTTTGTAAGGCCTGATTTCTGCCATACCACGGTAGAGAGGCGGCTGAGAGGAATGATCAAGCCTTGCCAGGATAAGAATTTGCAGGCCTTTTTGCTAAACCCTGCGCAGTTAAAAATCATCAATAATGGCAAGGCTTTATTTTTCTCTTCAGAGATTAAGGTGAAAGAGTATCTGGACTCACTTTCACTCTTGATGTTGATTCCTTAATATTTCAGGCGTAGCTGATTTGAATGGCAGGGCGGCGGCGGGTCGGTGGGCCCAAGGATTTTCTAATTCACGGCTTCTATATTGTTAATTTGATCATGTTTTTGAGTTTATTTAGGTTTTGGGCTCCACAATAGTTGCGGTCATCGTATTATTTATTTATTTATTTTGAACGTTTTATATAGCGCGTACAAGATCTTTGCAGATATCAGAGCGCTTTACAAGTACAAGGGGGTGATAGAGTAGTAATTGAGGTAATTAAGGTACAAGGTGCATAGTTACATAGGTAGGACAAAATACAAGGGGTAGGTCACAGGTGAGGTAGTGTCGGTCCAATGACCATAGTCAAACAGTTGCGCCAATAGTATCACAGTACAAAAATAAGGAGCATATACTTGTTTAAGCGTGCTTAAAATGCTTTTGGAGATAGCATGAAGGAATAGTTGAGGTAGGTGTGTGCAGGGTGTATAGTCACACAGGTGCATCAGTAGTACGAGAGTAGGGTTAAGGTGGTGTAGGTAGAGTGTGCAAAGTCAAACAGGTGCGTCAAACAATATAAAATATACAAAGTGGGAACGTATACAATCAAGTAAGTCGATAATACAAGTAATACAAATAGACCAAGGGGTCAGGCAGGTAGTACAGAGCGGATTCATGAGAAATACAGAATAATAGATCATGTGTATTTAGCCATGTGGATCGCTTTTACTTCTTTCTTAAAAAGTTTGTTGGAGGAGATGAGCCTGGTTTCACTAGGGAGTGAGTTCCAGATCCTGGGTGCCATTCCTGAAAAGGAGCGTTTATAGGTTTTTTCCTTCCGAAATCTTCAAAGCTTCAGCAAAAGATTGTTTGAGCTTCTAGTATTTCTAGAGCCCCCAGACATTGTCAGCTTTTGAGTGAGGTAGGCGGGTGAATTCATGTGTACAGCCTTGTGCGTCAAGCAGGCGATTTTCAGATGTATTCTGGCTTCAAAAGGTAGCCAGTTCAGAGTTTTAAAGTCAGGGGAAATATGCGAGTGTTTTTTTGAGCCAGTGATGAGTCTTGCTGCAGCGTTAAGAGACGCTTTTAGGGGTGCCGTTGTAGTTAGGGGGAGCCCGCAAAGTGCGGTGCTACCGTATTCTATGTGCGGGATGACTAAAGATTGTACTGCAGTTTGGAAGTCTTTGGCAGGAAGGAAGGGTTTAAGTTTTCTCAAGGTATTGATTTGGAAGTTCGCTCCTTTGGTTGCCTTGCTGATGTGCTGCTGCATGTTGAGATTGGCGTCAAGTGTTATGCCTAAAGATTTTGCTGAGTCTACTATGGTAGGTTGTACATTTAGAGCTGTTAAGTGCTTAAGCCATGTTTGAGCCGTAGAAATTTTTCCGGGAGGTGAGATCAGGAGGAACTCAGTTTTCAACGCATTGAGTTTGAGGTGATTCTCGGCAAGCCAGGATTGGGTGTTTCTGATCGTGGTGTTCAGAAGCATGATGTCCTTAGGAGTTTGTATTTTGAGATAAAGTTGGGTGTCGTCTGCATACATGTGAAAGTGAACATTGGATGTTTGTAGCAAAGTAGTGAGAGGTTCCATAACTAGGTTGAACAGTGTTGGGGAGAGGGAGGAACCTTGAGGGACGCATAGCGGTACAGGTGTTAAAAATAGCAATGTGTATGTACATAAGCGGCGTTCATTTGTGTTCATAGCACCCCTTGTTGTAAGCAGAACGGATATTGCGAAAACACTGAGTGTGTTATTCCTCCAGCATAGATCCATGCACACATGTACATGACAGCCATTTTAGGTACCATGGTCTCCCTGTTCACGATCGCTCATCAGCGCACTTCCCTGACCCTGCAAGCATTCCCCATGCACCCTGACTGCCCCCTCTCCCACATGCGCGAGTCATGAGCCCACCCCTCCCGCATGACTCTGTCCCTAAGAATCGCACCCCGCGCCTGACCAACACCTCCTGTCCCTCCGTGAATACCCCTCCTTTGATGACCTCTTCCTCCGAGCCTGAAGGTTTGCACGGACCGCTGGTCATCCCTTAGCCCGAGGATACGGTTTATTGCCCACTACTTTATGCACTCGTCTCTCTTGGAAAAAGCTACTATTGATCATGGCCACCCCACCCCCTGAGACTCGATCAGGCACACACATTCCAATGGAATCAGCAGAACACTCAGCCGCATGATAGCCCCTCCTATTTGCATGGAGAATAAGGGCCCTACTGTAGCCACGTGTTGGAATACCTCCATACTATACAATGTGTTGATTGTAATAAAGGATGCCTGTGTGCCATAAACCTGTGTATAAAAGACGAAGCCGCAGAGAAACTTGTTAGAGCACCTCCCGAAGACACCATGCGAGTGTCCCAAAGGACATGCTCTCCTCATGAGTAATAAACTCTGTTCTTGTTTTCCTACTTCCAGTGCCCGTCTCCTTATTTGGTAATTATTCAAGGTGAGAACGAAGAGTCGCCCTGCACCAGCAGCCTGGGCATCGGGTGCGATAGGGGCTGACTTTTTAACACAGGTACCGGAGAGGACATCAGGTTGTTGCTTTTGAATCTTTGTGAGCGGTTGTGTAGAAAGGAGGTGAACCACTTGAGAACAGTCCCAGATATGCCCATTCTTGTGTTTAATAGATCGAGTAGGTTCTCATGTTTAACTGTGTCGAATGCTGAGGAAAGATCAAGAAGGATGAGGAGGCAGGTATTGTTTTGGTCTAGCATTTGGAGGGCGTCGTCAACTATGTGAGTCATGGCCGTTTCGGTACTGTGCCCTGCTCGGAAGCCTGATTGATGCGCGTTGAGGAGAACAAACTTATCTATGTGTTTAGTCAGTTGTAGCTGTACACATTTTTCCAACAGTTTAGCGAGAGTGGGAATATTTGTAATAGGGCGGTAATTGTTTAGATCAGAGGGATCTGCTGTTGGTTTTTTCAGTAGCAGTGTGACTTGTCTGACTTTGAGGGCGTTAGGGATGGATCCTTGTTGAAGAGAGCTATTGATAATCTTAGTCCAGAGTGGGAGGAGAAAAGGGGTAAAGTCCTTAACAGCGTTAGCAGGAAGGGGGTCAGTGAGGTGATTGGATGGTTTCAGCGTGCTGAGCAATCTGCCAATTTCTTCTTCAGAGTAGGTGCCAAAGGAAGACCATGTAGCATTGTTCTTTGGTTCAGGTGCTGCTGTGTGTTGGGGGTTGGAGTAAAGGATTGCGTTATTGAGGAGATCGCTTCTTATGTTGTCGGTTTTTTGGTTAAAGAAAGCAGAGAAGTCTTCACATGAAGGTGAGACGCTCAAGGTGCTGAGTGTCTGGGGTTGTTCCTTGCATTGTGTTCTGATTAGCTCAAACAATTTTCTTGGGCGGTTTTTTGCTTGGGCGAGCTGGAGGCAGAAGAAATCTCTTTTTGAGCGTTTTATTTTCCTGAAGTAGGCGTTTCTCTGTTTCTTCAGGGTTTTTATGTGCAGTGCAGAGGGGCAGACCTCCAGGTGCGCTCTGCCATTCGCATGGCCCGTCTATCATCATTGAGGCTCCCGTCATACCATGGGTTGGAGATCTTGGACGAAACTCTTTTCAATTGCAGGGGTGCAGCCTCATTGATTATTGTGGACATAGCATTGAGATAGTGGTCAGTCAGGAGATGAACGTCCGTGGCGCCGGGAGGGGGAAGTAGGAGATTGCAGCTGTTAGGCGGTAAGGAGTTTGGGTTGAGTTTCTTCATGTCTCTTTTCCAAACTTTGGGCTTAGAGGCTTGAATTGGGTTAAGTTTAATTTTTTCATTGATAAGGAAGGAGACAATATGATGATCTGACCAGTCGCAAGGTTGGATTGACTCAAGTTGAATAGCGTCCTCTTTGGAGATGATGAGGTCTAGGATAGAACCTTTCTCATGGGTCGGGCTATTGCAAATTTGGGTGAGATCAAGGGCGTTGAGGAAGCTTTTGAGGCTATTTACCACTGTGTCACTGCTGTCATTCCAATGGAGATTGTAGTCGCCAAGGAAAATTTGGGTGTTTTGCCGTCCTGAGTTGGTTGAAATTGTGTCCATGAGTTGTTGGGAGAAGGAGAGCTTGTCCCCAGGTGGGTGGTATATGATGTGTAGTGAACATACCGGTTTGCTTTCGCTGATGATATCAAGGCAGAGGTATTCACAGGAAGTAAGAGAGGGGGCGGACGCTTTAATAACTGAGAGGTTGCTTCTATAGATACAAGCAATTCCACCGCCTGTCTTTTTGATCCTGTCAAGTCTAATGATACAGTAGTTGGGTGGGACTAGGATATCCATGATAGGTGTAGACGAATCAGATAACCATGTTTCAGTCAGAATGGTTAGATCCGGTTCCAGAGAAGTGATGAGATCGGCGACCTCCGCGGAATGTCTTTGGGCCGATCTGTAATTGAGTAGTATGCATTTGAGGCTAGGGGTGCAGAGGGTGGAGGAAGGTTCTATAGTAAGGGGTACATTTGTGAGGTTGTTGGGGACGGCGCCTCTGTTGTTATCCTTTTGGTGTCTGAGGGGGTTAGAGATAATCGTTGGGATGGGCAGCTGGTTGGTGGCTAGGCGATTATGGGGAGCCGGGACGTAGGAGTGGAGAAGAGTGTGTATGTCATGGTCTGAGACCGTATTGGTAGTGCGTCTGGGGCGATTGGTGGTATTACAAGAGGGGATAGAAGTCCAGTGTGGGGAGTGTTGTGTGATAAGGCGAGTAGGAGGTGGGGAGGAGGTGTTGTTAGGTGTATTGTTCGGTGTAAAGGGAGTATTACGATTGGTGGTAATGCGATTGCGATTAGTAATGCGATTGGTGGAATTGCGAGAGGGGATAGAGGACCAGTGTGGGGGGTGTTGTGTGGTAAGGCGAGTAGGAGGTGTGCGGGAAGTGTTATTAGGTGTAAATGGGTATTAGTTCACATTATCCTCACTGCAAACACTGCGTTCCATCACTGCACAGACTGGGTCTGTGTGCCTCACAACGAGGGGAAAGTAGGGGGGGTGGAGGGTTGGGGAGGTGGTGGGAAGGGATAGAAGGGGGAGGGTAGAGGGCTGGGTGTGCGGGGTGAGTGGGTGGAAAATGGGGAAAAAGGGGACGTGGTACAGCCTAGGGCAAAGGTCTGAGATGATGAATAAAAACATGCTAAAGGATCTGATTGGCGAGATGCAAGCACAATGTAATGGCTAATATTAGAATCTGTACAATAAATGCAGGAGGCCTGAATGATTTGAAGAAAAGACAGAGGTTGGCTTATGTGGTTAAACATGAAAAAATAGATATTGTCTGCATACAGGAGACCCATCTTCCCTGGGCTAAACGTAACCAACTGTGTTTGAGTGGTTTTGAACTAGTTGTATGCTCTACGCAGACGTCTACAATTCGTGGAGTTGCTATATTAATCCGGAGGTCCTTAGGTAAAGCAAAGAAAGTGAAAGCTGATAGTCATGGGAGATGGGTTGTTGCTCAATTAGACCTGGGCTTTACGTTATGCGCAACGTATGGCTCAAACCAGGATGAGCCTGAGATGTTTGACTTTCTTGAGGCTGAATTGGTGGGGTGGTCTACCCCGCTGATAGTAGAAGGGGATCTTAATATACCGGCTGATTGGGCTGGTTCCACACCATATTTGGGTCGTAAGCCCAAGGTTTTCCAATCGGTACAATCCCTTTTGGACTCCCACGGGCTGCAGGATGTCTGGGGGACAGAATTTCCTCAGGATTATGGATTTACCTATTTTTCTAATCCAGCACAAAGGTACACAAAGTTAGATTATTTTCTCATCTCTTCATCTGAACTACCTAAAGTTGATATTATTAAACTCCCCAGAGTGGTCTCAGACCATAACCCTTTAGTTTTATCGTATAATTTAGGTTATAGGGAAAGGGGAAGAAATGCTTGGTCGTTTGAGAGGAAGCTACTTAGTGATATTAGGTTTACAGATCATCTGAAAAAATGGGTTTCACAGTTTTTTGCGGCAAACAGGTATAGCACCTCCAGGAATATGGTTTGGGAAACTTTTAAAGCGGCGTTAAGGGGTGAGACCATTAGCTGCTCTGTTAGGTTGAGAAGGGAAGACAGGGGTAAGGTGGAGGCCTTAATGGCGGAATTAGGGAAGGCAGAAGGACAACATATGAACGATATAGCCACCGGGGTAAATAGTACTGAAAGTCAGAAAATCCTCACAGTAGTTAAAGCAGCACTTCAAAAAGAGGTAGCTAAGAAGGTCGTAGGGGAGTATCAAACCAATAGGGTAAAAAGGTATGAGACAGGGGAGCAAACAGGGAGAGCGCTTGCTCTCCGGTTAAGGCAGGAAAAGGCCAGGAATTCCATTGTCCGCATCGAAGAGGATGGGGTTGGGTATACGGAAGTTAAGGATATCCTCACGGTATTTGAGAATTTTTATCAGTGGTTATATGACCATGAAGGATCTAGTAAAAAACTTGGGGAGGGACTCCGAGACTCTGGTCCGGCATTAGAGGATTCAACTAAAAAAGAACTCGATGAGGACATTACGTTATCAGAGGTTACGGCAGCATTGCAGGAGCTAGCCTCCGGGAAGGCTTCAGGTCCCGATGGGATTCCCCTTGAAGTGTATAAAGTTATAGAAGCAGAAATTGCCCCACTTTTATTAGATCTGTTTAATGGGGTTATGTGCTCAGGTGTGATACCTAACTCATAGAAAGAGACAAATATTGCAAAATTCCATAAAAAGGGGAAACCAGTAGAAAAAGCAGGATCATACCGCCCCATATCACTGATTAATTCAGACACTAAACTTTATTCGAAAATATGGGCAAAGAGGTTGGGCAGGGTCATTGGTAGTCTCGTATCCCCGTGGCAGCATGGGTTCGTCCCTGGTCGTGGAACAACTGATCATACTTGTAGGGCAATATCACTATTTGATGCCCAGGCTGCCGCGGGGGGGGGGAGATGGCCATGATCCTGCTCGACCCAGAGAAGGCTTTCGATCGGGTTGATTGGAGCTTTCTCTGGAGTGTTTTAGCGGCAAGGGGATTTGGCTCTAATATTATAGGAGCCCTCAAGGCAATGTATGTAGACCCAGTTGCTAGGGTGACGGCTATGGGTGAGAAATCAGGGGTGATTAACATCAAGAGGGGAACCCGTCAGGGATGCCCCTGCTCCCCTATTCTCTTTGCCCTGTATATTGATCCCCTCATTCAGGGTATTCTGGCATGCCCAGGTATAACTCCAGTGATTTGCAATGGTTACCCAAATAAGATCTTGGCGTATGCTGATGATTTGGCCGTTATAACAACTAACCCACAACAGTCCCTCCCTATCTTGGTGGAGAGGGCGAAAACGTTTGGTGTTGAGTCTGGGTATTTATTAAACGAAGCAAAAACGCAGGTCATATGCTCCAAAAATATTATTAAAACTGACTACAGATTCGTTGAATCATCTACATACCTAGGGGTTAAAATCAATGCCACTGTGGGGAAGATTGTTACTGAGAATTACCTGCCGCTTATTAAGAATATGGAAAGGGAATTAAAAAGAATTGATGTGCTACATCTCTCATTGGTAGGTAGGGTGAATGCAGTTAAAATGTATATGTTCCCTAGAGGGCTATACCTATTCCGTGCTATTCCTCTATTAATAGAGGATAAGATTATGAAACATCTTGAATCTGTGTTTATTAGGTTTGTCTGGAAATATGGAAGGGTAAGGCGTTCTACAAACCTAATGTCGTTACCCACAGAACGGGGGGAATGGCTCTCCCGAACTTGAGACTATATCATTGGGCCTGTCTCTTGGTTCAAATGACTACCTTATTTCAGGGTGAATCTGTCACTGTCACAGGACTCGGGATTGTAGATGGACAACATCCCCCCCAGATTTATAGGATGCTATTGGGCAGCAAGGCTGCAGGTTTGCTGCAGTGTGAGTTGGAGCGGTGTTTTTACAAAAAAACGAGGTTGAAGACTCTGTATGGGGCATGGCAGGTGTGGAAAGCTATAATGAAATTGTTTAATGTTCCGAAAGTAAATCCATATGTACAATTGTGTAACTCGTCTCTTCTCCCCCATCTGAATACTGATAGAAATCTGCAGATGTGGAAGAGAAGGGGGATAAGATCTTTGGGAGATATAGTTGAAGGGGATGGAATCCTGCGATTCGAGACGTTGCAGGGAAGATATGGTATTCCAGATAATCACTGGCTGCTATATGGCCAAGTTACCCGTATGATCAGATCTGTTAGACCAAGGATTTCATCGACAGTGGATTTCCCTTTGATGGAGATACTTTATAAAGGTTGTAGAAAGATCAAAATTATCTATAATTGTTTGGTAGAACGAATCCAGGATGATATTGAGAAAGTGGAGTCTAACTGGGCTTTAAAATTAGGAGATCCTGATGTTGATGTGGATCTTGCTCTGTCATTAAACAAAAAGGTTTTCCGAGCATCTAATTTACGCGCGCAACATTATATGACAATTTTCAATCTATATCATACACCTGTTAAGTTATATGCCTGGGGTATAGCTGAAAATGATAGCTGTCCTAGATGTAATGAAAGTCAGGCCGATATTACACATATGTTCTTTTTTTGTAACAGGTTGGATTCTGTTAAAAAGGAGATAATGAAGTTCTGGGAGGGGCTGCTAGGTCATTCCATCGACCTATCCCCTACTCTAATGTTGCTTGGTATAGACTCTAAATTGGGTTTGGGGGAAGATGAAAGAGCTTTAGAGTTTTTATCTGTTGAAGTATTTCGAATTTTAATTGCTGCAGCTTGGAAGGACGCGATTCCCCCTTCCTTTCAGATGTGGATGTCTAGACTGTTGGGTATCCTTAATATAGAATCATGTCTTTATGAATTTAAAGGTAGGAGGAAGCGTGAGAAGGGCGAACGCCTTTGGGCTCCTGTAACAAACTGGAGAGCAGCCAGAATAGGAGGGTCTCTGATCTAACTATCTGTTTTACAGATTGTCAGGCCTGCTCTTTTAATGCCCTAAATATTTTAGTCCTTCTTCTTTTTTGTTAGGCTTCATTGCAAATTGTGTGTAAATATATGAACTGTTTGACGTGTATTTTATTATCTATATAATATTGAATGAATTTTGTCCTTGTATGTACCACATTCTCAATAAAAAATAAAATAAAAATAAAAAAAAGTTAACTAGAACTGATGAATTTCAGTGGCTTTTTAGTTTCAAATGTAATGTTTAAAGTGACATGTTCACCTAGATAAAAATGTACATTAGCCTTTGTTTTTATAGTGAATATACAATTATATATATATATATATATATATATATATATATATATATATATATTAGAAATTACATTTTATTTCTGCCTTGGTATTGGGGTTTATAAAAGACTTTCTCTTTATATTTGTGCTGAACATAGGTCATGTTTTTTTAAATAAGCCATTTAGGTAGAAGGCACCTTTTGACTTTTAGACTTTAGGCCCCATTTGCAGCGATGTCAGAATTGCAGAGCGCCAGAACACCAGAGTAATAGTGCGCTATAAAAACAAACATGATCACACGCACACTCGTGCATGAATAAACACACAAACGCCGCGCACAGGCTTCATTTGTAACAAGCGAAGCCCCATTTTCTTTCTTTCTTTTACCACCCGCCCGCCCACTGGTAAAAAAATGGTGGGGAGCCACAGCCAACTGCCAATTAGGTCAAGGGAGCCACGGGTTAAAAAAGTTTGGGAGCCACTGCTCTAATCCATTACCTTTGCAGAACGCAATTTCAGAAGTATGTCAGAAAGAAGCTCAAAGATTGGCCTTTTGGATAGGCCCAAGGAGGAAACAGGAGAAGAGCCCTGTGCTGGACAGATCAAAGCTCTGTAAAAGATGAGGCGTACAGGATTAATTTTACCCCTCTCATGCCCACAACTCTGTGAATGTCCTAAGTGCAAGTCGTACACCAAGAATGGAGACCACAATGTCTAAGAGGTAGCCCCATTCCTCAGGAGTTGTAGTAGCATGATTGGTTATAGGTCAGCAAGTAAAGGAACTAACCAATACACCAAAGAGGGAAGTAGAAGTAGACGACATAAGACTCTGTCTCTTGATGCTTAGAAAAAAACTAGGTAAGACGGTGCATTCAATTTTCTCCATCTTGGTATTTAGAAGAAGCACAAGTAAAGGGAGGAGAAAATAAAAGCAATCAGAGGTAATGAGCTGGAGACGTCAGAGATCTCATGCCGCAGACCACATTGCTGGTTCACTCAGAGACCTGGTTGTGCATCCTGGCCATCAGGACCTGACACATAAGGGGGTACAAACCTGCATTGCAAGCAAGTTGGACTCTAGTCCCTGGTACTTTGAACACCGTACTGCCTCCTGCCTAGAACCAAGCCAAGGGCATTGATGCAAGGTGAAGATGTTGCAGGTATTCTGCTTAGAAACAGAACTATGCCTGGGACCACAGACCATCAGTAGGAAGAAACAGAGCCAACATACAATATCAGTAGCTATGGGCCCCAATCCAGATTAGCTCATAGTGCCTTACTTGCTCTCCTAACCTTTCCAGAGAACCAAGTAAATTGGCAACCCAGAACACAACACTCTAGACACGGTCGGGGATCACCGTAGCTGGGCCTACTCTTTTGTTCGCTCACTCATACGTATCCACAATAAATTGAGAAGAGATAAGAAGAACGATTACAATATTTTTGAAACTACAGTGCTCTTTTTCTAATAACTGTGCTGCAATTAAAAGACATAAACAGGTCAGAAATGTGATTACCATAATCAACAGACTGTACTCAATGAAAAGTTCGGTCGTACTGAAAGATGTAGAGTCGCCCTCTAGTGGTTAGGCTACGTCATCACGTAGCGTGAGCGGCGGCCATCTTGGATCGCGCTAGAAACGCGCGATTCGAGAGTCGGAGATTGGAGAGTTAGGCAGCACGCTCGGCGCTCTCTAACGTGTAGAGCAAGTAGAATAAATATTGTTGCCTGCACATCAGCAAGTGTCCTGTCATCATTGCAGGGAACAACTACTTTACAGTGGCGACAAGGCTGGGACCTGCAACCATCAAAAAAAAAAAATGATAAATAAGAAAGAAAGACCCAGCACTAAGAAGCAAGACAGGCCCAACGCTGAGAGGAAGTAGGAGTACCACAGAGAGCATGGCAGAAGGGCAAGGAGACGCACCAGAGCAGGGTGCATGCTGGCACGACCAAGTACGAGGGCAACCAGTCCCAAGGAACAGGGGGAGGAATAGGCCCCTAGTACCCCCACGCAAGGCAAAGAAAGGGAGGTGCCTGCAGCCAACCCAGCAAACAAAGAACATAAAAACCGGAGGGGAACTTAAAAGGGAGAGCCACGAACCGGACAGGGGCCCTGGCGGAGTCAAGGAGAAGTGGAGCAGGGGGTACAGAGAGTCCCCAATTCCAACCAGAGCAGGGGGAGGAGACTAGCATGCCAGGCAGTCCCAAGAGCCAGGAAACAGCACCGAAAAAGCGCGAAGAAATGTGCGCGCAAGCGTCTTCAATGACGACTCCAATCCCAATCCTACCAAAACCGGGAGAGCCCCTGATGAAATGGGAGGACTGGAGAGAGTGCATTCGCAATTATATAGAAGCCCTGGAAGACGAGAACGAAGAAGCGTTCACGAGCAAAAGAAAAAAAAGAATATTACTACACAACTTGGGTCCAGAAGGGATTAGGGTATTCCAAAACCTGGTACCCAAGCCTAGACAAGCTGCAGATGACGACGTGTTTGCGCATGCCATAGAGGAACTCAATCAGCATTACAGGCCAGCAGTATGCACGTCTATAGATCTGTATAATTTCCAGCAGAGAAAGCAAGAAATAGGGGAGTCAATTGATGAGTACGTGGCAGCGTTGAAGAAATTAGCGACGACGTGCAAATTTGGCGCGCTGCACGACGATTTCACAAAGGACCAGATAGTGATGCACACCACTAACAAAACAGTGCAAGACAAATTGTGGGCGAGCGGCGATGCCACACTGAAGGAAGTGATTGAGATTGTAAAAAAGGCTGAGTTGACGAAGAGATGTGCGGATGCAGCCAAGAGAGAACCGGTCGCGAGACCTATGGTGAACAAGGTAGACGACGAAGAACCCGAGGGAAAGAACAAAGGCACAGCGACAAACAGTAGAGGGCCCAACAAATGTCTGGGGAAGCCGGCGCAACAAGGGAAGCAAAACAGAGGAGCCAGAAACACGTGCTATCGCTGTGGCAGCCAAGCCCATGAGGCCTATGACAAGAGATGCCCGGCGTTCCGAGCGAAGTGCATGTTCTGCAGCATAACAGGGCACTACAAAAAGGTATGTCGCCCGAAAGCAGGCCGCAACACGGTGAAATACGTGGAACAAGATTCGGAAGAAGCAGAGGATAGAGGGCAGGAAGAAGAAGACACAGTGCTGTGCATAGAAGATCACGTACTGGGCGTGGACGTCCGAAGATCGAGCAAACCGCAGTGTGACATGCTAATAGGAGGTGTACAGATAAGCATTGTAGTGGATTCGGGATCACCGTATACCATCGTCCAAAGAGCAGTATGGAATGAGAAGTTTAAGCCCCACTTGGGACCACGATTGGAACCTCCGGATATAAGACCTGTCTCGTACACGGGAGAACAAATCCCCATGGTAGGATACCGAGCGCTAAAGTTTTAATTCAGTGGACGGAGTGCGGAGTGCAAACTGTATGTAGCGGAAAAGGGCCCTTCGGTCCTAGGCTGGATGGATCAAGGAGATCTGGGCATAAAACTAGACCCAGGAGGTGACATACAAGTGTTGATGACAGCACCGGAACAATGGCCTGACTTAGAAAAACTGAAGAGGTACTTCCCTAAGGTGTTTGGAGGGAAAGTCGGGAAATTGGAAAAGTTCATGCACAAAATAGAACTCAAGGACAATGCCACACCAGTATCGCATAAGGTACGGAATGTCCCCATTGCAGTGAGAGAAGCAGTGCAACAGGAATTGCATGGGTTGGAGAAGACTGGAATAACCAAACCCATAAACTGCGCAGAGTGGCTGGCGCCTCTAGTGGTAGTAATGAAACCCAATGGCAATGTCATGCTGTGTGTGGACCTGAGAGAATTTAAAAAGTGCATTGTGGTGGAAAAGTTTCCATTACCCCGTATCGAAGAAATGTTGGCCAGGACCAAAGGACTAAAATGGTACTCCACTATCGATCTGACGTCTGCATATCACCAAATAGCCCTACACCCGGAAAGCAGGAAGCTAACATCGTTCATAACACCCTTTGGGTGTTACCAATTCCGCAGAATGCCATTTGGACTTGCCTCGGCAACAGCCCTCTTCCAGAATCTCATACACCGTCTCTTCAAGGACATGGAAGGGGTGCAATACTTCCAAGACAACATACTGGTGATGGGGAAAGACCGGAGAGACCACGACACCAAATTAGCCAAGGTGCTAAATGTTCTGGAAGAGAAAGGCCTGACAGCGGAGTGGAAGAAGTGCCGTCTAGGGATGGTTTCAGTCACCTACCTTGGACACGAAATAGGAGAGCAAGGCATTACACCAAAAAGGAAAAATGTGAAGGCCATTTACGACACCCCACCTCCCTCCAGCAAGGAAGAAGTGAGATCCTTTCTAGGGATGGCTGAGTACTACATCATCTGAGGCAACTCACAAGGGAAAAAAACCATGTTCACGTGGACAGAAGAAACGCAGAAAGAATTCGAGAGCATCAAGAACGATGTCAGCCAAACCATACCCCTGCAAGGGTATGACCCGCAAGGACAAACAGTGTTGACGACAGACGCCAGTGACAAAGGACTGGGAGCAGTCCTTATGCAACAAAGGAGAAATGGAACAACTGAAATGCTCAGCTTTGCTTCCAGAGCCCTATCTGATAGAGAAAAGAAATTCAGTGTCATAGAGAGGGAGATGCTGGCAGTGGTATGGGCCATGGGCAAATTTCTCCAGTTCCTCTGGGGCAAGAGATTACAACTGAAGACAGACCACAAACCACTTGTAAGAGTACTCACGTCCAGTGGACATGCAAGCGCCACCCCCAGGATAGCCAAGATGATTCTGAAATTACTAGAGTACCGATACGATGTGGAGTACATCCCGGGAAGCAAGAACAAGGTAGCAGACTACCTTAGTAGAGCCGCTGCGATGGAGGAAGTAAGTGAAGGAACGGAAGCGAGCGAAGAGATGGTGGCCTTGATGGAAGACCCGGAGAAAGTAATTAGCAATCAAGAGTGGACGGAAGCGTATAGGGAAGACCTGTACATCCATGAAGTGAAGGAACACATAGTTGGAGGGTGGCCTGAAAAAAGGTACCTACGAACAACCCTTAGGAAATTTTATGAAGTGAGAGAAGAATTGTCCCTAGACGATAAAGGAACCTTTCTGTACCGAGGAGACAAAGTTGTACCCCCTGCGGTGTTAATACCACGATTGTTGGCGACACTACATGAAGGTCATCTGGGGATCGTGAAAACCAAGATGAGGGCCAAGCAGGGATATTGGTGGCCAGGAATGGACATACAAACAGAGAGACATGTGAGAGAGTGTGACCAATGCCAACGAGCGGATAAGACAATGACGCCGTTGAGACCAGCCCTAGGGAAATTCATCAATCCGAAGAATCCGTGGGAGGAACTATCCGTAGATATATTGGGACCAATACTAGATGACCAAGGGACTCCAAAATATCTATGTGCCATAGTGGACAGATACTCTAAATGGCCTGAGGTGCACATTCAAGAGGAAATGGACACTGAAACGATACTCAAGTTCCTCACTGCGACCTTTCTCAGGGAAGGTATTCCCAAGTCGATATTGAGTGACAATGGTCCCCAGTTTACCTCAGAGAAATGGCATAGGTATATGGAGAGAAATGGGATCACATCCAAATATACTTCCATATATCATCCGGTCGGAATTGGACAATTGGAACGCTTCAACAGAGTGTTAATGGGATCCATCCAGGCAGCCATCATGAGGGGCAAAGACTGGGAAAAGGAGGTCTTAAACATGATATGGGCCTACCGCATAACCCCTACGAGCTCGGGGTACAGCCCCTTCCAAATTCTAAGGGGTAGAGATCCCTTCACGAAAGATAACCTGGCGTGGAAGGAGAAGACTGTAACCAGTAAATGGTCCCCTGCAGTGGTGCAGTATAATCTAGAAAAAGCCCAAACGATTTATACAGAACATTACAACAGAAGGAAGAATGTGAAGGAAACATCCCTGGAGGAAGGAGAATGGGTCAGGGTCAAATTGGCGGTATTACAGAAAATAGGTGACATCAAATACAGCCGACCCTTACAGGTAAAGGAGGTGTATGACCGGGCTGCATTGCTCAGTGATGGGAACGTGTGGTCCCAAGATCGCATGTCCCGATGCAACAAGATCTTACAATGGCACCTTGAAGACAGAGAGCAAGTAACAACAGATCGCAGGACGCAGGAGAATGACAGCGCGATCCAGGGAGGGACCGGAAATAGAGCAAAGGGGCAGTGAAAGTCCTAGAGCAGAGGTACACCCCCGAGAAGAGAGAGAGACTCCCTGCAGAGAGATACCGAGAACACAAGAAGGTAGAGAGATGGGGTCTACAGTGAACAGTCCTAGAGAAGTGACTTCCACCCCGGTAAGACGGAAAAGGGGGGGCAGATTGATTGTGAGGCCTTCTAGGTACCGGGACTTTGAGCTGGGAGAAGAAAAGTAACCATCTATATATAGAGACTGCTCTGCTCATTGTTGGTAAAAAGGGGGAGATATGTAGAGTCGCGCTCTAGTGGTTAGGCTACGTCATCACGTAGCGTGAGCGGCAGCCATCTTGGATCGCGCTAGAAACGCGCGATTCGAGAGTCGGAGAGTTAGGCAGCACGCTCAACGCTCTCTAAAGTGTAGAACAAGTAGAAAAAATATTGTTGCCTGCACATCAGCAAGTGTCCTGTCATCATTGCAGGGAACAACTACTTTACAAAAGACAGATCTGCCAACGCCTACCTTCGCTATAGAAACTCAGTATTATATTATAGATCATTAGGATAAGGGGATCCCATCAGGCCACGGAGCTCTACCTCTCGCCTTTGCTCTGCGAGAATGGGTTCCCTCCATTTTCAAAACGACAAGTCATCGGTCTAATTAGCTATATTGTTAATATAGGAGTGTTGTTATTTAGTCATCAGTGGGGGTGTCACAAGATTTAACTTGAAAATGCCGATGGAAGTAGAAAAACTTTCAATGATCTGCATTGAAAGGATATGATGGAAAATCACAAGAAAAAATTGGTTAGTTCGGTGTGGTAGTTATGGTCCGTCCTACACTCGAATAAAGATCATCGAGAAGTATGCACTTTAAATGATGCTAATCACGTGTCGCTGAGCTAAGGATCTGGTGAGTTTTGTGAGGACGTGTCGCTTCTGGCTGAAGAAGCTGTGCGTTCATGCTGAAAACTTTGCTACTGGTTTGGCACGTACGCTCATGTCAATAAAAAAACAACAAAAAAAACACAATACCACTGCAGTAAACATGTAACACACTGAGAAACGAGCTCACCATGGCGATTGTGACTGTGAAGCTGTAGCGTATATGATTCGGCAAACAGCTGGCCCTGCATCCCTCCACAGTAAGCTATCCTGCCTGTGCTGACTCTAAAAGAACAGGAAAAGGAAGAACTAGTTTCTGTGAAAAACCTCGCGCCATCTTGTGGTGAAGTATGCCTAGCATTGACCATAGGAGTGTTACACGGGAATTTTTTTTCTTACTGATTCTGGATAGCTTTATCAATAATTAGACCACACCACATATTCCTGAACAAAATCAAGTATTACTAATGATAGCAACGGGGCTATCTTTAATCGGTGTTTTTTATCAAACGGCTTTTAACAAACCATATAGGACAAGCGCTGTTTAGTATGTGGTTTCCTTACGCATCTCCATATACTATGTTTAAAAAGCATCTTACACTTGTGGACGGCTATTTAGCAGAAGGCTACCAGTTTGTCAATTCGTCTCCAGTCGCTTCCGTCACGATACCCAACATACTTTGCGAACATTTAGCTTGCTTGTGTGAGTCATTGGACTGTACCACAATTTCTAAACTCCGGGGAGGTCACGTTAATTTCAAACGTTGCTTGTTTCTCTTGCTTCGTACTATCACAGCCTGTAAAACAAAAACCGTGATTTAGAGCATTCTTCAATTTCAACGACTATATAATATAAAGTTGTCTCATTCCACATAAAGTCGATATTCTTACAGTCGACCATCCCGAATCCCTAGCAACCAGAAACAAAACTTTTGGAGTGACAAGAGAGCGTCAGGGCAACTGAGGGAGAGGGGGCGTCTGCGCCAGACGAGTGCTCGGAATAGATCACAAATCTCTTTATAGGTATCGTACTCGCCTTTATATTTGATTTTCAAAGTGAGTACTTTTCTGTTTCCAGTGCTATAAATTACAAATTTTTCAGTGTCTGACAATGAGATAAAGTGTTCACAAATTATCGAATAGTGACTCATGAAGTTTTCATTTCTCAGCCCCCAACTAACCACCCCTCCTCTCCCAGTACTGGGTCTAATGATTTCAATGCTTGTTGATTGCAGTGCCTATTATCTTCAGTGTCAGTGGTGCCTAGTGTGTTTATGGTTTTCTTTGGTGTCCTTGGTTTATAGCACTTTGGTTACCAGTAGCTGTAGTTTTTTGGGCTGTAGGTATCAGTTTGTAGTTCTCAGTGTCTGAAGTCAGTCTCATGTATTTTCCCTTCCTTTCGCAACAGGTTGTGGTGTCTGTGGTGTTGTGGGCCCCCGGCCCACATGCTAGATAAGTAATGCACACAGAGGCATGCTTATTGTGTTGGTAACCAGGCCTTTTATTGACAGGCTCCCGTCACTCTTGACGCCTGTGAGGAATGCGTGTGGGGGTGCAAGTGTGCCCACTCCCGTAGGGGAGTGGCTACTAACTCTGTGCCTGTCGAGACACTAGAACGTGTCTCGCAGGACACAACTTTCCTGCCAAATTTTAATAAAAACAAAGGTTTCCTAGTCCAACCTCTAGGGCGAAATGACAATGAAATATACACCACAGGGTCTATCAGCTTCTCAGGTCAGGCATCCATAAGACAGCAGACCAGGACTGGTAGCACAACGATCTCGGCATGCCCCCATTATTTAACCCGTGTGATTCAGGACACGAGCGCTTGCTTGGAGATATCCGCTGCACTCTAGTAACATGCTGGTGGAAGCATGCCCTTTGGTCCCAGTTGGCTTCCTTTCGCTAACCTGGAGGATGGTATGTGGAGAATAATAACAGTTCATTAACTGGGTGCACCAAGATCATGGTTGGAGTCCATGGTGAAAGTTCACTGGATTATTTCTGGATCACCTGAAGTCTCTCTTAGGCTGTCTTGCTGTGTTCGGTGACCTGTGGGCAGCAATGTCTCTTTCAGCTCTCCCGCCTGGGAAGGCCCTTCTTCGGGCTTGCCACGGGACAGCTGATAGGCTGCGATTGGGGCTGCGTATGTGCCAGCTCGAGGCAGCTGCAAACCGCCGACTAGCCAGTAGCCAGTCTCTCGCACAAACCTCAAGGGTGTGTGGATCTTGGTCAGGACATGCTCTCGCTGCAGCAGTTCAGGTGCAGACCAGGTTAGCAGGTGGCCTCTGAGTCTTCTTGTTGGCTAGCTTGGCAATAGCGTAGGACTCCAATCCATGTGTATTCGAGATGGTGTTGGTAGACGCACTTGAGGACTGGCATGGTGGCATTGCCAGCCGGGTGGTGAATCTGGACAATGGCGGGTGATGACTTGCATTGATGGATGCAGGCGTTTAGTCCGGAGTCGATCGCCTGAGGCAGGGAGTGGCCAGGTACCTCCATGTTCTCTCGGGAGGCACTTCATGTACTTGGACTTCATGGGCTGTTGGGACTTGATGACAGAGGAGTGATGAACACGCTGAGAAAAGTAAGTCTTGAGACTCGGTTCGCACAGGTTGTGCGGTTTACTCTCGGACTCCCGCTGTGCGGTTGCCAGTTACTTCTCGGGTCATCCCCCTCTTCCCTTGCTGTCGCTGTGTCAGGACTCATTCCTGTTGTAGCTTGGGTTTTCTTCATCGTGTGGCCCTGACACTCACCACTCTCTCTTTTGACCTCAGCTGGTTGTCCGATTCTTGGTGTAGACCCTCCGGTCACACTTCCACATTTATTGCTGAGTGCGGTGTCATGCACATGGCACTGATGATGTAGCTGTCATGGGGCCTGGACGACAGATAGCACTGATTAACTAGGAGAGAAAGTTTCAGAATGGACGTCATAGCCACGTGACCGCGTCTTCTGAATCTTCTCTTGCACCTCTGGCATCTGCGGTCAGGGGCAGGTATGCCGTTCGACTCCAACTGCCGACACCCGGGGCTGGACGGTCTCCCTGTGAAACGATGGGAGCAACGCGGTTTGCGCTTGCTGCGGCTTATGTGTGGTTCTCCCTTGGTGCTGTCGCCAGGGCCGTCGGTCCGCCTTGGTGGCTGTCTGGTGTCTTTGGAGGTGTTCTTGGCTTGTGGTGCTACGAGTCCTTGTGCTTCTCCTCTTGTTGTCTTTGACGCACCTGTGTTTGTCCAGCTCTTCTGGGTGACACAAATTTCCACTCTTCTTTTGCTTTTTCTCCGGGTGCAGTGACAGGCACCATGTTCTAACAAAGCCAACAGGGCTTTTTAACTTCAATGGTCTCCGGTCTACTCAGGCAAAACTTCAGTCGCTCTTCTCGGCTGCATGGCGAGCAGCCATCAATCTTGGGTGCTCCTTCTTCAGGCAGCTTCTCAACGCTCCTACTCCGAATGTTCCCTCTCCAGGGAATGGCTTTCACGGCAGTGGTGAGCTGTGGTGGTGGGTGGCCACTTGTAGTGTACGACTCTCCTCTCGTCAGCCTTGGGTCACTGACGACTCCTGCTTGAGGCAGTGTGAGGGAGGACATTGTGCTGCGTTTGGTGCCTTCTGGGCTCCATTGCTGCTGTGGAGATGTAGGGGATCTCCCTGCTGTCTCTAGCAGTGCTTCTTTTCGAAGAGGTCTCTCTCTTCTGGGCGTTTGCCCATGCTGACACGCTTCTGACTGCATGCTTCGCGAACCTCTGACTTTGCTTGCTCTTGGTCCTTCTTCCAGGTGCCCTCTTCTGGCACATGGTGTGCCCATTCTGTGGCTTGCAGTGGTGCACGGTCATCACCAGGGTGGGTGGCACAATTTCCTCGCTTGCGGTGGCATCAGACGACCACTGGGGGTTGCGTACGTGGCACATTTTCTCCTTGCACCTTCATGGGCTTGATTGCTTTTCGATCCCATCAGTGGACCTTGCTTGTCCCCTTGGTGCTTATCTTAGCCCTGGGGTCATTGGCAGCGTCCTTCTTAACTGCGGCAGCTTTGTGGCTATTTGAGTGCTCTCTACTGTTGCGCCTCGACCTGGCACAAGTGCCTCTTCATGTTCTGTGGTTGCACTGTTCATGCCACTTTACATGTTGCTGCAGGTTAGGGGCATCTTCTTCTGACTGGCTGTGCTTTCCAGCGATGTGGTACTATAAGGGGAAGCAGCCACTAGATGGCACTGTAGTGTTCTCCTGCAGTTATGTGGATGAAAGAGAACTTTTATTCTCTGGGGATAGCTCTACTGTCCTTGTCCATTTGATTCTCACATGATGTACACTTGGATAGCTCCTCCAGCTGGGAAACGGTGCGTGAGACGTCCTCTAGGTGGCGCTGCAGCCACTCATGGTTTGAAAACCTGCTGCAGGCCGTGTGTGACCGGACTTCGTCCTTGCCTCAGTGCCCCTCAGAGGGAGTGCAGCTATCTTGCACACAGTGCTGTTGAAGCAGGCACATAAGGAACAGTAGGGGAGTAGCGGTCTCAGGCTCAACTGTAGCTCTGTCCGGGGTACTGACATGGAGCTAGGGGTACTGCTTGCGTAATGATGTGGGGCATGTTCACTGCCGAATCAATGCTGGCCCCGTGCATTTCACCCTTGCTGGGGTGGCACAAGTGCTTGTTCATTTTGAGGGTTGCTTGCTGTCCAACTGTGGGTGCGTACTTTAAAGTATCTGCTAGGTGGCGCCGCAGTCGCTCTTTGCTTGGTGCGGGCCCTCAGCTGCGGGGGCTGGTGCTGCTGAATGCTCTCTCACACACACCGGCCAGCCACTTTTTGTGATCCTGTGTCTGCTAAGGTATTGAGCACAACACTGCTCGAGTGTCACTGGCCTCGTCTGGAGCTAGCAGCGTGAAGAGAAAAGCCAGCGTAGTCACCGGAAGGCATGCAATGCCGGCTGACTGGTTTCTCCTATGGCGGTAGGGACACGTGGTGATGCAGCTCCCGTCCTCTTGCACCACACTGGTGTAATCGCCACACTTTGAAAGTGGCAGGCTGCACCTCCGGTTTCACCCTACAACGCTGATGGCGGCGGGTGATGCAGCCAGCCGGCCACACCGGCTTATGGACGCCTATGCGGGGTTGGACCAGAGCAACCACAGCAGGGCCTTCCAAGTGAGTGCTTATGTATTTATCTGTCTCGGCCCGGCCGGTGGGAACTGTCTCAGCTGCGGGTGGACTCCCCATGTGACGGGTGCTTTCATTTACTGCAGAGCGCGTCTCCGCTCCTGTGCAGCGACAACGTTGACGCTGGTGCTGCAGGAGGCATGAAGGCTTTGATTCAGTGGTAAAACCAAAGGGTATGATGGACGGAGTGTTGAACAATGCAAGCACTCACTCCCAGTCAACTGATCTGGGTTTAATCCATCATCATTCTTTAGCTCACTCCGCCACCCCAGTTCAGACATGGCCATAGTCAAATCAGTCTGACCCTGTGCCTCATGGGAACAGTCCAGCCCATGGGAACAGTCCAGCCCAAACTGCCAAGCCATGTCTTCCCTGGACTGGAAACAAGCATCCTGGGACCGGTTTCTGGCTAATCAGCCGCCATCAGCCAGACTAGCTTGAATCCAGTGGCAAGGTGAGCAAGGGACTCACATCTGAGCGTACCCTGCCAATTTAGGGCGAACAAAGCAAAACCAAAGGGGATGATGGACAGAGTGTTGAACAATGCAAGCACTCACCCCCAGTCAACTGATCTGGGTTTAATCCATCATCATTCTTTAGCTGACTCCGCCACCCCAGTTCAGACATGGCCATATGCAAATCAGTCTGACCCTGTGCCTCATGGGAACAGTCCAGCCCAAACTGCCAAGCCATGTCTTCCCTAGACCGGAAACAAGCATCCTAGGACCGATTTCTGGCTAATCAGCCAGGCTAGCTTGAATCCAATGGCAAAGTGAGCAAGGTACTCACGTCTGAGCATACCTTGCCAACTTAGGGCGAACGAAGCAAAACCAAAGGGGATGATGGACGGAGTGTTGAACAATGCAAGCACTCACCCCCAGTCAACGATCTGGGTTTATTCCATCATCATTCTTTAGCTCACTCCGCCACCCCAGTTCAGACATGGCCATATGCAAATCAGTCTGGCCCTGTGCCTCATGGGAACAGTCCAGCCCAAACTGCCAAGCCATGTCTTCCCTGGACCGGAAACAAGCATCCTGGGACCGGTTTCTGGCTAATCAGCTGTCATCAGCCAGGCTAGCTTGAATCCAGTGGCAAAGTGAGCAAGGGACTCACGTCTGAGCATACCCTGCCAACTTAGGGCGAACAAAGCAAAACCAAAGGGGATGATGGACGGAGTGTTGAACAATGCAAGCACTCACCCCCAGTCAACTGATCTGGGTTTAATCCATCATCATTCTTTAGCTCACTCCGCCACCCTAGTTCAGATATGGCCATATGCAAATCAGTCTGACCCTGTGCCTCATGGGAACAGTCCAGCCCAAACTGCCAAGCCATGTCTTCCCTGGACCGGAAACAAGCATCCTGGGACCGGTTTCTGGCTAATCAGCCGTCATCAGCCAGGTTAGCTTGAATCCAGTGGCAAAGTGAGCAAGGGACTCAAGTCTGAGACTGATTTGCATATGGCCATGTCTGAACTGGGGTGGCTTGGTGAGCAAAATAACGATGGATTAAACCCAGATCTGTGACTGGGGGTGAATGTTTTGCCATTGTGCAACATTCCGTCCATCATCTTGTGTGTTTTGCTGTTCACCCTATGTGGGAAGGGTATGCCAAAAAGGTGGGTCCCGTGCTCACTAAGCCACTGGAGTCAAGCTATCCTGGCTGAAGACAGCTGATAGCCAGAAACCGGTCCTAGGATGCTTGATTCCGGTACAGGGAAGACATTGCTTGGCAGTTCGGGCTGGACTGTTCCCATGAGGCACAGGGTCAAGACTGATTTGCATATGGCCATGTCTGAACAGGGGTGGCATGGTGAGCAAAATACCGATGGATTAAACCCTGATCTGTGACTGGGGGTGAATGTTTTACCATTGTGCAACATTCCGTCCATCATCTTGTGTGTTTTGCTGTTCACTCTATGTGTGAAGGGTATGCCCAGACGTGGGTCCCATGCTCACTAAGCCACTGGAGTCAAGCTATCTTGACTGTAGACGGCTGATAGCCAGAAACCGGTCCTAGGAGGCTTGATTCCGGTCCAGGGAAGACATGGCTTGGCAGTTCGGGCTGGACTGTTCCCATGAGGCACAGGGTCAAGACTGATTTGCATATGGCCATGTCTGTACTGGGGTGGCTTGGTGAGCAAAATAATGATGGATTAAATCCAGATCTGTGACTGGGGTGAATGATTTGCCATAGTGCAACATTCTGTCCGTCATCTTGTTTGTTTTGATTCTGTGGCGCCTGGTAGTAGAGAGCTGTTTTCTCTCCTTCTGGTGGCAATCTCTTGCTGACTGCTGGCCGCGCGGGGGCTGGAGACTCGACTCGCTGTCTCCCGTGGTTGCCGATTACGGCATTCGGATGAGGCGCCTCACCTCCCAATCGAGAAGGCTGCAGGGGACGACCAGGCAACAGGGGTGCGAGTATCGAAGCAGCATGCTCGACGTCAGCGATGACGCGTTTGGGTGGCATATGTTTCCTGCTATACATTTTTCCCTCGCAGGCGGCAAGGTCTGCTTTGGCCAGTCTCACGGCCAAGCTCAGGGGTTGTAATGTTGTGCAACACCACGCTTGGTGCTGGCTGTACCTGACCTCCATGGGGTCAAGGGATGCTTCCTTTGTTCGGCGCCGGCTTCCTATCACGCTGCCTAGTCTTCCAGCAGGTGGGTGGCAGCGGGGCACCGATTTGTGGAAGCTGAGCCTTCTCTTCCCTTTTCTCTTTTGCAGTCAGAAGCTGTCATGCGCTCACCAGGCATGGGGGAGCTTTACGCCCTCGCCATTGTTCCCCGGATCAAGCACAAAACGGCTGATGCCGAACACATGGGGCTCAACCCTCTCGTCGCCAATGTGGTGTTGTGGGCCCCCGGCCCACATGCTAGATAAGTAACGCACACAGAGGCATGCTTATTGTGTTGGTAACTGGCCACGAGCATGTGCACCTGGGCCCTTTTATTGACAGGCTCCCGTCACTCGTGACGCCTGTGAGGGATGCGTGTGGGCGTGCAAGTATGCCCACTCCCATAGGGGAGTGGCTACTAACTCTGTGCCTGTCGAGACACTAGAACGTGTCTCGCAGGACACAACGGTGACTTTGCTTTTCAATGGTTTCTGGGGGTTTGTCGTGTTCACAGTTTTTTCCAACTAAAGGGAGATGATGTGGCGTAATGTCCAGAGTAGCCGACATTGGAACTGGGGATTCAAGTTCGAGTCTCAACATTTTGTGATTCTGTGCGAATCATTTAATCTCCCCGTGTCTACCGAAAATAACATTTAGTCAGAAGGGGAGAATCAACATTCATGATGTTGGTTAGTGCTACCATGGTATGGTTGTTGGACTTGGGCTTTTTTTGCAGGTTCACCCCTAGACTTTTTGCCTTAAGCCTCTGGCATAGTGGTAGTGATTTTAGGCCTCTGCGCACTTTAACACTGTGGCCCAGTGTAAAGTACGTGCACACTCTGAGTGTGTGTGGTGAGATGGCCTGCCCTCCTATAGGAATGCATGGGGGATATGTGTGTCCATGGTAGTTCCTGATATGAGGGGAGTGCAGGGTCAAGTTTAATATGTGCAAACTCGTGAGAATAAATGCTGCGCAATAGTGTGCACAGATTTATTGTGGTTAGTTTAGAAATGCCACTTTTAGAAGTTGGCATTTCTGTGTTCTGTGAGATGTGAATTGCCTGTCTGGCTTGTGAGTGACAGGGGCTGGCTGGTGGGGTTGGCTCCAGGAGCCAGTATGAGTCTGCCCGGTGGAAGATAGGGAGATCTGCATGTAGATGGGAGGGAGAAGTTGCACCTGGGACCTGAATAGGGCTGTGCCTTCCCTCCACAATGCTGGCACTACCTCCTGTGGTGCGTCTGATGTCCCTGGCCTGTCTTGTGAAAGGGAGAGAGGAGCTGGGCAAACAAAGTGCTCCTGAACCAGTTGTATCTGGTTCTCCCCTTGCCTACACCTTTGAGACAAAGGATTTGGTGGTATAAATATAGGGGCTGTGACCCCATGAAAATGTTCTTGTTCTTGGACTTTAATCTACCAGGGGTGTGCTGCTGCTGGGGCTCAGGGGAAGGCTTGCCTCCCTGGGCTCTGCCCTGCCCCTGGACGCCTGGAGGACTTCTTTCTGGGACCCTTTTGCCTTGCCTGGGATGACTGGGGAACTTTCCTTTGCAGGGAGCTGTCTACTCCATGTCCTTGCCCTAGAACCTTGATCTTAATTTCTGTTAGCCCTGTGAGGTTTTTTTGCTTTCAGAGCGCTTGCCTCTTTTTGAACACGAGGAGCGCGCTGCCTGAATTCCCCAGGGACACTGGAGCTTTGCTGCCCCGGGGCTGCATGGCGCAGCTGGAGGGGGAATCCCCAGAGTAGGGACTCCCCCATGATGGCGGCCTTGCGGGTGCCACCCCGCTTATTTATCTCTGAATAGAATCGGGTGCCCATCCTGCGTGATTGCCGTTTATTTAGTTCTTTGATTTAAGCAGGTGCCCACCCTGCATCTGCGCTTCCTTTTTAGTTAGTACGCGGGTGCCCACCCCGCGACTATACCCTTATTTTAATATTTAATTTAAATGCGGGTGCCCAACCCGCCTTGCACCGCTGCGGCCCGAGCCGCGTACTAAACTTTTGGCCGAGCCGCCGGTGTTGCCCTGGCCTGACCCGGACGCCAGGTGGCCTTGCCTGAGTGGGGGCGGGCCCAGTGCACGTCACTTCCGCTTTCCCCCTGCCGCACCGAGCCCCGCCTTGTCCTTGTCCAAGTCCAGGTCCCGAGAAGAGGGACCAGGTGAAGATGCGCCTCCTACTGGAGTTAGGCGTTGTGTAGCGGGGCTCCCATGAGTGAGGGGAGCCCCGGAGGCCGAGTCCTGCCCGCAGTCCCCAACGAGGGGACGGCGCCTGCAGAGAGCCTGCAAAGCCCCGGTGAGTGCGGGCTGAATCCTACAGTGACAAGGGCGTGGTGTCGGGGCACATTGTTGGTGCCCGCCCCCTAGGCCCATAACATTGCAATGGTCCCCTGAGCGGCCCCGCTAGCTAGACGGCCGCTCCAACGTGTCCACCATTTATTTAAAGTCCCTGTGGGGGTGGCTTCGGCGCACCATTTGGTTACTGCTACAACACTGGGGGAAAGTGTTTTTGTCTCTATTGGCCTCATTATTTCAGAGCCAGATGGCTCCAGCGAGGCGGGCAGGTGTTGTTGAGAGAGCCTGTGCGTGACTCCATCAGGTGCATATTTATCTAGCGCCAGTGCGCTCCACAGTGCTTGGGGGTAAGTTCTTCTTCTATTTTGGCGCTTAATTATTTCAGGAGCCGTGTGCTCCAGGGACATGGTTTGTAGAGCTTAGGTGACTCCGTTTGGCACATTTGCTCAAAGAGAGAGCCCATACCACATTTTTAACTCTCACAGCTGCCCAGCAAGTAGTGGGCAGCTGCACCGTTTAGGCCTTGCTTATTTTAGGGGACATGTCTTGGACTCAGGAGTGAGAAGCACTCCTTCGCCTCCATCTTGACCTGCACAGCTGCGCAGCACTTAGTGCCAGCTGCTACGTTTAGGCCTTCATTTGAGAGTCCCAGCTGCCCAGCAAGTAGTGGGCAGCTGCAACGTTTATGTTTGCGCCAAGTGTTCACCCTTGACTGGCGCTGCATTGGCATTGTGCCCTGACTTTGGACAGAAGGCATTTGAGCCCCTTAGAGATGGCCAGTTAGCCAAGGGGACTGTCAGGTTTATAGGGCGCCAGGCCCTAGTGTGATTTTTATAGATGCTAGGAAATTTAATGTTTATAGTATGTTTTATGCACCTTGATTTATGCTTATGGATGTGCTTTTTTGAATATTAGGTTTTACCTACTACCTTATGTTTTATTTGATTCTCTACTGTGGTCTAGGTTTGATTTATTCCCTACTGCAGTTTATGTTAGTAAGTTTCTTTCCTAATGCAAGTTATGTTTAGGAGATTATGGTCTACTATGTTTAGGCTTATGAGGTTGGAGCAGAATAGAGTTCTCGCCTTATGTGATACTGTGCATATTATGATTTATGTTACAGGTTGACGCTGAGTATAGTGTCTGCCAGTGATTACTGGCTGTGTTCTAAGTTCCTGATATATTCTTACTTTTACTATTCTTTACCAAGTGATGATTCGGACAGTGGCCCACGTGGCCTTTCATGTGTAAATAATCCCCTGTAAATATTGCCCATGGCAGTTGGCACAGTGTATAATGTGTGCTTACTATCTAATTGTGTTTTATGATAAGACAAAGGCTATTTTATATATAACCTTGTAAGGAGTTCCTTTTGTGGTGTGCCTAGTATGTTGTTACTGTGTGTGTTGTGCAAATGCTTTACACATTACCACTGGGATAAGCCTAACTGCTCGTGCCAAGCTACCAAGGGGGTGAGCAGGGGTTATCTTTGGGGTGTAACTCCCTTTACCTGACTAGAGTGATGGTCTCTGCCTTGCTTTGGCGCAAGCCTTAGCCAACCAGAGATCCCCATTTCTAACAATGGTTATGTGATGTTTTAAAAATATTACATATGATTTCTTGTAATAATGCTGACTTTGAAGTCTCCTTGATTTTCTATGTTGAAAATGGCTATATAATCCCTGGAATTTGGGAGTGATCCAGATATTTTTGGTTTCTAATAGGGATGCTGCAGGTCTTTCTATTGATTTGATGCACATTGAGACTTAGCCTATTTACCTGATTTTTGCTCATTATTGCATTATTTCCGAGCCTTCATGGCAACTGACTTATATGTATTTGTATTGATTCAATGAAATTGCTGCTGCCTTTTAATTTTTCCTTTTTTCTGTATTGTACTTTAAATCTTAATAAAACGTCATGGTTTTTCCTAAATTTCTGATCTTGAGCACCCTTTTTGAGTCGGTCCTTTTAAGGTCGAGCCTTCGCAGTGCGCATGCGCTGAAAAGGAAAACTACCTTTTCCGAGAGCTTAGGCTTTTCAGTCAAGTACGTGCACGCGTTCCATTGCTTTCAATGGCAACGTGTGCACGTCGGAGATTCACTCGCAGGAGCGCGCTGCCCATCTGGTCCCAATTATCGCTCCCGCGAGTGAGTCGGGCCCGCCCCCCCAGCGCCCCAACTCAAGCCCCGCTTTAGATGATTCCCGAGCGCAGGAAAAGTGATCACTTCCAGCCCACAGGAGATGACGCCGCCCAGGGCGCATCTACATTGCAATGTCCACATTACCTCAGTTAATCCCGTGGCTGTGGTTCCCGGAGCTGCAGGAGTCCCTTGCAAACGGCAGCGGTGAGTGTCCTGTACAACAGAGGAAAGCTATGCAGTACCAGTACGCCTCAGTCCTAGCCAGAAATGCCCAATAGGTTAACCTCCTGCAGGTATGGTGCCCCTAACCCAGCATTGCCCAGTACAGCTGAGATGTTAACCCAGCAGTGCCCTTGGCTCAGCAGAAGCCAGAACAGCGCCCCGCATCAGTAGACGTCAGTACACAAGCCAGCAGTTCCTAGTATAGAAGTGCCCCAAGCCCTGTGGATGCAGTACAGTGGCCCCAGCCCAGCAGGCCCCAGTGTAGCAGTGCCTGGTATAGCAGTGCCTGTCTCGTGTAGCTACAGTACAGCAGTGCCCAAGCAGAATGCTTCCATCCTGTCGATGTCCTGCTCTCCCTGTGGTGTGTGGAGGACCCGATACCAAGTCACGTGACCCAGAGGAGGCGCTCGGAAGAAAAGCTATCACTGGTTTCTAGATGGGCGTTCATCCTTTTGACACCTGACCCCAAGGACTGGTTGGGTGCTCTTCTTCCCCACCTGTTGGACAGCCTCTCGCCAGGGTAACGGTTCTGCCATCAGAGCTTGTGGGCACTTCATGGTGACGTCTTTATTACACTAGGGCACCCAGTCCTATGTATTTCTGCGAATTGCAGTCTTGTTTTTTTTTCACTTTGCCAGGACTCAGCCTTTACTGCCCTCAGCCCCACAGAGTACTGGGGTGTCCTCCCATCACGCATGCTATAACCATTTTCTGGTAGGAGAAGAGGGCTTGTGAAGGGACTTTTGTAATTAAAGAAAATTGTACTTCAGGAATGAATAGCTGCAAAATAAAGTTTTACTAGTCAGGATTTTCATTTGATACATTCTATTTTAAGGGGAGAAGGAGGAATATTTTGAATAGACATTAAACACTGCTAAAACTTCCGGGTATACAGGAAGGGCATCATGCCCATGAACTCAAATTACTTTTGAATAGTTAAAAGTCATACGATTGGACTAGACTATCTTTATGCTCAACTATCTCACCCTGAAACTCAAGGCCACATGATGGGATTTATCCAGCCCTGTCTGGGTATCAAGGGAAGCAGGTGGAAAATTAAAGGGTTGTGAAGAATCTTGGGGTGCTGCTCCATCTCCTGCTGTGCTTTCAGAGTGTCCATCACAAGCCTTGTGTACACACACAAGAACAATCGATGCTGTTTAGTTGTAATGTCTTATGGGACTGGGTAATTTTCTGTTCAGAGCCACTTTCTCTAGCAATTTGTTGGACCATCAATTCAAGAGTCCGGCAAATGGATGAAAGAAGGTCACTTTCAGGACCCAAGGACCACGACCATCAATGAGGCCCGGTGAAAGACCACTAACTGTGATAAAGCGGGACATAACTATGTGCTCTGTACTTTATTCATGGCAAAATAATTAATTCAATCCTTTATAACAATCAATGGCAAACCCAACAGTTCTGGCTTTGGTAAGCGTCTATTTTTTAATAAATTTTTTTTCAAACAAATGCATTAAAATTAGCAAAAAAAGAGAAATACATATCAAAGAAACCATGGTACACCTGGCACCTGACACTTGAACAGACCAATCGATGAAAAGGGATGATTGAAAACTCCTGTATGCATGTTTATATAAATGCCTTTATTTTAAAGAAAATATGAGGCTAGTGAGAAAAATAGAGCTGTCTCTAGGTAAGCCTGAAGATGGCCATTTTCGGGCTCCGAGTATGGGAGACCTCGTGAAAAACAACGAATTAGAGTAGAGCAAGCTCTATGAAAAACATTGAAAGAAAATGCAACACTTTTCCACATTTCCTAAATCATGGCAATTGTTTGGTGGAAATACACTTGACCGTCTTTGTATGAAGATTAAAGTATGTCCGCCCCTCCACCGCACAATTAATGTACATTTGTAATTAATTGTTTTTGTATATCAAGCGTAAAGCACGATTGTTAGTTATGTTCTTTATTAATCACTCCTCTGCATTTAAAATGCGAGCTGTACTGGGGGGCTCGACATGAATATAAACCAGCAGGGCCGATAATGTTGAATAACGCCTGAAACATAATCCGTGTGCCCAGTTAGCTCACGTCTCAAATTAGGTTTCTTTTCTTATATGCAGGTTACCTGGTTTATTTCTGTCATCATCATATATTCCATCTCTTTATCTTTGAGCAAATCACCATAGTAGCGCATTTTCACAAAAAATCATTGAAGTAGAAAATTCGACTTTATGCTCACCTTAAGCTGCTTGGGTTACAGAGATTCATATTACACAACTTTGTTTCCGATTTACATCACAGGGCCTTTGATATTGATGACAAAACAAAAAGTGACATCACACAGTTTTGGACTCTAGCTACATAAACAAGCATTGGCATAGCCAATAGGTCCCACCTTTGGGACCTTATAAGTGTTTAGCCATGCACCCGTTGATTTTGTTGCACCAAGGATATTGTGCTGCATAACTAAACCCTTATAAGGTCCCAAAGGTGAGACCTATTGGCAATGCCAATGCTTGTTTAGCTACTGTATTGAATCTTGTCACATTGCCTAATAATTTTCGAGCTCAACATTGTCCCTGACCCCTGCAAACCATGTACACCACTATCATGCAGAATATCTAAGCGATAAAGCCTCCACAACACCATGCCAACATTTCCAATATCAGGCAATTCCATGCTCTTTAAAATTAAATTCATTAGCTTTCAGACATGAGGATTGACTCACAAGCACACTGTGGGGGAGGATACCAAAGGTGGTAACCATCTGGATAAAGGTGTAACACAGAAGATAGGTTCTGATATAAAAGTAAAACACGAACACAGTGATAAACAATGCAAGTAATCTTCTCTGCCAATTACCTGAGAATATCGTTATGTTATAATAACTGTGTAGAAAAGGTACACATTAAAAGGCTAATGGAATTCTCATCTTCTGGTCTGGTGGAGGGAAGAGGTAAGTTGAGCAGTTAATTGTACTATTTGGATCACCCCAAACACGAAAGAAAGCAAAAACGGATGACTATTTTTTTTCATGTAATAGCTTAACTGATTTCTCATAGCGTTCCATTGGTCATCCATCTTACAAAAAGCAGTTGCTGGAATGCACAAGGCTTTCCATTATAATTTCCAGACCAAGAACTAATTCAAGGATTTCCACTATGTGATATTATATTTGAACCAGCTGTCATGGCTTATTGATATGCTTTTTGTACCCCAGACGAACTTACAATGAGTTATGGGTGTACAAGTTGGGATTTCTGGAATTTTATATGGGGCCCGAAGATGCAATTCCACAGTAAGGTACATTTATCCTCACCCTATACAATTTTCTGATTACTCGCCGGTAGTCTTCCGTACTTCTAGTCCTATTCGACCTTGTACCATTCATAACTTAGTAGGTGAGTCCTGTGTCTTTTAGACAAGAAAATTCCAGGAAATGCTAAGTCCTGTCCACCAAGTTCTGGGTTCTATAGAAAGGTTAGCTTTCCAAGCATCCTCCTGACATACCAAGCCCAAAGAGGACCATACTATTAAGGGTAGGTGGGAGGCTCATAAGTATACATGTGGCCTTAGAGTAATTACGATTATGGGTAAGCAATCGTGCCATTACCTCCACATCCCTCATCTTCCTCCAAGTCATTACTTATGAGGAATACCAACGCAATGACAAGAAACAAAAAAATAGGAATGCATGCCAGCGAGTGAATTTACTGAAGAGAACTCATGAATTCAGTGGCGGCTGGTGACATTTTAAAATAGTAGGGCAACAATAACGGACAGTTATTTTGAATTAAGTAGGCAATGCTAGCACTTCTGAAGGGGTTTGGGAAGGATCATCAAGAGGGTTTGCCTCAGTAATCTTTTAAAACTGGAAGCATTGTGGTGCTTTAGACCGCGCATTTCCCAAAGAAATTGCATGATGACGTGTAGATTTAAAAGGCAGTTGTGAAGGGGCACTCATCTCTCTGAAATATTTCAATGCTTCTGAAGTATTATGTATTTGCAATTGTAAATACTACTTCCAGCTGCAATAAAAAAATGGAATGTTGTAGCAATATGATAAGTACACAGGTACAAAGGATATTCTTATATTCGACAAGGCTTGTGGGATGCTTTTGTATCACACTTCAGAACTGTTTTGCCATTACTTAGCGTTATAAAAAAATCATCATAAATGCTTAATTTCGACACATAGTATCATAAAATCCATAGAAAACTTTTTTATGTGGTAATAAAAAGAGTACAAAATAAGCATATGATACAGCAGCATAAAAAAAACAATATATACAGATAATCTATAAAAGTGCACTATTGCACTCTCAGTAAAGGATGGATTTGCCAAAAGCTGCTAGTTGAAAGCTGTGATACAGTTCACCAATAAAAACATGGATAAAGTGCGGTAAAAGAGTTCAGAGGTGAACAACATGACAATCCTTCATGATATGGGCCTTATATGTGGGGGCCTTATCATGGGCCCGATATGGAACCCCCAATACACACCAGTTAAGATAGATTAAGCCCTCACTGGGATAACGACAGGAGAGGTTAAATATAAAGTGCATGTGCATAAAGTGTGGTCTCAGTGCATAGCTGGGCGGCCTTCAAATAGTGCAACCCAATTCATCTCAATTTCAAATTATACAATGTTGAGCCACTAACATGTTATAGATATTAAATTAAACTTCACTGGGATGAACGGTTGCTTTGTTCTTACAGGGATTCCAGCTTATGCTCCGTAGATCACAGCACATGTTTTTTTTTGTAAACACATTTTATTGATAATCTCTTCTGCATCATCTTAATACATAATCATAAGGCAATTTGTTTAATTCAACATTAGTTTTCTCATATTCTTTTCCTTTGCCACAGAGATAGTCGACTGCTATGGTCAGGCAACAATATATTGACTACAGTAACTGAACCCCTCCCCCAGGTCACCCTGTTAGTAAGTCTCCCTTACAGTGCTGGGTCAAGTGTATTATCAGTTTTCTAGTTGCGTGTGCTTGGTGGGGTGATGTCAGTGATGTATGATGTCCGGCAGTCTCATGGTGGTTGGCAAATATGCACATGCTATTTGTTGTTGACGTGTTTATGTCAGGAGCAATCATTTTTATTCTGCTTCTCTCTCATCGTGGAGGAGTGTGGCTCACTGATTAGAGCGGCAGACCCTGAGGTCTGGCCCGGGACCAGGGTTCAATTCCCGACGCGGCAGGGTCCTGAGCCCAAAATGTCCACGGACTCGATAATTCTCGCCTCGGTGCCTTCTCTAATCATGGGGTCCCACGCTGCAACTCTGGGCAATAGTTGCTTAATCTCCACTACGGCGGCCCACCCGCTGCGGGATGCCTGGCTTTCACCCTGGGGATACCCAGTAGGGGTTATCTCACAGGGAAAAAGCCAGGACGGGTTCCCAAGGCAAGCGCCTTGATGCCTTCGGGTGATACGTGCGCTATATAAGTCGCAATACATTTACATTTACATTTACATCGTCTGGGGGCTCTGTTTCTGGATATTCAAGGTCATGCACCAGGGTCTCCCAGGCTCTAGCTTTCTCTATGTGCCTTAGCCCTCTTTTGGCTTCCCGCATCAGTACCCAGCCTTTACACCCCGCCCATTTATGCCAGGCTGTTATTCTAGGACCTCCTCTCGCCCTCCAGTTCTGGGTTATCTCCTGTTTAGCCAAAATGTATGCTAGGTCTTGGAATCTGCTAGTGATCTTGGTTTTAGTCGAGTTGGGGAACCAGCCCAGTAGGCAGCGGGTCGGATTGCATGTCGGTTCTATATCTATGACCTCGCTCACTGTTTGCTCTACTTGTGTCCCGAATTCCTGCAGTTGGGGACAATCCCAGAACATATGCAGTATGTGGGCCTGGAGCACGTCACATCGCGGGCAGGCCGCATCCGCCACCTGAAAATATCTACTTACGCGTTCGGCGGTCAAGTATGCTTTGTGCAGGACATGATAGCTTATCAATTTAAAGCGTGCATTTCTGGATACTTTCGGTGTTTCAGCCAGTATGTTACCCCATTCCTTGGTCGGTATGGGTATGCCCAAGTCTCCCTCCCACTGGAGACGAAGTTTCGCCAATGGCCGTAGTCCGTCTGCGTGCAGCGCTCTGTATAGGCATGACACGGCTTTGATAGTGCCCGCTGATAGGGCCATATAATAGCAGGTTGTTAGTGCCCTAAGTAATAAAAAGTGTCCCAGCAGAAGTCCAAACTCCTCCCGGAACACCTCAAATGGAAGCATCTCCGAGTCCCTGTAAAGGTCACTGTTGCCCCCATTTCCATCCACATCTGCAGGTCCCGCCAGTTCCCGCCATCTGGGAGGGCGTTAGCATGTCCAGAGGAATGTCTGGTGAGCATGGGGTCTGCACTGCCTTTTTCTGCAGTCCACGACTCCAGCACTTAGCTTGCACTCGGAGCTTCTGATAGTCTTCTCCGGAGGGTCTATGCACTCTGAGAAATACCCTCAGAAGGTTATTTAGTAATACTCTAGCTTGTCCAAGATCGTCACTCTGCCATCGTTCTGAGGCTATGTTGCGTACTAGTCACTGTAGCTTGGCTGCTATGTAGTATGTTTCAAAGTTTGGGGTCGCCAGGCGGTCCTCTGTCACGGGCCTCTGTAATAGTGTGAGGGCCACCCTGCGGCAACCATTACCCCAGATACATTTTCGGATCTGGAACTCAAGGTCCCTGAAAAACGACGTTGGGATCCAGAGCAGGAGTGCGTTAAAGTAATATAGAAGGCAGGGGAGTGGTATCATTTTGAGGAGTACAATCCTGCCTGCCACTGATAGCAGCAGAGTCCGCCAGAAGTCCATAGCCACCCGTAAGCTGCGATATGCCCTTCCTATATTCCCCTCATTGAGGTCCGACCAGTCATGATAGATGTGAACCCCCAGATATGGCAAGCATCGAGTTTCCCATTGCAAGCATTTCAGGCCCAGCGGGGGTTGGCCCGTTCAGCTCACTCGAAGTTCAGATATGGAGCCAAATCTCTCCATCAGGTCTCTGGCCCCTGCTAAGTTCTCATCCCCCCTCCTAGAAACAGCAACTAATCATCAGCATATAATGCTATATGATGACAATCCTGTTTGACTCTCAGGCCCTCATATGATTGTCCTGCCCTGGCTGCTATGGTAAGTGGCTCCACGGCCAGAGCAAATAATAGGGGGGAGAGCGGGCACCTCATTCTGGTACTGCGCCTGATCGGCCAGCTTCGTGACACCATTCTTCCCGTGCGTACTCTGGCAATAGGTCCAGTGTACAGCAACCGAGTCCACTTGATAAATCCCTCTCCCAATCCCATGCGTCCGATCACTTCGTATAGGTAGGGCCATTCTAAGGTATCAAAAGCTTTCTCAATGGCAAAAATCTTGGCGTGCTCCTGGTTATCTCTGTGTGCCTCTAGAATGGCTAGCAAACGTCTAATATTTCCTGCTGTGTTGCGTGTTGGGATGAACCCAGCCTGGTCCTTCTGTACAAGTGTAGTCATGAGGAGCAAGAGGTGTGTGGCAAGGATCCGACTTAGGATCTTATAGTCAATATTAAGCATCGATAATTGTCGGTTAGCCGTCCTAGCATTTGGGGCTTTATTTGGCTTCAAGATGGGAACTATTACCGCTTCCCTCGTAGTGTCTGGGAGGGAGCACATTTTGTTAACTGTTTCGTAGAGTGTTTGGAGATGGGGGTTAATTCAGCTGAGTGTGTTGAGTAGAATTCCACCAGGAGTCCGTCTGTGCCAGGAGTCTTATTACGTGCCATGTGTTCGATGGCAGCGGCAATCTCGTGGGTTTTTATGTTCCCCCGTAGTTGTCTGCTTCGTCTTCCATGATCCACAGGATCTGGAGGTTAGCTAGGAATGTGTGCGTCTGTGGTAACCCATGCGTGGACGAGCAGGTATAAAGAGTGGAATCATAGTCTACAAATATGTAATTAATCTATACTGGTGTGTTCCTCCTGCAGTCTCCAGCTCTAGGACCTCATATGATTGTCCTGCCCTGGCTGCTATGGAGAGCCTCCTTTGTTGGGGTTAGCCAACCATGCTGTTTAGAACACAGAGCTCCTGAGGCGAAAAGCCGGGAGTTAGGTCCTATTCTTCATTTCACTACTCTCCCAGGCTCAGAGGCAGCGGGGATTTTAAAAAAAACACTTATTTTTCGTTTGTGTTATTAAATTTTAAATTGTACCTGCTTCTGTTCTTTGAATCTTTGGGCACCCTTTACTCTTCTGTTTGGGCTAACCGAGGGCCGATTTAGGGCTCTGCTCGGTCTCAGGCAGCTTCCCCGGGGGTGACGACTTCGGCCGCCATCTTAGGGTGAGAGGCTGGGTTAGCGCACTAGTGGTCGGGCGAGTGGCGGCCCGAGCGCTATAAAATGAAGGTGATCTCCCTCCGCGCAGCGGGCGCGCCCGTCTGGGCCCGTCCGGGCCAGACCGGGCCTAGGGCCAGTTATTATGCCGGTGGACACTAAATTACTGATTGGTTATTCTAGGGAAGATCTCATGGAGCTTCAAGATAAGGGAGATTCATTGTGTTGCCAGTTTGAGAATTTTGATCAACTATACAGGACGTGTAAGCTGTGTTCTAATTCTATCTCTGCCAGGGATACTGGTAGGCAGGTCCATAGTAATCTCGGCATGGCGCTCCTGAATTGCAGGTCCCTCCCGAAACATGCCATCGAGATTAACCTTATGATTCAAGAAGGTGATCTCGATGTGTTGTTCTTAACTGAAACGTGGCTCTCGTCAACTTCCGAGTTCGATATTGCTGCTGCCCTCCCGGATGGATTCCTTATGCAGTGCCTACATAGACAACAAGGGAAAGGAGGGGGACTTGCTATAGTCTACAAAGATAAATTTAACTGCAGAATTGAAGATTGTGACATATCAGACTCAGAGAGTGTCCGTTTCACTATCCAAATAACATCTAACAAGTCTCTTTTGGGATTTCTTATTTATCGCCCGCCGGGCTGTACAAGACAGTTTATAGGATCCTTACTAGAAACTACTTTAGCGGCCGCTGCTTTGTCTTCGAATTTTTTGATTTTAGGAGATTTGAATCTTCATTTCGATGATCCGAATGATAAAGTTGCCATAGATCTGTGCTCGGATCTTAAATCACTTAAGCTAAGGCTTGTAAATAAAGAGGCAACTCATGTTAAGGGCCATCTTTTAGACCCTATCTTCTCAAACTGTAATCGGCTTATTTCTAGTGCCCCCCTTCCTGTACCATGGTCTGATCATTTTTTAGTTCCATTTTCTTGGAAAACTGGCATAGAGGTACAACGGGCAGCACTGCCTCGTACTCTAGAAAGGGCCTGGCCCAAGTTATCTCTGGAAGAGCTGACCCGAGCACTTTAACAAACTGCCCCTAAAATAGAATCAGACCCATTGGTTGCAGATATTAGCTTCTGTAACTGGTTGAACAACTCCCTGGATGCGGTACTACCTCTTAAAACAGTCACAAAGAAAAGTAGCACTTTTAAATCACCATGGTACACCTCAGAGCTCAGAGACCTCAGAAAAATCTGCAAAAAATTAGAACGCAGATGGAGGAAAGACTGGGCGGTTAATAATAAAGCGGCTTATCGATCTGCCCTGAGATTTTATAAAACCTCCCTGAAAAAAGCACAGGTGGCCTTCTTTGAGAATAAAATCAATTCGTCCTCCAACTCCGCGAGAGAAACTTTTAAGATAGTTAAACAACTACTTAAGGTGCCTTCCCCTGTTAGTACCTTGGATTGCACAGAAGAAAGATGCAATCAACTTGCGGACTTTTTTGACTCTAAGATATTAAGAATCCTTGACAGTCTTCCGCAGAATGTCTCTGTCTCTTATGACGACATAGACCAGGCACCCATTTCTGGCCCCCGGCTGGGCTTTTTGAGCTGTATTACCAGGGAGGATTTCTGTAAAGCCCTATCCTCCATGAAAAGTGGTTCTCCGGCTGATCATGCGCCCATGTATATCCTTAAGAGGATCGCAGATACGATCGCCCCATTGGCAACAGAGGTTTTAAATGCCTCTTTTTCCTGCGGGGTCGTGCCACCCAGTTGGAAACAGGCCAGGGTTAAAACCCTTTTAAAAAAAACGGGGCTTGATCCCTCGGACCTGGCCAATTTCCGCCCGATTTCATTGCTACCCGGTTTGAGTAAAATCGCTGAAAAAATGGTCAATCAGCAGCTCTCCGGATTCCTTGAAAATAATCTGCTGCTGAGTAATTCTCAAACGGGGTTTCGTCCGGGGCAAGGCACGGATACAGCCCTTATAGTGGTGGTGGAGAAGGCAAGGTGCATCTTAGATTCAGGAGGATCCGCTGTTGTGATCCTCCTGGATCTAAGTGCTGCATTTGATACGGTGGATCACAAAATTTTAATGCACTGTCTCGCCAGACTGGGCGTAACAGGAATGGCCCTGAAATGGCTTATATCCTTTCTGAATAATCGTTCTTTCAGAATCTGGGAAGGTGGTGTGCTGTCTAAATCTACCCCCCTCCAGTGTGGTGTCCCTCAGGGCTCTTCATTGAGCCCTACTTTGTTCAACATATATATGGCCCCACTGGAGGAGGTAGTTTCCCCCTTTGGGATTAAAACAGTCACCTAAGTGGACGACACCCAACTAGTCGTCTCGCTAACCCAACAAGAGGGATGTCTGGATAATCTCTCCGCCTGCCTTGCCGAAATATTCTCCTGGATGTCCAGTTCGCGGCTCAAACTTAATGGAGCAAAAACAGAGATCATGCTCCTGGGTCATCACTGTACATCTCTCCCCAAAGCCGCCTGGCCCCTCTGCCTGGGTGAGTTGCCCATACCAAAGGATAAAATTAAAAGTTTGGGGGTGTGGTTTGAGCCCGACCTAACTTTTAAGACGCAGGCACAGAAAGTCACAGGCATTTGTTTTGGCCTGCTACGTTCAGTGCGGAAAGTTCTCCCTCTTTTGCCTCCCCAGTCCAGGACACTTCTGATTCAGGGGTTAATATTATTATTATTATTATTATTATTAAAGGGGCTTATAAAGCGCATGGTGACGCCAGCAGGCATATCCCCGCGCTGTGGAGAAGAATCAGGGTGTCAGAGGGAGAGATCTACAGGGAGAATAGATGGGTTTTTAGGAGTTTTCTAAAAGTGAGCTCATTATTAGCTAGCCTAATGTTGGAAGGGAGGGAGTTCCATTTGTTGGCTGCCAGCGAGCGGAATGAGCGACCTCCCATTCTTGCTTTTTTTATGCGAGGGATCTTGAGCAAACACATTCCCATGGAACGAAGGGATCTGTTAGGCTCATAGGGAACGGCGAGGTCAGCCAAGTAGGACGGAGCTTTATCAGAGATAATCCTATGGCACCAGAGAAGTGCTTTAAATAAGATTATTTTCCTAATTGGCAACCAATGAAGGGCATCTAAGGTAGGTTTAGAGGGCACTCTTCTAGGCAGTCTCAGCACTAGTCGTGCTGCAGAGTTTTGTAACACCTGCAGCCTCCTGATGTTATTTTCTGAGGTGCCTAGAAGGAGCACATTGCCATAGTCCATACGGGAGGTTACTAGGGCCTGAATCATGGTGCGCCTAGATTCCAGGGGAAGGAGGTCAAGGGTACGCTTGAGGGTTTTCATTACCCCAAAACATTTCCCTACCATTTTGTTTACATGGCTGTCAAACGAAAGCTTCGTATCCACCCAGACACCTAGGTTCTTTGCTTCCCTTCCAGGAGTGGGAAGGGGTCCCAGACAGGGTGGCCACCAGTCTTTGGTCCAACTAGTGTCCTTACCTCCTATTACTAAGACCTCCGTTTTAGAGCCGTTAAGTTTGAGGCAGTGTTTGGACATCCAATCGGCGAGATCACTCATGCAAGTTTTAAAATTTTCAGCCTCCATAGTGGGAGCTTGGGACAGGGAGATCAGCAGTTGAGTATCGTCGGCGTAAGAGACCAGCTCTACGCCATACGATTGGACCACGTCTGCCAGAGGAGCCATATACAAGTTGAACAGGGTGGGACTCAGGGCAGAGCCCTGAGGTACCCCCTGTTCTAAGGCAATGCTGTCCGAGAGAAAATTGCCTCTCTGAACCTGAAAGCATCTGTTGGTTAAGAAGGCTTTCAGCCACCCCAGTGCCTCCTTGATGACTCCCGCTTTATTTAGACACTGTAGCAGGATGGAATGTGCTACAGTGTCAAAAGCGGCACTGAGGTCTAGCATAATAAGTGCCATGGTCTTACCCTCATCGGCTCCTTCCCGTAGAGTTTCGGTCGCTCTCAGGAGAGCTGTTTCCGTAGAGTAGCCCGACCTAAAGCCAGACTAAGAGCTATGTAGGGTCTTATGGGATTCAAGATGCGCCATAAGTTGAGAGTTGGCAATTTTTTCGGCAACTTTAACTAAGTATGGTAATTAGGAGATCGGTCGAAGATTCTCAAGGATGTCCTGGCTCACATTAGGTTTTTTCTTTATGGGAATTACAATGGCAGATTTCCAGTCCACAGGCAAACAGGCTGTGGCAAAGGAGACTTCAAGCACATGTCTGAAATAGGGCTCCAGAACCGTTATACTAGCTCCAAGTATTCTGGGGGGGGGGCAGGGTCCAGAGGGGAGCCAGATTTGACACTTTGGCAGGTTTTCCTAAAAATTTCCGGTAAAGGAATAGTAAAATTACATAAGCAGGATTCTGTGCTAGACGCGGCTACCATTTCAGCAAAGTCAAGGCCGGATTGAATGGTACCAGAGAAATTGGCATAAATATCAGTGATTTTGCCGGCAAAGTATTCGGAAATTTTGTTACATGTATCCACCGAATCATTATGGGAAGTGGAGTTCGTGGTTATTACCGAAATTTCCCTAAAGATTTTGAAAAGCTCCTTAGAGGAGTTCTCCGCCTCCACGATCCGTTTGTTAAAATGGGATGCTTTGGTTGCTCGAATCTTTTTGTTATACTCTTTTTGTGCTGTTTTATATAGGATTTTGATTTCTGGGCAGAAATTAATGCGCCATTCCCGCTCAAGTTTTTTGCAGGCAGATTTGGCAGATTGTAATTCCTGAGTGAACCACGGGGTCGTCTTCTTAGTCCTCTTAGAATTGGTTAAGGTCCGGATAGGGGCAGTACTATCTAGAGCCGTAGAAATAATTTTTTGTAATTTATTATAGGCTGTCTCACAGTCAGATCCTCCTGGGGGTTCAGCATTTTCAAGGGATTTTATAAAAGTATCTAAGGAAAAATTCTTCCACTTCCTACATTGGTATCGATAAGCCCTATCAGTGTTGAGTTCTGTTTCAGCTATCTGAATTTGCATCGGGACTATAAAGTGATCTGACCAAGGTACCGGTTGTGGGACTGGACTACAGTAACGCCCTGTTTTTGGCAGCCCCTGAAGCCACCATCAATATCCTTCAACGGGTGCAGAATGCTGCAGCCAGGATGCTTGCGGGTACCTCAAGAAGATCTTCGGCTAGACCGGCCTTGAGAGCACTTCACTGGCTGCCAATACGCGAAAGAGTCATCTTTAAATCGCTATGCATCACCCATAAGGCTCTTCAAGGTAAAGGACCTCCGATCCTTAGGAGCCTGATTTGCCCTTATAAATCATCTCGGGCTCTCCGGTCGGACCTTGGAAATTTTGCCAAGGTCCCCAGAGTTAGGAAGGCACGCACAGGGGGTCGCCGCTTCTCTGTAAATGCAGCAAAAAACTGGAACTCCCTCCCCAGTTGGATTCGCGCCGAACCCTGTTATTTTAAGTTTCGAAAGGCCCTTAAAACATTTCTTTTTCCTAAGGACTCCTAATTATTGGTTCCCTCTTCAGTTTGCTCTTTGTTCTATTTTCTGTTAGCGCTGGGACGCTTTCGGGCAGCTATGCGCTTTATAAATTAAATTTCATTTCATTTCATGCTAACAGTGACCCCGATGTATCTCTTTCGGCATGAGTTCTGTCCATATTGACCTTATAGTCAAAGCATTTCAGTCTTTCTACGTGGGTCGCTACTTCCTCCTTGCCCGCTAATATCTCCGGTTGGAGCTCTGGGTGCTCTAGCCTCCTGCTTTCAATGTCCCTTAGTTGATTCTCTGCCATCTCAATCTCAGTCAGTAATGTCTACCAGATCCCTTTGGATTCAGCAATGCAGTGCCCGCGTGTTACAGTCTGAAAAGCACCCCATTTTATTCAGGGGGGGTAGGGGGGGAGGGTGTAGATGCCGTTTCCTGTGTTTTCTGCAAAATAATTGGTCATCGTAGGTGCAGTAGTACGGGATTGTGATCTGAGATAGTGTGGGGTAGGTATTAAATCGTCCCAGTGAGGTCGTGTTTGTCGGGGTTGGTAAGGTATAGATCTAGTCCTACATGAACCTCATGAGGCCCGAGAAGAAGGAGTAGTCCCTATGCTGGGGGTTTCCACGTCTCCATGAGTCTACTAGGCCTCACTGTTGCTGCCAATCGGAAAACATCTTAGCAGTACAAGTTGTCTGGGAATCCCGCAGGGGATGATGCAAGCGGTCCAGCTGGGTGTCAGAAACACAGTTGAAATGCCCACCAATTAGCGCCGATGCCGTGAGCCATGGAGCGAGGCCTTGCGACAGCGCCGCAAAAAAGGTACCCTGTTCGGTGTTGGGGTCATATAAACGGATCAGTGTTATGTCCTTCCCTTCCACTCGGCCTCTTATAACCACATACCTGCCTTCCGTATCAATTATAGTATCTGTAAGTTGGAATGGAATCCCTGCGCTTATCCATATGAGTGCTCCCCTGGCATATGTCGAGTATGTAGTGAAGTAAGCCTGACCCCTTCATCGCCTCGTAAGTGTCTGACCTTCTGCTGCAGTGAGATGTGTCTCATGTAGGAGTGCTATTTGCACTCCCCTCCTGTGTAGGTAAGAGAATACTTTGTATCATTTAATCATTGTATGCATACCCCTGACATTTCCCGTCATACATTTATATGCTAAATTGTTAGCCATGTAGAGGGGCAGCACGCAGATACCAGCTTCTCTTCTCGCCCACCCTGCGCTCACATCTTCCCTTTCCAGTACTTTTCAACATTGTCCTTGTAATCTGCTGGAGAGACTCTCTAGTTCCCGCCCTTAAAAACAACAACAAACAGCCCCAACTCCCGCTCCCCAGGACAAGTAACAACATACTAGTCGTCCGAACCATGGTAATGGTCCAAGAAGTTTGTGGAATAACCCTACAATAGTCTATAGTTTAGGCGGGTACCTTGCGATGTTCTCGGCGGCTGGGCCCTCAACCGGCATCCATAGCTGTAGAATGTTGCAGTGCTCAGGAGGAAAGTTCACTGCACTTCCATCGATCTGTAGCTTGTTCAGGTAAGAATGCTCAAACTTCCATCTCATATTTCCTTGGTAGAGGGTGCCCGGGGTCTATTATTGACTCCTCTGCCGTGGCCGGGGATACCACCGGCACTTCCAAGCTAGTGCTCTCAGATATGTTGGAGTACCGATCTGATGCAGAATCCAGATGAAGGGAAGTCTGGTCCATAGTTTCTTGATCTGGTTGGCTCCCGTTTAGGCAGATTACAGCCTCTACTACTCTGCGGGGTCCTAGTTGAGCCTCATCCTGGGAAGGCATAGCTGAGCTCCGTCGAGGCTGTGGTCCTCCGTAGGTCCTATGCTGGTGCTTCTGTTTTCCCTACTCTGCAGCAGGTTTCGGACCGTTCTGGGTGTCCAGCCAATCCCATGCCTCTTGTGAAGTTTAGAAAAAACTTGTTCCGTCCGGGGTCACTACTCTCAGTTTTGCTGGAAAGGTCATTGCATATTGGAAGCCCTTCTGTCTGAGGGGCTTTTTGGTCTCCTGGTAGGACGTCCTTTGTTGCTGGCCCTCTCTGGAGAAGTCCGGTAATATGCCCACCATCACGTTGTTAATCCTCAACTCTCCTCGTTTGCATGCTTGTCTAAAACAAAGTCCCGGTCCTTGTAGTGGAGAAGGCGTGCAATTATTGGTTGAGGGGGGCTCCTGTCGTGGGGGGGAATCTTGTGGGGACTCAGTGTACCCTTTCAAGGGTAAACAATGTAGATAGGCCCTCGGCGGCAACACTTGTCTGTAGCCAGTCCTCAACATATTGCACTGTGCTTGTCCCCTCAATTTTCTCCGGCATGCCCACGATGCAAACGTTGTTGCAGCGCAACCTGTTTTCAGCATCTTCTGCTCTATTTTCTAGTATTTGCACTTTGGAGTCCAGGTCATGCAAGTGTTTCTGCAACACTGCCATACTCTGAGATATTTCAGTTAGTGTGCGTTCATTAGAGGTAACCTTCTCTGCCAGTTTCATATGGTCATCTTTGAGCAGGCTAAGATCCGTGCCAATAGTATCTATATCATGCTCTAGAGCTTCTCTAGTTGCTGTAATGGTGTGTAGAATGTCTTGTAGGGTAGGGCCTTCTGTTGGCTGCGCCATTGGTGGAACCGTTCCATTTGGCGTGTTCGGCCCATGTGCTTCTTCCTGCTCAGGATCTTTCTTTTTAGTGGACTTGCCCATTGTTTGTACTGTGCTAGCAGTCCCAGCACCTTAGGCTTCCTCTGTGCGTCTCAGCTCGTAGCCGTTCTGTCAAATCCAGTCGGCAGGGTCCCTGTCAGCTTTTGTGCAGTGAGTGGCAATAGCGCAATTGGTGTAAGGATTAGGCAGTTTTCTTCCTGGTGTTCGATGTCTCACCCAGCTGTGTAGTGCTCTCTGCTGTGACCCCCGCTCCCTCAGTGGGTGCTTTGTTCGAGTGTCAGTGTTTCTCTGCTCTTGGGCCAGTAGAGTATCTTGCTCAGTCTTTGTGTCTATTGTATGATCTCTTCCCCTGAACCAGGGATTTGTAGTCGTGCATTGCTCTCTCCTAAGAGTGGTGGGCCTGCAAGAGATCGCTGCAGTGGCCCAATAGTTTTCGGCAGCCAGGATCTCTATTTCTGTTTTCCATTTCGGACTATCTACGTCTGGCAGTTGGGCCCACTGCAGCTTTAAAAATTGTTTGTCTAGTTTTGGGGCTGTGGTCCTCTTCTCTGGTTCCCCACTTTCACTCACAGGATGGTGGGGCTCTCTCTTGGTCCTTACTTTGCTTCTCCTGCGTAATGCTCTAGGGGCCTTCATCCGCTCGTGTCCGCCCCTCTTTCCCACTCGCGTGACCGGGTTGTTCCCCTATTTTTCTGGTTACCACCTCAGCCTTGTAATTCAGGGTCGCCCGCTGCTATAGTGGCTGTCTCCCCCACAGTGTTCGTCGCAAGCCGCTGGCGCGGCCGAGGTCTCCCCTCCTATTTGTTCTGATTCCCAGCCGAGGATCCAGTTAGCCCCAGGCAGGAGTGCATTTCCCCGCCCAGTGCAGGGCCCAGCCCAGGTCTGCGACCACTGTCGCCTCCATCACGGTCCCAGGGCAGGCGGCGGTTGATGTGTTGTTCGCGCCTTTTGGAGGATGTCGGGCCTGTCACCTACTCCCCATGTCTTGGGACTGCCCTCCTCCACTGTAGACGTCTCCCCCTCGGTTCATGTTACAGGTGCGGCTGGGGTCTTCCTTACTTCCGGTGAACACAGATCTCCGCAGGATCGGGCAAGCCCCCCTGTCGTGAGCGCACCAGCCCGGTCTCGACCCACAGCAGATGGTCAGCCAGCTTCAGGTAGGGGCGCTGCGCTTGTCTACTCCTGTTGCGCAGCTTCGGGCCACTATTGCCGCCGCCTCTGTTCTGGCTCCAGGGGAAGCGGCAGCCGGTGTAGTGCACTGTGTCTTTTAGTGGTGGTGGGCTTACCACTTTCGTCGCAGGCCTCGGGGATTCCCTCGTCTGCTGCCTCCGTCTCCTCCTTATTTCGTGCAACACACCGCAGGTGCAGCCGGGGCCTTTCTTACCTCTGGTGCTCGCAGGGCGACTCGGGGTCGAGCAGGCTTCTCTGCCGCAGGGGCCCCAGTCCAGTCCTAGTCTCCGGTGGGGCGCCAGTGAGTGCTGGGCAGGAGTGCAGCTCCCAGCGGGTCTCTGTCTCGGTCCGCGGCCGTTGCCGCTGCCATTTTGGTTTCAGGGGGGACGGTGTCATATTGGTCTTCTATGCCCGTTCCAGAGCTTTAGGCTGCAGATTTTCCCACAGTATCGGTTCCCTCTCTGTTCGGGCGCATCTAGATGCAAAGATTTTGATTTTGGTCTGCCTATGTTAGTCATGATGGAGCCAGATTGAGCCGGGCCGCGAGGAGCACCAAATCAAGCTGCTCACTCCATCGGCACCAGGCCACGCCCCGCTATCTAAATAGATGTTAGTAGTAAATGTGTTAGTACCGTTTTGGATTGGGCAGTGTCAGAAGTTTTGCTGCTTTTGTGATCTGCCAAAACTCAGAAAGCCATACCCGGTATGGCCCTGTTGTGTTTGTGCAGCCAATCAATAGGTCTCCGGAGCAGATGGAAAAATAATTAACCAAGAAAATTGCATCCAGAGGACGATATGTTTCCTCTGATGGTGCGGCTGATGTTCAGGAAAAGCATGGTCAATTGTTGATCGCCTGCATGATAGCAAATGCACTAGTGTCCTAATAAACTTTGACCCTCCACATGCATCAACCTATTTAGGAAGTGCAAACGGTGCGAATCGGTAAATTCGGCCGTTTGCACTTCCTAAATACGTTTTTGGGTTGCATCAAACAGAGTGCCATATTTCGCTATTTTTTGCATTTCTTAAAAATGCAAATGCAATTAAGGAATCGCATTTGTGCGATTCCTTAATTGCAATGCATAATTTTTTTTTTTATTGCGATTTTTGAAATTGGAAGTGCAAATTAACACGAGGTTGACCCTCGTGTTAATTTGCGAAAATTTATAAAAAAGCAAAAAAATGCATTTTTTAAACTTGCATGTTACAGACACACATGTCCTTAGGACATGTGTGTGTGAAACATGCACTTGAAAATACATTTCAGGGGTGCAGGGGGGGGTCCTTTGGACCCCCCTCTGCACCCTTGCAATGCATCAACAAATTGCGAGTGCAAAAAAAAAAAATGCAAAACGGCATTGATTCCTATGGGCCTCTAGGCCCATAGGAATCAATGTAATGCCATTCCTTAATTGCGATTCGCAATTAAGGAATCGCAATTTCCGAAAATTAAGAAATCCTAAAAACTTTTAGGATTTCTTGATGCATAGGATTTTGCATTTCCTAAATAGCGATTCCTTAATTTTCGCTATTTAAGAAATGCAAAATCCTAGATTGATGCATGTGGGGGTTAAAGCAGATTTTTGAATCCGGGATTCTGTTGAATATGAAAAGGGAGGAGCATGTCACATGACGTATGACACAGAGCTTAAGCAAGCAGCACCCAGACAGGCTTCAGTACATCGGTGCCATGGACTACTACGTAGGGTGACCAGGCGTCCTGGATTTGTCCGGACAGTCCTGGATTTTCACCAGCTATTCCGGCAGATTTCTGCAATTTTGGCTCATGTCCTGGTTTTTAGTGCGGGTTGACAGAAAACAGTGAGAGACACTTATTGGGTGTTCTAAAGTTATTCTAGTTAGCAGCTGTTATAAGTAAGCAATTTAATTAACAGGTATGATGCTGATTTTAGAAATTACATTTTATTTATTTTCTAAGTGCTTCTTCTCTGTTCCTATGCTGATAAGTGTTGTAATTCTGCGCAGCACGGTTGACGTACACTTGTAGTCCTTCTTCTATTTCTGCAAAATATCCAGATTTTTGGGTTCTCAAAATCTGGTCACCCTACCACTACGGCACCGCCTCTTTTTCTGGGAATCAAGGGCTGTAAAAAGGTAAGCCTTGGGTAATTGGTCTACAAGTGCCTGGCTCTCATCAAACTTCAAAACCAGGTAGTCCGGCACGGATATATAGCATTTTAAATACAGGGAAAACATGTTAATAAGGCTTTTAAACCAGAGGGTCATGGCTCCAGGGCTCTTTAACACCAGCCACTATTGCATGAATTATTTACAAAGTGGAACTGAGAACCCCAATTCCAAAGTATGTGTCATCATTATCTAGTCCTCGAGGCCTGAACTGTTGCACAGATGCGTGGAAAGGTCCAGGTGGCTGTTCAAGAGATGGGAAGGCCCTGGAATTCAGTCCTTCAAGCTGCTGAAGTTCAAATTGATCCCATCCTGAATGAGAATATCTGCCGAAAAATAGGCCAAGGTGGTAGTCAAACTAATTAATCTACTTTCTGACAGAGATGATGCCTTCCTCCCTTGACCGAATGTCCCAAAAGATACAAACAAATGGTCAGACATAAGGAACAATAATGACCTGTCAAGATAAGTTAGAAGAGTTCTTTTGTAAATAAAGAAGCTTTTCATAAGGATTAGTTAGAGACTGAAAAAACACCGGAAGAACAACATCCTGTGATGAAAGTTGGCAGCACCCTTGGGAAGAAAAGAAGAATCAGGTTCAAGGCCAACCATGGCATCAAGGGTAGATAGAAAGGAAGGATAAATCAGCAGGACTCCCAATTCTCCAATCTTTATAGCAGGAGTAATTGCTCCCAAACAGCTGTCTTCAGTGAGGCCCCTCATTTACAGACTGCACATTTCCCACAGAAATGGCCACTGAATTTGCACATACTGATACAACTATATTGCACACAAACGATAACGCTTAGAAATCGAGTTTCAGTGAATATGTATCACATGTGCATCACCAAGTAAAGTGTCTTGGTTTGTTTTGATCCTATTAAAATCTTTGTTTCCATCTCACTTCAGAAATACAATAAAATGTTCTTTATTTTTGTTTCCCTACCTGCTAAATGTGTACAGTTCCAGAGTTGGCACGTTTGCATGGCCCTTTATCAAGCTATAGTCTGATCAACACGATCACCCTTTATTAAACCTTGAGATGACCATACATTATTGAGCACAACTTACTGGTTTGATAAGAACTAAGTATAAATTGAACTTCAATATTGAATCGACTGAATTATCTATTGAACTATACAGGGATCCTCCATTGTTATTGGTTTTAGCTTTAATATTCGCATACATACACAGATTGATTCACCTGGATGCTTGTTAATTTGGACTTTTAGGAGAAAAGACCTGCACCTTATCTAGTGATTCATACAGGCTTCTCCCTTGATACTGGTTTTAGTTGAGAATATTTTCTTATACCCTCCTTGGTTCCAAACATCCACTTTTGGTCCCACCTTAAAAACCTATTTAGGTAAATTTTGTGGCTGTCCTGAAGAAGGAGCTTAGCAAGTCGAAACGTGCGTAGAGAAACAACGGATTACTCCATCATTAAGCCACTATGTTTCAATATGATTTATATTTGATCTCCTGTATTAACATTTCAATTACCTGGATTTAATTGTTTGATATTTGTTCACATTATGTATACTTGTCTATGTCATGTTGTTAAGTACAGTATATTTTGTTTATAAAATCTTTTTTATTATGAATTAATGTAAATAAAATGAGATTTTTTAATATAAATGTTGAGTACACTGAGTCACTGTTCATATCAATGTGTCTAGTATAGGTCAACACATGACCATTTAATTGCCTAGGTTGTTTTTTTCAATATATATTTTCCCTGCCCTAGGGTTTAGCCTTTCCAAGCAGGGCCCCCTATTCTTTCAATTGTGTACAGTTCATTTACAGGTATTTACATTTTGCTATGTGTTACAAAAAAATTACATCCTGCAGCATGTCCTTTCATGCTTTCAGGACATTCCTGCCTGATTTCACTCTGTTTACTCCATTTGCCAAATTAACAATGTCAAATGCAGTTGTGCATGCAAGATAGCCACTCCACGTTTCTCCCTCATTTGTGTGATGTGCTCCATTATCATGAAGGTATTTCATATTCATAGTTGTGTTTCGCCCCCCCAACCACCATAACTTGCCTGTGAGCGCACCGCGAAAGAAAACAACTCTATACTAACAGAGGCACCACGCCAGGAAGATTTACTCGGGAGCTAGCGTTGACATAAACGGATGCTTTAGAAGCAACATTTATGGATTAATACACGCACCAAAGCTGTTTGTTATTTTCTGCCTGAAAAGACTTTACAATAACAGAGGACTACCAAAAGTGCACAATCACTACTTTTTTTGAACATGAGCAGTGGATTTTTCCACATAATGTGAGAGCCATTCTGGTCCTGAAGAGAACCCCATGAGAAGTGGGTTCGAAACGTGTCGACCTTGCGTTATGTTTGCCAAACAAACTTGTATTGAAGCATTTTGCATTTGTGCACCTTAAATTTGATGTAAACTTGAAGGGTATATATTTTTTGTAGGAGTGCACTTGAAAGACTATTGTCTAAACGTTTAGTGTTGTTTGGTTGGTACCCCTGGTATTCCAAAAAGTTTAAATAGGTTCAGTTAACCTGGAAGAGTGTGTGGGGTATGGCTGGAGTCGTGAGTGGGTTATAAGTGTTTGCGATTGGGGATTGTGAGTTTTTTGTATGAGATGACAAGAAGAAATTGTAGTGAGTCTGTTTAAAAAATGGTGTGAGTTTTTTGTATAAAAAGTGCGTCTTTGTGCCATATCTTTCATAAAGTGTTTGATGTGAATTAAAAAAAAAAGCTTCTCTGAGCTAACAAAGAAAAAAAGTATCTTGAAATAAAATTGAAAAAAATTCAACTGTGAAATAAGGTTGGCATAGACTTCATTTCGATGCGCCTTTGAAGTGATGTTGGATGAGATATCGGTATTGGCATTTGTTGTTGTTTTGTTATTAGAGGCTCAGCCTTACTGATTTGAGTCAAGACCAGTTGCTGTTTTTTGCCATTATCATGAAGGCATTTCATATTTATAGTTGTGTTTCGCCCCCCCAACCACCATACCTTGCTTGTATAAGCATACTGGCCACCTTTCCAACTACAGAGTTAGATTTTTCCTGACTATTTAGTGTCTACATTAGTCATTGACAGTAGACCATATGATTCAAATTCCATTAGGTCTCCCCCCTTTTAGAGAGCACTTCTATAAGTTCCTCCCCTTGCGTCTCTGGAAGCACTCCCCTGTCTAGGACTGCAAGCTACATATTTAACAATGGGGTAGCCAGCACTTCCATATTTTCTTAATAGCATTAGGCTGGTAGGCCATCGATACCTGGTGCTTTACCAGGTTTGGTGTATCCCAGATAACCTATTTAAAATCTCCGATGGTGGTGTGCTAAGTTTCTATCTCAGGTCGTCTGTGAGATGAGGTTGTTGTGCTTCGTTCAAGATGAACCTTTTTTAGTGTTTTCCTCTTCTTATCACTGTGTACATAAACCAGCGTAAACCTTCCCAAATTTGTTATTAAAAGAGTCCCGGGGAAGCACTGCCTGGATTTGTGGGGCTGGAAACACGTCCTTGCTGCTTTTGTTATTGGGGCTGATATTGCTGCATCTTGGCCCCCTGTAGCAAAACCGCCCCCACCGCTACAAAAACAGCATTTACTGCTGCAAAATTGGCCTCCACCCTTCCAGCCTCCTGGGGAAACACCCGATGCTCGGTACAGCCAGTCCGACCATGATGGTAACAATCCAGTACAGTAGTTGATGCCCTACAATAACACACCCAAACATCACACAATTGTCTGACAAACCAGTCTGTTCACAACTTGTACTTCCCAGTAACATTTTGCTTCAGTGGCCCACACATTCCAGACTAATACCTACCAAGGAGAAACAAAATAGCAGGTATATAGATTGTATTGGAAATAGGCCCTCAACGCTTTTATTATTATTATTATTAATAGAGATTTATAAAAGCGCAACTAAACCCGTAGGCGTCAAGGCGCTGAAAGATGGTAAACGGAAAGCTCAGGAGTCATCAGGGGAAGAGTTACAAATATGCTTCTTGAAATAACCAAGTCTTGAGTGCTTTACGGAACAGGGTATGGGAAGGAATCCCCTTAAGTTCGCTGGGGAGCGTATTCCAGAGTCTGGGCGCAAGGAAGCGAAAGGCCCTTCCCCCCCATCTGACTTTAGTTATTCGGGGAACCGCCAGCAGGTTTTTACTGGAAGAGCGAAGTGCTCTACCGGGGGTATAGTAGGCCACAAGAGCACAAATGGCTTCCGGCCCAGTCTCATTAAGGGCACGATGTGTAAGGCAAAGAGCCTTAAAATTAATCCTCGCCTGCATGGGGAGCCAGTGCAGGTTTTTTCTGATAGCCCTGCCCGAGGAGCGTTTAGGGGCCCCCACAACAAACCGGGCAGCCGCATTCTGCACAGTCTGAAGGCGCTGGACCAGACCATTGCTAATGCCCAAATACAGCGCATTGCAATAGTCCAGCCTGGATGCAATAAGCGCAACTACGACCTGTTTGCGTGCATCAGGGGAGAGATAATGAATAATCTTCCTTAGAATCCTCAGAGCATTGCAACAAGTGGACACAGTCCTGCTGACTTGTTTGTCAAGAGAGAGAGTGGTGTCCAGAATGACCCCAAGATTGCGGGCAAAGAGGGACGGCAAGGGGCAGGTGCCAAGAACAGGAGGCCACCAGTCCATTGACCAGATCTCACTTTTGCCCCTAAAAAAACAAGGACCTCCGTTTTCTCCCCATTCAACTTAAGGAAGTTCTTAACCATCCATCCGGCAACCGCCTCCATACAGTTTTTAAAATTATGGGCAGTTATGCTCACAGATTGAGAAATGGAGACCATAATCTGCGTGTCGTCGGCGTAGGAAAGAACTTCCAGCCCAAAAGATCTTATGAGCCTGGCAAGTGGGGCAACATAGACGTTAAAAAGCGTCGGGCTCAAAGAAGAGCCCTGAGGAACCCCACACTTCACAGGCTTGATGGGTGACATGTACTCGCCTAGCTTAACCCTTTGCTTCCGTTGGTCGAGGAAGAATGATAAGAGGCTAAGTGCGGGACCCTTGACTCCCAGCTCGCTGAGTCGGCTGGCCAGAATGGTAGGGGACAGGGTGTTGAAGGCCGCCGTGAGGCCTAACGCTTCACCCATTCCGGACTAAACTCAATCCTGCAATCATAATATCAATGTTCTAATGTCTGTATTCATATATGTACCTTTGACACAGTGCGATTGGAACAATTCCTTTATTACATAAAGAGCCTCTGTGCTACCTTTGTTAGAGGAGCACTTCTGCTGGGTTTGTCCTGGAATGCGACACACTGTGACTGAAATTCAGTTCTGCTGACTCTGACCTCTATCCTGCAAAGGATGATAGCCTGTTCTGCATAGGCTGGCTTCCTGACACATCATACCCCGGTATTTGGGATTTAGGCTATCCCAATGGATCTGGAAAAAGTTACTCCCACTAAACTCTTGATAGTATAGATAATGTTAGGCGGGAGTATAATCATGTGGTAATGTTATGATGGTTGAACTGTTCATCTTTTTCACCATTCTTGTAGTGCTGTTACAATATTTTGTTTTATCTGCCTAATAATTGCAGCTCACTCTGTCTGTGCAGGAATACGATTGTTTCAATAAATGTTTCAATAGCCATAGTTGTACCTTATTTATGTTTTACCTTGAGCATGCTGAGATCTGTTGCCACGATTTCTTTGGGAAATAAAGAGTGTCATGTTCTTTTTTTTTTTTTCAAGATGCACCAGCAAAAGATCTTACAAAACACAATTAATTGTTCCAGTACAAAATAAACACATTCAATCGTAAGTTCCTTATATCCCTGGTGACCCCTTTTCGAATCTAAAAACAATGCTGGTGGGTTTTCTTCCCTAACCTTTTCATATTTCATCTACTCGCATTTATTTTCCTTTTTCCTTGACCCATTCTTCCCATCTTTTTTCTTCTCTTCTCTTTCCCTTCCCTTCGTTAACCTTCCCTTAATCTTTCCTCTTTAAGTAAAAGAAAAGCAACATCAAAATAATTATTACAAGAGTGCATAAAATTATTCAAAAAGTGTACATCACACAGTTTAAGACAGATTACTATTGTCAAATTATTGTGAGAGAGTGGTCATGTTCGAGGTTGCTGATACCGTCTGATACCCTGGTAAGGTTAGGGTTTCAGATGGGGCACTGTGAGCTATCTAGGAACCAGGGCAACATTTTCTGATGGTATGTGTGAACTGAATCCCCATATTCTTGATAAAAAACGACCCATCACAGAGACTGCCTTAGATCATCTTTGGACTGGAAACCAGAAGACAAGACTGCTGCATGAAAGACTGGACCTGCTCTCTCTCTTCCAAGACTTTTGAGTGACTCCAAGAACCAGTTGACTGTTTTCTTGTTTGAACTTTCAGGACTACATGTTCCAGAGGCCTCCCCTGATTTTCATTGATTAGAACCTGGCCTGGTCCTTCCTTGCTGCTTTTCTGCCCCTGAAGGAGTTAGTCCTGACCCTCTTTACCTGTCTTAAAGGTCTAGGACCCTTGGGTGGTGTCAGAGGGTGCTCCTACCTGCAATTCCTGCATGTTTCTGCTCATTGACACTGAGCGATGCCGAGTGGCCCCAATATCTCCGACTCAGGCTCTGAAGCGGTTCCGATTGACAACTTCCACAGACGACAGCAGCTGCCCTCGACGGCTCCCTGACTCCGTTTTCGAAGTGGCCCCCAATCCACGGCTCAAGCTGCTTTGACGCCCAGTGATCTCGGTCCGAGTGCCACTTCAGGTCCGAGTGCCACTTCAGCTCCAGCCCCTCTCAACTCGACTCTGACGACAAGCGAATCCGATGGCAAGCGGCCATTGCCTTGCGGTACTCTTGACTCCGTGAACTCCTGCGTTTTTGGTGACCAGCCCGATTGTAACTCTTTCCCTGGACCCAACATGGTCCTCGATGCTGACACAATTCCCCTGTGCCCGGTTTGAACTTATCAGCTCTGGACCGACTCCGAGCACTTCGGTGCTTTGCATTTCTAAGCAATATATATTTTTTAATACTTTAAAATTGCACATTTCAAGATCTACTGATTTAAGTTTTGTTGTTTTGGTGTCCTTTTATTTATTAAAATATACTCCATTTTTCTAAGTCTTTTTGGGACCGTTTTTGTGTTGTGTTTCCACTTTATTACTGTTTGTGTGTTGCATAAAGACTTTACACATTGCTCCCAAGTTAAGCCTGACTGCTTGTGTCCACGTTACCAGAGGGTCCAGCCCAAGGTTTAGTTTACAACAATTGTGGTTCACCCTAGCTAGGACTGTGGTGCTGGCTTGAAGGGGGCTCACTCTCACTTCAACCAAGAACCCAATTTCTAACAATATATTTGGTAACAATTCAACAGTCCACTCACTTAAGATGTCCTTCTATCAGGTGGGTTGGACAGCACTTCAATCATAGCTGCCCATGCCATTAAATCCTCAGCTAGTCGCACATCAGGTTGCACCTTCTTCATATATACTTCTTCCTCTGTAGTTTATTCCACCATGTCCTTGAACCAATCAGCAAAAGAAGGTAAGTAACTGTTGAGCCATTTAATAGCTATCCTCCTGTTAACCAAAAGAAGGTGAAGTAATATGAATTTTCGTCTCAGCCATTTCTTTTTTCCCTGGGACAAGGCTCAGCGAGAACTATTTCATGGCAAGGGATATGGGCCTGATTCCGAGTTCAGTGGTCCATCATACCCGCCCCGTGCCGCTTCGCTCCCACACCGCCAAACTCGTAATCAGCCCCATAGTGGGCACACCCATCCCACGCAGTCAGGAGTTTGCAAATTAACTTGATTTGCAGGACCCAATCTGTTTTCACCGCATCCTCGCATTCTCTAACCGGTCCCCAAACCTATGGTCGTTGACACAATAATCTATCTATTTATTTATTTATGTATGTAGTATTTCTATAACGCGGACCTAGCCAAAAAGCAGCAGAGTAAAAACTTGTTATAAAACACTTATTCAACTGGTAAACAACAATAGTTTGGTAAATTATTTACATTTTCAAAGAGTATTATAGAAATGTGACACACTTTGTAATGACTGAAATGCCTTTATATATCTTATGTGTCGGAATATCTTGAACCCTCTTAGGTGCCTGTATTATGAGGAGGACGACGCATATAAGGAAAATAAGGAGCAGCCAATAAATTTCTTGCTAGCGTCATTTGGAACATTATCGACTAACCATGGCTGGAGGAGGGAAGACAGACATGGAGAGGATTGGTCTCTTCAGTGAGATGGGTTATATCAGCATTGGAGATACATACGTCACAACCTTTAACAGTAAGCAGTCTTCATCTTTGTACAGTCTCCTATATGTCACAACATTTATTGTAGCATGTATAGGCTGTTTATTATTGCAGATTATAGGTTTGTTCAGTATAGTTTCTTTGACAGCATAATGAGTCCTTCAACTCACATCCACTGCTAAGTGTAATAAGTTTGATCACCCTGTTGTGTATAAGCCTAAGTCACTTCGTATTGGCACACCTCAGCTAAAGTGACTTGCTCTACGAAGAGGAAATGGTCACTGCGTTCGGTCGAACATGCAAATACCGTTTGGGTTTTCTATTGCATCTGTCAGAGTCTATGTGATAACATTGTTTTGTAAAACATAATTTGCTAAAATTGCTTTTCCAAAACATCTTTTACAATAATATTGTAAATATATATTGAAAAAATAGATAGACGTTATGGTTAGCAAACAAAACTTAATTAGTGATGTCATCAATAAAATAATTTGAGTTTTCATCAATGATGTAATTGAGCATGTAATGAATGATGGCCTTTGTGAGGTCATAAGCATGCATGAGTGGGACGTTGAGTTAGCTTTAGTTTATCTAACCACAACCGGCAACTTTTGGTGATTTTTTTGTTGTTGTATGTTTTGTTTTGTAACCCTTCATTATAACTGTGTTTTTTCACAGAATTTCTGAGCTTTTGTTTTAAATATATGTTGAGGTGTTATAAACAAAGCTAACCATAATTCCAGTTTAAACATAGTTTTTTCAGTGGATTTCTTGGAATTTTTGTATCTTACTCCACGTATTTCACTTCAGGGTGTAGCCTGCAACTAAAGCCCTGCGCTCTATCTGCCACAGGAGGTCAAGCCCTGCTGTGCATGAACTTTGGTCATGCACATCGGGTAATTGGTTGCAAGGGCTGGCTGCAGGGACTGGCCTTTGGCAAGATGCTGACTGAGTCCAACCTACAGCGGTCAGCCAGTGAAGCACACTGCCTTTGGTTATAAGCAGCAGGATTGGCAACAACTATGGTACATTTTAACTGGCTCCAGGGTCTGTAGTCTAGTTCCTATATTCCCAATAGGTTCTGCGCAATGGAATAACATACACTATAGATTTGACATAGGACTGAGGTCAGTATGTCTCTATCGAGTATATTAAACTTAATTGTGTGTGTGCTAGCTAACTCAGAAGTCACTAGAAACTTTCTCGAATAAACAGATTGTCGCTGACAGCCGGAGGAGTGAGGTGATACAGGCATGTCCTGCAAATGAACAGAAAATAACGGATTTCTCCATGGACCGGCCCCTCCAGCTGGCCACAGACTCGAATTATACCTAATCGGAAAATGCTAACCTCCCAGCCACAATATACAACATAGGAACCCTGGAAGGTCCCAACCTCAAGGCCCACACCGGGCCCCACACAAAGCGCTCCAGCTTTTCTACGTGTCCTGATGAAGACCCCAGCCTGAGGTTATGAACAACCCATCTCTTCAGGGGTCGAAACGTTGACAACCAACATTCTGTACTTCTCTAAGCATAGGATTAAATAATGGATGATTACAGATCTTGTGCTTAAGAGCCTTTTGGAACCTATTGATCTATATATAGACTGTAAAGGCTGCATTTTGACTCTCACTGTGATTATAACATAGTCACACCACCTTTACCCGGTCCCCACTTCTACCCCAACACACCCATCCCGTCTAAATACTTTCCTTTCTGTGCACCGTGAGCGCGTTGACATACTTGAATGTATTTACTTTATTCTAATGTGCTTTCTTCAATTGAATTCTTTTGCCAATGAAGTAATTGCAATGTTTTCAATTCTAATGTTTTGAATTTGAATTTGATCAATTTATATTTATATTGAATCCTTTCAAGAAGTGCTAAAAATAAAAATATGCACTGGATGTATGAACCATCTTTATTTTGAGTGACATTCATGGATTATATACAAGTGAAGTTACCTCCCAAAGAATTGTGATTTTTTGAGATATTTGTTACTCTGAAAATATTAGACTCCGACCACTTCTATATGTACGTGCATGAACTTTGGTCATGCACATCGGGTAATTGGTTGCAAGGGCTGGCTGCAGGGACTGGCCTTTGGCAAGATGCTGACTGAGTCCAACCTACAGCGGTCAGCCAGTGAAGCACACTGCCTTTGGTTATAAGCAGCAGGATTGGCAACAACTATGGTACATTTTAACTGGCTCCAGGGTCTGTAGTCTAGTTCCTATATTCCCAATAGGTTCTGCGCAATGGAATAACATACACTATAGATTTGACATAGGACTGAGGTCAGTATGTCTCTATCGAGTATATTAAACTTAATTGTGTGTGTGCTAGCTAACTCAGAAGTCACTAGAAACTTTCTCGAATAAACAAGAAGAGATTCGTTTCTGACAACCGCATAAACATGACAACTTTGTTTCCCCTAGAATCGCAAAAATATCTTCAGAGTCGTGGAAACAATAGATTACTAGTCCACTCAGTCAATCGTGCATGCTTTGTTTCTACAGAGTTGCATAGAAATAGAGAGACAGGCGTTTCAATAAAAGGGTTTATTGAACAGTCTTATTTCTCATGCAAGAGATATGAACTGCTACAATCGTTAGACAGAATGCAAAGTATAATGCGTACAGCGTGAACAGTAATATAAAATAATACTGTAATAGCATTGTCTGTTGCTATGACATATATAAAAATACATACATCAATAACACAGGCTAAAATACTCAACTGGTACTTCTAAAATACGCCTACCCCAATGTACCTAACCTAAGTCTAGTACGAGGAAAGAAGTAGGTGCTGAATTTAGCATAGGTTTAGTTTTGCCAAGAATTGCCAAAGGTTTCTCTAGGTTCTAATCAACTCCATACCTTAGAATAAGAGAGTTTGGTATCTCTTTCTCGGGACTCGATTTTCCAACACCCCGCAAGAGGAGTCAGAAACACTTGAGCTGGATTCCCGGCAGGAGGATGACAGCTTCTGGTCAGTGCATCAGCTGGAGAGTTGGCTTCCTTCGGCACTTGCTGTAGCGAGCTGCGTCGTGCAAGGTCTTCCGTAGGGGAGGCTTACATGTATTGTTAAATCAAGCTGGGGCTTTGTTGTTGGTTTAAATGACAAAGTCGAACTAGCTGTTTCAAAACTGCTCTTCCAGGCTGCAGTGGCAGGTTGGGAGCCATGTTATACTCTGTTACTCGGAGGGTGGCACAATTAGCGCTGCAGCCCTGGGAGAGAGTACGTATCTGTATTTGCATACTCATTTTAAAAGTGTGTCTTTTTGCTCTATATATATTTATTCTGTTGTCAAGTTTTAAATGAATATTTTTCTTATATATTAAGGCTATTTTGTTTGTCCCATGGACTGCAATCCAAATTTGATCTAAGATGTAATAAAAAAAAGGTTATTTTAAAAGATGGGCGCACATCGTTAAATGCACACATCTGGCACTTCTCCTTGCTCAAATGTCTGCTGTCTAACCTGGAAACAAACTGTGGGGTGGTCCCAAACAGCATTGGTGCAAAATCTTATTACGTGGTGACTTTAGAGATGGAGGTGATTAGAAAGGACAGCAATCACACATAAGGTTACAATGAAATCATGGAGTGGAGTACACATTAGAAAGCTGGCACATCCATTAGGCTAGCAGTCTTCCTGAGTGTGAGAGGTTGCATAATGATATACAGAATGACCTCTTCTTTTCAGTTGGCATATAATTGAGCTGAGTTGTGGTGCAGGGCTGCTATTCGCAATCAAGATCTCGGAGGCCAAAGTTTATAACCAATAACAGTATCAGACGGTGCTCAATGCTTAACAATTCAGTGCTGGATTAGTTTGAAGTTTGCAAATCAGTAATTGAGGTATTACTAGGAGACACAATGCAAAATAACCCTGATCGACGTTTCAGGATTTACATTTGTCTGAGTGAAAAACCTAAAATCCTGAGCAATTTTGTAAAAAAAAGTTTTCAAAAATCATAAAAGTAGTTTTCCTTTATATCTTGGGCATTAATAAAGAGCTCTTGTGACAATAAAATGAAAATATTGTTTGTTTGGAAACACTTCAAGGAAAAGGAGATAAATCTATTTGAGTAAATGGAGAAACTTTGAAATTGAACAGCCTCTTGAGCGTGTTATTGTACTGCCAATGGAAGAGATGTTAGCGATTGAGAAATTGTGTTTCAGATATTGGTTTTGAGATAGGTTTACCTTTTTAAAAAGAAACCATATAACTACTTAATAATGGACTATTAATTGGACAATATTTTGACTAAGAACAAAATACTGCTTCTTAAAATCAGTAGCAAGTTTGCAAATTGAACATTTTCAAACAGAAATAAATAAATAAAGGAAGCAAAGTTTTTATTATGTACTTTGTGGGTCCAATACACAAAGCTCTTTGCATGGCTAAGTTAGTCTAACGAACACAAAATAAACACGTTGCAGTTTGGTGCAGTTTCTGGGCGTTTTTTGATTGGCCTACCTGCAAAAGATGGCAAACCTCCATAAATTTGTAAGTTTATATATATATAGGGCCAGATGCATCATGAATTTTGCTCCTCGCAAACGGGCCGATTCACAGAATCGGCCCATTTGCGATCACAAAAAATGCATTTCTGATGCAGCAAACCCAATTTTGGGCTCGTGATTCGCTATTTGGAAGGGGCGTGTTTAGGGCGTCCCTTCCAAATAGTGAATCCTAACGGTATGCGTGAATGTTTTGTGACTGTGAATGCGGTTGCAAAACATTTGCATTTTACTATCTATGTCAAGTAGGTGGTAACCCATTAGCAAATTGGAAAGGGTCCAAAAGTAAAGCCTTAGTAAAGTTACAAATTAACTCCAAGCATTGGAGTGACACTACAGGAAGAATCTTTTAGGTAAGCCACTTGTGCGCCATTTGGGCACAGGGGACCCCGGCAATTTTGACACCACAACATTTCCCTGAGTTAGGATGCACACAATTCGATGACTTCGGAGATTGTGCTAAACCTCAATTTCATGAGGTAATGTGTTGCTGGAGTAAGACATCTCCCAACACATCATTAAAGTAAATAAAAAAGTAAATTAAATAAAGAGCCCAAAATAAAAAGTAAATTAAATAAAGAGCCCAAAATGATAAGAGTTTTATCGTGAAAATTAAAAAATAAGGCGGTACAGAGTCAGTACCATGAAGGCTCTCAGCAAGTAGGACATTACAAAGAACTGTAAATCTGAAATTATTTTAAGTCCCAAGTGAGCAGCAAAATCAAGAGAGAAATGGCCAGCAACCCTAGCCACACCTAAGTCTTCAGGAAAGTCTTCTGCTCCCACCCCCCGTCCCCCAAAATAGAAGGGCTTTATACATTATTTTCACATATGGAATTACCACAAGTGCAAGATCAATGTGGTGTGATGGGAAAGGTTACAATCTCAGCAAATCAGAGCATATTTCTAATAAATGTCATATCGCCTTAGCACCTAAGCACTATCTCACTATATGAATAATTATTCTGCCCACTCTGTGCTAATGCCGTCCGGAGGCGGTGGAACAAACTAGTTACAGGAACAAATTATTGTGAATGAATATGGTACAGTGAGCTAGCGGAAGTATCTTGGAAACGTTACAGTTTCACGACTGAGTTGTGGAAGATTCATTGAGAGCAGCATAAACAACGACAATGGAAATAAAGAAATACATATCAGCTTGACTGTGCGCTGCAGAAATAATGAGCCGAGATGTACAGGGTGGTTCAGGAGAGGAGAGCCATCCATTGTGAAAAATATGGCTGCTAGGCCCTAATGAGGCCTGGGTAACAAAAGCCAAGAAAACATGCTTCTGTATGTCATAGGTAACACGTTTTTTAGAAATCTGCAGTATATCTAGGTGTTCATGTAGAATTGAGTGTAAAATTATACGTTCTTAATAATGCATGAAAACAAAAACATAGGAAATAATCTTCAGCAACATATCAAAAAGCTACAGTGGGCTCACATCTCTTCCCTTTTCCCTTATTGCCTCCCTCATTTGCTTCATTCTCATTCTATTGTTTTCTTTCCTCTTCATGAAACAAAATTGACAAAAACCATTGGCAAAGCCAGTAGACCGGCAAGGCCAGGCCTGTTGGCTTTGCCACGGCTTGTTTTTCTGAGCTTTGTAAATTGGGTGCTATGTCAGTACGTCATGTGCAAAGCATCTTGCACTGCCAAGTGTCAGCTTTAGGTTAGTGTATGCAGCATCAAACGGGATGGTAGCGCACCCGTTCAATCTGAGTTGCCTGGTAAATTAGAAATTGTATTTATATAGTGCTTACTACCCTTGATGAGGCGTTGAAACCCTTTACATCGAGTTGCACGCTAGTCCACAAACCGAGATTAGAGTCAAGATTAGAGCATGTCCTGAACATAGCCATTTAATTAACCTTTATTTACATGACTATCTTTAAAGATCAGGCCAGAGCAAAGGAGATATGTACAGAAACTGAGTGACTTATAAATAAAGAGTTTGCTTTCATTTCGCACATATATGTTCCACTCTACATGTACGATCAATAATAAAGTATTTCATTAACTAAATCCATTCTTCTTATGTTAAAATATTTTAGGACCATTTAACGAAGCTGCAAGCAAGAACCGGCAGATGATACCTGGAGGCTCGAAGATGAAGTCCGCCCTTCAGGCGGGTTACTTTGACCCGGTGTTCAAGAGGGTGTTTGACAGTGAGGCCTACTCCGACCCCGTCAAACAGAGGCGCCTGTTTCGAATGGAGGAATCCAAGAAAAACGTGGGACAAGTGTTCCGTCCTAATGATGGTGAAAAGAAGCGGTATGTATTCCCAGCATGAATAAATGTACCTTAATACCTTGTTTAAGAATGTATTCCCAGCATGAATAAATACTTACTACCTTGTTTCAGAATGTATTCCCAGCATGAATAAATGTACCTTAATACCTGTTTCAGAATGTATTCCCAGCATGAATAAATGTACTTTAATACCTTGTTTCAGAATGTATTCCCAGCATGAATAAATGTACCTTAATACATTGTTTCAGTAAACATTACCAAATGTTTTCTGCCACAGTGTGGAACTTTCCAATTGAATATTCATAATTGCAATTTATTTGAACAAAAAGCTGACACCTGGGACAGTCCTTGGATCTCGGATTGTCGTTTCCTCTCTTGTGATCTCAGCCTGCTCCGGATCTGATGCACCTTCCTTAGCAGAGTAAAGAAACAGCAACCCTGCGGACATGTACTGGCCGAACCTTCAAGGATTGTCTGAGCCGTAGGCAAAATGATAGTTTGTGTTTTGAGTGCTCCCCCAGCCCTCTTTGCAACAAGACCAAACTTTGAGGCCATTTGTTCCATTCTGGCGTCTTTTCGTGGCCTGTAAGACGGCTGCCTGCAGTTACCCTAAACTAAGACCATCTTTGCTGCCCTACACAGCCTCAATGTCTTTTACGCCAACTCAGCAGTCACGAGTTCGTTCCCATACTTCCACTGAAGGGATCGACAAGACCTCGCCATCCTCTCTTTAGACAACACGTACAATGTTATGTTATGTAAAAGTATTTGTAAAGCGCGACTACCACCTGACGGTTTCTTGGCGCTGTGAGCATGTGAAGGCAGATCAGGGAGGGACTTAGTTGTGTGCTTTACGGAACAAGTGAGTTTTGAGGAGGGACCTGAAAAGGGGGTAGGAAGCAGTAAGCCTAAATTCTAGGGGGAGTGTGTTCCAGAAGGATGGGGCTAAGAAAGAAAATCTGAGCCCACCATGTTTCTTGCGTTTGAAAACGGGAGTATGGAGTAGGGCAAGGTGGGAAGAGCGAAGGTTTCGGGAGGGAACATAGTGGTGAAGAAGAGAAGAAATGAAAAGAGGGCCGAGGCCAGCTAGGGCTTTAAAGATGATACAGCCTAGTTTAAAGTAGCAGCGTTCTGCTACCGGGAGCCAGTGAAGGGTCTTCAGCAGGGGGCGCACATGCTGGTGCCTAGGCTGATGGAAGATTAGCCGACCAGCTTGATTCTGAACCAGCTGTAGGCGGTTCAGTTGATAGATGGGAATGCCAGCATAGAGAGAATTGGCATAGTCTATTCTGGAGATAACCAGCGCCAAAAGGGTCAGGGTGAGGGCATGAGTAGTGAGAAAACGGGCAATTTTCCGGATTTTTCGCAAATGAAAAAAACTAGAGGAAACTACAGCATTGATCTGTGGCTTCATCGAAAGATCGTTGTTGATGATCACCCCAAGACTTTTTGCTGAGTTTGTGGGGAGGGGGGGGCAAACTTGTTGGCCAGAAATGAGGCCTCCAAGGGTTAGCGGCACCCCCGATAAGAACCAACTCGGTCTTATCGGGGTTAAGTTTGAGGTGGTTTGCCCCCATCCAGTCACTGATGTGACGTAAAGTAGACTGAAAATCATAAACAGATTGTTCTGAGGAATTAATATAAAAAATCAGCTGAATGTCGTCCGCATAATTGAATACGGTGACCTTGCTGTTACGTATGGACTGGATAAGGGGGGTTAGGTACAAATTAAAAAGGAGCGGGGAAAGGAAGGAGCCCTGTGGGACACCACATGTCATCCCAACTCTCTCCGCGGAGAACTAGGAGAGACGAACAGCCTGGTAGCGATTGCTCAAGAAAGAGCGGACCCAATTAAGGGCCGATCCCTGGATGCCGGCCTCCCTGACACGGTATACCAGAATCTTATGGTCGACCGTGTCAAAGGCGGCCGATAGATCCAGGAGTACCAAGGCCTGGCTGGTGTTAGAGTCAGCTCCCCTCCGCAGTTCCTCCATCACTGAGAGGATGACAGACTCAGTGGAGTGGGCGGGTCTAAAGCCCGCCTGTTGGGAGTCGAGGAACTGCGAGCTCTCGATAAAGAGGCTCAGGGAGTTGGTGACATGGGACTCAAGGACTTTGCTAAGATAGGGGAGTAAAGAAATAGAGCAAAAGTTGCTCATGACTGAAGGATCTGCGTTGAGTTTTTTAAGAATTGGTACCACCTCAGCGACTTTAAAAGAGCTGGGGACCAGGCCCAGTTTAAGGGAGTTATTTAAAAGTGTCAAGGGGGGGAGGAGCAAGCGGAGAAAACCTCGCGCAAGACATGGGGGGGGGGCAGCAGTCAGTGGGGGAGCCAGAAGCCACTTTATTCAGAAGAGTCAAAAACTCACCTTCTGTAATCGGGGGAATCTGAGTGATCAGTTGGGGATTAGGGATATCCAGGTTCGCCACAGGAGTGAGAAGGTCAAGGGTGGCAGGAGGACAGATGCTATTTTTAATTTTTAGATTTTTTTAGATAAAAAACTGGTTGAGAGAGTCACAGAGCTCCTGGGAAGGAAGGGGTCTAATGGTGACCCTGTCTGGATGTGACAGCTCCTCAACAATAGAGAAGATGTCTTTGGCTTTAGAAGCTGAGTCAACAATCTTCTTTGAGAAATAGACGGTTTTTGCTTGCAGGATGGCTAGTTTATACTCTTTAAGCTGGGTTGCAAATGCCGACTTTTTATCAGCGGTACAAAAGGGGGTGGATTGATTGATTCAGATGCTCCGTCCATCACCACCCCCTTTTGTACGACTTTTTATCAGCGGCATAATCTCGGCGCCAACACCGCTCGGCCTGCCTAACTCTAAGCTTTTTGCCTTTCAGTTCCTCAGAGAACCATCTCTGTGCGTCATGAGGACGTTTAAGTCTGACCTGTTTGAAGGGGGCTACAGTGTCGCAAGCTGATTCAAGCCAACGATCTAGGCCAGAAGCCTGGTCATCTAAAGAGTCACAGTCAGGAGGGGGAGAGGCTCTAAGTAAGGATACAAATCCGCGGAGGTCGTCTCTGTTCCAGTTCCTGGCTAGGAGATTACCCTCTAGTATCCGGCTGATGTCTGACCCAATGGTAAGAGAAAAAGTAATAATAAAATGGTCCGACCAGAGGCAGGGCAGAATGCAAGGGATGGAGATATCTAAATTAACAGTCCAAACCTGGTCCAGAATGTGGCCTTTTACATGGGTAGCCGATTTAATATGTTGGGAGCAATTAATGCCCGTCAATAGATCAGAAAAGGCCAAGGAACACGCACTCTCTTTATCGTTGGTGGGCCAATAGTTAAAATCCCCCAGAATTAAAACTTTGGAGTTGTTAATAACCAATTGAGAGAGCATGTCACTGAACCTAGATGGAAAATTGGGCATGTGCTGAGGGGGCCGGTAGGCCAGGACACAAATAAGAGGTACAGTTGGAGATTCCAACCTAAGGACAAGACAATCGACCGAGGGAATATCATCCACGGCCAATGAGGAAAAACGGGTGGGGTGCTTGATGATAGCTGCCACCCCACAACCCGGTTTGCCTGAGACCCTATTAGCCTGGAGAATGTAATAACCTGGCGGGGTCGCGGCAAGAATATCCGGGGAAGATTCCTCATTGAGCCATGTCTCGGTGTTAAATAACAGGTCGGGTTTGTCGGAATCCAAGAGTTGAAATATTTCCAGCTGATGCTTAGGCAAGGAGCGAGTATTCAGATAGCTCACCGTAAACTTGGAATTGACAGTCTTTTTAGCGAAGGAAGAGGGGGGGTCCGAACATGGTGAGTAACTAAAAGGGGTTCCCTGGCCCAAGGAGAGGCGACCTCAGGAAAGGCCCGTCTGGGGCAAAGCAGACCTAGTGAGTTAAGTGTGGACTGAGTAGTAGTACTAAGGGGCCAATGAGCATGTAACTGGGTCAGTTCGAGGGCCGAATACCTGGCAGAAAGAGCAGAGTGGGATGTCCCTTGCCCCGGCAATGGCATAGACATAGTATGTTTCCTAGTTATAGTGTGCATATGAACATGCTATGGCTTATGAACATGCGCCTCGGGGAACCCAAGCCCTCTTATTTGAATTGTACTTCATTCAGGTTCAGTGTGTGGCCACCGTAGGGTGCACCTTTGTTGCCAGGCGGCGAGCCAGCATCTACCTTCCTGCAGCATCTGTGGCTGCCTGACCGAGGAGGCACTCCAGAGCTTCCTCATAGAAGGGAGGAGCAGCTTCATGAGTAGCACCAACTGAATCCCCAACCCAATGCTTTGCTTGAATTTGTTGCATTAAGTTCCTTGCCTTCCCCCTTCTTCAACTCGCATGTCCTGGTCTACAGTGCACTGGTTACATATGTGATGTGTATTGCAGCATTGCAGGTTGCGATGTTCCACGAGTAGTGTTCTTTCTGCTGATCTTGCCTGGGAAGCAGTCATTCGGCTGATGCCTACATATGGCGTTAGGCATTTAGGAGGAGGCATCTTATTTACTGTGTGAACTGAATGCAGCATCACGGGATAAATACAGTGATGCCGGAGTCAGGCTGTTACCGTTCACTGGCTCAGCCAGTGAGGTAATGGGACTCCCCATCCATGGACCCTCCATGGAACATGGTCCTCTCTCTCCTATGTGTGCCAGTAGCATGTGTCGGTAACCCCTCAATGGCACTATGGCTTATCACCTGTGTACCTGATCACTTTGGCAAGGCCAAGGAAGCTTCCTGACCTAGGTTGTGAAGACACCTGTCTAGAGCAAACCTTTCACTGTTGCACTGTCGAGCTGGCTTCAACGCTTGTCGGGGTGTGTTGGCTTCAGTCCGCCGTTGCACAGTGGGGTCAAGCTTGCCTCCTCTTGCGTGCACAGTGACATACTATATTGCACCAAGAGGTGGACCATTCCTCGCTCTCTAGATATATTTTGACGGACTAAATGTCCCTTGCTCCGGCCATTCTGGCGAGTTGCCTTTTGGTGTAAGTGTTTTCTTGTTGAGCGCCACCTTGTGTGTTAAACATGCGGTTGAGTAGGCAGTGTGATGGCAGTGTGAATGTTCCATGTTTCGGGACTGAGAATGATGGGTCAGCACAATGCTGGGCAGAAGAACACAGATGCACTCTGGGCACAGGTAATGCTTGTGCCCAGGAACCTACCATATATAATGCACTGGCCCAGATCCCATTAGAAATGTACCTGATGTCTTTCAAAGCTGCCAAATTTTCAGTTTGCTTATGTGTGCCATTTCCATCTTTTCAATGTGTTGGTGTTTGACATTTTACTGACACGTGTGACACTTTGAGTGACACTTTATTGTGAGTAGAAGGGATTACAGTCCCGTAACTCGGCAGATTTAAAATATTAGCACCATTTTTAGGTAATAGTCCATCAATAAATCAATCAGTACTTGTTAAGCGCCACTACTCACCCATGAGGGTCTCAAGGCGCTGGGAATAGAGTGGAATGTACCTTAAAACCACTGCAAGGATCCATTGAGATGCTCTCTAATTACTGTGCATTTTGTAACATGGTTTTCCTGGATACGTGTGATGCTATAATAACTGTAATCCCATTGCTGTCTAGTGCAACAGTAAAACCTCACAACAAAGGAGGTCTTGCAATCCTGCCAAGCGGCCCCATCAGCAGAAACTAACTACAAGTCACATACATTACCAACCAAAGGCTTTGCTGCCAACTTTATACCTAGTGGGCCAAATGAAAAGGCATTTATTTATATAGCAGGTTGTGTCTTCCACCTTAGTCACTATTATTACACACTAGCTGACTGACCGGTGAGAGTCCGGCAGGCCTGGAGCAGTCCATGCTTAGGGGTGCCTGCAACGTGATTCATCACTCCTCCCCCATATCTGTGTTCGCTGGCGCATTAAGCAGTCAGTCACATAAAGTACCTTGTTGCTTACCAACAACAGGACTCCCGTAGACGAGCAAGCTCAGTTATATCTCTAATTCAGCTGTCTGAGAACAAAAGGACACACCCAGGACTTTAAGTGGGATGAAACACTAGGGGGAGGTCTCTCAAAGGGGTGTGCCTTAAAAACATGTAAGCTAAAAATCTGTGCCTAGCATAGTGTGCCGCCCGACTGGTATTTTGCTGCTTCTGTCATTTCATTCAAATATCTAAAACAGCAAGTAACATTACACCTACAACAAGCTAGGACTATTGGCTTTGCCAATGGATGTTAGTTGTATAAGATAAATAAGCAACAACTAAGGCTTGGTTGTACAAAATATTGAAAATGCTTCCGTTCTGAAATGATGAGACTGAACGAACTTTACCGAGTCTCTTTGAAGCTACACCAAAGGCAGTGAAGGGTGCTGCTGCTGCAGAAGTAAGATTTGTTTTTACCCTGAGAGTGACTGCAAAAATGGAGAGCCCAAAAGGGACCCGTCTCAGCACCTGCCTTTTAGGACCTGGCCCACTTAAGGCCCTGGACACACACCACAACAGCTCATTTACTCTGCATCCTGATGACATGCAGCCAGACGTACTCAAGCGTGGACTGTCTGCCCATGAGCACCGCTGCTGCAGGTACTGTGCGGGAAACAGGAAGCTGTCTCCCGGAGCTCAGGCTGCTGCACGTGCGCCTTCCACAAATGACGCAGGAGTCAGGTCAAATCAATGTCACATGAGCACAGAGGCATTAACGTGAGGCTAAAGCCAGGTTACCTGTCTGTTGGTCCACTTGCACCTAGGGGACGTCACAAATTCTCTTTCATATATTCAACGTTTGATAACGTTTGAGAACCTTGAAGAGCGTATAATAGTCGGACCTCGGGTGATTTGCTTGACGGATCTCCAGCAGTGAGGACCTGATTGAGGGACCTGTACTGCTGGCAGTTCCAGAATGGGTTGTGGGAATTCCAAATGACCTCTCTCCAAAAAGTGCAGTTAGCCTCACCTTAACATTTTTTTTGATATAATCTGTATTATTTATTGAATACTAGTAGGATACAAAACATGAGGTGAAAAAAGAAGGAAAGGAGCAAATAAAAAAATTCAGACAGTTACCAGGCCAAGCTGCGTCGACAATAAGCATTGCAGAGTGTAGTGTTATCAAGACCATGCTTTGACAGTGGCACTCAGGGAGGTAGGGTATCCACCCGCTCTGCTACAATCACCGAAAAAAGATATATAAGCAAAGTGGTCCTCTCCTCAGGGAACCCCACCATTAGGTACAACTCCCTGTCTTCAGCCCCCTTCCCAGCTGGAACAGCCAGGTATGTCACCGCCGGATTCTAGATATCTTCTGGGCGGGATCTGGCAGGCATCAGTTATCAATATTGCTCCAGTCGTTTTAGGCAAAAAAAAACATCAGCCAGCCAGTCATTCACCTTCGGGTGAGCACGCTGGACCCTGTGCATTGCAACACATCTCTTAGTCAGGACAAGCATCTTGGCAGTGAGTTTATGAGTGTCCGAAGGAATGTATTTAACGTAGCCCAAAGGAGCCACCAGGGGCGTTCCCTGTAGTGTGCCAAGTGCCACTGAGTCTATAGTCTGAGACCGATTACCAGATTTAGCTATTTTGCTGCATGCCATTGCAGGCGCACAAAACCAGCATCCCAGGCCCCTCAGCGCAGGCATCCCTTTTCCTGGGATAGCCCCATTTTGTGTGGAGTGATGGGTGTTTGGTAAAGTCTGTGCAGGAATTTCACACGAAACAGTCTGAGTCTATAAATTGGGGATAGCATACCTGTCTGGCCACCAGTGGCAGCTGGTAGGGAACGGGGGTGGGAGAGGGAGGGTTAGAAAAATAGAAAAAAATGATGACTTATCTGCTCGTTGCCAGTCACCAGTCGGCGCTTCTCCCCGTTCTCGCTGTTCTCCTGGCAGCACCCAGGCTCCAAGCTTCCCCTAGCCAATCACAACGCTGCTCTCATCAGCTTGACAGCAGCATCATGATTGGTCTGTGCGTCGTGGTTCGGTACTTCGGTATCGAGTGGAAGCCTGTGCATGTTCTCCACCCAGGTTGTGCAGTACAGATGGGTGGAGAACATGCAGGCTGTGCAGTCCCTGTGACGCTGCGAGCCCCGCCCCACCCTAACCTGGCTCCAAGCGCCACTCTTTCCTTTGCACTTCTCCGAGAGCAGTGGTTCGATGCTCCTCCGCCTTAGCAGACAAGCCGCCGCTACTGGCCACAGCAGTATCGCCAGACCTCATCAGTCAAGTTTTCTCCCAGTTCAGCCCTCTAGTCAGCTATTGCTCTGGGTGTAGTCACAGGGGTCGTGGACTGCATGGCAGAATACAGTCTAGTAATGAATCTCTTGGGAGAGGGCAAATAGAGGATGCCTTCCGAGGCAGGGAGACTCCTGGGCTACCGGGGAAAAGTAGCGAGTATCTGTTTGCAGGTGCTGTGTAAGCAATAATAGAGGAATAAATCCAGTGCAATCAATGTTATCACAAACATCCTTTGAAGCAAGAAAGGTGCCATTGGCGTACCTTTACACTGTTACACTCCATTGCCCCTACTGCTGCACAACAAACCCTGGTCACCCCCACCTCAGAGATGTAGCCAGCATTGCAAAAGTGGAGGGTATATTATATAAAATGCCCTGGTGCTGTTGGGCGTGTGCGAGATCAAGGTGCCTGGCTGGCATAATTCGGAGGCCTGGGATCAGTTGTATTGGCAACAGCTAATCTGAAATACATTGTTCATACCATGATAGAACGTAATATTTAATTTTCAGACAGTTGTGCTATTTCACTGCTATACAACACACTTTCCATTCAGGTCCTCAAGGCCTTAAGGCTCAGCCAGTCTTCAGACTCACCATCTGTTCATTAGCTACCTTGGCCAGCCCTCAGTCCAGTTTCATACATCTCAATTTGCATGGAATTTCACCAGATGTTCTTCAGAGACCCTTAGTCTACCTTGAGACACCCCAGTAGGCCCTAGGAAAATCTAAGAAAGCCACTACACATCGAAATTGTATCTTCAGACACCACCAGGTGGAAATGAAGGTCCCAGAGATCCTTTGTGCACCCTCAGACCTCTCCAGCATGCCCCCAGAATCCTTGAGCATGCGCTCAGAGACCCTCAGACTGCCCCAACCTCAGCTGGTCTTTGAACAATCCTGATTTACTCTCAGAGATTCTAGGTGTGCTCTCAGATACCTTCAGCATGCCACGAGCTACCCTAAGCCTGTTTTCAGTCAACCCCCCAACCGGTCCTTACACCTATCCAGCTGGGCCTTAGACAACCTCAGTCTTCCTGCCCTACAACTCCCCCAGCAGGTCTTCATAAGAACCTAGTTGTTCCCCGAGAGCTCTTTAGCCGGACTGCAAAGCTCATTTTCTGGCACAGCCAGCTGGCCTTCATCCATCCTTCTGACTCCCACACTTGGTCCTGGTACACGCTTACAGATGGCCTTCATACCTTTTTGAGATGCGGTCTTCAATAGCCTACAAATGTCCCAGTCAACGGGGACTTGGGAGGAAGGCTCGCCCCACTGCTCCACCCGTTATATACACTCCAGCGGCCAGCTGTTTTTCCCAGAGTCCTCAGCAGCAGAAAACTCTTTTTACCTGCTCTTCTTTCACATGCAGTCTCACTTCACAGAATCCCGGTGACCCGTTCTGTCTGTACCTGGCGATATGCTGGTCTTGTCAGTTTGTGCTGCACATGCACCTGGTGATCTGCTCTTCCGACACATGGATGTGATGACCTGCTGACATACCACATATTATCCTGCTGCTGAAGCCTTGAATTGCTGTTTCCTCCCAAGACCATAGTGACAGGGTTCTCTTGCACACAATCCCATGCTTCTTGACATCTAGGTGACTTGCTCGCTTTGGTCCTAATCTCTTGTTGGGCAGGTTCTGTTGTACTGTTGCCCACAATCTCCTACTATGTAAGTCCACAGTGACGAACTATTTACGCACATTGCCCTGACAGCATGAACCACGTTTACAAAGATCTCTGGCTGCAGGGGGCCCTAGAGGCCCACTTTTCCTGCACTTGATCTCTTGTGGCAAAGACACTTTTGGCCTACTCTTGGCGCACATGAAGCTAGAGACCATATCCATTAACATGCAGTCTTGGTAATTTTTGCCTGTTGCACCAGATCTTTTGCTGCACACATCCCTTGTGACCTGTTGTTATTCCAGTATGTTTCCTGCACATGCCCCCAAGTGGTATTCTCATTTTGTATATGATCTGTTGGACAGAGGCCTTATGACTTGTTCAAGATTCATCTGGACCTGGGGATTTGCTCATCTTTCACATGATTTACTTCTGCCCAAACCTGGTGACCAGCTCATCTAATATATGATCTACTGCTGCACAAGCCCCACTGAACTACTGAAAGTCCAGATGATTGCCTGCTGCAGAGGGCCAGTTCTACAATGTTAGGATTCTCTACTGCACATGACCTGCTACTCTCGAACCTGTGTACGCGCTTTTTGGTTGCAAAGTCTGACACTTTCATTTACAGTGCACCCATTAGATCTGCACAGCAGTCATTGTAAGCACAGCCACTGACATTTAACGGTGCTTTTTACATTATACTGTTGCACCTTACTTTACTCTAAAGTGCCGTTTATGCAGACGCTTTATGCTTACTATTTTATTGATGCTTCTTAATTTTTGTTTTTTCATAAAAAGGGTTAATGGCAGCGAGGGAACTCAATTACAGCTGCACCTGCTCTTCTATATAAGTATCAACACAGATCAATCTAAGTCGTGCCCACCTCTGTAAGTCCCCTGCCACAGGACCTACATTCAAACTATATACTATACTGGCTCAGAGAGGCACATATTAAACAGCATACAATATGCACCCAAATCACACAGATATTTTGTGAAAATCTTTATTCTTGCACCACACAGCCAACGCATTTCACCCACAAGGGCTTCCTCAGGGCTAAAGTGGAATATTAAATTCCACGTTCCTGTATGTAGATAGGCAATCCTCCAAGATTCAGTGTTTATTCTGTGATCCTTGTCATTGTGCTTTAATGGCTAGTTATCCCATGTTAAAAGGAGGGGTTAGATGAAACCATCCTGATCTCCAAGTATTCCAAGTGCTGTGCACCCAAACGTCAGTTTATTCTATATTCTATACTCCTCACTGCGTACGGCGGAAACGGCGATCTGGTAATCAACTAAGGTCCAAAACCACGAGCTCCTGGAGATCAGGATGGTTTTATCTAACCCCTCCTTTTAACAAAATATCTGTGTGATTTGTGTGCATATTGTATGCTGTTTAATATGTGCCTCTCTGAGCCAGTATAATTAACTTATGTTTTTAAAGCATTGTTAAAACAAAGTAAAAGGAAAAAAAAAAACTAGCGAAGGAAAAGCAAATATATCATAAGAAATCTCAGAACTGACCATTGAATTCAGTATTTTTCAGGCCTGGTTTATTTTTCACATTCATTTCGCTTGACCCCATCTTCTCCTCCAGCAAGCACATCTCCTTCAGCCACTCCACCGGACTACACTGGACAGATCACAGCTGCGTCCACTTCAACTTCAGGAGAACCACGACCCTCCACCACCCGCAACAGGTTCCCCGGAGAAGCTGGAGCAATATCACCGCCAACCAGCTCACCACCTCCCTCAGCCAGAACCCTCCCACCAACACGAGGACCCCAACAAAGCAGCCCACAACCTCACACGGTGGCTCACCAACTGCGCCAATGACCTTGCACCACTGAAGAACCCTCCCAGCAGGTCCGGCAGCAAGAAAACCTCGTGGTTCACCAACGACCTCAAAAACTCCAAGAAAACCTGCCGCACCCTCGAGAAAGCCTGGCGCCGCGACCAGACAGCAGAAAACATGACAGCCCTCAAGTACGCCACCCGCAAACACCACCAGCTGATCCTCACCACCAAAAGGACAACATTCAAAGAACGACTGGACAACAACACCCACAACAGCAAGGAACTCTTCAGCATCGTTAAAGAGCTCTCCAACCCCAGCGCCTGCAACAACGACATCACACCCTCGCAAGACCTCTGCGACTCACTCGCCTCGTTCTTTCACCGCAATATCGCCGACATACACAACAGCTTCGGCGAACAGACCACGCACCCTACCACCGAACCAGTGCCCCCCACCACCACCCTCTGCACCTGGGCCCCGGTCAGCACCGAAGACACCACCCGCATGATGAACACCATCCACTCCGGCTCCCCAACCGACCCCTGTCCACACCACATCTTCAACAAAGCCGACTCCATCATCGCACCCCAACTCCGGGACATCATTAACAGCTCCTTTGCATCCGCCACCTTCCTGGAGAGCTGGAAACATGCCGAGCTCAGCGCCCTCCTGAAGAAACCCACCGCGGTCCCCACAGACCTCAAGAACTTCCGACCCATCTCGCTCCTCCCTTTTCCTGCCAAAGTCATCGAGAAGACCGTCAACAAACAACTCTCCGCCTTCCTCGAGACTAACGGATCCCTCGACCTCTCGCAGTCCGGCTTCCGAGCAAACCACAGCACCGAAACCGCCCTCATCGCAGCTACCGACTACATAAGGTCCCTGCTCGACAACGGGGATACAGCTGCCCTCATCCTCCTGGACCTCTCAGCAGCCTTCGACACCGTATGCCACCGCACCCTGATATGGCGCCTCAGCAACACCGGAATCCAAGGAACGGCCTTGGAATGGATCATCTCGTTCCTCGCCGGAAGAACCCAAAGAGTCCACCTCCCCCCCCTTCCGATCCGCGGCCACCGAAGTCATCTGCAGCGTTCCTCAAGGATTCTCGCTCAGCCCCACCCTCTTCAACGTCTAAATGAGCCCTCTCGCAGCCATCGCACGCCAACACAACCTCAACATCATCTCCTACGCTGACGACACCCAGCTGATCCTCTCCCTCACCACCGACCCCGCCACTGCCAGACCCAGCCTCCAGGAAGGAATAAAAGACGTCGCGGAATGGATGAAGCTCATCCGTCTGAAACTGAACTCAGACAAGACGGAAGTCCTCATCCTGGGACCATCACCCTCTGCCTGGGAAGACTCCTGGTGGCCCTCTGCGCTGGGCACCGCCCCCAAGTCCACGGACCATGCACGCAACCTGGGCTTCATCCTGGACTGAACCCTCACGATGACCAAGCAAGTCAACGCCGTCTCGACATCCTGTTTCAACACCCTGCGCATGCTCCGAAAGATCTTCCGGTGGATCCCCACCGACACCAGGAAGGCGGACACCCAGGCCATCGTCACCAGCCGACTGGACTACGGGAACACCCTCTACGCTGGAACTACAGCCAAACTCCAGAAAAGACTCCAGCGCATACAGAACGCCTCTGCACGTCTCATCCTGGACATCCCCCATCTCAGCCACATCTCTGCCCATCTGAAGGACCTGCACTGGCTCCCCGTCAGCAAGAGGATCACGTTCAGACTCCTCACCCACGCACACAAGGCTCTCCACGACATGGGCCCCAAATACCTCAACAGCCGCCTCACATTCTACACACCCACCCGCCAGCTCCGATCCGCCAGCTTCGCTCTCGCCACCGTCCCACGAATTCGCAAAGCCACCGCCGGAGGAAGATCCTTCTCCTACCTGGCGGCCAAGACATGGAACTCCCTCCCCACCCCCCTACGGCTGACCCAGGACCATCTCTCCTTCAGGGAACAACTCAAGACCTGGCTGTTCGAGCAGTAGCGACTCCCCTCCCTCCCAGCGCCTTGAGACCCTAACGGGTGAGTAGCACGCTCTACAAATTATTTATTGGATTTGATTTATTTGATTTCACCCAAGAAGCTCTTAACATAATTTAAAATGCCTTTGGCATGTGGACTAGCTTGAAAATAACACAGAGGGCTGTGACACCATTTACCACTAACTCAGTTTTATTTCAAGCCTTCCTGTTGATATGGAATGTTGAATTTAAACAGTTTGTTATTAATTTTTACAGTGACAATTTTTCTTCAAGCATTAATCCTAATTTTGTTCAGCTCTTCAATTTCATAGATAACCACATTAGAGCATCCTCCTCAGAAAATGGGAACTTCAACGTGGTCCTAACTGGGCACTTTAATGCTAGGTTATTTAGTAATTGTAACATCCCCACTGTGGATCTCTTCACGGGGAGTGAAAGAGACCCTCTATCCCAGGGAAAGGAACAACGTGGAAATCTACTGCTCCTTTATATAATTGAACATAACCTTTGAAGCGCTAATGAGTTACTGGTCAGCTCCCCATACAGTATTCCAACCCATGATTCCATATGGAGCCAGTCGGTCATAGATTATATCTTTGTTTCTAGACATCTTTTGGATTCATTGGTGGCGGGTGGTATTGAACCTAGCAATCACAACCCTCTTGTAATCATCATGGGTATTCCTGATATGAAAAGATTAGCTCGGTAGTGGGCACAAGAGAACTCATTGTAAATGTAAAAAAAGTATATAGCACCCGATTAACTGAGGGCGTCTTGTCGCAAGCATTCAGAAAGAAACCATCAGACCCTAACCAGATATTCAAGTTTTATTTCTATGTCTGAGAAAAAAGCCAGGTTTTTAACATTTTCCTAAACTGCAATAGGTTGGATTGAGATCCTAAATTTGAAGGCAGAGAGTTTCAAAGTTTGATAGCACAGAAGGAAAAGCTCCTGCTGCCCCATCTTCCTTATTTATTCTGGGGACGACCACTAGTTAAGCAGAGATTGATGTAAGCATGCGGTTAGGTGAATGACAAAAGAAGATTTTCTGAAAATATTCAGGTCCTGTCAGATGAAAAGCTTTATGCACAAGACAGAGGGCCAGGTGTACGACCGCTAGAATTAGCAACCCGCAAATTGCACTAAATTGCGACTATCAAATTGCGAGTCGCTAATTCTAATGTACATAGAAAAATGGCCACCAATTTGCAAGTCGCAAATGACTTGCATAGCAATTAGCGAGGAAGCAATTTATAAGTCGCTAAGCGGTCTATAATAGTGGCAGAGAAAAGCGTTTTGTGGTTGCAAATAGCGACCGTGGCAGCAAAATGTGATTTACGGTCGCAAATAGCGACCACGGTTGAAAAATGAGCAGAAACACTTCCTGGGACAGCAGAAGGACCCTAAAGCAGGAAGTGGTTTCCTTGGAGGATCCTGATCAGCAGTCAGAGCACATGGTAAGGTGCAGCAGCACAGACCTACACTGCAGGTAGGCTACCAAAATGATCAGCAAGCAGAGTGAGAAGCCAGCAAGGGAGCGTCGCCCCAAGCTCAAATTTTCATAGAGGGAATTGGGTATCCTCATTGAAGAATGTTGCAATAACCATGAGCCACTTATTGGATGTGCATCTCAGACTGTCCCTGAGATGCAAAAAATATGGAGGGACTCCAGCTGTGCGTCAACCCCCTGGGTGTGGCCGACGGGTCCATTGATGAAATAAATAAAAGGTGGTATGTCCTGCGCTCCCGGGCCAAAGACATGGTGACAGAACGGCTGCTTAATGTCCAGGGAACAGGGGGAGGTCCATCAACGTTACCGAACCATCAACAGCAGAAGCAATGGTGGAGAGTACACTGGAGGCAGAGGCAGTGGTTGGCTTTGGGACCCTCAACACATCACAACCCCTCACCCCATGGTAAGTGTCAAATGTCTACTATTTCAGCATTCTAGCCAAAACCCTGTCCTCCACATGCATGCTACTCACCCAGATACACCTAGGTGCTCCATTTACATGACCAGAATGTCAAAGCGGGTGCATTATGGGAAACATAGTCAGTGATATAAACAGTGCAGTTAAGGCCTGATGTAAGCTGTACAACATAATACCACCACTGAGATGGTGTCTCACACATTCTTTGTAGTCATCTCCCCTTTTGTCACATAGATACACCTCTGGGAGGAAAGGAAAGGCCTGGTGATGCAGGCGAAGACCAGGAGCAGGGACAGATGGAGGAAGGGCAGGGTGGAGCAACAGGGAGTCAGCCAAGTTGTTCCCATGTCCAGGGCAGTGCTGTATCCAGCTCACCACAGCCTACTGCGATTAAGGCCCCCGCATCCCATCAGCCAGCCACAATCCGACGCAGTCCTGTCACCAGGGTCTGGCACCTGCGTCCAATGCAACAAGCAAGAAGGCGGCTTCAATCATGGCTTGACACTCACTCCCAGGCAGGATCAGGCAATCAGAACATGTTTGGTAGTCTTGAGCAGGCCATCCTGAAGGTTCAGCGACTGCAACAAAAACAAAACATTTGACAACATTACTGGCTAGCAACCAGGTACAGCTTGATGAGAAATGGGATGCCCTTATAGAGGCAATTGGGACCTATGTACAGTGCTGTCAGAGGAGAGAGGGCAACAAAGGCGCATGGAGCATGGCCGGGCACATAGGATGGAGGCAATGGCCAGGGCAAATGGGAGGGTGGCGCAGGCAACCACCCAACACACAAAGCACACCCTGGGCTTGCAGGTTGAGATGGGCCACTACTGTGTTGATGTTGCGTGAGGGCAGCCACAAAAAACAGCAGCAATTGAGGCAATACAGGCTGCCACCATTGTCATTGGAGGAACAGGAGAGGTAGCAGACAGTGTGGTGTCTAGACACAGTAGTGTCTGTGCTGTAGCCACACAAATGCAGCGTAGGAGCAGCAGCTGGCAGCCTGTCATTCCACCTGCCAGATCCTCATCTGCCGGACATAGACAGAAGAAATAACTGTGGCTGGCAATGTGCCAATTAATCTTTATGCTAGTGGTGGAGTAACCACACAACATGTACATTTTTGTTATGTTATCCTGAAGATGATGGACGGATTGTCCATCAAGGTTTTTTGTGTGCCATAAAAATAAAGGGATTTTTTGTTGTGAGATCTACATTTTCTAATGTCATTTGTAGAGGCTAGTGTGTCAATGTATATATCTCACCTTGCAAAATAATGTCTGGCTATGTGGTCCCTGCGACTTCTCCCCTCTGCTACTCTCTGCTGCTTTGCTTCACTTGATTTACTGTTGGGCAGGTGAGCCAGGGTCATCATCCTCCAAGTCTGGTCCAGACACTTTTTTTTTTTAATTCTTTTTTATTAACAGTAGGAATCAACATCACAAGGCATAGCGCAGTACATTCACATTTCTCATAATGTCATGGTTCTATCCCAGCTAATAGTGCACAATTTCATAACAATAGGTTACGTGGATCATATCTCCAGTGATTCATCTTGAGCTGGCAGTAGTGGTAGAATACACATGTTCCCTCTATACTTATTCCAGTCATTCCAAATGTGGGACCATTTTTTGGGACATCCCCTGGCTACATATACATACTTTTCACGGAACATGCACCAATCCATATCCCTCTTCCATGCGGACACCGCAGGTGCCTGTGCTGCCCCCCATTTCTGAGCTATGTTACTTTTCGCTATCGTCAACCCCAATGTAACCCAGGTGATATGTGCATGTTTTAGATCCGTAGGTTCCCACACATTCAGGAGACATCTCTTTGCCTCAAGAGGGACTGCATGCATTAACACCTCGCCCATCACCTCCTGTTTGTTCTTCCAATACCTCTGCATGCGCATTCCCACACTATGTGGAGGAACGTGCCTTCACTCCCACACCCCCTTCTATATGTACCATCTGCTGCTCTTCCCATTTGCACCATTCAGGGCCCGTGATGTAGATTTGGTGCAAGATTTTAAGTTGCACTAGCCTCAGCCTTGCTGCAAAGGCTACCTCCTGTGGTGAAACTACCGCTATTTCCCAGTCTTCATCGACGAGTATTATACCATCCCTTTCCCACTTTTCCTGCAGTTTCAAGAGGGGATCTCTGTTGTGATTCACTAACTTTTTGTAGGTGAGTGATATGGCCTTCGTTGGTAAGTATCCATGAAGGAGTCTGTCCTCAAGGGGTGAGGAGTCTGGGGGACATCTCACCTCTGGAGACAGGATTGCAACGTGTGACGGACCTGTAAGTATCTGAAATATTCTGTAGGTGCAAGATCATATTCCTGTTGCAGGGCTGAAAATTACTTGACCTAACCCTTTATCCATAAGTCGCCTATTTTTTATATACCTATGAGGTCCCACTTGTCAAAACCTTTAGATGAGAATAAATTCCCAAGCTGCTCCAAATCCCCTAATAGAGTAGCCAGAGTCACCCTACGGTCCCACCCCATACTTTTGTTAGCTGCCTACCAAATTTGCACCAAATGCTTGGTTGGTCCGGTCAGGCGGTCCTTTCCGGAGCTTGAATAGAGCGCACATTGGTAGTTCCCTCCAGATAGTACCCAACGATCCATCGCATTGCCTGGATCACCTGCCTGTCTGCAAGTGCCAGGATTAATGGCTGTCAGATGAGCTGCCCAGTAATATTTTTTAAGATCAGGGAGGGCGATACCCCCATCGTATCAGGTGAGATTCAGTTTAGGTAGTGCTATCCACGGCTTCCCATTCCAGAGTAAGCGGCGTTGTAGACTCTCGATTTCTTTAAAGTAGCTTGCGGGAACCAAATCTAGTGAATTTTGCAGGGCGTATAAGAACCGGGGTGAAGCGTCATCCAACGCTCCGAATCCTTCTTCACTCTCTGTAAGGGAGGGAGTAGGCTCTTAGCAAATCTATCAGCGGGATCAGAGGTGATGTAGATGCCGAGGTATTTGAAGCCCTGTGTGTTGATCTGTATCGGGCAATTCCTGAGAAGGCCCGCGAGGACGTATAATACTGACTTGACCCAATTAATTGAGTACCCTGAGTATCTGCCAAAGATGGCGAAGATGTCGAGCACTTCTATAAGAGAGGCCATAGGGGATGTTAAAAACAACAGTATGTTGTCCGCATACAAGGAAATGCAATCCTCCCAAGCTTCAGTCCATTTAAAGCTCGAATCACCGGGTCCCTCCTCACCCAGGATGCCAGGGGTTCCAGGTCTTAGGCAAACAGGAGGGGAGAGAGCGGGCATCCCTGCCTGGTCCCTCTATTGAGTCCGAACACCTCAGACTTTTTGTTGTTTACAACTATCTGGATTTGAGGTTTCGAGTAGAGGAGTCGCACCCACTGGATGAATTGGGGCCCAAAACCCATTTTCTCAAGAACCGCAAATAAATACGCCCATCCAGACACTTATATGGGTAAGCCTTCCTGCAGGCAATGTTTTGGAGTATGGCACAGGTTGCCACAATTTTGCATGCAGTTTCAGGCACATCCTGGAAGGCTCTGCACTCTTGTGAAGGCACGGGAAGCATGATTTGAGCAGGCCAAATGTGCCCCTAATCACAAACCTGATGCGCCTGTGTGCCATGTTGTAACGCCTTTCATATGGGTTGTTGGGAGACGGGTATGGTGGGAGGATGCATGGCCGCAGGGTATACACACTGTTGAGACACATATGAGGGTGTGACAACATACAGAGAGTAATGAATGTGCCAATACATTTTACTGTGGACATGACATTCCAGTAACTTGTAGGTATCCTTCATCAAATTTCCCTCTTTCTAGTCAGTGCAGTATGCCACTGTGCCTAAAGATGTAGAAGTCATGGGTGCTCTCTAGTTATTTGGCCACAATGTCTGTGATGACGTTGTATATATTGCAGACAACTTGAATGTTGAGGGAATGTGTGTTTTTGCAGTTCTGGAATATGTATTCTAGGCGAGAGGGGCGACATTTGGAAACATGGGTCCCATCTATACACCCGATTACCTGTGGAAATCAGGCTATCCAGTAGAATTGCATTTTAGCATTTTGCTGTTCCACATCATCCCTGGGCAGAGAGATGTGTTGGTGTTTGTGGTGGAGCATGGCCTCTAAGAAATTGCTAAAGAAACACGAAAGCACTCCGTGACACCCCTCCGGCCACTGCAATGACATCTTGGTAACTACCTCTGGCCAATAGGTGGAGGGAGCACAACACCTTGACATGGGTGGGGATGGCATTGCTGCACTGGGTTCTGCTTTCTAATTGTGGTTTCAAGGTGGATATTAGCTTTAGAATCACATTGCTACTCAGCTTGTACTGGTCATATACCTCTTCCTCTGTCTTCTCAAACATGATTAGCCTGACTCTGAAAATCCTCTTCTGTCTCCGCCTCCTCTGCTGAACAGCCGAAATCTGTATCCTCCTCACTATCACGGACAAGGCAGCCATTATTGAAAGGTTTCTGAAGCATTCTGGGCCTGTGTTTGCAGGTTGGGCCCTGTTACCACCTGTTTTGGATTGATGGTAAATTGCATGTGCTAATAGGTCATTTTGCGCCTACTCGCTCGTGACGGCTCGTCTGTACATGAAGGTTAGCAACTCGCAAATAGCGATTCGCTATTTGAGACCCACAAATTCCACCTGCAGATTTTTGCAAGTTGGTGATCTGTCGCATTGCAAAGTCTGATTTGCAAATGCCTGTCGCACATCACGTATGACCCATTTTACATGCGCAAATCGTTTTGCGACCCTTTTTTCAACTTGCAAAATGGTCATACATCTGGCCCATAGTGCTTCAAAATTAATCCTTTCACTGACTGATAGCCAGTGAAGGCTCTGCAAGGACTGAGAAAACAGAATCAAATTTCAGAATTTTCAACAGTTGCCTGGCTGCTGCATTTTGGGGAGATATACGTTTTTTCACCAGACTCTTTTGGGTGCCTATACATAAGGCATTACTGTAATAGATCCCTTTGATAAAAGTGCTACAAAACCTTCTTCTGAAGGAATAAAAGGAAAAATCTTCCTTAGAATCATAAGCAAAAAGAAACAAGAGAAAGTGGTTTGGTTTATTTGGTCTGAGAAGCATAGTTTAGTGTCAAATACCACTCCCAAATTTTGGCCTTTTGCACTGGGGAGGGAAGAGAACCAACATTGGACGGCCACCACGAAGAGTTCCAAAAGGTGGAGTCATTTTAAAAGAGTAATAAAATCAGTTTTAACTGAGTTTAACTTCAAGCAGTTTCTCTGCATCCAGCTCACAATGTGAGCCATGCAGGTAAAACATTTTAGCCACCTCCTCGACTTCAGAAGATATCAACACCACAATTTGTGAGTCGTCTGCTTAGGACATTACTGCAAAACCATTGCTGCTGATAAGATTGGCCAGGGGTGTGGCATAGATATTAAAAAGTGTGGAGCTAAGGGAAGACCCCTGAGGCACCCCACATGGAAAGGAGATAGAGCAGAGAGGAGGTCTCCAAGACCCACCACTTGCTCCCTATTACACAAAAAAGCGAAACAGAGTCAATGCTGCATCTCTGAAGACTATTGTCTCTAGCCGGTTAATAAGAAGTGAGCGGTTGACCATGTAAAAAGCAGAAGATAGATCTAATGAAATCAATGCCGTTTTCCCACCCTTGTCGGCACCCTTCTTATTTTCTCAGTAGCTGCCACTAAGGCTGACTCTGTAAAGTGATTAGCTCTGAAACAATATTGCAAGGAGTCAAGAAGATGGTTTGAGTCTAAAAAAGATAGGATTTCCGCATCCATAGCCATTTTCAGAATCTTAGCTGATAAGGGGAGGCGGGATATAGGTCGGTAACTTTTCACATCCTGAGAGTGTAACAAAGGCTTTTTTATTAGAGGGAGTTTCAGGTCTTTTTTCCCAGAGAGCTGGTAATTGTCCTACAGGCAAAGTTTTATTCATTATTTCCGTAAAATAGATAAACACTGTACTAGAAACCTCATGTAGAACATGAGGAGGACAGGGGCCAGAGTGACCCCCAGACTTCGTGGAGTTAATGAGTTTCACTTCTTTCTCCACAGTGAGAAGGGTGAATTTGTCAAAACTATTTCGATCAGTACAAATATTGGGTTCTTGAGATTCTGCAAAAGTGGAAGGTAAAATATGCTCATCTGCAGAAGCAGTATTAAGATTGAGGGTGAAATTCTGGAAGATAGGATTCATTTTGGCCTGAAAAAACTCAGCCAATTTGTTGTATAAATACTGATCAGGATTACAAGTTCTACCATTACTAAAATTAGACAAAGATTTGACAGTTTTAAATAGCTTTCTAGTAGAGACTTTGTCGGAGCTAATTCTTTCAGTGAAGTATTTGGATTTCACTGCGATTATTAGAGCCTTACACTCATTAATTAGCAGTTTGTATTTAATTGTTTCTGCAGAAGGATATTCTTTCCCCCGCCTGCGTTTTTGATATCTACATTTCTGTTTTAGATATTTTAGTTTCTGTGAGAAACAAGGGGCTGAGAGACACTTACTGTGACTAACTAGATCCTAAGCACTTTCCTGAGGCGGAAGCCGGGAAAGATAGGCATTGTAATTTTACTTTTATTAGTGTGTTTTAAAAACTGTTATTTGCACCATCTCCCCTGTTGCCTACTCACCACATCTCTACCCTGAACCCTGAACCCAGGCGCTGTCGCAGGGATAGTTTCGGGGGTAAGCTGCCATTTTGGTGGTATTTGCAGGGTTGCGGACCAGTTGTTGGGACACTCCCGCCCCCTCTTGATATTTAAATCGCGCTGGGACTCTCGCGCGCAAACTAGATCCTGAGCACTTTCCTGAGGCGGAAGCCGGGAAAGATAGGCATTGTAATTTTACTTTTATTAGTGTGTTTTAAAAACTGTTATTTGCACCATCTCCCCTGTTGCCTACTCACCGCATCTCTACCCTGAACCCTCGCAGCCGATTAGGCGCTGTCGCAGGGATAGTTTCGGGGGTAAGCCGCCATTTTGGTGGTATTTGCAGGGTTGCGGACCAGTTGTTGGGACACTCCCGCCCCCTCTTGATATTTAAATCGCGCTGGGACTCTCGCGCGCAAACTAGATCCTGAGCACTTTCCTTAGGCGGAAACCGGGAAAGATAGGCATTGTAATTTTACTTTTATTAGTGTGTTCTAAAAACTGTTATTTGCACCATCTCCCCTGTTGCCTACTCAACGCATCTCACCCTGAACCCTCGCAGCCGATTAGGCGCTGTCGCAGGGATAGTTTCGGGGGTAAGCTGCCATTTTGGTGGCATTTGCAGGGTTGCGGACCAGTTGTTGGGACACTCCTGCCCCCTTCCCGCCCTATAAATGTCCATCATTACTCGGCCTAAGGCAAGCCCGTCTGCGCCTGGACGTCGCCTCTCGCCAAAATCCCTGGCCAAAAACTGAATGAACTTCTCTGCTATGACAGAGAGACCCTTTTAGCACTGAATCCAGGTGCCGGGGTATGTGGTAAGCTAACCTCTTGTATGGGGGAAACAGAAATGAAATGTTCTATCTGTAATTTCAACACACCCGCCCCTGGTCGTGCTCGTGTAGCAGCGAAAAGAATCCACCAAGACCAGCTGAAAATGTTCCAACTAAATGTAAGATCACTTGTCAAGCACCATATGGAAATTCACGATTTTATCTCTGAGGAGTCCCAGGACATTCTCTTTGTATGTGAAACTTGGCTCAAGGACGATATGACAGCCGTACCCAATCTCACCCTTCCCCCGGGCTATTCCATCAGCACCATAAACAGAGACTCCAGGGTTGGGGGTATTGCGATAATTTATAAATCTCAGTATCCCTGTTCGTTTATTAAGGAGATATCTGGGAATGTGAATGCGCCCGTTTTAAGGTAGCCATAAGCGCACATTTCACCTTCTCTGGACTGTTTATCTACCGCCCCCCAGGGACGGCTACTAGATTCATGGAGGCGCTGTTGGAGACAGCTAGCGCACTTGTGGTGGTTTCGGCCAATTTCACAATTTTGGGTGATCTTAATCTCCACTTCGACCTGACTCATGATAGCGCCATATGTAATCTATTAGTCGACCTAGATGCTCTGCAGCTGGAGCAACGAGTGTCCGATGCTACGCACATATACTTGATCCGTTTTTTTCAAACATCCCCGCCATGAATGTAGTAACGCCCAAGCCCATGGGATGGACCGATCATTTTCTGATAGAAATAAGGATATCCATTACACACCCTTATAGTCTAGATACTGATAATTTGGTCCTTAGACGCCCATGGCATAAATTTAAACTTGAAGATTTTCACGCCTTTCTTACAGCCAATCCCTTAGGAGACATGGCAAACCCTGAGGTGGCGTATACCGTTTTTTGCGATCTCAAAGGGTCTGGACACTTTTATTCCTGCCAAATGGACCAAGGGACGCACTTCCACCTCGAGTCCTTGGTATAATGATTCATTGAGAGCCCTCAGGAAAGTCTGCAAGAAAGCGGAACGCGCTTGGAGAAGGGATTACATAGGTGAAGATAAAATAATCTATCTGTCCAAATCAAGCTTTACCACAAAGCGATTTGTGCTGCACGTGCAGCTTTCTATGCTAAGGAAATAAAGCTAAGCTCTAATCCGACTAAATGCATATTTAAAATCTTTAAAGAGATAGGAGTAATAAAGGGGCTTTGCCTAGTATAGTTTCCACACAATATTGTGAGGAGATTGCGACTTTCTTTGTAGAAAAAGTTCAAAAGATTTATCAATCTATTCCACACGTGTCCCTTGAGGCCACCTTCTCAGCCGCTAGGGAGGAGTCCTGCCCTATGCTATCAGCCATTCCCGAGATCTCTGAGGAGGAAATTTCCAGATTGTGTGGCAGAATCAAATCTGGCTCTCCTTCTGATCCTATGAGGCCGCCCCAATTTATTGAGTCTCTTTTGCTTCTTCGGCAGCCGATGTGTCAAATACTGAACATGTCCTTTTCCACGGCAACCGTTCCAGGTGCATGGAAACAGGCCTGGGTGTCTCCCATTATCAAGAAGCCTACGCTGGACCCCTCTAAACCTGAGAATTTTAGACCAATCTCACTTCTTCCTTGGGTGGCCAAGATTGCAGAAGCTCACGTCAATAACATCCTATCCCAATTTCTGAGCTCCCATGATATTCTGGACCCGTCGTAGAACGGTTTTCGGGCGGGCCATAGCACGGAAACGGCCCTGTTGGCCACCTCAGAACATCTCCGGACCATCCTGGATGCCGGTCAAAGTGCAGCGCTGATTCTGTTAGACCTCAGCGCAGCCTTTAACACGATGTCACATGACATCCTTCTCTATCACCTGGAGGCAGTTGGGGTCACCGGGACAGCCCTAGAGTGGTTCAGGTCATTCCTGACTGAGAGATCTTTCCGTGTGTCGGCCCCCCCTTTCCTCTCTCAATCCCACTCCATCGGACAGGGGGTCCCACAAGGCTCAGCATTGAGTCCGTCGCTGTTTAATCTCTATTTTCAACATTTGGCCGCTGTCGCTAAGAAATGGGACCTTACGATGGTTTCCTATGCTGACGATACCCAGCTTGTTATCACCTTAGCTGAGGGACCATCGACTTCGGCCACTAGATTCAGAGACGGGAGGACCGCAGTGGCTCAATAGATGGCAAACAATTGTTTACAATTGAACGCGAGTAAAACTGAGGTTCTAGTGGTGGGTAAGAACGCTGCTCTCTGGAATGAACACTGGTGGCCAGCATCTCTAGGTGCTATGCCCGTGCCTAAGACAGTGGTAAAGAATCTTGGGGTCTGGATGGCTTCCACGCTTAGCTTCCAGACCCATACAAAGAGAGTCGCCGCCACCTGCACAGGCTTATTAAGGGGGTGCCTTAAACCTCTTTTGAAATTTTTTGACCCAGCAGTACGGCAGCTTATTGTGCAGTCTACTATACTTTCCCATCTAGATTATGCTAGCTCTCTGCTTTTGGGGGATAATAAAGCAGAGGTACGGCGACTACAACGAGTTCAAAACTCTGCAGCCAGAACTCTGGTACGTCTCCCTCGCTATTGCCCGGTTAGGGCCACCATTCAAGGGCTGCAATGGCTCCCGATTGTTAAGCGGATCCAGTTTAAAGCCCTTTGCCTTTCTTTTAAGATTCTAAAATTTGGCAGCCCGGCGCTTCTGGGCGATCTTTTGAGCCCGTATGTTCCCCACCGACAGTTGCGCTCGCTGGGACAGCACATGGTGACTGTCCCGCGGTTCAAACTCTGCCGGGCAGGAGGCCGCTCGTTTCGTTATTTGGCTGCTAAGTTATGGAATTCTTTGCCGCTCCATATCCGGGGCATGGATGACTTGTTCGTTTTTCGAAAAGCCATCAAAACCTTCCTCTTCCCTTCAGTATAGTCTATGGCAGAGGTCTTCAAACTGTGGGGCGCGCCCCCCCTGGGGGGGCGTGAATGGGTTACCAGGGGGGCGCGAATGCCTCTGTAATTGCATGTAAATGAAGATGGCCTGGAAGTGCGGCGATGTTTATTTGCTGCATTTCCAGGCTGTCTTCATTTACTTCGAGCCCTTGTGAGAACAGTGATCAGCATGCCATGGGGGCGGAGGTCAGGAAGTGTGCTGGAAGGGTCGAAAAGGTTGCTAAAATCAAAAGACATTTATGTATTTTTAACAACTGGCTGTTTTTATTATGATGCATAAACATCAATAATGTTCAAAGCACCTGATGCCACGTTCCTTGCCCCAGCAATTTTCAAAGTATCAATAAAAATGCCAGGATAACTCCAGTGATTAATGTTCTTTCTGGGGAGAGACCGGAGCTTTGTCTGGAAGTGGAAGTTTCTTTTGACTCATCATAGCGCAGAAGGTTAATATGCCTGCTGCACAGAACATGTCCGATTCAGATCACAAAGTACATACACTATAAATAGGTCAATGGGTTATTTTTTTTCTCCGAGAGATGTTTTTGTTACTTGCAGTTTAAAAGTTAAAATACTAATATATAGCTGAGTGCTATTAACTGTCACCAAAGAGCTGCATGCAAACTGCAAGGAATATATTACAGCTAGATATTTTTTTGACCAGTTTTTCCTTATCCTAGTATTGCAAAAAGGGCTCATTTGGGTAGAAATCAAGTCTTCTTATTAAAGAAAACCACTCACAATGGTACATTTTAAATTCTGAATTTGTGCTTTTCCAGACTAAGGACTCTTAAACTATACTGCCTACCAGTATGCATGACATGTGACTCCTACACCTTGTAGGCCGCTGTCTTATGTAACATTTCCCATACACGGATTAACACTTGTATGATTGTCTCCATGCAACGTATGTGTGATGTAACGTGTTCTGACACCTTAAACTGGTATGAGTGGCGCTATAAAACTAAATTAATCTAAAAGACAGTGGTAATGGAGACTTGGGGGGCATTGTGAAATGGTGGTAGTGAGGGAATCCGTGGCGAGGTGGTCATTGGGGAGTGAGGGGGGCGTCACCAAACATTGTCGCACAGGGTGCCACCAGGACTAAGGCCGGCCCGGAGGCCTTTATTACAGAAATTTCCTTAGTCCCGAATCTTGTGGTAGCAGTTTTTTTTCTGCTTGAATCATGATTATAAGAAATATGGTAATTACAGAACAACAGTGTTGGTAAATTCAATTGTTATTTCCTATGAGGTTTAAATGCACACCACACAAGGAGGGACTTGCAGGGCACTGGGTGGATTGGTAGGTACTGCTCTCTTCACCCCGGAAGATTTGGGAGTGGTAACTGCTTCACAGCACTCAATTCACAGCCAAGCAGTTACTCTAGGGAAGCACTGAGCCTACTAGCCAACTCTGGTACAGGGACAATAGGCTTCAGCAGCAGGTTGAGCACTGGGAAAGAGCTGCAGTCAGACGAAGAGGTATTAGTTATAGAGGTCAAGCTCATCAAAAGGCACAGAGGACGTGTTTAGAAGTAACAGGGAAAAGAGCAACGGAAAGTAAGAGGAGAATGGTGGTATGAAAGGAGTGCAGGCTTGGTTCAGGGGCTGATTTGGTGCAAAGAAATATTGGAGTCAGGAGAAAAGGCAAAAGGGTTAGTCACTAACGGAAGTTGTCAAGATGAAGTTAAAGAAGAAATTGTTAAAGGAGGTGGGAATTGTTTAGCGGCCAAGGGAATAGTTAATGTTTGTTTGAGTGCTGTGAGGACATATTAATCTGAGCGGCAATAAGCAGATGTTTTTTTTTTGTACCTGAGCTCAAACGGCCTTATGACAACAGCAACAAGGTGTACGTGGTGATCCAATCCCAAAGTATGTTTGGGAGATTAAATGGCTGCTGAATCCACGCTCAACATATTTAAAAAACATGGCAGAAGACCACAAAAGAAGTGGATTGTGCACCAAAATAAACCGCAACATACATAGAACCAGGTTCACTTAAAAACACAAGTGTGCAACAAAATGTATTTGTCTTCCTGTACTGCACAATAAAGCAGAACGTTCGAAAAGACATAAATATGTCCTCCAGAATAGAATGTTTGTAAGTACTAGTTTACAGCACTGAAGAATTGGATATGCAGTACTATGCAGCAGATGATGGATAACGTAGCAAATGCGGTAATATAAGTGGCCTTTTCTTTCTTTAAAAAAGGCCATTCATTAGTGAAGCAGGTACTGCCACCAGGTGTGTAAGTGGCCACTGCTGATTATCAATAATTAAGCAGATGCAGAAGGACTGGGGCCTATGGGTTTGAGGGGCCCACTGCATCAGAGTTATCACTGTCTACCTTTAAAAAAGAGGCATGGGAGCTTATTTTCCTTTTTAGCATTAGGACCGAGGGCACCTTTTCAGAAAAAAGGGAGACCTGGTGTGGGAGCTTTATGTTTTTTCTGAAAGGAAAAGAGAACCTCATTCAAAATTGGAGAGATGGGCAGGCATGGTGGGGAAGAGGTGAAAGATGTAGAGGAGATAGCCTGCTACTTAGGACTGCTGTTATCAATAATACAGCAGGTGTAGTTGCATTTGGGTCCAAGAGTGTGAGGGGCTACAACACTGCAATAATGGGGAGCAGTATTTTTGGGACCACACATGTTTTTGTTTGATGCATTTGCTGTTTTATAAGTATCGTACTTAGTGTGGTTAATGAGCTATAGAAAAAGTATTCCTGAAATCATCTCATAAGCCCCTCCCTTGCACACAGCCATGTCCCTCCCGCTCCACCAATCATTGCCTTAAAGTTTTGTAGGGGGACCGACCTCAAAACATTTTCTTAGGGGGGGCTCAGAGCAGAAAAGTTTGAAGACCTCTGGTCTATGGGTTTAATTACTTGCTTCTTTCGTTCTGGACTGTATGTGCTATTAGATCTGGTAGCGCCGGGACGCCCCTTCCCTGGGGCAGCTGTGCGCTTTAGAAAACATTTAACATAACATAACATAACATAATTGTTGTTTTCTCAGGAGCTAGCAATGATACTTCGGAGTCTATCCTGTTCACATAACTCACTGCTGCGATTTCAACATTATTGTCTAAAGCTGGGCAAGAGTTTGAAAGAATGTTTTTAAGTTCCCGAAAGTCAATGTTTTTCCAATAACTAAATTTGAACGTGTGCTGTAAGTATTCGAACTTGAACAATTATTAGAGGGAACTTTAAGTGTAAGAAAAATGGTCTTGTCTCCTGTAAATACTAGAGGCAGAAGATTTTCTAGACCTAAGTCAGCATTATTAGTGAATACTCAATCTAGAATATGATTGGCCTGGTGGGTAAGTTTGTTTATGATCTGATTAAGATCAAATTTACCGAAGTTGCCCACTAGATGTTCAGTATCTGTATTGCCAGGGAGCTCTAAGTTAAAATTAAAATCACCCATAATGGTGAAGTTGGAGAGATCAATGCTAGATTCCATGAAATCCTGCACAGTTTGAATAAATTTGCCACTAGGGCCAGGTGGATGATAAATAAGAAGGCCATGAAAGGAATTGGTATTGTTGAGTATCAAATTGAAAATAAGGGCTTCACAATCAAGCTGGGTGATAGGCTGAAAAGTGGCCTATATATGTTTGTGATAAACTTTCGCAGCTCCACTGTCCCTCCTCATTTGTCGGTCAACTCTTTCGATATTAAAACCATCAGGGGTGGCAATTTTGAGCCCAGGGTCTGAAAAGGTATCAACCCAAGTCTCCATGCTTACTTCCTAATAATTGTGTTCAAGTTATGCACTGATCAACTGCCACTGGTAAATACATGTCTTTCAAATGAGCAACCCCTTTCTTCCACAGTTGAGGACTCCAAAAGGTTAGGGCTATTTATCAACGCTTATTTGACAAAATAGTCAAGATTAAGGGAAAAGGATCTCTGCCCTACTTTGATAGTGAGTGTAGGGTAGCTTGTATTTGTAACATTGTGCCCTTCAAACTGTCCCTAGGGATTGTGCTGAAATAGCCAACTGCAGGAAAGACTACAAACTAATCTTGAGGAAAAAGGAAGTGGACACTACCAAGTATGGGATAATTTAATTACTGCATGTAAGGTTAAAAATGCCAGTATGTTCTGGCATAGGCAAATAAAAGTAATTTGCCTACTGGTTGTAACTCTTCACTGGACAGCAGTATACGTCTTGACAAATGGGTTGATCATGTTTCTCAGGTATACAGTCCAGGGGGGCGCAAATCAGTTTAGCACAAAATTCTAGTTGGAAATTGAGTTCTCCTTAGAAGAAGTTGTTGAGGCAATCGCATCAGCCCTTTGAAGAAAGCGTCTGGACCTGTTGATGTCTCAGTGGATCTATAAACGTCAAATATGGAACTATGGGCTCCTCCTATTATGAATTATATTAACCTGGCATGCAAAAATGCCCTGCCTCAATTGTGGAGATCTGCCATAATTGTTCCACTATTTAAAAAAGGCTCTTGAAGTAATCCAATTTGTTATTGGCCAAAATCTCTTATAGACTCCACCGTCAAGATGGTGGTAAAGATAATTTTAGAAAGCCTGCTAATCTGGTTGGAGGACAATGACATTCTCTCTAGACACCAGTATGGGTTTAGAGTGTGGCTGGGAACAATGGACCAGTGCATCAATCTGTATTTCATAATTAACCAATATTTTTTTATTTTTTTAATACTTTAAATATCGTTTTCAGATACAAACAAAACAACAATATCACATTTTGTTACATGTTGTATAGCATATGATTGTAGTATCATGAGAAATAACAAAACATACAAGCATTCCGCATTTACATTTAAAAAGATAAAAAACCGCCCTGAGTCCAGAATAATGGCAGTGAACGATGGCTGTTCAACAGCCTTGACAGGCAGTACTGTGCAAGGAAGTATTGTGTTGTGATACCGGTGGAACTGGGGGGAGACTGAACAGTGTGTTGCAGTAAATGGGCAATCATAATTAACCAATATACTGTAGCAAAGCAAGGATCTATTTTTCTAGCATTCATGGACCTCACCTGCACTTTTGATAGCGTGGTGAGGTCCAAATTGTGGGATAAGTTGGAGAGCTTATGATGCACTGACGGGCCCCGGTAGGGCCCCCAGTGGCAGCTTGGATCGGGGCCATGAAGAAGTGGGGCGCAGCGGAGCAGGAAGGGCTGCGGGAGGAAGAAGTGAGAGGAACACGAAAGCACCCCATCTCCCTAGAATGGGCGCAACTGATGCACATCTTCACGCATGAAACCGCACAACCACCCTCAACAACACCATCCCATTCAGGGTCTGCACAGCTCTCCCCTCAGTGGCAGGCAGGTGAGAACATAAGCCCAGACAGGGACACATGAGACAGGCAATGTAGCGGAGAGGGCATGGACCCCAAGAGAATACATACAGTATGATTCCCACGGTCCTTGCCCCGGGGACCGATATAGTACCGCGCGTTATACTCACACCAGACTACCACCCACCATTGGCTCCGGACCAGGAACCCCCAGTTCACCCCCAGTTTACCCCCACAGTTAATGGTTTCCTCCTCACACGGAAGATCTAGAAATCGACGATATCTTGTTGAAAAAATTAATCCTTACCACTCAGCGATAGCAAACCACATGAGGTCGCACTAGAGACACATGCAAGACTTTGACTCAATTTCTGCTGTTCGCAGCCCAGGACTCGTATGGATCTTTTCACCCTACTTCAGGTCGGATATGAGATAAATCCACCGGTAACTAGTATGTGGTATCCGAAATGTTAAAACATGCGTTAGGGTTTTTTCTATCTATTGTTGATTTCCCGTTGACTAATAATCTAAGATCTACATGCTTGTTAAATGCAATGGCCTCTATCGTTGATGTACTCATTGTTTGGAAATGTGAAAACCAAATAAAAAAATGTGAAACTAAAAAAAAGTTGGAGAGTTTATGGATCAGAAAGGGCCTTGTTGAGTTCTTGAGGGCCCTATATTATGACCTATCCGCCACTGTCAACTATGGACCTGGCGTTAAATACACCCATTTATTTGCACGAAGTCAAGGGGTGGTTCAAGGGTGTGTCCTTGCCACAATACTTTTCCTATTGTATGTTTGTGGCTTAGAGGAGGCTCTGTCGATCAAGAGAGCAGACATTCCCATGATTACAAATATTCCTATCCCTGCCCTAACGTATGCAGAGGATGCGGAGTTGCTTGCCAGAACTCAAAAAGCCTTGAAACTGTTAATAGAAGGCTACATCGGCTTTATAGTTTCTTTGAAGCTGGCTGTGAATTCCACTAAGACCAGTGGCCTAACAATAACCTGAGGGGGGCCCCCCTGCAAGATATACTGAAGGGGACCCTCACACTCACACAGGTATGGGCTGAGGGGGCCCCCTCCAGTATGGGTTAGCCTGGGGGCCCCCTGCAGCCTTCTGCACCACGGAGGCTGCGGGGGCCTTTGTTACGCCCCTGACTAAGACCTTTTTAATGGCCTTCGGACCAAGGAATGTCAAAATGCTGAAATTGACTATAGATGGCAAACCAATGACAAGAGTTAGTTACTTTTCTTATCTTGGGATTACTTTCGATTCCCAGGGGTCTTGGCTGTAATATATATATCCAGGGCTAGAATCACTTAATTGTAATGGGGTCATTTCTAACCTGGCTTAATTTTATTGGTAAAAAAACCTATTGCCCCCTTCTTAAAAAGTTTATAGGAGGAAATGTCTTCCAGTTCTAACTTATGGCTTGAGTACTTGGAGCTACAACAAGGTCTCTAGCATACAAGTGGAGGAAAACAGTATGTAGAAAGAAGGCTTTTAGGCTTCCCACCATGTAGCCCAAGTTTTATATTGCACAAGGAGCTTGGCTTGGATTATGTTGAGAATTGTATCTACTTGGCCCTATTGCTACTATGGTGCTCTATATGGATCAATTCTCACG